>NC_089492.1:239065694-239768194 GCF_036850765.1 Saccopteryx bilineata
CCACATTGGGCAGCTGCCCAGGCGCCCACCTTAGAGAGAACCATGATTACAGATGCCATTTTAACAACTGGTTTGCTGAACTCAACAAAAAATTAGGTATCAGTTCTGCCGAACCAGTATGAACTGGCTGAATCCCACCACTGAGGTGTTGTTCCCTTGTTTCCTCTCACAGGAGGGGCGAGGGATGCTGAGAGCCCAAACATGTTTAGCTAAATCCTGCATATAAAAAAATAAATAAAGGAAGGAAGGATGACAATTCAGATATATTGAGCATGAAACATTTCTGGATATTTTAGGGGGGCTTGTATGTTTTTACTTACTCAGTAAAGGTATTATGAACAAATAGAGCCTATTAATGCTTACCCATACATGCCTGGCATACGCCTAGCACATAGTAGCTACTCAATATATTTTTCCAGTGAAGTCAAAGTTTCAGGCTCTCAGAAGAACTTTTTATAGGAAAAAAATTAAAAAGGACCCAAGATGGTCTCCAAATCTATATGAAAATCTTAAAATATAATGCATATAAAAGAAAACACCTGCTTTGTGTTAACGTAGACTGGTACTGGTTTCCTAACCTCAAAGTAACTTCAGCAGGGAAAATGCGCAACAGAGAAGAACATGCCACATACAAGCTTGGAATGGTAAATCTTACCGAGATGCTGCCCAGGTTCTATCTTCCTTCCCTTCCTTCCCCATGGCAAGCATGGCTAATAGATCATGGCTCGATTTCCTGCTGATCTAAGACAGAGCCTTAAGTCCTTAAACACTTTTCCCAGGGTACTATCACTAATCCATCAGAATTGACACTCATGCTGAAATCTACTTGTCATCCCTGATACACTTAAAGGCTTTTTCTCTGTGGCCTCAGGGGACCAGAAAACGAGCTCATGATGTCTATACACCTCTCTGACTTTGCCCAGAGGACAGCAGGGGGGCAATTTATAAAGTTGTTCTTTGGGACCAGATTTAAATTTTATTGAAGAATTGCTGGGCCTGGATTATAG
Organism: Saccopteryx bilineata; assembly: GCF_036850765.1. NCBI lineage: Eukaryota > Metazoa > Chordata > Mammalia > Chiroptera > Emballonuridae > Saccopteryx > Saccopteryx bilineata. The sequence continues at coordinate 239,066,702 of NC_089492.1, forward strand.
AATCTCTGAATGAGTTACTATGTGATACTGTGAAATCTTTTAGATACCTTTATGAATAAGCTAGATTCCTATTGGTCCAGAATTACAGGGCACAGCCCTGCCTATGGGAAGGATTGATAGGAAATAACCTCTAGAAATCATCTCTGGTCCTATTATTGGATTTTTTTCCCCCACCCAGAGTTAATAACAGCATCCCTGAAGCAAATTTATGTGTGTTCAAAGGTTCAAAGAAACCTCTAGGTTAAAAATATTCTCACAGAAAATAATTCCCTACAATTAAGGGATATTATATGTGCATTTAAAAATATTTTCTAGGCCCTGGCCAGTGGCTCAGTGGATAGAATGTTGGCCCAGCATATGGAAGTCCAGTTTTGATTCTTGGTTCGGGCACACAGGAGAAGCAACCATCTGCTTCTCTCCCCTCCCTCTTCCCTTTCTCTCCCTCTTCCCCTCCTGCAGCCAGTGGCTCTATTGGTTCAAGTGTGGCCCCAGGCACTGAGGATAACTCTATAGGAGCATACAGACTCAGGTGCTAAAAATAGCTCCATACTCTAGCACCAGCTCCAGATGGGGTTGCTGGGTGGACACATGCAGTTGGGACACATGCAGGAGTCTGCCTCACTATCTCCCCACCTCTAACTAAAAAAATAAAAATAAAAATTCTAAAATATACATTAGAAATGTATTAGAAACTTGAACACAGAACCTTTTAGTGACCATAAACTATATAAACCCTAGCATGATCCCACATGTTAAGCTCTTAGAAAACACATTTCATAATACATTTCATGCCTAGAACTGATCAGCTGATTAAAATTAAATCAAAATCTTATCTTTTCATTAATGCACATTCTAAAAGAAGACAGTTAAAAGGATAGTAAAATCATATGATGCTTAAACCATGGCTCGATTTCATATTGTGTCAAGTTTAAATACAATCGTTCATGATTCTGAAATTCATCAAATTTGCCTGAGTAGGTGCACACCTAGAAAAAAGATGTTTTAATTAAAACTATTAATCAATATAAGCAGAGCTCTATACTATAAAGCTTGGCTTGGAATGGCAGCAAATTTACATAAGATGTCAATCTAGTAAAAGGAAAAGCATCCTAGAGGATTTTGTCCCAAACAGTGGACCTGAAGAATTCAACTGATCCATATGAATTAGGACAAGATGTCACTATTGTTCCCTTCATGGGGAGTGCCACCGTGGTGAGCAGCACCAATACTGAAATCAAATGAGAAGTATGTGCTCCTGTGGTAGAACCTAACCATACGTCAGAAAACCTTCATTGGGGTAAAAAAGAAAACAGAAATTTACAGTGAACTGTTTTGTTTTTTTAAATACCACACATATTTAATAAATACCCCAGAATGTTAATAATCTCCATGAACTCCAAGAATTGGAAAAACTGTTCTTAGATGTAACTTAGATCAGGCATCAATCAAAAGTGGGTGAGGCCAAGTATGTATCAATCACATTTACCCTTTCTAAATGCATATACAGTGCTGGGCACTTTTTAACAAATTAATTCCCACAATAATTCTGTGAGGTAAATGCCCCGTTTTATAGAGGAAGAAACTGAGACCCAGGGAGGTTGTATAACTTGCCCAAAGTCAGTCAGTGGAAGAGTAGGGGTTCATAGTCTTTATCATCATCCTCTATCCCTCTTATGTTTACAGATTTTTGTTTTGTTTGGGAAGAAGGAGGAAGGGAATCATGATCTTTCCTCTGCCTTTAAGCTGAGATGGAAAGAAGTCTTCTATCACAGTTTTCTAAAATCAGACTAAGCAATTAGAGAATTCCACTTTCACAGATTTAAAGCAAAGATGGAACTAAGCCATCCAGTTGTAATTTTGGAGACTGTATAACTAGAACCAAATTGTTTAAGAAATCCATTGTATATATTCTAATGTCTGAAGTGAGGCATGCTAGTAATCCAAAGGATGAGGAGCCTTACATAATTATTTTGAAGTTGCCTCAAAAAAATGTACAGTCCTATTATAGAAAGTGGCACACATAAAAACCAAACAATGTTGAAAGCCTGGAAGGTCAAGTGCAAGGATCTGAATGTCCCTTCTTCTTATATGATTGCAGACACATTCTCCCTGGATGGCCTTACATGGCATTTTTGCTCTCTTGTCTAACTTGTACCAGCTGGAAATTTTTCTATTGTCAAAAAAAAAAAAAAAAAGGCATTAACAGCTGAGTAAATATGGCACTGTGAAGTCTCTACAGTGAAAATTCACACACACACACAAAGCACCAGCTGGATGTGGACCTCTACCATGAGAATTACCTGTTTATGTGGTTGGCTTACATAATATTAAACCACCCATCTGATCTCTAACGGCAGCCCTACTGACACTGTCTGACCCAGTTTGACAATCTGGGCAGAAATTGTAGGGTTGGCTGTTCAATGGCTGTGACTTTTAACAGCACTGCTTTTGGGCCTCAAATCAATTCTCTCTGTTTACAGACCATTTCACAGCCCTTTACCTGTAACATCACTTGTGTCAGTCCCATAAATACTTTGGTGTATATAATGCTTGAATTAGCATAATGGTTTAGGCTCTAAGCTCTTAGCCCAAAGAAGGACATGTCAACTCGTTCTCTTCACTTAAGCAATTAAGAGCCATTATGCTGCTTCAGTGGAAATATCATCAAGGTTAAAGACAATCCCAAACAACCCTCTCACCTTTTTATTCTAAGTCTAATAAATGAGGCATAGAAATTGAAATGTTAGTAAACAGTCTTACTTGCAAGCTCTTTTTGGATCACGCTTAATCAGACCCTTATTCACTAGACGTTTGCAATAAATTCAGAAATGTGTATATGAAAGTGTTCATTTAGTACAAGAAAATAGAGTTTGCTGGTTTAATTTCAAAGTTACTGAACACTAATTTATTTTTACCAGATTTAAAAGGTTTTAGCATCAAGTTACCTAAAAATATTTCTATACTTTTATTATTCAATATGACAAGTTACTTTTGTTTGTTTTTTACAGAGACAGAGAGAGAGTCAGAGAGAGAGAGATAGACAGGAACGGAGAGATAGATAAGAAGCATCAATCATCAGTTTTTTGTTGCAACACCTTAGTTGTTCATTGATTGCTTTCTCATATGTGCCTTGACTGTGGGCCTTCAGCAAACCGAGTAACCCCTTGCTCAAGCCAGCGACCTTGGGTCCAAGCTGGTGAGCTTTGCTCAAATCAGATGAGCCCACGCTCAAGCTGGCAACCTCGGGGTCTCAAACCTGGTCCTCCGCATGGTAACACCGCCTGGTCAGGCACAAGTTACATTTTTAAAAGTGACAATGTTGCTATCACTTTGAAACAAAAAGGTATTTTCAAGGTCTTTCTATATTTTTTCTTTTTAGATTTTTTAAAATTAGTTTTATTGAAGTAAAATCTGCATATAATAAAAATCAATTTTAAGTTATGTGTTTTGATGAGCTTGGGCAAATGTATATAGTGGCATAATTGCCATTACATTCAAGACGTGGAATATTTTCATAACCTGAAAAATTCCCTTGTGCCCTGTTACAATTAATTCTCTCCTCTCCTCCCTGGTAACTAATCATCTGCTTTTGATCGCTAGTTTTGCCTTTTCTAGAATTTGGTATAAATAGAAGAAGACTCTCTGGTCCTTTGTGTTTAGTTTCCCATGTTTGTTTATATCTTCTCCTCTGTATAGATTAGCGGTAAGAAGGCAATGTAGGAAACATCACATAAATGGAAGTCTGGCTCCACCACTTCTAGCTCAATGACCTTGAGCAAGTTATTCTAATTCTCTGGGCCTTAGTTTTCTCTGCAGAGTGGAGATAATACCCCCACACAGGACCTATAGGGGTGGAAATAAAGCTATGCATATACTGAGGTAGAGCATCTGCAAAGTTCTCAATACACGTTGGTTCCTAGATTGGTCATGCTCTCCAGCCATTTAACCGTTGCTCACTATAGTTCTCACTACTGTGACTGAACCCAGCGACTGCAGAAAAGCCCAAGGGAAATTTTTCAGGTTTTGAAAATATTCCATATCTTGTAAGTAATGGTAATTACACAATTTACATTTGTCAAAACTCATCACACTGTACACTTAAAATTAAATTTAATCACATGTAAATTTATATTATAATAAAGCTGACTTTTTAGAATCGAAAAGTTATAAAGAAATACGGAAAGACCTTGGAACTATCTCTTGGTTAAAAGTCACATGTGATGAGAGATACCCTTGAGTCAGTGTTCATCATCCGAGTTTGCTGCTTTGGTCAAATAAAGGACACGCCCTGGCCGGTTGGCTCAGCGGTAGAGCGTCGGCCTAGCGTGCGGAGGACCCGGGTTCGATTCCCGGCCAGGGCACACAGGAGAAGCGCCCATTTGCTTCTCCACCCCTCCGCCGCGCTTTCCTCTCTGTCTCTCTCTTCCCCTCCCGCAGCCAAGGCTCCATTGGAGCAGAGATGGCCCGGGCGCTGGGCATGGCTCTGTGGCCTCTGCCTCAGGCGCTAGAGTGGCTCTGGTCGCAATATGGCGACGCCCAGGATGGGCAGAGCATCGCCCCCTGGGGGGCAGAGCACCGCCCCTGGTGGGCGGGCCGGGTGGATCCCGGTCGGGCGCATGCGGGAGTCTGTCTGTCTCTCCCTGTTTCCAGCTTCAGAAAAATGAAATAAATAAATAAATAAATAAATAAATAAATAAATAAATAAATAAAGGACACGTTCAAAGCTTTTCCTAAGAACAGCAAACTTGATATTACCAGCAAAAGCCCTGCAAGCAGCAAATGTCTTCACAAACTGTCTTTTTGTTGACTTTCTAAGTTTAAGAAATCAGTTGTACAATGAGAGAGTAAAAATAGTGTGAAAGACTATGTATGTGTGTTTAAGAGAGAAAATTCATTTAAGTGTTATTGCATTGACCATCTTGAACTAACAACTTCAAAATGTCATAAACAGCTTATATGGTACAGATAACATATAAAAAAATCTGAATTCAGAATCAGGTAGTTGAAGTGTCTCTTCCTTTGGGACATCTTCGCCAACTTCTGCCAACGCCCTCCTCCTTATACTGAGTTAGGTGCCCCTTTTCAGTGTTCTGATATTACTCTGTCCCTACCACTGTCACATCAGGTATCACACCACATTTTAATTGTTGATTTATGTACTTATCATCTTCACAAGACTATGCAATCCTTGAAGATAAGTATTTGTCTATTTGGGGAGGGGGGTATCTTTATATTCTCAGCACCCTTACCAGTCCTAGGAGAAGCTCAATAAATATTTGACAAATAAATGAGGTCTTAATCATGTTATCTCCATTCATAACATTACAAAAACATAATTTGCCCCAGGCTTTCTTTTAATAGTGATTTCAGGCAAAAGTATATGCGGATCTGAAAAATAGGGGAACCGCTAAAAGGCATGAAAAAAATGGATAATGTAAGAAATATCGTGAGAAAGAGGGAATAGTTAAAAGAAGTGTCATTTAGTTCTTCATTCTCAGAATCCTGGTTTGGCCAGTCACCATGGGAGTTCTGAGTCCAGGTGCCAGAACAAGAGAACCTGTGTTAGATTCCAGCCCTGCCAGATTGTGCAACCTTGGACTAGTTACTAAACCTTCCTGCCCTTGCTTACCAGTGCTTTTGCCTCTCACCTGTAAAAGAGAAGAAATAAAGATTTTATCTCTTTCATAGTGTTTCAGTGAAATTAGATGGTGTGTGAATAGTACTCACATGGTACCTGGCATGCTGTGAACACTCTAGCATGTTGCAAGAGTGCATACTCTGGAGTCAAACAAATTAGATTTGAATTTAGCTCATCGAGTTCAGCCATCCATTGTCAGTGTGAGCCTAGACGGATTACAGTACTTATAACCTCAGGTTCCCCCAGTGCAAAATGAGAATAACAGTGCCCCTTTCATAAGGTTGAGGATTAAATGAGACAAAGCACTCAGCATCATGACTGGTATGTACTCAGCAAAGGATAGTTATCATCTTAGCCTGATAGGATCTAGCTCTACTGTTACCATATAAGCCAGGGGTCCCCAAACTTTTTACACAGGGGGCCAGTTCACTGTCCCTCAGACCGTTGGAGGGCCGGACTATAAAAAAAAACTATGAACAAATCCCTATGCACACTGCACATATCTTATTTTAAAGTAAAAAAATAAAACGGGAACAAATACAATATTTAAAATAAAGAACAAGTAAATTTAAATCAAGAAACTGACCAGTATTTCAATGGGAACTATGAGCCTGCTTTTGGCTGATGAGATGGTCAATGTGCTCCTTTCATTGACCACCAATGAAAGAGGTGTCCCTTCCGGAAGTGCAGCGGGGGCCGGATAAATGGCCTCAGGGGGCCGCATGTGGCCCGCGGGCCGTAGTTTGGGGACCCCTGATATAAGCCATGCTCTTCAGCAAGAAGCCTTCACTTCAATCAAGTACAGAAACTCTCTCTTTCATCCGTGTGTACCAGGTTCATTGTTTTGTTTATGCAGTAGCTACTGTAAGGCAGTGGGGGCAGGGCGATAAGACAAAGGTTTTGAGGTCAAATGAGCTGGGTTTTAAATCTTGCTTTGCCAATCTCCTGGTGGTGTACAAGTCACCTCGCCCTCCTGAATCTGTTTTCACCTGTAACATGGACATGATAATCCTCACCTCATTGGTTTGTTGTGACGATAAAATGAGGTCAGATGTAGGCCCTGGCAGGTTGGCTCAGCGGTAGAGCGATGGCCTAGCGTGTGGAAGTCCCAGGTTCGATTCCCGGTCAGGGCACACAGGAGAAGCTCCTATTTGCTTCTCTACCCTTCGCCCTCTCCTTCATCTCTGTCTCTCTCTTCCCCTTCTGCAGCCAAGGCTCCACTGGAGCAAAATTGGCTTGGGCACTGAGGATGGCTCCATGGCCTCCACATCAAATGGCTTTGGCCGCAATGGAGCAATGGCCCAGATGGGCGGAGTATCGCCCCCTGGTGGGCATGCCAGGTGGATCCCAGTCCAGCGCATGCAGGAGTCTATCTGACTGCCTCCTCACTTCTAACTTTTGAAAAATACAAAAGACAAACAAACAAATGAGGTCAGACGTAGTAAGGTGCCTAATGTATAATAGGTATTCTGTTGAAAAAATTTTCATTTCCAATGCACTATATTCTCCCAGGCAGGCACACTTGCCCTGTCCATGCTACCTATCCAGACTTCTTTTACCCTTTAAGACACACTTAAAAATCCCACCTCATTCTGGAAGATATCTTACACCAGGGGTCCCCAAACTTTTTACACAGGGGGCCAGTTCACTGTCCCTCAGACTGTTGGAGGGCTGGACTATAAAAAAAAATATGAACAAATCCCTGTGCACATTGCACATATCTTATTTTAAAGTAAAAAAAAAAAAACAGGAATAAATACAATATTTAAAATAAAGAATGAGTAAATTTAAATCAACAAACTGACCAGTATTTCAATGGGAACTATGCTCCTCTCACTGACCACCAATGAAAGAGGTGCCCCTTCCGGAAGTGCGGTGGGGGCTGGATAAATGGCCTCAGGGGGCCGCATGTGGCCCACGGGCCGTAGTTTGGGGACCCCTGTCTTACACTGACCCACCAATGTTCTCATAGATAGATTTCACGCTGTCTTTATTTTGTTGATTCTGTAAGTTAGTCCTGTCTCTTCAACTGGATCGATTAATCTAAACCTTTTCAGAGTCATGGAACCCTCTGATAATTATATATTTCTTTGACTCTTTTCAAAGATATCCCCATGGACATGAAAATCTGCATATCATTTGAAGATGCTAATCTCCCCTGAAACCTCTGAAACTGTTATGATCTCCCGGAGGGCAGCGAGTGTGTGATACACTTTGTATCTTCCAGGACTGAAGATGCAGACTAGGTGGGGGACTCAAGGGAACCTTCTGACTCAGAACAACAGTGGCGACAGCACCTCCCCAGGAAGGGGCAGGATGCCGACCAGGACAGAGGGGGAGAAACTCCTCAGCAACAACTCAGCCTTTAATTTTTCCAAAGCAAAGCAATGTGAAGCTTCATTCTGATACTTAAGAGTGAGACACAAATAGTGTGACAATAAATAGAAATAGAAACAGGTTATTAAAAAAATATCCGTTCCTGCACCATAAATGTGTTCAGACCACCGAAGCCAAAAGCATCTCCTTCTCTTATCTTCACATCCAAATCATAACTTTCCGTGCGCCTTGCAGCCTCTCTTTCCACCATGGTTGCTTGGTTTGACTGTTTTTTGTTTGTCTGTGTACCTAAATGACCTTTGGGTTTGTGATAAACAGTTGACTTTTATTTTCTGATTTTGGTTCTGCTGTCATCCCTGGTTTCACAAGAGAAGTTCCACATATGGGTGTAAGCAAAAGAGCACTGGCCTGAATTCTAGCCATGGCTCTGAGTAACAGGCAACCTCGGGTAAGTCACCTGTCTTTGTGGTCTCAGTTTCTTTCTCCAGACAACTCGACGGTCTCTCCCAGTTCTAGCCCTCCATGATTCAGAGACATTGCAAAGATTCATGGTTGGAAATGGAGGATTTTCTAAAAGCTTCACTGTCACACATAATAAACGTATAAAGAACGGCTAGGAGGGACAGGTGTTTTTTTTTTAATTTTTTTTTATTTATTCATTTTAGAGAGGAGAGGGAGAGACAGAGAGGGAGAGAGAGAGGAGAGACAGAGAAAGAAGGGGGAGGAGCTGGAAGCATCAACTCCCATATGTGCCTTGACCAGGCAAGCCCAGGGTTTCGAACCGGCAACCTCAGCATTTCCAGGTCGACACTTTATCCACTGCACCACCACAGGTCAGGCAAGGGACAGGTTTTAATGGTTCAATTACTAGATTAAATAAGAGTTGCCACATTTAACATATAAAGTTTGCTAAACCGTTCTATGAAACATACTTAACACTGGACGACAATGAAGGAAAGCTTTATTTCTTTGATGGTTCAGAAACCCTATGGATCTTGTATTCATTGTTCAAAGCTAAAAAAGAAAAATGCAATTATTAATGCTTTCAGATTGTGGTGATTTGGAAAAGTGGGAGTGGTTGGTCTAACCAAAGTGAAATATGTATCTTTAGATCATCTACTGTACCTCTTCTGCAGCACCTGAATAACACTGCTGATAAAGAAAGCAAATGACATAACAAAGGCCTTCCTCGCTATAATGGGTGTTGTTTTGGCAGAAATTACCATTGAAATATCTTAACATTCTGATATTCTAGTAACGATAGCAGCCCACAACAAAAACTGGAAGTGTATGAATAGCCAGTTTCTAATTTTATTCTGCCTACTAGGACTATGCAAGAGGAAAAAAGGTGATAAACAGCTAGAGAGATTTTCTTGACATCATGCTTAACTGAAATTTCAAAATAAATCAGTTGGGCTCATTTTTAAAGACCTACAACTAAATTATCATTGGGTCGTTTTGTTCCGCTCCCAACTGGGCTTCTGAGGAACTAGTGGTGAGATACAACGAGATCTGAAAATGGGCCACAGTACGCAAACATTGCAGTTTGGTTTGATTTAGTCTAACTCTTGTGTAATAACTTTCTTTGAAGTGTGGGTTGAGGAGCAGGTTAGAAGCCCGAGGCCACAAGCTCATCTTGTTCTTGTTACAACTCAGATGCCCTGCAGTCCCCACACTATATATCAGAGGCTTGGCACTGGAGTCCCTGGCTGATGAAGAGTGGAGCCCTCATTCCCTGAATAGCAGAGCAACAAACAACATGGTTGTGTTTACTTGGGAAATCCATTCAATAAAAGGACACACATGGGTCTTCAAGGAGCCTGTGAGCCAGAGGAAGCCTGCCATTGCTCTCAGGGCAAGGAAAGAAGTTAACAAACCATCCAGCTGCTAGAAAAAACAATGATTCCTCTGACTGAGGGAGAGGCAGGACACAGTTTTGGACTGCTGGCCAGCAATCTTGTCTTCTCCAGCTTTGGGATTGCTACTTTTCCACATGTCCTCTGACCCTAGAAATCTCAAGGCAAGTCCCCTATCCTCTCTGGTCTGATTTTTCATTGGCAAAATTCTGATCCTGTGACAGTCTTGTAGCCCGCAAGGGACTATCTTTCTTCCTTCCATTGGTCATATCTTTTCCAGCTGCCTGAGTTAGACCCTTAGCGCTGAGTCGGACCATGGGTGACTCTAGTAGATAAGAATACCTGCACAGTGTCTTAGAACATGTAACATGATTTTACATAGAGTATTTCATCGAATCCTTGGGAAAAAAAATCTGAGAAAGGAAAGGATATCATTCTCTTCATTTTATAGAGGAGAGAAGCTACACTAAGGGAAGTTAAGTCATAGATGCCGAGGTGAAAAGGGTCTTGCGGATTGGGGCCAGATCTGAACAGAAAAACCTTCAAGTGCAAGTTTCTTAGGTTGGGTGAAGCATATATTTATATATTCAATAAAAGAGATGTGATGAGTATCACAGACAGGAGCAGCAAGCATTCTAGAAATCTGCCTCTCAATTCAGGAATATTAGAGCCCTAATACAGATTCTGCTTGTGTGAAGGGGCAGTACTCCAAGAAGAACATAGAGGTCGGAACTGTTTTTTGCTAAGACTCCTGACCTGACTCTAGGGGACCAAGGTTGTCCTTCAACAACTCATGTGTGTTCTGAATGGAGGGGACAGAGGTGGAATTCATCTTAGGTAGCTGGTGGAAGGCCATCAGCTCAAGCCAGGGACATTTGGTAGAGAACTAGTGGGAAGTGATGATTTGGGGTGTGACACTACAAACACTGAGTACCAAATATATGCCACGCCTTCAACAGAGCTCTTATGGCTTACAACTTCTATTGTCTCTTGTCCCTGCCTTGAAGGAATCCTGTGAAGAGTTAGCCTATAAAAATTCTAAAAGTAAGATAAAGTAAATAGGGTCTGTAACACTGGATGGGGTATTGAAACACACACACACACACATAGACGGTAAGGCCTTCCATTGTGGCATATAACTTAAAATATTCTGGTGGTACAGGGCTTCCCATCTGAGTGCAAGTCCTGCTAGAAAAGAGGAATGGATGAATCACTAGAAGCAAAATGAATGATAAAAATGCCTCCAACAATGTGGAGATGAGCACTGGGACAGAGGAGTGACAAAGCCCAGAGATCTGTCCACGTCAGCCGCCATCACCAGGAGCGATAGCAGGGCAGTGGCAGCAGCAACAGGCTAAGGGGCAAAGAAGTGTGGGGTCACATCAGCTGCTGCAGTAGAACAAACCATCAGTTCAAGTTCCTGAGCTACTCTGGCATCAGGAGGAGATCACGACAAGAATATAAAGACGGCAGTGAAGAGCAGATGCAATTAGAGGTAAACCTCAAGGAAAGCTGATCAAATTTGCAGATGACACAAAACTACAGACATGGTTAATATGATCATTTTCAGTCTTAGGTCAGTAAACTTTCATCACAAAGAAACTTTGGGTCTACAAAGCCAAGGCGGCGAGATTTTACAGGAACATACATAGTAAAATCTTGCATGCAGATTTCAAAAATCAATTGAACTCAGTAGGATTGACAGGGTAAGGATAAGATATGATGATAAGAAAAATTTAGCTTGGAGATTTTGGTGACCAGAAACGCAGCAGGTATCAATGATTTGGCTGCTAAAAAATAAATAAATGTGGACAACATTGATGAAAATACATGTCTGAATCACTGGGCTTTTGTGGCCAGACCATGTTTGCAGTTTTAAGACGGACTGAAAAGAAACATTGATAATTCATGCTGGTCCTCAGGAGCATGACCCTTCTCAGGAGATGATAGGGTCCAGAAACCAAGTCCCACGTGGGCAGCCAGATAACTGAGAAAAGTTTGGGTGATCAAAAAGTCATCTTAATTCCTGAAGACTTCTTTTTGAAAGAAAATCACACTTGTGTGTCCTTATGGGACATCACTGGAAACAAAAAATAGAAAGTCCACTTTGGCTCGTTATAGAACTTTCTAACAGAGCTGGTCAAAGGTAGGAGCTCTTTAAGAAGCAGGAAAATCCTCGCCCCTGCAAGTGGGCGTCAAGCTGAAGCTGGAGGATCTTCTGTCTGGGATACTATAGACATGGTTCCTACTAGGTAGAAACTTGAAGAAAATGACCTCTGAGACTTACTGCAACTCCTAGAGACCAGACCAGGGTTCTCTGCCTTGGAAACCAGTCATTCAGTTCTGGAGGTGAAATCCCAAAGGGACCCTGCTCTACCACAGGCCTGTGGAGGGTAGAGGCCTGCCATAGCTTCTGTTCTCAGAATGCCCCTTCTCAGCAAAATAAATAAATAAATAAATAAATAAATAAATAAATAAATAAATAAAGGCTCCCACTTATTTAGAATCCGGGAATAGGAAATGGACTTTTATGAAGCAGATGGCTGTTAGTCGTTCTCATGTCCCCTAACTGCAATGAAGCAAATCAGTTCTGCCTTAGTCTTAAGAATGTCTCAAAAGCCCTTTCTTCGTCCCCATCTCTAGCTTAGTTCAGGTCATCATCATCTGGCCCCGAGACTTTTTCAAAATAGGCTCCTAGTGCTCTTTACCTTCGCTCTTCCTCAGCGCACCCTGTACAGAGCAGGCAGAGCAGTCTGTGGAGTCAGGCTTCCCTTTGGAATAGCTCCCCACGGACCACGTGGGGCAGTACCAGTTCTTAATGTTGCATGGAAAGCCTTGCAGTCTCATGTGCTGTGACTTCCCACTCGTGCAGCCACCGCCTACACACTACACACACACACAGACACACACACACACACACATGCTTCAGTAATACCAAACTAATTTTCTACACATGCTATGTTGTTACACACCTTTGTGTCTTTGAATATGCCACTTCCTCTTATCTAAAATCCCTTCACCTCTCCAGCCCCCACCTTTCTCACCAGAATAACTCCTACTTATACTTCTTCATACATCAAATATTTGCTTGGGCATAACCTTTTATGAAGCCTTTCTTTAACCTCCTCCTCAAGTGACACCATCTCAAAAGTTAATCATTCCTTCCTATTTGCTCCCTCTGTGCCTTTGTATATGGTTCTATTACAGCATTTCTCACACTGTGTTGAAATGCAATTATCTACATGTCTATTTTCTCCACTGTTCTTAGGCTCCTCAAAGACTGAACCAAATAATATCCACCTACAAATCCCTAGCACATAGGAGATCTCTGTATTTATTAAACTGATCTGACAAAGGCATCCTCACAAACATGTCTATCATTTGCTATGATACCGAACTTCGTATTACAGTACATACAAACACCAAGTTCTACAATGGAAAACGTTAAACTTCTGAAATTATCCAATAAGTTTAAGTTAAAAAGGAACCAGGACTAAGAGCAAAGACTTAGAATGGAAGAAAGGGAGATGCTAACCTATACCTACCACCTTTGTTACTTTTGTCTTGAAAAGTTTTATCAGGGAGTTAATCCTGAAGAATAGTGAATTTCTACTCTTGGCATTCTGAAAGGGGTAGTCTCAGTTCAGAAACTAAACTACTTATTTTATTCAACAAACATTTACTGAAAGTGTACAATGGACAGTGCTAAGCACTGTGATAATCCAAAAGGGCTATTTTGAGGCTAAAGTGAAATAATAGAAGAGCTTTACTATATAGAGTTACAGGGTTATTCATATGCATAAGGAGATTCTTTGCTTATAGTTATCCTCTACTATGCACATCGACAAGTTTATAATTGGAATAAAATACAGTTTACATTTATTGAGTTTTCATTATGTGTTACTCTAAGCAAGCACTTCATTCACTCTTCCTACAAATATTATTGAGGTTTAATATGTTACAGTCACTGATGTAAGGTGCTAGAAATCTGTAAGGAAACACACAGAACCCCTGCTATCTATGAGTTAACATTTTCTAGAGCAAGATCACAACAAACAAACACACAAACATACAGAATGCCAGATGGTGATAAGTGCAATGAAGAAATGTAAAACAGAGGATGGAAATAGGAAGAAACTGGCTGTGGGGAGTCAGGGAGATTATCACCGAGAAAGTGACATGTAAGCCACCTCTGAAAGATGCAAGGGACAAGCCAGGAGACTATCTCAGGGGAAGAAAATTCCAGACAGAGGTAAAAGAAAGGACAGAGACCTAGGGCAGGAGTCTGCCTGGCATGTAAAGAGACAAGGAAGATGGGGTGGCTGAGGAAGACTGAGCAATGGGTAGAGTTGGAGGAGATGAGGTCAGCGGAGTTACCAGGGACCAGAATACAAAAGGCCTTGTGTGTCAGCTGTAAAAACAGTACGGTGTCACCTCAACAAATTAAAAATAGGACTGCCTTATGACCAAGCAATTTCACTTTTGAGAATTTATTCAAAAAACCAGAAACAGTAATTCCAAAGATTATATGCACCCCTATGTTCATTGCAGCAGGATCAACCACTAAACTTCCAAGACCTTACCCAGAACATTCATTCTTCAGATACTCATACCCTGGCTTCTGCTCTGTTTATTAGATCTAGTGAACAAACTTAGTTCTGCTCACATGCATTTGCTGTATATATACATTTCTGGAGATAATGAGAAATTTTAATAAACTTTTTTATTTGAAATAATTGTGGGTAGTCTCTTTTAACTTTCATTCTACATGTTGAGTCACTAACTTGGATACTGTGTTTTGTCCACTAGGCAATCTTTGTCAGCCCTGGCTACAGCTGAGATTATGCTGGTCACAACTCTGAAATCCCCACACCAATACATAGTTAGAAAGCATAGCCTGACCTATGCTGGCACAGTGGATAAATTGTCAACCTGGAACCCTGAAGTCGCTGGTTCAAAACCCTGGGTTTGCCTGGTCAAGGCACATGTGGAAGTTGATGCTCCTGCTCCTCCCCCTTCTCTCTCTCTCTTCTCTCTAAAATTAATAAAAATTTTTTAAATTTTTAAAAATAAAGAAAGTCTAGGTAGCTATTTTTTTCGTCTCCTTTTAATCCCAAATTTTCCACAATTCCTAGAGTTAAACTAACTATTTGTGTCCTACTGTAATCAGAGTACAAGACTTCTTCTAATTCATGGGCTTCCCCACTTGTGGTACTATTCAATTCTCCCTTTATTCCAAGTCAAAGCCAAGGCTCGTCCCAATCTTGCCTTCTAAGATGAATGACTAGAAACAGGTAAAAATGTGAAATTCAGGCATTAGAGATGCTAGGTAGATACACACAAAGAAGCTTTAGTGAGAGATTCTTTCAAGATCTGGTTTTTATACTGCCATAGCCAAGTCAGTTTCAATCCAAGTCATACCCACATTCTCCTCCTGCTCTATATAGATGCACCATGGTGCCACTTTGCACTGCCAAAAAAATTCTTCCCAGGTAATTCTCCTCACTGTCTCACCTGGCCAAGTATCTGAATGTCAGGATCAAAAACAAACACGAACAAACAAATACTGTGATTGCAATATGTATGTATACTCAGGATTTTTTTTAATTTTTATTTTATTTATTCATTTTTAGAGAGGAGAGAGAGAGACAGAGAGAGAGAGAGAGAAGAGACAGAGAGAGGGGAGGGAGAAGAGCTGGAAGCATCAACTCCCATATGTGCCTTGACCAGGCAAGCCCAGGGTTTCGAACTGGCAACCTCAGCATTTCCAGGTCGACGCTTTATCCACTGCGCCACCACAGGTCAGGCTACTCAGGTTTTCTTTATGTTTTTAACGAGCATGTGTGGGGCTAGGAGAAGCCAAAAAGCAAAAGATGATACTAATAATGTAGCAACAGCATAATTTTCCCAGATGGGTCCAAGGTTGGTTCTTACAAATGAGAAAGAAAAATTTGCCCAACAAAAGGATTCTAATCAGAAGATAATGAACATAAATAATATAATATAAGACTAAGTTTCCCCCCTAAGCTCTTTTGTAGGTAGAAATATTTAGAACAATTATGGAACCTTTCAAAATGATGTCTTATTAGCATTTTTGCCCCTCCTTTTAAAAAAAATGTTTATTTTATTGATTTAAGGGAAAGAGACATCAATCTATTCCTCTGTGTGCCCTGATAAGGGATCAAACCAGCAACCTCTGCGCTTCAGGACTATGCTCTAACCAACCAAGCTTCCTGGCCAGGGCACACTTTGCCCCTCTTAAAATTACACATAGCCCTGGAATATATTAGCAAACAGGCTTGGTGGTTTTAAGTCTATCTAAAGCTGGCAGGATATATGATACATATAACCATATCTACCACCACAAAGATTGGTCTCCCCACAGACCTCCCCAGCAAGTACATGGATAAAAATGTGGATTTTTTTTTTTTTTTGTGCTTCAGAGAAGCTCATACATAATCCTATTACTATCCAAGGCACCTATTAAATATGATTGAAACAACACCTATTGAAAGCCTTAAAACCTTAACCACCAGTTTTACTTCTAAAATAAAGTAAACTGCCGAAAGTTCTGATAAAAGTGACAATTTATATTTTTAAGTAGTACAACTGAAATTTTCCTATAGCTGTAGACAAAGGAATTCTTACTGAGATAAGTAGAAGAGCACCAATAAATTTACGGTAGCTTATGCAAGTTAGGCACTAATGAATGTCATCTTCTGTTTTGTCATGAAAAAAGATCTTTCTGCCGCTAAAGGAGACTGATTTAGATTATGAATAGCTGTAGTGATTTGCAAAAATGGCTCCAGAGAGATAGAATGAGACTCCATATACTCGTGGCACTTGAGGTTTCTGCCCTTTTTGTTGAAAATTAATTTGTCCTGTGGGTTATTGGATTCCAGCTCAGCCAATGTATATTGCTCAGTCATCACAAATTTACTTAAAATTTAGTGTAGCCGAAGTTCATTCAACAAGACAAAAATCTATAGTTGAAACCTTCTAAAAATCTTTTTAAAAAACTGGCTAACAGTGTAATTGAAAGTGTTGGCGTCTAAGTAGATTCCCATAATGTTTTGCAGGTATCAATATATACTCTATTGCTATGTTAGAAATAGATTTTTCACTTGTTTCCCAAGAAAAAAAAAAAGCAGATCGGGAGGATTTATCCTCCTTTGGTAAGAGAACATTTGGGATAAAGGTTCCATATTCCAAAAATATACACATAAAGCCCTACATTCAGATTACATTCTGTATAATACATACCTTATATTCCATTCATTCACCTATTTTATTCATTTCAAAACAAATATCTTTTAAAGCAAATAGATTATACCACTCCTCATACTTCCAAATCCCAAATACATTAGACCAGATAGAAATTAAAAGTACACCAATTCCATCTCCCTGTTCAGCAACTCCTACTACAGGCAACTCAGTTCCCACTTAGGAGGCTCCGGCTTGGAGGCCGGGAGGCTGGGAGTCAGGAAAGAGTCGTACCCCTGACACAGCATCAGGACACAAAGCATTTGCTTTTGACAAAAGGAACACTAGTTTAGTGGCCATGCTCCCTTACCCAATAATAATGAGAGAAAAAGAAAAGGGAGTATTCTTCAAAAGGGGCTATTGTGAGAAGATACAAAGGAGATATTAAAAAAAAAAATGAACAGCTACTTGTGAGACACAGAGCAGTTTTTAATTCATCCTTAAAGTGGTTTTCCGTACAATAATCTACATTTTCATTTTTATACATTTAAATATGTATGTTTGACTACATTAAACACATTTAAATATGTGTGATAGTCTTTCCCTTTGAAAATCTAGACGGATCTGAAAACTTATTTAGTAACTAAAATCACACCAGAGAACCTCATTTGTGATGAGGGCCACCGGGATCGCTCCTAATTAGATTGATACACAGGGGGCAACAAACATTATTTATTCATTTCATTTATAGTTGAAAGATTACTAGATAATAAGACTGTTTTCTATTGAAATGTTACATTACAATATAATCAAGAGATAAATGTAAATAGTTAAAACATTAGAATAGGTCATCTCATTAAGAAAAGAAAGCAGATACATTTGGGGGACCTGCACCGTCATTTTGGACTTTTTCGACAGAGACTTTCTTTTATTCCTTGCACCTAAGATTACAACAGAGAAAGTTCAGACTGAAACGATCAGCTCTCTGCTTGAGGGACAATTGCACAAAATGAGATACAGAGTGCTAACCAAATCATGACACAATGGACTGGAAATTTTAGATTAATAAACCTCTTTCAGTGGAGAACTAAATAACTTTTACAGTTTTATCTATGGTTATTTGTTTCTCTGAAGATTTATGGTCCTCGCAACAGATATGCATTTTATCTTTCACTTTCCAGATTAAAGAGAGATGATTTTAAACAGGCTTCTGACTGGCATAATCTGGAATTGCAGACGATCTCAATTTTTTAAAAAATGCTAAAAGTGAACTTGCAAGTCAAATGAAAATGACTTTGCGCATGTCAGGTGCACAGGGGAAGAGATCTGCATATGACTAAACAAGGCTGATCTTCCATTACCAGTACTGATCCCCTCGCCCTGAATCAGCCAGGTGCAATCTGTACATGCTTAACCAGGAATTAAAACTCTTCATGCTGCTGCTGCTTTAATTGATTGATGCTAAAAGTTTAGAAAATAAAACCCAACCAGCTATTACAAAGCGCCTTAAACCAAGCCTTCTCCTTTGAAAGCAGGATCCTCAATTGAAACTGGCAGACCACATTTTTAGGTTTCAAGCAGCTCTGTCATTCTACCAGGAATGTGTCTGCCACTTCACACGATAGCTTGAGCTAAAAGACATGTACTTTGAATCAGAGAATCAATAGAACACTTAATGGACAATTAGGAGAACAGCTGTAGGACTGTCAGAGACCCATCTGTACACAGCTCAAACAGCAAGCCTGGACAGGGCCCGGAAAACAAAGTACACTGCTCCAGGGCACTGGCCCCGGTACAAAACCTCCCTTTCATTTCTCATTTAACGTTAATATAGTGTTCTTTTTCATTACAAATTTTAACACGTGTAGAAAATTATGGAAATTGCTTAAGCCATTTGTCAACTTATATCATGTGAATTGATCAATAAATTTCACTACTTTGTTGTTAATGTAGATAAATTTTGGCATTTAATTAAGCTCCAGCGAAAACGTGGCCACTTTTAATTTCAGCAGATGCTGTCGTTTCATTTGTAATACATAACTACAGGGGTAAATACAATCTAACCATGAATTATCACTAAATATTTATAGACAACATAGCAA
Source organism: Saccopteryx bilineata (assembly GCF_036850765.1). Lineage (NCBI taxonomy): Eukaryota > Metazoa > Chordata > Mammalia > Chiroptera > Emballonuridae > Saccopteryx > Saccopteryx bilineata. The sequence goes on from NC_089492.1 coordinate 239,085,838, forward strand.
TTCAGAAAACAGACACAAAAGATTTTTACAGTGAAACAATTACTGTGGGCAAAATTCGAAATAGGTGATGATGAACTCTAATAGGAGCTGTGAACAGAATGTTAATATTGTAGGTCCACAAAAGAATTACATATGTATATATTTTCTCAGTCCTGCCTTCCGAGACTGCACCTCCATTAGGCAAAAATCATTTCAAATTATTTTCACAGAATTGTTCCCAATGTTCCACAAATAGTTTCCTAAGTTTGTAGAAGCACATTCAAATTTATAAATTAAAACAATCCATTCATTTATATTTCTTTTCACTAAATTGATTTGGATATAACTGGGAGGCTTCTCTTAATGGGTAAGAGCTAAATCTTATGATTCTTATTTTACACACGAGTTGAATTTAAGGTTGGTCAAGAGGACACTGGAACTGGGAAAGGAGACAGAATGGCAGACAATGGAAAAGGCAGAATGAACTTTTTAGGCTTCCTCCATATGGCCTGAGGGGCCCCAAGATGAAATCCTGCTCCTGACAGCCAGAAGCCCCATAGCCTTAACCCTCCCTGGCGCAGTCTGACATGATAAACTGCTGTGTCTCATTTGAGAAGGAATAGGCTGCCTCTTGGTGATTCTGCTGGTACCTTCAGGGAAAAGGGATTTGAAATCACATTGCTGTCTTTACAGTGTAATCCACTGCACAGCGCCCATTCCCACCATTGTCCGGCTGTGTCGGTCAGAGGGCTCTGCTGGCTGGGCAGTCATTGTGTTTTCAGCAGAACAGACCCGAGTATTTGTATGCAGTGCCTTTGTATTAAAAAAATAAATAAAATTTAGGGAAATCAAAGCAGATCCCTCATTCCTATTTTGACAATGTCTCCATGTCAAATTAGCCATCACAGCCGAGGCAGTTGGGCACTTTTTGTGGGTCTGGCAGAAGAGGACGTGGTCAGGGAAGAGGATTCTCTAAATGCAGACTCTCATTAGAGAAATCAGAATTAAGCAGCCAATAGAAAAATGGATTGGGTCTTTTTGCTGAACTAAATCACACATCTAAATCTCTAGCCAAAATTCCCTCTGGCTCACCCTCATTTGTTCATATTTCTTTTTCTTCCAAAATACAAATGGCCTGGGACTTGAGCCCTAATATTTTCTTTTTACCTCTAATAAAGGAGAAGGCTGAAAAACCCACCTCAGCTCTAATACAGACAATTAGAAATCTTTATAATCTCTTAAATCTAGAATTTCACAGTCATAATCTTAATATAATATTTTCCTGAGCCATGTGTGCCTGTGAATTTCTTTGTCTTTGAGGAAAACTGAGGGAAAATATGGATTATTGCATAGGCTGAGGAAATACTGGCATTTGTTGAATATTTGATATGAACATTAAAGTGGTAAGAAAGTTAAGATACAAGATCAAAAGGGAAACAAAAATTGAGATTCTAAAACTCTGAGATTGTAAGGGATTAAAGACAGCCACAATTTTCTTTGCCATTTCTCCCATCAGTAAATAGAGTTACCTGTGAATCTAAGCTAGCCTTATGAGTTATTTTGTCCAATAAAATTTAGCGGAAGTGACTGTGCAAGATCCCAGCCCCAGCCTTGAGAAAGCCTGAGAGTTACTGCTTCTGTGCTCTCTTGGGAGTCAGCTACCATGCTGTAAAAAAAAATTGGGTTAGACTACATAATGGTAAGAGTTCTCTTGGAGAGTGGTCCTGGAAGAGCCCATCTTGTATGTTCCAGCCCCAGGCAAATGCCCAGCAGAGAGTGCTGCATGAGTGACTGCAGCTTCACCATGTGGAGCAGAAGAACCTCACCGCTGAGCTCAATCAATCCACTGACTCATCAGGAATACCAAATTCCTATTAGGTTGAGTCATGATGCTTTCAGGTAATTGTTACATGGGAATAGACAACAGAAAGAAATTTTTATTAACATTTCTATTCCTTTTCCTCTCATATCCTACCCCACTTTTGAAGTTATGCCAACTGGCAAGCAAAAGCAATTTTCCCATGCCTCTCGGAGAAGTGCCCCAATAACAACACAAATATGTAGTCAAGATATGAATTGGGGCGGGGGTGGGGGAGAGGTAGAATTGTTTTTAAAAGGGAGCTCAGACTTATTACCTCTGCAATTATTTTTATATTTTCTCTCTTTAGTTTCACTAATTATTCCACGTCTACAACAATGTTCAAATTAGATACCAAAGGAAAGGCAGTTTCTATAACAGGAACTCCATCCCTTTCCAGGATTCTGCTCTTAAAAGTCAACTGAATGACCCAATATACTTAAATCTGAATAGATTTTAAAAGATATCAATAGATGTTCTAACATTTACATTAAATTTGTCAAACATAACCCTTTTAATTTTTATCTCAAAAGAATAAACTAGAATGTAAACATAGCTCTGTCACATGTAGCTATGTAGCTTGGGCAAGTAATTCTATCTTTTGGAGCTTCAGTTTCCTCATCTGTATGAAGAAAATAAGGAACTATATAATTTTTAAGGTCTCTTAAAACTTTGGCAGCTTTTAAAGATATATGTCAATATGTCATTTTTCAAGTGATGCCAGTTCACTCTAAATCTCTTATTGTGATCACATTAGTGTCAACTAAAAGTCCTTCTCTATTGCCGAAGGCAGGAATGAATATATCCTTAATCTAATATTCTACCCCTGAATAATTGAGGTGATTATGTAATTAACTTTCTCTCAGAAAGTATAATCCTAATTTTTTTTACTCCATCATTTTGTAAGAACAAAGAAGTATGACAATTTGTCTTTACCATGCAGGTCTCTAAATGGATACCCATTCTTCATAAAGTTCATAAAGAAGTTAGTACATATTTAGCTTGTGGCGAAGATCTGAGAGGAACTGAGAGAGGATAACAGCTTAGTATGGGAAGGTAATAGCTTCAGAACTCACTGGTTCCTACGTTATGCCTGACATTATAAATGCTGACACAGAAAATTCTGTTATATTTCAAGAGATCTTCATGAAATCTTGCTAACTTCTGGGTTTAATAAGACACAGGATATTAGTGTGTCATAAAAGTCTAATTAAAAAACAAACAAGCAAAAATAAAAAGTTAGGGCTCTCTAGCTCATTGCATTCTTATAGTAAAATATGATAAATATTTGGCGTGGTAAATAAAGCAAAGTTAGTGTTCACTTATAATATCTAGGAAAGGAACAATATGGTTCATTAAATCCACAGACAATTCCAAAATTAAGTGGCTTCAACCATTTAGTGAATCAAGTAGATCTGCAGTAGAATATCAGCTGGGTAGCCTTGGGCAATTTGATTAATCTCCCTAAATCTCAATTTTCTTCCCTATAAAGCACAGATTTCTGTTTATGGCACAAAAGTAAGATAATGCATACAGAGTGCCTAGAATAGTAACACTCAGCAAAGAGAAGTTACAGTTAATCGTGAGTCCATGAGAGTAGGAACCTTGCCTGTTTTGTTCACCTATTTCCAGTGCAGAGACAAGGTGTGTAGATTATTACTCTGGCCAGCAGCTCCAACTTCTTTCCATGGCCTTGTTACATTGTTTATCAATGTAACAAGAAATCACTTGGTTTGGCCTTTTTGGCCTTTAATTTCCTCTGTTCATCACTAACAAAGAATACACCATTTGAAAAACAAAAATAAGAAAGAAAAATCCTACATAAGATACCAATCCCTGGGGAATTAAGGCATGAGTATGAACCAAGGAAACCATGGCCCACATGAAATAGAACCGCCAATCACAAAATAGGTACTTCTGAAAGCTGTACTAACTACCTTTACAAAAGCCACTATTTTGGTGAGCTTCTGCTTGGTGAAACTTATCTCACAAACATAAGAATTGGGTTGAATGTAGAATTCCTATGGATAGTTGTAATTCAGTCTGGCAGATGAATGAAACAGAGGTTCTAGACAATTTATCCCAGATCCATCAGCTACCAAATCAAAATTAGAATGCACATTGCTTAATTTCCGTAATCATTGTTCAATTATTGACCATACTTAAAGTATTTGCTTCCTATATTGAGAGAGAATTTGGTTAGTGGAATAAAGCAACCTTAGAAAACAAGGTATATAATGTGTGTTCTCAATCTTCCTTCGGAGAATTCAGACTGAATTTGCAACACACCAGAATAAATCTTAAGAAAATCAATGAATGATCTGCCCAGGGGTCCTTCTTCCCCGATTGAGAATTGATTCTGGCTCACTTTCATATGAACATTCCTTTAGTGTGGCAAACATTGGTTGAGATTGTTCCATCCCCAAATTGTACCAAATCTATGCTTTATCAATCATCTCCTGTGAAATGAGTCAGTTGGCAAACACAAAACCATGCAAAAAGATTCACACCAAAACAATACTATTGTAGTCCAACCTTTCTGTAATTACAGAGAGTTAAAATGGTTATTGGTAAAGCTGATGTCAATGAAGACACAATATAAAACTTAAAAGAAGAAAAGAGAGTTAGGGAAATATGCCAGAGAGGGGGCCAAACCATAAAAAAGAAACCTGGTATCAAATGACCTAGGTCCCTGGTAACGCATGGTATATGACATGAACTCACAGCAAAACCACACTGAGACTTCCATCCTTGGCCACTCCCACACCTGTGAGAAGAAATAGGAATTGGAGGAGATAGCAGGGGAAGAGATAAGTTTATGAGAAGCATTGCCACAGATAGAACTTGGGCTAAAACTTGGGTATCTTGTTCTTTGTACCCACGGTTGGATATACTAAGTTAACAGATAAACTCTGAGATGAATCTAAATCTTCACCTTCACATCAACTTGTTTACAGCTTTTGATGAGATTTTTAAGGTTCTAAGGCCTAGTCTATTTAAATATAAACAATTATAATAATCTTTTTTTTTTTTTCTGTATTTTTCTGAAGCCGGAAACGGGGAGAGACAGTCAGACAGACTCCCGCATGCGCCCGACCGGGATCCACCCGGCACGCCCACCAGGGGGACGCTCTGTCCACCAGGGGCGATGCTCTGCCCCTCCGGGGCGTCGCTCTGTTGCGACCAGAGCCACTCTAGCGCCTGGGGCAGAGGCCGAGGTGCCATCCCCAGCGCCCGGGCCATCTTTGCTCCAATGGAGCCTTGGCTGCGGGAGGGGAAGAGAGAGACAGAGAGGAAGGAGAGGGGGAGGGGTGGAGGAGCAGATGGGCGCTTCTCCTGTGTGCCCTGGCCGGGAATCGAACCCGGGACTTCTGCACGCCAGGCTGACGCTCTACCGCTGAGCCAACCGGCCAGGGCTTAAACAATTATAATAATATTGGTATTTCTTTTCTTTACATGCTTCTATTAAGAAAGGAGCCTTCTTTACGCCGTGGAGATCAGGTAATCCATAGTCAAGGTCTATGTGTGTCATGAGGAGAATCTGAATTGAATCAGAAATGTGGGTTTGGTTCAATTTCCAGAGCATATCAAGCAACTTTAATGGATCACAGTGAGCCTACTCTAGTTCTTCTTGAGGAGTTGATGTGTACATGTGCATAAAATGTGTATTAGAAGTATATTAATACAATTCTATCTCAACAGATTTAATTCTTAAATGCTACATATACTTGTTTAATCTCCCATTTTAAAAGAAGAAAAGGTTAGATTATAACATCAGGTTAGCTCTCTTTGAAACAGGTAATAATTAAGTTGATTCACTGTTGCAATTACTGTCAAATCCCCCTTAATTACCAGAGATTTTATAGCAGCTTCATTATATGTCTGCCGTAATGCATTGTGGCCCTAAGGAGAAGTGTTGCAGGAAATTCTGCATAGCATGGGTAATTCTAACCTGCAGTTACAGCTTCCAGCAAAAACTCCTGCACTAAATTTATCTTTTCATGACATTTCTCCCTGTTACTCAAGCAGTTAAACGAGGTAACATTACTAAAATACTATACCTACCTAACTTTGAAAGTTAGAATTGATTTCTCCATGGATATTAAAAACAACAACAACAACAAAAATAGACAAAGGGATAAATTAACCTCCACTAATTCCTGAAGATTAAATTATATTTAGATTGTGCATTCAAACAGATGTGTCTAAATCACAAATATACCTCATATGTCTTCTTAGGGATATTTCGTGTACAATAAGCAAAACAAAAATTATTCCTGAGTCCCTAATAGAAAATCTTGAAGAGGATAATCAATTTACCAATGAGTTTTCAACTAATTTCTGGGGAAAGTAATCTTTTTTAAAAAGGTCATTTTTAAGTTCCGTACCACTGCTTGTTTTCATTAGAAAAATCTTGACAAATCAGAGCCTGTAAGTTGAGTCAAGTTCAAAACAGATAGCTGAATAATGTCTCTCACAGATCCCTTCTAAGCAAGGAATGTCCTCCACGGAATATATTAGATTCAGAAAGGGCTGCAGTGTCAATGACACTATTGGCAGCTGTGTTAACAGTGAAGGGCCTGGCTTTGTACAGCAATCCAGTTATTAAATTTCTCCAGAGACCATGACTCATTAATCAAATATTCATACATCTCTGTACATACACACTGAACAGAGAAGACCCTCAGAGCTGAGCATCCCCAGACAAGCGCTCTTTCATGGAACACTGACAAAAACCCAAGAACATGCGGTCATGTTTTGCATTTCTAATGCACTATGTACTCTTTAATACTCCGTTTCCTAAAAACAGAACACAAATGATCTTACTGATCACAAATGTTAAAAGGTTACAATTAAAATTATTCCATTATTGCTTCATACCATCTTTTTTTAAAATGAGGACAGTGAAGCAATTCTTCTGTTCTTTGTTTACCATCAAACAAGTAATTTTTTTCCCAGGCGGATGAAGAAACCCAGGGCCATGCTCCTATTAATACAAGAATTTGTATTAGCATGAAAACAACAAATCACTACTTGCACTGGAGAGGCCGAATAACTTCACATATTAGCAGACATGAACTTGCTATATTTTGCAAAGTCCACGGTCTGTTGTATAGCACTGGGAGTTTCCCCCCTATCGGACAGCAACAAAAGGTCTTTCTCAATTGCGGTCTCTGGAAAATTGGGGTCTGAAGGCCAAGCAAAGAAAAAAAGCCTCAAAATGTCGCCTCATAAGGCTACTAAGATCAGACTCTTCCCCTCCGCATGGGCAGGATGTACTATGCGAAGGGAAGAGACAAAGGGAGCATCTCACTTTTCACATATCAAGAAGTTTCTGAAACAGTAGGAACCTGAATCTGAATGCCAGTAAAACAGAAGTAAACCTGTACCAACTCATCTCTTCTTCAGCCTCTCCAGTCTACTAACCAAACGGCTGTGTCTTTAAGCCGGGTTTTCCAAAAATTTTGCCCACACTAAGTCAAAGACTCCCCTGCTTTCATCCCCATGTAACTCAGCCATCCTCCACTCCAGGTGCCATTCTTTGCTAGCGTCTTTCGAACCTCCAACTCAGTTATGATGCGGGGAGAAGTAGAGCAGGCTATGGAGTCAGGGTAGGTTTGGATCCAGATCTGCACATTATCTATCAATGGTGCTAACTCCGTAAGTTACCTTACCGTAGCTGACCCTCAGCTTCTTTATCTGTAAAACGGAGACCGTAAAAATCCTGATTTTCCCAAGAGTTCTGTGGAGATTAATCTAAATAATAAGTATTTATTCAATACTTAGTAAGTGCCCAGTAAATAGCAGTTATTGTCATTGGTATCATCATTACAACCACTAATCCTCTATCTCTACACCTTGACTCAAACTTTTCCTTTTCCTGACAATACTAATTCCCTCCTAAACCCAACCAGCAAAGAGACTCCTTCATTTAAACCCCTCTGCTTCAGAGGGGTAGCTTTGCATGCTCACTTCCATGTGCTGGCTCTATCGTTTGACACCCTCTCTTACTGACACTCACACTGTCGACTGTCGGCACTCAGAACGCTGCAACTCCTCATTTCAGCCTGAACTTCTGTCTTACCTATTATTCTCACAACCTTCCATCATTCTATGTCTCCAACTTCCTCACTTTAAATCTTTTGGTGGTTTGGTAAAGTCTGTGGACCCATTCTCAATAAAATATTTTTAAGTGTAAGTGAAATGCATATGGTTATAAAGGGAAGAGGTATTTTTAAAATACTTTTAAATGTGTAATATATAATCAATATATTTCTTCTTTATAAGTACATTAATAAGTGCTGATAGCAAGTTCCATAATTTCAAAGCAACGTAAATATTTTAAAATAACTGTATTAATAATGATATGAAAGTATTTATGATTCCTATTAATGACAAAATCCTGGGTACTGCTAATAGTACTATAGTTTGTTGCCTACATTATTTGTGGAAGGAAATATTATGTTTCAGCTAGATGTTGGTGAAACAAAAATGTGAATTTTTTGCATTCAAGTTCATGGACCTCTGAATTCTATTCATGGGTTCATCAGGTTAAGAAACCTCTCCATGAAATGACCACTCCTCAGCTCCATCTAAATTCACTAAGTTCATCCACAGACTATAGAATTATATATAGGTAAATCAGACTCTAAGGCTAGGGCTTGAGAACTCATATTCCAATTTTAAATCTTCACATTTTAAAATATTAAAACTAAATCCCAGTTCTTCTGATTTCGATAACTTTTGTTTCTTCCTTCATAGCATCATTCCTCCTGTGTCTCTTTCCTAGGCATCTATCTACCTATGTAAGTATAAATTCCAGCCTGACATCAAGCCCTCAGTAATAAATGGCATACATGTTATCCTTATCACTCATTCTTCTATCCACATTATTGCAGGATGTTTATCATCATCCCCTTTCTAAAGCCAGCAATGCTCCCTAGTCAGTAGAACTACCAAAACCAGCCGCATGCACTTCAAATGTACCCTGTGGAGTAACCTTCCACCACAGTCCTACTCTCACTTATAAAAGATGTGCATGGACCCTACCTCTCGGTCCCTGTGCCATTTTCTTCGTAGCCCAAATAGTGCCTCTTCCTTGCTCGTATATCAATCATACCAGACTTGTAGGACTCATCTCAAAAGTCACCACCTCCATGAAGATTACCCTGATCCTTTAACCAGATGGGATCTGTCTTTTGAAACCAAATATAATTTTATTTTGTAGAATTTCTATTATAAGTCTTCTCTTCCCCTCCCAAACGTGACACTTTGTGTGTTTTCCCAACCTTAAGTAAATTTTTATGTTCCCTAATAGAAGTGTCAGTTTTTATTTCAATGCATTTTATAGAGCCTTACAAACAGTCAATATTGGAATGGAATTAAGAGATTCTAGGGGATTTTTTCTTCTTTTCTAATTCTTGTTTTCCTTTCAAATCTTAAGACAGAAATAAAATCTTTTTTGTTTTCTTTTACAGAACAATCTCATTTATGTTTAAAAATAAAGTCCAGTAATGATAAAAATAATACAATAAAACCAAGCACAGTCAATGTCAGGAGTTACAAGCAATAGTTGCTACTGGTTTAACAAAAAAGACCTGATTTGTTGCATATGTCAATTCCTGTGGTATAAATACTCCAACCATGACTAATTTTTAAATATTTTTAATTGAACTTACTGAGGTGACATTAGTTTATACAATTATATGGATTTCAGTATTCAATCCTATAACACATCATCTGTATATTGTACTGTGTGTTCACCACCCCAAGTCAAGTCTTCCATCACCACTTACACCCCAAACCCTCTTCTACCTCCCCCACCACTTTCTCTCGTGTAACCCCTTCATCTTTTTCATGCAGCTTCCCAACCCCTACCCCTCTGACAGCTGTCAGTCTGTTGACAGAGATGAGGCTTAATAAGTACCCACAATGTACCAGGCATTTTTCTAAGTGTTTTTGCACATTTTCTCAAATAATCTCCATAACAGTCCAATGTAATAGCTGCAATTATCTGTATTTTATAGACGAGGTTAAGGAACTTATTGAAGGCTATGTAGCTAGTAAGTAGCAAATCATTATTTGAACAGAGCCAGTCTGACTCTATAGTTGACCAATTCATGAATGGAGATGGTCTCCACTGTGTAAGACTGAAGCTTGACAGAGAAATAACTGTTTTTCACTAAATAAGTATTCATAATTTTTTCCAAACTAGCAGTATTTTTTTTTGAGTGACAGAGAGAGAAAGGGAGGCAGAGAGGGAAGCATCAATTCATAGTTGCTATCACTTTAGTTTTGCATTGATTACTTCTCCTACATGCCTTGACCTGGGATTGACCTCAGGGTCAAGCCTAGCCAGCGTTCCCTGCTCAAGCCAGCGACCTTAGGGCTTTGCAAGCCAGCCACCTGCTCAAGCTGACGAGTCCATGCTCTAGCTGGAGGCCTCCGGGTCTTGAACCAGTGTTCTGGGTCCACACTTTATCCACTGCACCACCACCAGTCAGGTGCAAATCAGTAGTATTAAGTGAATATATAAAGTCTTCCTTTTGAAGCACTTGTTCTAGCTGATGCTATAGTATAATGTAATATACTATAATTTGATATGTTCTTGTAGACCATGACTCTTGTTATAAGACCTGTATTTTACATGTCTTACTCCTTTCCAAACACGTATCTTTGGTGTTTGATGCCAATTTTATACTATATAAAAATTCAATAACACTTTACATTTTAAAAATGAAGTCTGGCTCTGAATCGAGGCCAGCAGTATGCTGAGGCTGTCGGTTTCCAGCAGAAGCCTGAAGACATGTCTTCTGTGGGCCGCTGGCTATTTCAGAACTTAGCAACTGTAATTGTCAATTCATTAGAAAGAAATACCCCAAAACGTTTAAAATAAAGAAAATTTTTGCAGAAACTGACAAGCTGATTCTAAAATTCACATGAAAATACAAGGGACTCAGAATTCTCAAAAAGATCTTGAAAAAGAACAAAGTTGAATGGCTCACACTTCCCCATTTCAAAATTTACTACAAATCTATAGTAATCAAGATAGTGCGGTACTGGCATAGGATGGACATATCAGTGGGACAGAACTGAGAGTCCAGCAATAAAACCTTGTGTTTATGGTCAACCGATTTTTTGACAAGAAAGCAAAGCCCATGCAATGGGGAAAGAATAGTTCTTTCAACAAATGGTACTGGGACAACTGGATATCCACACGTAAAAGAAGAAAACTGGATACCTATCTCAGACCATATACAGAAGTCAAATCAAAATGAATTTTTAATAAAACCTAAATGTAAGAGCTAAAACTCTTAGAAGGAAGTATAGGTATAGATATTTGAAACCTTGGATTAAACAATGGCTTCTTAAATATAATACCAACAGCACAAGCAACCAGAGAAAAAATAGAAAGCAGATAAATTGGACTTTATGAAAATTAAACCCGTTTGTGTTTCAAAAGATTCCATCAAGAAAGCAAAAAGACAGGCCTGACCTGCAGTGGCGCAGTAGGTAAAAGTGTCGACCTGGATGCTGAGGTTGCTGGTCTGAAACCCTGGGCTTGCCTGGTCAAGGCACATATGGAAGTTGATGCTTTCTGCTCCCCCCCTTCTCTCTCTCTCTCTCACTCTCTCTCTTTCTCCTCTCTCTCTCTGTCTCCTCTCTCTAAAGTGAATAAATTAAAAAAAAAGAAAGCAAAAAGACAAACCACAGAATTGGAGAAAATGTCTATAAATCATATATTTGATAAAGGACTTGTATCCTGAATATGCAAAGAACTCTTTTTTTAATTGATTTTAATTTATTGTGTTTACATAGATCCTAGTGTTGCCCCGAATGGATCCTCCCTTACAACTCACTAATATAAAGACAAATAATCTAATTTAAAATGAGGAAAGAATTTGAACACATATTTCTCCAAAGAAGATATATAAATGGCCAATAAGAACATGAAAATATATTCAACATCATCAGTCACAAGGAAAATGCAACCACAATAAGGTACCATTTTACACACGAAGGATGGCTAGATAATAACAAGGGTTGGTGAAGAAGTAGAAAGTTATAACCCTCATACATTGCTGGTGGATTTATAAAATGGTGCAGCCACTTTGAAAAACAGTTTGATAGTTCCTTAAGTAGTTAAATGTAAAGCAACCATAAAAACAGCGATTCCACTCCTAGGAATATACACAGGAGAAATGAAAACAATGTTCATTACAGAATTATTCATAATAGCCAAAAAGTGGTAACAAACCAAATGTCTATCAACTGATGAATAAACAATAAGTGGTACGCCAATCTAATGGAATATTATTCAGTCACAGAAAAGAATAAAGCACCAATGATACATTACTACAAATCTTGAAAACATTATGCTAAATGAAAAGCATCAAACACAAACGGCCACATATTTTATGATTCCTTTATATGAAATACCTGAAATAGGCAAATCCATGCAAACACAAAGTAGATTAGTTACTGGGTCAGGTTCTTTTTTTTTTGTAATGAAAATGTTCTGGAATTTGATAGTGGTGACCATTGCTCAACTTGGTGAAAATAAAAAACCACTCACTGAATTGTATATTTTAAAAGGATGAATTACAATTTAATAATGCCGTTACTTAAACACACACAAGCTACCACTTCACACCCACTATCAAAATCAAAAAGATATTAGACTTTCACATGTAATCTGATTTCCCTAAATCACTTTATAAAGTTGGAATTTTTGAACATCCACTAACAAACACTTTGAGCTGAGGCTGCTTGCCAGCCAATACCACCATCTTTGTACTGCAGCTTATACAATATTGGATATTACATTTCATTTTCCCTTATTTTGAAAACATGACAGGGAAATGGAAAAATGAAAGTGCTAAAACTCATGATAAAATATGTAGGTCTCATAAATTTGATATAATTAGTGTAAAAATAGAAACAATCAGCCTCAAAGACATGCTCACTGGACTTTGACTCAATCAACTGTTTAACTACAAAAGAACAAAAATAAAAACACCTAAAAAATGCTGGAACTACATTAACCAAGATCATGTCAAGCCTATATAATTAAAAATAACTTTATAATTTAAAAAGTATTTTTGTAATATTTTATACTCTCTCAGACATTGTTTTAAAACATGCCTGGTTCAGTTCCTTCATATTCAACTGTTTTGTTTACAGGAACACATTATGTACAAAAATAAGAATCTCTGTACGTATAGACTGGCTGCTAGCCACAAAACTGGCCAAGCACAGTGGGTCAAGATTAGGAACCAGCCATAAGACACAGGAAAACCTACTATGAAAGAGGCTTAAGACAATGTCTGCATACAAATCAAAATATGAAAGACTGAGTGGTGGCCTTCTCCATCAAAGAAAATAGTTAAATTTTAAAAATCAGAATAAATATTCAGCTTATATAACATACTTACAGTAATATGAACAAGAATACAAAATAGAAGGGAATATAGACAAGTCAAAATAATATGTTGAGATAGCAGAAATGTGGGGTGGATTTTTTTCTGTACTATCTATTTTAAATATTTTGGTGGAATTTAAATATATATGTATCTAAATTGGAACAATTACTAAGTTGAATGCGGATGACAGACTCTCCTAACTTGTTCCATTATGCGATCATCCAAATCCCAGGATTTATATTGTCGCCTTAATCCCAGATCCAATTCCCCATCTTCAATTTATTACCTATAATTTAATACAAGTGAATTGATCAGAACAGTGCTAGGCAAATACCTAGTATGTAAATATTAGCCACAGGCATGCCACTTTGCACAACTCCAGGGAGTGACATTCACATAATATTCACTAAAAATAGTGCTCCCTGGTGCTGTGCAACACGGCAGCCCCATACCCACTTTCTAGTATCGCTGAGAATTTACTTTCTTCCAACGCCTACATCTTTAAATCACCAGAGCCTGGAAGCCTCTTTAATTCATATATTTTTATCTGTGCCAATTTACTAGGGTGTATTTACCTAGACACATTCAAAACTTGTTATCAATAATTCTCTCCTGACCTGTGTTGGTGCAGTGGATAAAGCGTCGACCTGGATATGCTGAGGTCGCCGGTTCGAAACCCTGGGCTTGCCTGGTCAAGGCACATATGGAAGTTGATGCTTCCAGCTCCTCCCCACCTTCTCTCTCTGTCTCTCTCTCCTCTCGCTTTCTCTCTCCTCTCTAAAATGAATAAAATAAAATAAAAAAAATATTAAAAAAAAAATAATTCTCTCATCCTTTTGTTATGACTCATATTGAATTTCTACCTTTCCTTTGTTTACCCTTCCTGCTTATAAAATAACTCATGAACTCCTAATTCTTATTAATTTATATCATCTTAGTATAAAATAGAAATATAACATTTAAAATTATCAATTTAATTTTCAATAATTTTAATAGAAAATAATTCTCTGCAGAATTTTTTAAATTATTTTTATTTATTTATTCATTTTTAGAGAAGAGAGAGACAGAGAGAGAGAGACAGAGAGAGAGAAGGGAGAGGAGCAGGAAGCATCAACTCCCATATGTGCCTTGACCAGGCAAGCCCAGGGTTTTGAACCGGAGACCTCAGCGTTCCAGGTCAATGCTTTATCCACTGCGCCACCACAGACCAGACTCTGCAGAATTTTTTTATAATTCACTCTTAGATGACATCCAGTATTTGGACTGTTGACTTAAAATAGAAAAAGATTGAGTTTCTAAATTTCTAGAAGAATTGGTTGCAGGGTAGCAAAGAATTTTCTACCTAATAACAAACATGTATTCTACACTTTTAACATATTTTTCTTGTTCTGAAAGAAAAGTAAAATTTTATAACTGTAGTTGTGAATGTTTTGGGCCATTGATTGCCACCAATTGTCAAGGAGGACTGTAAAAAAAATAAAGGAAAATGCTAATTCAAAAATGTATCTGCAATACTGACTCTAAATATAATATTTTTCAAAGTTTATAGGCAAGAAAAAAGTCTTTATATACCCATGAAAAACACACAAGACTGCTTAAGATTTCTAAACTGATTTAAGATTCAAACTATAAAATGATATAAAATTTACATATTAGAATCAATAGGCTGTTTCCAGTCTTCCTGGTCTGATGTTTCATGTTCTCAGTATCTCAAGATATTTGGTCTAAAAGCTCAATGGAGTAGACTACTTTGAATTGTGGTTGATGGACAATACCAAGGCTGTCATAAATATTACATGCTAAAGATTCTCCTAAAACTTTTAAAAGACATTTGCTCTTCTTTTTATATAAAATAATAATCTCTTATCCTTTCTAGGAAATCGCCTCTACTGATACATTCTGGGTATCTTGATTCTATTTTACTATTATTTTAAATTCTCAGTTTCTTCCTTATGTCTGTTTCATTAAGAATTCACATATTATTTAATATTTTTAAATGTTTCTCCATTATCTGTTCTTTCTCTTGTTTCTTCCTGTTTGGGGAAAATCCTTTATAATGTTTTTATGGTTGTATAGTCAAAAAGATATAGATGAACAATGTAAGCTACAAAAGTGATCTCTGTTAACCATGAAAATAAAACTTGTTCTAGTAGCAAATAAATTAGCAGATAAAAGAAAAAACTGTATTATCATGGTTTGACCAGAAGTACAGTGCTTTATGGCATTGAATAATAGAAAGCAACTAGAGTGCTCTAAAAAAAGTAGGGATTTCTGATATAAAATAGATAGATTATACAGAAAAGTCATTTTTATTGTTTTGTTCCTTTAATTCTTCTTAAAACAAGATAGAATTAACATATATACTTTAAATATGTTTGTCCTCAGACAATGTTAAATACTAAGAACAGAAGAATACAAAAGTGACCTACAATTTTAATCCACTATAAGGCCCTGGCCGGTTGGCTCACGGTAGAGCATCGGCCCGTGGGTGGAAGTCCCAGGTTCGATTCCCAGTCAGGGCACACAGGAGAAGTCTGCTTCTCCACCCTTCCCCTTCTCCTTCCTCTCTGTCTCTCTCTTCCCCTCTCGCAGCCAAGGCTCCATTGGAGCAAAATTGGCCCAAGCACTAAGGACGGCTCCATGTCCTCTGCCTCAGGCGCTAGAATGGCTTTGGCTGCAATGGAGCAACGCCCCAGATGGGCAGAGCATTGCCCCCTGGTGGGCATGCTGGGTGGATCCCAGTTAGGCGCATGCAGGAGTCTGTCTGACTGCCTCCCGGCTTCTAAATTCAGAAAAATACAAAAAAAATTTTTTTTTTAATCCACTAAAGTTTTCTTCTCACTAATACAAATTTAATGGGGTTAGCTTAATGTAAAACAGAAAATAAAAACTGATACCTCAGGGAAATTCTTTTTGATATACTTACACTATACAGGACCTTTCCATTCACTCATCCAACAATAGATGAGTCTCAGGATTGCCTGCTGGTGGTTAATACATTGACAAAAGGGGGTTGAAAGTGTCAAGTCTTAGAAAAAAGAAAGAAAAGAAACCTTCACCATCAAAAGTCACATCAAGCATTTTAAAATTTCATTTCTGAGACCTTGGCCAGTTGGCCAGGGGTAGAGTGTCGGCCTGGCATGTGTATGTCCCAGTTTCGATTCGCAGGCAAGCCACATAGGAGAAGCAACCATCTGCTTCTCCACCCCTCCTGCCCTCTTTTTCTTCCCCTCCTGAAGCCATGGCTTGATTGGTTCAAATGGTTCCAGCGAGTTTGCCACCACACTGAGTCTCGTCGCCTCCACCTCGTGCTAAAAAAAATCTCAGGTGTTGAGCCCAGAGTAATGGCCCAGATAGGCACAGCATCCTTCTTAGGGGGCATGCCAGGTGGATCCCAGCCAGGCACAAGCAGGAGTCTATCTTTCTGCCTCCCCTCCTCTCACTTAAAAGAAAAGAATTCAGGCCCTGGCTGGTTAGCTCAGAGGTAGAGTGTCGGCCCAGTGTGTGGAAGTCCCAGGTTTGATTCCCAGTTAGGGTACACAGGAGGAGCAACCATCTGCTTCTCCACCCCTCTCCCTCTCCTGTGTCTCTCTTCCCCTCCCACAGCCAAGGCTCCATTGGATCAAAGTTGGCCCGGGCAGTGAGGATGGCTCTATGGCCTCTGCCTCAGGCACTAGAATGGCTCTGGCCACAATGGAGCAATGCCCCAGATGGGCAGAGCATCACCCCCTGGTGAGTATGCCAAGTGGATCCTGGTCAGGCACATGTGGGAGTTTGTCAGACTGCCTCCCTGCTTTTAACTTCAGAAAAATACAAGAAAAAATAAGAATTCTGACCCTGGCCGGTTGGCTTAGTGGTAGAGTGTCGGCCTAGCATGTATATATCCCAGGTTCAATACCTGGCCAAGGCTCACAGGAGAAGTGCCATCTGCTTCTCCACCCTTCCCCTTTTCCTTCCTCTCTGTGTTTCTCTTCCCCTCCCACAGCCAAGTCTCCATTGGAGCAAAAGTTGGCCCAGGCGCTGAAGATGGCTCCATGGCCTCCACCTCAGGCACTAGAATAGCTCTAATTGCAATGGAGCAATGGCCCAGATGGTCAGAGCACCACTCCCTAGTGAGCATGCCAGGAGTCTGTCCCTCTGCTTCCCCACCTCTCACTTCAGAAAAATACAACAAAAGAAAAAAAATTAATATCTGAAATGTTAATAGCAAAACCTAGTTTACTCTTACTATTGAAGTCCAATAGGAGGATCCTCCTATCATAATTCTAACAGAACAGCCATATTACTTTCCCTCATTCCAGGCTGAAAGAGATCATCCCCAAGCTTTATTGACTGAGTTCACTGGCTGTCAGAATTTGAAATAGAATATATGTTCAAAACAAAGTTTGAGAGTCACATCAGAGAAATGGCACCATGAGGAGTACTCCTGATACCTCTCCCTGAAAATTCAACAAATTCAACAACTAGAGACAGAAAGACAATCTCAGGAGCATCTGAAATACACATACATCAAACAAAGGTACAATTGGGTGAAAAGGTGGCTGAATATATAACCCACTCTGAAGGAAATAAGACGGAAAACGGAGTATTCCGCTTTCCTCACTGACCTGAGCAAGGGCTGCTTTCACTTGGAACTGAGAGAAAGCGAGGGCTGGGGGTGCGGAAAGAGCAGGGTTAGGGCAGAGACGTTCAAGCCAAGGAGAGAGTGGGCTCGCGGCTCAGTCCACATCAAGCTAACACCAGCAGCAGACCCCAACAGAGGTGGGTGAGCAGTTGCCTTGTTTACTCCCGGTATCCTGGTCGGCAAGCGTGGGCAGTGTGCGAGTGGATCCACCTGGCGCTTCAGGCGTGGGTGCCCGCGTTCCTGGACAAGGGGTCTGGGTCAGAGACTGTCAGCAGTGACCCTCTGTGTGGGCTGAGACCGGAGTTCCTGTATAATCCAGCTTCCCAAACAACAGCTCGCGGAAAGTGCACAAAAGTCAGCTTCCCTACACCTGGACCTGTCTGGGTGCAGCACCTCCGCCAGCCATACAAGCTAACAAAGCACACTCCTGGAGAAGAGAACTGCGGACGTGGTGGGGGGAATGGCGTGCAGACAGCCTTTGGAGAGCAGACCTGCGGAGTGCTGAGGCATACTAGACATGCCCGGAGGCTCATAGAAAGACACCTGAAAGGCAATCGGCTCCCATCCCTGCCTGATTATGCTGGCGACTCTGGCTGGCAAAGCCTTACCCAGAACCCTGTGTTGAATGGAAACAGAGGGGGAATTTGGCAGCTCTTAGAGCCTCTTGCTCTCCAGGCAGTGGCTGGGGCAACTTCACAGCTGGGTCCCAGGCTGCTGGTTCAGGAAGGAGAGATTTGGGGAGAGGCTCCAGGAAAACAGACCCTCCCATTGTCGGAGCCTGCAACTGCTAACAAGCCCCACCTACCAACAGGACTGAGGCCTAGTTTATGTCATCACCATAGCAACCCAACAGCAAATCTCTGCCTAAGAGTGCCACAGGGGCAGAACCTGGGGTACAGTGCCACCAGCCAAAAAGAGAAAGAAGAAAGAAAAAGGAAGAAGATAACTTCTCAAAACCAGAAAAAATCCACAGTGTTTATAACTTTTTCCATTTTTTTCTTGTATTTTTTACCTTTTTTTTTCTTTTTTTTTCCTTCCACCTTAGTCATTTTATCCTCTTTCCATTTTATTCTTTTCTTTTCATTTTGAATGTTATTACCCATAGGTGTTACATTTTCCATTCTTTTTTTTCCTATGAGTGTTACATTCCAAAAAACTTAACTCAGTTTTTTTTCTCTCTCTTTGTTTCTTCTTTTCTATTTCATTTTTCTCTCATTTGACCATCATTTAAAAACAAATTATTTTATTCTTGATACAAATTTTTTCCTTGTGGCATTTTATGGGTTCTTGCCTCATTTTTCGCCTCTTTGTCACTCCTCCCCAACCCAGGCCCTCTGTTCTACGTATTTTTGTTCCATTAAGCACAATAGAATTTTCAGTTTTTCACTGCATTTTCTCAAAAAAATATTTATTAACTCTTATTAGTGTTATTAACAATACCACTCAAATGCCATTAAAGAAAAAGAAATCAAATATCATAGATACAAAAGACAGTGATGTAGCTCAGATAGATGAAGAAAAATTTATTATTTATAGAAAAAAATTTCAAAAACTTAGAAACCTTGGAGTTAAATGATAGATAATTTAAAATTGAAGTCCTAAAAATACTCAGAGATATACAAGAAAGCACAGAAAGGCAATTTAGGGAGCTCAAAAAACAATTCAATGAACAGAAAAAATACTTCACCAAGGAAATTGAAACTATAAAAACAAATCAAACAGAGATGAAAAACTCAATTCATGAACTGAAAAACGAGGTAACAAGCTTAGCCAATATAACAGGTCAGATACAGGAGAGAATTAGTGACATAGAAGACAGGGAACAAGACGTACTACAGAGAGAAGAGGAGAGAAACTCAGAATTTAAAAAAAGTGAGATAGCCCTACAGGAATTGTCTGACTCCATCAGAAAGAGCAACATAAGAATAATGGGTATATCAGAAGGAGAACAGAGAGAAAATGGAATGGAGAACATATTCAAACAAATAATAGACAAGAACTTCCCAAGCCTATGGAAAAAACTAAAGCCTCAAATTCAAGAAGCAAACAGAACACTGAGTTATCTTAACACTAACAAACCTACTCCAAGGCATATCATAATGAAATTGGCACAAACCAATGACAAAGAAAAAATTCTCAAGGCAGCCAGGGAAAAGAAGAATACAACATATAAAGGAAGGCTCATTAGATTATCAACAGATTTCTCAGCAGAAACTCTATAAGCTAGAAGAGAGTGGACCCAAATATTGAAAGTTCTGAAAGAGAGGAACTTCCAGCCAAGAATACTATACCCATCAAAGGTATCCTTCAAATACGAATGAGAAATAAAAACATTCACAAATATAAAAAAGATGAGGGAATTTATCACCAGAAAATCCCCCCTTCAGGAAATACTAAAGGGGGTTTCCAACCAGACACAAAGAACAAAACAAAACAAAACTACAAGTAAAAGCTCTATCAAGATAGCAATAAAAACAAGATTAATCTGTGACAAAGAAACAAAAAAACGGGAGAGGACAAAGATTAACAGTAGCAAAGGAAGATGGAGTGCAGAAGCACTCATGAGATAATGTACTACAATGAACATAATATGTATACTTTCCATTACTTAATGGTAACCACCCCTGGAAAAACCAACACAGAAGTACATGGCTTGAAAAAAGAAGTAACAGAGAAAAGAAGTATGGATTACAACCAAACAAAAACAAATGATAGAAAAATAAAAGAGAAGAACCAAACAAGATACTAAACTATCAGAAAGCAATATATAAAATGGCAATAGGAAACCCTCAAATGTCAATAATTACACTAAACGTAAATGGATTGAACTCACCAATAAAAAGACACAGAGTAGCAGAATGGATTTTTTAAAAATCCAACTGTATGCTGCCTACAAGAAACACATCTAAGCTACAGGGATAAAAACAAATTCAAAGTGAAAGGTTGGAAAACAATACTCCAAGCAAATAACATCCAAAAATAGCAGGTGTAGCAATACTCATATCTAACAATGCTGACTACAAGACAGCAAAGGTAATCAGAGACAAAAATGGTCATTTCATAATGATAAAGGGGACATTAAATCAAGAAGACATAACACTTCTTAATAAATATGCACCAAACTAAGGAGTATCAAAATATATAAGACAGCTACTGACACTCCTAAAAACAAAAACCAACAAAAATACAATCATACTTGGAGACCTCAATACCCTGTTGATGGCTCTAGATCGTTTATCCAAACAGAAAATCAATAAAGAAATATTGGCCTAGGACATGGAAACAACCAAAAAGCCCGTCAATAGATGACTGGATAAAGAATATGTGGCACATATACACTATGGAATACTACTCAGCCATAAGAAATGATGACATCGGATCATTTACAGCAAAATGGTGGAATCTTGATAACATTATACGAAGTGAAATAAGTAAATCAGAAAAAAACAGGAACTGCATTATTCCATATGTAGGTGGGACATAAAAGTGAAACTAAGAGACATTGATAAGAGTATGGTGGTTACGGGGGAAGGGGGGAAAGGGAGAGGGAAAGGGGGAGGGGAGGGGCACAAAGAAAACTAGATAGAAGGTGACAGAGGACAATCTGACTTTGGGTGAAAAAAAAGAAATATTGGACTTAAATGAAACACTAGAACAATTGGATATAATAGACATCTACAGGACATTTCATCCCAAAGCAACAGAGTATACATTTTTCTCTAGTGCACATGGAACATTCTCAAGAATTGACCATATATTGGGCCACAAAAATAACATCAACAAATTCAGAAAGACTGAAATTATACCAAGCATATTTTCTGATCATAAAGCCTTGAAACTAGAATTCAACTGCAAAAAAGAGGTAAACAAACCCACAAAAATGTAGAAACTAAACAACATACTTTTAAAAAATAAGTGGGTCAAAGAAGAAATGAGCACAAAGATCAAAAGATACATACAGGCAAACGAAAATAACAATACAACATATCAGAATCTCTGGGATGCAGAAAAAGCAGTAATAAGAGGGAAGTTCATATCACTTTAGGCCTATATGAACAAACAAGAGAAAGCCCAAGTAAACCACTTAACTTCACATTTTAAGGAACTAGAAAAAGAAGAACAAAGACAACACAAAACCAGCAGACAAAAGAAAATAATAAAATTCAGAGCAGAAATAAACAAAATAGAGAACAGAAAAACTACAGAAAAAATTAATAAAACAAGAATCTGGTTCTTTGAAAAGATCAACAAAATTGACAAACCCTTGGCAAGACTCATCAAGGAAAAAAATGAAAGGACTCATATAAACAAAATCCAAAATGAAAGAGGAGAAATCACCACAGATATCATAGATATACAAAGAATTATTGTAGAATGCTATGAAAAACTATATGCCACCAAATTTAACAATCTAGAAGAAATAGATAAATTCCTAGAACAGTACAATCTTCCTAGAGTGAGTCATGAAGAAGCAGAAAGCCTAAACAGACCCATAAGCAGGAAGGAAATAGAAACAACTATTAAAAACCTCCCAAAAGCCCTGGCCGGTTGGCTCAGTGGTAGAGTGTCGGCCTGGCGTGCAGAAGTCCCGGGTTCGATTCCCGGCCAGGGCACACAGGAGAAGTGCCCATCTGCTTCTCCACCCCTCCCCCTCTCCTTCCTCTCTGTCTCTCTCTTCCCCTCCCGCAGCGAGGCTCCATTGGAGCAAAGATGGCCCGGGCGCTGGGGATGGCTCCTTGGCCTCTGTCCCAGGCGCTAGAGTGGCTCTGGTCGCAACAGAGTGACGCCCCAGAGGAGCAGAGCATCGCCCCCTGGTGGGCAGAGCGTCGCCCCCTGGTGGGCGTGCTGGGTGGATCCCGGTCGGGCGCATGCAGGAGTCTGTCTGACTGTCTCTCCCCATTTCCAGCTTCAGAAAAATACAAAAAAAAAAAAAAAACCTCCCAAAAAATAAAAGTCCAGGGCAGACGGCTATACTAGTTAATTCTATCAAACATTCAAAGAAGATTTGGTTCCTATTCTACTCAAAGTCTTCCAAAAAATTGAAGAAGAAGCAATACTTCCAAACACATTTTATGAGGCCAACATAACCCTCATACCAAAACCTGGCAAGAACAATACAAAAAAAGAAAACTACAGGCCAATATCTCTAATGAATACAGATGCAAAAATCCTAAACAAAATACTAGCAAATCGAATACAACAACACATTTAAAAAGTAATTCATCATGATCAAATGGGATTCATCCCAGAATCACAAGGATGATTCAACATACATAAAACAGTTAACGTAATACACGATATCAACAAAACAAAGAAAAACCATATGATCTTATCAATAGATGCAGAAAAGATATTCGATAAAATACAACATAATTTTATGTTTAAAATACTTAACAAAATGGGTATAGAAGGAAAATATCTCAACATAATAAAGGCCATCTATGATAAACCATCAGCTAACATCATATTAAATGGCATAAAACTCAGGACTTTTCCCATAAAATCAGGAAGGAGACAATGTTCACCACTCTCTCCACTCTTATTCAAAATAGTGCTGGAAGTTCTAGCCAGGGCAATCAGACAAGAGAAAGAAATAAAAGGCATTCATATTGGGAAAAAAGAAGTAAAGGTTTCACTTTTTGCAGGTGATATGATCCTGTACATCGAAAACTCCAAAGACTCCACAGAAAGACTACTAGAAACAATAAACAATACAGTAAGGTCGCAGGATACAAAATTAATATATAAAAGTCCATTGCCTTCCTATATGCCAACAATGAAACATCAGAAAACAAGCTCAAAAAAACAATCCCCTTCATGGTTGCAACAACAAAAAATAAAATATCTAGAAACAAACATAACAAAGAATGTAAAGGACCTATATAATAAAAACTACAAAGCATTGTTAAGGGAAATCAAAAAAGATATAATGAAATGGAAAAATATTCCTTGCTCTTGGATAGGAAGAATAAATATAGTCAAAATAAGTTTATTACCCAAAGTGATATACAAATTTAATGCAATTCCCATCAAAATTCCAATGTCATTTTTTAAAGAAATGAAACAAAAAATCATCAGGTTTACATGGAACTATAAAAAACCCGAATAGCCAGAGCAATCCTAAGGAAAAAGAACAAAGCTGGGGGCATTACAATACCTGACTTCAAATTATATTATAGAGCCACAATAATCAAAACAGCATGGTGTTGGCAGAAAAATAGACACACAGACCAATGGAACAGAATAGAAAGCCCAGAAATAAAACCACATGTATATGGTCAAATAATTTTTGATAAAAGGGCCAACAACACACAATGGAGAAAAGAAAGCCTCTTCAACAAATGGTCCTGGGAAAACTGGAAAACCACATGCAAAAGAATGAAACTCGACTACAGTTTGTCCTCTTGTACTAAAATTAATTCAAAATGGATCAAAGACCTAAATATAAGACCTGAAACAATAAAGTACATAGAAGAAAACATAGGTACTAAACTCATGGACCTTGGTTACAAAGAGCACTTTATGAATTTGACTCCAAAGGCAAGGGAAGTGAAGGCAAAGATAAATGAATGGGACTACATCAGACTTCTGTACAGCAGAAGAAACTGACAATAAAACAGACAGCCAACTAAATGGGAGATGATATTTACAAACAACAGCTCAGATAGGGCCTAATATCCAAAATATACAAAGAACTCATAAAACTCAACAACAAACAATCCAATAAAAAAAAAATGGGAAGAGGACATGAACAGACACTTTTCCCAGGAAGAAACACAAATGGCCAACAGATATATGAAAAGATGCTCATCTTCATTAGTTATTAGAGAAATGCAAATCAAAACTACAATGAGATACCACCTCATACCTGTTAGATTAGCTATTATCAACAAGACAGGCAATAACAAATGTTGGAGAAGCTGTAGAGAAAAAGGAACCCTCATCCACTGTTGGTGGGAATGTAAAGTAGTACAACCACTATGGAAAAAAGTATGATGGTTCCTCAAAAAATTAAAAATAGCCCTGGCCGGTTGGCTCAGCGGTAGAGCGTCGGCCTAGCGTGCGGAGGACCCAGGTTCGATTCCCGGCCAGGGCACACAGGAGAAGCGCCCATTTGCTTCTCCACCCCTCCGCCGCGCTTTCCTCTCTGTCTCTCTCTTCCCCTCCCGCAGCCAAGGCTCCATCGGAGCAAAGATGGCCCGGGCGCTGGGGATGGCTCTGTGGCCTCTGCCCCAGGCGCTAGAGTGGCTCTGGTCGCAACATGGCGACACCCAGGATGGGCAGAGCATCGCCCCCTGGTGGGCAGAGCGCCGCCCCTGGTGGGCGTGCCGGGTGGATCCCGGTCGGGCGCATGCGGGAGTCTGTCTGACTGTCTCTCCCTGTTTCCAGCTTCATAAAAATGAAAAAAAAAAAAAAAATTAAAAATAAAACTACCATATGACCCAGCAATCCTTCTACTGGGAATATACCCCCATAAGTCAAAAACACTGGTACATAAAGACACATGCAGCCCCACGTTCAATGCAGCATTGTTCACAGTGGCCAAGACATGGAAACAACCAAAAAGCCCTTCATGATTGGATAAAGAAGATGTGGTACATATATACTATGGAATACTACACTCAGCCATAAAAAATGATGACATTGGATCATTTACAACAACATGGATGGATCTTAATAACAATATATTGAGTGAAATAAGTAAATCAGAAAAAACTAAGAACTATATGATTCCATACATAGGTGGGACATAAAAATGAGACTCAGGAACATGGACAAGAATGTGGTGGTTACCGGGGTGGGGAGGGGAATGGACGGGGTGGGGGGAGAGGAGGGGCACAAAAAAAACCAGATAGAAGGTGACAGAAGACTATATGACTTTGGGTGATGGGTATGCAACATAATCAAATGTCAAAATAACCTGGAGATGTTTTCTCTGAACCTATGTACCCTGATTGATTAATGTCACCCCATTAAAATAAATAAATAAATAAATAAATAAATAAATAAATATATAAATACAAAACAAAATTTTAAACCAGAATAATATACACGTCCTCCATTCTAATTATAATGATGTCGTTTTGTTGCTGCCTTTCCAGTAAAGGATTATCATAACTTTTTGTCTGGTCCTCATCTGAAGTTGAATTAACAGACAAGAGAAATCCATCAGCCTATCTCTCAGATTTCATGAATGCATGCATTCATTCATACATATTATTAAAAACTTTAAATAATAATTTCTAATTCTAAACATTTACTCTTAGTTATGGGGGTGACTATGGTAAGTTTACTTATTTTGTCTACACAATATTCAGGGTATTTTTAATATAATTCAATGAAAAGAAAGTTTCTGCCTCCTCTCACTTCCACCCTGTCCAGGTATAATTTTATCTCATTTCCATATCCTACTTAAAAATCATCCCAAATATGCTGAGAACAGAATGTTATCCTAAGTTTCTACAGAGTTCTTGTCAGAGAACACTTACAATTAGTCCTGATTTACTGGAAGGTATGGTTGTGCTTACTCAATGTACTTGTTGAATCCAATCCTGTGAATTCTGTAGGTATGCAGAATAACAAATTGCAGTAATTTAGATGAGAGGACTGCAGTGTATAAAATCAGGCATACTACTCACTAGCTTCTTGTTTCTGTACTCCTTTGGCCTTCTAGGAAAATTAGTACTGGACTTAATTTGTCCAAATCTTATCCAGGGAAAAGAAAAAATTTAAATTTCAGACTCTTTGTTTCAGTTCAGTAAACTATCTTCACTGGGAAATGCCAACCCTAATTTCTCTCATCAGGCACAGTAAAGCAGTCTGCCCACACTCGGCTTCCACTTTGTGTGTATCTCTAAACCTAACAAATAAGCATTCTGATGGTAGAGACCAATGACTTTAAATGATATACAATTTCATGTCTTTATAAGTCACCTTATAAAAGTGAAACATGGAGGCTCCACAAAATAAGTTAATATTTTACTTTCAGTGCAACAATATTATTTGCCTTCATTATAAATAAAGAGAGTTTACTGAAGACAATGATTTTTCAAATGAAAGGATTAAAATAATTCTATTAAGACCAAAACAAAGGCATTTTATGTTCTCACATCTTTATTAAAGTATTTATTTTATAATCCTGGCTCAATAATAACTCTTGTACTTTTATATAACAAATCTGCCTATAACTAACACATAATATACTTAAGGCTGATTCACCGTAGATGGCTTCAGCTTCTAAACACCACTACACTTATTTACACAAATAACAAATTCACACAGAGGAGCATTCTTTGATATCTTCCTTGGCACTTATCTTTAGATTTTAAAACTGCACAGTAAATAGAGTTCCCATAAAATTTAATTTTTGAGATAGAAAACAAATACTCTTCTACTTTAGAGTTGCTTTTATCTAATTTGATTGGATGCCATTATTGTTAGTAACATAACCTTTAAATTGGAGCGAAAACCCAACACTTTATACATATTTACGTCTCAGAGAAAGCTCAAAAGCAAGAGAAATGAGAAGCCATCATAAAATCATATTGCTAAATATTACCTAAACTCACAATTCTTATATAATTGTATGCATATAACAGCTAACAATTACTACTTAATATATCAAGATACACCCAAAAGTATCCGTTGGTTGCATTAATACTGGGAGGCCAGAAAATATGGAAGATTCGTTCTCTGGTCTTCTCGTCATTAGTATTAACTGAAGCTTTCCAAACTTTTTGTTAATCCCAATGTTGGGGCCTATATTACAAAACCTGCAGGAGACTAGTGGCTTCAGGTGGAAGAATTCAAAGACTGGAGGCTTGCAGTTAAGGTAGCGTTAAAAGATCTTAGCAAAAGAGGAATGCAGCCAGAATCACTTGTTACTTAATCAGAAATCAAGACTCATTAAATCATTTCTCTTTCAGAAAAATATCTTTAAAACATGTATATTTCCAAATGTTCTTTTTTTTAAGATACTTGTGAAAATAAACAGGTTTAATGTACACTTGTTTCTTATCCTTTTCCCCCTCTATGGAGTGCTCATCAAACACAGAAGTGCTTATCTTTCAAAGCAAGACAAATTCTTCTGTGCTAAATCTTTTTAACCTGTTCTTTTCATCCTCTGAGAAAAGGTCTTCTTTATTGGTTGTAGTAGATGTAAAATCATAGTCTCTGGAATGACCATTTACAAAAGTAAATAAGGGATATTTCTCTTTTGAAGAAATTTTCAGCATCTGTAACAGAAAGTAGAGAAGAATCCTTTATCCAACAATACACAGTAGGACCACATGACAAAATCTAATGTTTTAGCCCTGAATCTCTCATTAGCCTTTCTCATTTACATTTATTCAGTACTATCACTTTGATGTTCTGGCTGAAAGACAAAATTGATCAGCACTGTATAGTTTATTGATACCTAAACACCTGCTTCTCCATTAAGACTAACCATCAAAAATTAAGTATTCCCCCTTACCTAAAATCAGTCTACTGGTCACATTAGTTTGAAAGCATACTCTAAAAAGTTAATATTTAACTTCTTTTAGCAGTACTGGACAATGAAACAAAATGGTATCACTGACTATACAGTGAAATATTGTGTAGGATTGCTTGGTACCAAAAAAAGAAGCATTAACTGAGTCAGAAGGTCTATTCTAACTTCAGTTCTACAACTTACCTTGATATAATCTTCAACAAATCCCTCTACCTAAGTGTCATCTATAAAATGGGTCAATAGCTATCCAATCTCCTTACCTCAGAGAATGGTTAAGATGACCAAAAGCAATAATAAAAAGTGATTTTTAAAATTAAATTTGGTCTTTCTAAAGATCACTATATTTGAAAAGATATTTCTTGCCCTGGCCGGTGGCTCAGTGGATAGAGCACCAGCCTGGCATATGGACATCCCAGGTTCAATTCCCAGTCGGGGCAGACAGGAGAAGTGACCATCTGCTTCTCCCCCCTCCATCTCCTCTTTCTCTCCTTCTTCCTCTCCTGCAGCCAGTGGCTCAACTGGTTCCAGTGTGGCCCCAGGCACTGAAGATAGCTCCACTGGAGCACATCAACCTCAAGCACTAAAAATAGCTCAGTACTTGAGCATCAGCCTGAGATAGGATTGCAGCGGGTGGATCCCGGTCAGGGTGCATGCAGGAGTCTGCCTCACTATCTCCCCTCCTCTCAACTAAAAAAAAAAATATTTCTGCAAAAATCTAGTCAACATAAAAAATTGTATTCTTGTATATAGTAGTAAATCACACTTTGCCTATTACCTTCTAGAGTTACATTAGATAATTCAGAAGTAAAAAAAGCAATACCTGGAATTTTGTGGGGACATCATTAACTTTTACAACCTCCAGCAACTTGGTATTCATTTAGAAGACAATAACACATTCTAAACTATTTTAAATATTTCTATTAAACAGGTATGATTTTAAAATGTAAACATTTTCATTCAGAAATAAATTAAAATTTTTGAATGAAGGATGTTTTGATAAAAACCAACTTTTCTTTAAAGCGTCCCAGGTCAACGCTTTATCCACTGCGCCACCACAGGTCAGGCCCCTTTTTTTTTTGAAACAAACTTTTCTATAGATAACCAGGAACTATTTTTGAAGGATGATTTTTGAAGTTTATGTGAGTTACAAAGAATTCTGAAAATAATAGCAAGAGTACAGGGTGGAACAAAGGTAGGTTTATAGTTGTTCATGTGGAAAATAATACAGTCATTAATAAGTGATAATACAAGAATAAATTCTGTGTTTCACAGACTCACAAGTATAAACCTACCTTTGTCCCACCCTGTCCATCATTCATCATGATAATTAAATACAATTTGTTCTTAGAAGATAATTTCTGGCATAAAAATAAAATTCTATCAAATGCTACTATTCAACTGAAGGATAATCAAATTCTTATATAATATATTTATAGATTCTCCTGAAACATGGCTAAAGTAAATATGTACCCCTGGCATACATATACTATGTTAAATTTAAAAAATTTCAATGACAGAGTTAATATACATTTTAACTGAATACAAATGAACCATTTAAAATTAACCAAGTAGTTAAAAAACTAGATGTGATGAAAATCAGATCCTATAATTTACACTGTGCTCCTAATTTATATATTACTCAAATTTAATTTATGTTCTACAAAAAAAAGAGAGAAGAGAAAAAATGTAGAAAATGAAAAATAAGAGAGGAGGCTGACATCTGATCAGTTAGTTTCACTTATAGCCAATGGCTGGAATATAGTCCAAAACTGTTGTCATTTTGTATTCATTTAATGTCACTTGTAAAAATCCAGTATCTACATAACATTTTCAAATCAACACAGCGGACTTAACATTATCATCTCTTCATCCTTCCCTTCAAGATTAGGATAGTCATTTAGGTTTATTAGTTGCTCATCAACTAAGATTCAAATCTGTGCCCTATGGCAAAATGTTCAAAAGGAACCCTCTAGCCTTTAATTATAAAATTCACTTACTTTCTGCACACTCACTTGCAAGGTAAGGCCTCCTGATGCATATTATATTGATTTAGGCTTTAATTATCATTTTTTTAGCTTTTCTGAGCTCAAATTTTTTTTTAACTTTTCCATTGATTTGAGAGAAGTGAGAGAGTATGTAGGGAAGGAGGGGAAAAGAGGAAGAGAGAGAAGCACCAACTCATTCCACTTAGTTGTTTAATTTAGTTGTTCACTCATTGCCTATTTCTCATATGTGCCCTGACAAGGAATTAAACCCGTGACCTTGGCACACCAGGATGACGCTCTATCCACTGAGACACCGGCTAGGGCACATGGATGTTTATATGGATAGCAGCTTTATTCATTATTGCCCAAACTTAAAAACAACAAAGATGTCTTCAGTAGGCAAACAGATAAACTGTGGTATATCTAGACAATGGATTATTATTTAGCACTAAAAAGAAATGAGCTATCAAGCCATAAAAAGACAAAAAGGAACCTTAGATGCATACTGTTAAGTGAAAGAAGCTAATCTGAAAAGGCTACAGACTGTGTGATTCCAACATGACATTCTGGAAAAGGCAAAACTCTGGAGACAATAAAAAGAGTGATGGCTAGGGAACAGTGGAGGGAATAGTAGATACAGGAAAAAGCTTTGTTATCTAAAAGGCAAGTCATAGATTTCTTTTCAGGTCAGACATTTTATCACATTTTTTCCTATGTAGTAAGTTGACAGGTTTCAGAAGTTATAAAGGAAAAACTAGAGGATGAAAATTAAGCAATTTCCTCCATCATACAGCTAGTAGTTGTAAGTAAGAACAGAAACAGACCCGGAGATGACCACTTGTCCCCAGGCCAAATCCTTTTCCACTAGTCTCTGCCAGCACACATGTAAAATTATAGCCAGTACAGGGCAGTCTACACCTATGTGGCCTATAGTCACCACAGTGGAGCCACACTTTATGTGGGGGTTAGGTTCTAAAATCAGCCCATAATATGAAAATCAAATATATGCAAAATCCATATAGTCAGAATTACATTAAAAAAGGCTTTATATTGTGTAGAGGACATAATTTTGTATATACAACCCTGTCCCCCCTGTTGAGTACCCTGTATAAATGTACAATACAGCACAATACATAGTAATGTCCAATATATAATAAAGAGTACACACTGAAATACACATACCTGTTTTATTATGAGTTAATGTAGCTAAGCTGAAGTTAAATGTGCTCATGATGTTAACTCCACTGTATCTCCTTAATGCTCAATCTTAAATTGCTGTAACCCAACTTTACCCCTCCTTGTTCTGAAAACCTTCTTCTAGTCCTCAAATAAAAAGGCCTTTTATTAATTACAATTCTCCTGATATTCCCACAGCAAATAATGCTTCTGAGCATTTCTTTCTTAAAATATTTTCTTCCCTTGATTTCTGTAATATTTCCCTTTCCTGTTTCTCCTATTTTCTGAACTATCTCTTCTTTCATTAATTCCACTTGTTCCTGCATTCCAAAAAGTAGATATTAATCAAATATTGATCTTTTTTGTTCTCTCTATATAATATTTTATTTACCATCTCTCTAAAAAATATTATCCACTCTCAATTTCAATCATTTCACTATTAGGCTTTATTATCATCCATGTTTTCCACAAAAGGGAACTGAAATATTGAGAGGTTAAGTGAGTTGTGTAAGTTCACACAGCTAGTAAATGATAGAGACAGGAATTTAAGCTCAGTCAGTCTGATTATACTGTTACAACTATAGTAAGTGAAGGCATGTTGCAATATCAGCTCAAATTCATCATACCAAAATAAAATGATCATTTCTTCCTTCCAACATTAGCTCCTTTCCAGTTTTCCCTATTTTTGTCATTGGTAACATAATTTATGTTAATTAGAAGTGGTTTTTTGTTTATTTGTTTTTTGGCAAGTGGCAAACAAAACAAAATAAAACACAATTAATAATGGCTTTGAAGAACGGGATTGTTTTTATCACATAACAAAATTTCTGACATTGCTACTTTAGGTAATCGATGTCAGTTTCTACAGTTCTCTGGGCCCTTCCCTCATGATCACAGAGGACTGCTGTAATGCCAGGTGTTGGGTGTGCACCCAGTGCGGGGGTGGGTGGGTGGTGTAAGGGGAATGACAGCATTGCACCTATATCTACTATTTCATCAGAAGAGCAAAAGCTTTCCTGAAACTTCCAGCACACATCCACTTATATTTCACTAGCCAAACTGTGTCTAAATACAAGGCAGACCAAGAAACAGGAGTATTTGGGTAGACACGCTGTTACCCCAAATAAAATCAGGATTCCTTTAGCAAAAAAGAGAGAGGTGGATATTAAACAGGTAATGGTTCTTGCACGCCATTCAGAAAGAACCACGATAAAAATAAAAGAAGGTAACGTGGTAAGGAGGGACTGAAAGGTTTCGGTAGGATGCGTGGTCAGAAAAGGCCAAGGTGAGACCTGAATGACAATGAGTCAGACATAAATTTTAAGAATAGCACTCCAGGCAAAAAAACCAGCCAGTACTAAAGGCCTATGATGCCAGCACATGTAGCATGTTCAAAGAACAGAAGAATGCCAGTGGGCTCAGGGGCAGAGAAAAAGAGAAAGGGTGGTACACAAAAGCCAGATGACACAGGCCTTTGTTAGCCATGTTAACAAGTAATTTAAGTTTCACTGTTCCCTTAAACATTCTACTCATTAACTTCTACAACCTCCCATAACATTCTCCCCGAGTGCTTCTGCTCTTGATGTTTCTATCATCTAGCCATCCTCCATGCTTGCTTTCTGATTGTGGAAACTATCAGTCCTTCAAGTTTCAGCCCAAGTTACACTGAGAAGTAGTTTGATCTATATTCACTATTGCTTTCTGCAAAGTCCTACAGATTTGTCTAATATGGGGTAAGGATTACAAACATGGACCATGGGACTTAGTTTGAGTCAAAACTTGGTTGATACTTAAAAATTGTGTGATCCTGGACAAGTTACTTAACCAGACTGTTTTGTTTTTCTTAGTTGTAAAATATCATTATTGTAAGAGCTGTTTTATCGAGTTGTTGTGAGGATTAAGTCAGTAATACATATAAAATAATTAGAAGATTACCTGGCATCTTATCTGTTGGCTATTATTGTTATTATTACCACTGTTATCATTATATTAGTCTTCTGACATTTATTAAATATACTCTTATATTTTATTATCCATTTCATGTCTTACCAAATAAAGTACAAACCCCTGAAGATTTTAAAAGAAATCAGAGTTCCTATCATTAAACCCCAGAGGTAAAAAAAATCTATAAGGAAAAAAAATCCCTCAGATTTCACTTGGAAAATACAGAAATAGAAGGAAGAGAAATATAATCATGACCATAATAAACCTGAACAGTAATGTTTTGAAAAAGACGTTTTACCAAAATAGTGATGGGCATGGGAAGTTGTGCACCATTGGAGAAAATGGGAATGCTGCCCTAGGAGAGGAAACACACTTATTCTCTTACTCCAGGAGACAAAGGAGTAAAAGTTATATGTAGACTGATTCCAACTCAATATAGGAAAATCTTCTTTAATAATAAGGGTCTGTCCAAAAATGGAAAAGATTCCCAAGGAAAAGAATTAATTCACCATTATCTGAAATAAAGATTAGTCAACTGTCTAGACCACAGATTGCTGTATAAATAGGAGACTGTACAGTATAGTACTTATAAGCACATAGTCTCAAGTTAAACTATCTGAGGTTTGAATCTCAGCAATACCATTAAGTAGATGTGATCTCTGTGAAAGTTACTGAACCTTTGTAAATATAAGATTCCTCATCTGTACAATGCAGATACCTACTTACCTCAGAAGGTTTGTATAGACTAAGTGAGAAAATGTATATAATCTGTTTAGTATAGTATGTGACATATGGCAAAGACTCAACAAATGCTAGCTTTGGATCGAATCAGATCTCATGAATCTCTAATATTGAATGTCTGCACTATAAATTTTATTCTGTAACTACAGGACAACTGGTCACATCTAAATATTTTTTCCTGTTTTGATATGCATCCTATAATCAAATGATCAATTTCCTAATACATTTTTATTTGAGAATTTTCTGGCCCTAAATACCAGAATTATTAGGTACTCAGTTTATCACTGAACAGGAGTATTTTATTTGATAACAATCATTAGGCTAGGAATGATGAGGAAGAAAAGGAGGTGTAAGATAAGACAAATAATCAACATCAAGCCCTTTACAAGATAGAACAGCAAAGGTGATACAATCTGAAGTTCAGGGGCTACGGGAGATATGTGTTGAAAGGATACCTAGGAAAGGTCAGCAAGTTCATCTTGTGGAACTCGGAGAGGAATACTATATAAAGGCACAAAAACAGTGTGAGACACAGACTGAAAGGGAAAATGACTGAAAGCCTGCACATAGACTCGGTTCCCAGTTCCTTTCTCGCAACCACTACCCCTTCTTTACCTCCCACCAGCCATCCCACACACAGAAAAATAAAGATTTATTTTTTGGAAAAAAACAAATAAAGCTATAAACCCTAGTGCACCAGGCACAGTAAGGACTACAGAAGCTGAGGAATTAAGTGACAGTCTAAAATACGAAACTGGAGGGCCCTAACATCCTTCAGTTCCTGCTCCTGGAACACCACCAAGCAACATACATTCTACAGGCAGACGGCAGAACCTTTCTCCGAAAAAAATAAAACAACTCTAGAGAAAAGACAACCACTTACTAACATGGGGGGAGGTCACCCAATAAAAAGGCAGGTTCATCACCCAATTACTCAAGTAGGAAGGTCAGCGGCTAAAAAGCCATGCTCAAACACACAAAAATTCTACTCAGCTATTTAGTCCCTTACTC
Organism: Saccopteryx bilineata; assembly: GCF_036850765.1. Lineage (NCBI taxonomy): Eukaryota > Metazoa > Chordata > Mammalia > Chiroptera > Emballonuridae > Saccopteryx > Saccopteryx bilineata. The sequence continues at coordinate 239,121,071 of NC_089492.1, forward strand.
AAATATAAACAGACACGTAAGATTACCAGTCATTTGGAGGAAAGCATCTATGGGAAAAGTAAAAGATTAAAACAAAAACAAAACAAAACAAAAAGCATTCATAATTAACACAAACACCAATCAAGAAGGAGGAAAAAAAAACCTTCAAAATCACTCTAATTTCCTTGTGGAGAGAAAAAAAAACTACATTTATATTTTTTTAAAAAGAGAGAGAGAATGTTATGAAAAAAGAATAATAGAAAAATAAAATAACTGCTAGAAATTTAAAATCCATAATTAAAATTTAAGAACAGAAGAGTTAGAAGGAGAGGACATCTCCCTGTATAAAATGATAAAGACATGGAAAATAGAAAAAAAAAGATGGAAAAATTACAGGAACAATTCAAAGGTCCAACAACTATATAATAAGAGTTCCAGAAAGAAAGAATGAAGAAAACAAAACAAAGAGGAAATAATTTTTTTTTAATTTCAGGAAATTTCACAGAATGTAAAGAAACAGTACATTTGATGAAAAAGAATGTAAACCAAAATACATAATAAATTTTCAGAATACTAGCTACAAATAATAATAGTTAACACTTTATATAGTACCTACCATAAATCAGACATTGACCTAGTAAATTGTTTAATCTTCACAATGATGCAACAGAGAGAAGTAGCCATCATAATTTTCATGAAATGAAATTACTACATGATTTGTAAACAATATTGTGGAGGCATAATAATGTGAAGAGCACTGCGTGGTCATTTAACCAAAATCTGAGAGAAGTAGAAATGGGGAGAAGGGATATGAGAAGAGAGCTAGTACTAGTAAGAAGAAACCAACAGATAATGTCTAAAATGGATTATCAAAAATGGCAAAATAAACATATGTAATGTAGAGTTGAAAACCTAAAAAAATACCTAGAAAAGTTCAAAATGACTATCTCTGAGGAGGTACTCTGTGGAGTGAGGAGTAACATGGCAAGAAACTCCTGTTTTTCAGCATAAGACTTTTATTGCAATTTCGCTTTTTAAAATATATGCAGGTATTACATTGATGAAGATGAAAATTATTTTGGGGGGCCCAAACAGATAATGAGTTATATATTAAGTAAATGGACTATTATAAAGCCACAGCATTTTAAAGAAATTACAATAACAGAAATAGGTGAAAATATACCAGATTGGCTACAATTACTGAGTTTCTTGGTAATCTGTAAGACAAATTTATAACTTCTCTTTAATCCATTCCTTCATTCAACAAATATTACATATTGAACTCCCACAATGTGGCAGGCAGCCTTAGGCACTGGGGACACAATAATTAGCAAAACCAACAAATATACCTTTCCTTGTCCAGATTACATTTCAGTGGAGTGGACGGATGATAAATAATATAAGCACGTCTTTATATTCAGATATAGCAGAATGTATATATGTGTGTGTGTTTGCATGCGTGCACTTAAATAAACGTGTTAGAGAAAAATAAAACGAGGGGAATAACAAATGCACAGTGAGTGGCCAGGGGAGATCTAAGAATACTCGAGGAAAGACCTGAAGAAGCAAAGGAGAGAGAACCAGGAGAATACCTGCAGGAAGAGAACCGAGGCCCAGAAGGAGAAAGAATTCTTGAAACAGAAGGCACCTTGCATTTTCGCATTTTCAAGGAGGCTAGTGTGATCAGCCTTGACGGAGCTGGAAGAAGTGTGGTAAGGGATGAGGTCAGAGAGGTCATGGTGCTAGGGAGGTAATTCCATTTAGATAAGAACTTGGAGCATCTTAAGCATTCATGTTTTTACTCTGAGTGAGTTGGAAAGCTACTGCAGGATTTTGAAAAAATGATACTATCTTATTTACATTTTAACAAAACTCACTCTGGCTGCTCTACTGAGAACAGACTACAGGTAAAGTAAGGGTGATCAGTAAGGAAGCTACGGCAATATTCCCAAGGAAGCTATGACGGTGGATCACCGAGATAAGAAGATGTGAGAATGAAGGACTAAACCCTGGGTTCCTCCAACATTAAGAGGCTGGGGAAAAGAACAGGCAAAGGAGACTTGAGAAGGAACAACTGGGAAAGAATGAGGTAAACAAGAGTTTGGTTGAAGAAGGTGCTTGAAAGACACAGTGGGTGGTCTATGTAAAATGCTAATGTGAAGATGAGTAAGATGAAGACTAAAATATGATCAATTTACTTAGCAATGGGGGTCAAGTAATCCTGAAAAGGAGTTTTGGTGAGTGGTAAGGATAAGAACACTCAAATATTTGTTGACTGACTGAACAGCCACAATGATGAACTACTAATTTTCCCCCATAGGCACCTAGATGTGAAACAGACTTGTCTTGGAGATTTTCCTGTCACTTGCCCAGGCCAAGTGGCTGCTTGGTCTTATTGATTCTACTTTCACACACACTCTTGAAAGAGTCCTTTCCTTTCTAATCACACAGCTCTGTCTTCATCAAGGTCTTTGAAGAAGGCATTACAAATCAATGAAGAAAAGTTGGACTTTTTAATACATAATGCTGGAACAAAGATGAAAATAAACAAATACCTACCTTAAGACACATACAAGCTCTAAATGTAAAACTTTAAAGATTTTGGAAGAAATGCAGGAACACTGGTTATTAAAGATTTCTTTGATATAAAATTTAAAACCCATAAAGAAAGATTTCCTAATTTGACTAAAATTAAAGATACCATTAACAAGTGAAAAGAATAGCCTAGGAGAATATATTTGCAATACATAGAACCAACAAAGGGTAGTATCCAGAATTATAAATTTGACTTAATTTTCTTCAAATCAAATAGCCTTAAAAAAAAGAAAGAAAATGAACAAGAAATTCACAAGAGGAGCTAAATGGGCCAATAAATCTTGGTAAGATGTTCAGTCTCACTAGCAAAAGGGGAAACACAAATTAAAATTACAAAGAGATTCTATTCATATCCATAAGATTGGTTCAAACTTTAAAAGTCTGACAATATCAAGTATTGATAAGAATGTCAAACATTAGAAATTCGCACATACTGCTTGGTATGATCACTTCAGAGAGCTTTTAAAAATTCTAGCAAACCTAAAAATATGTATAACCTAAGACTCAGCAATTCCACTCTAATGCATCTACAGTATATAATATAATTCTAAATAAAGTGTTTCACATACACAAAGAGATATGAACAAGAATATTTCATACACATTATTTGTAATTAGAAAATAAAATCATCTAGATGACCATCAATGAAAGAAAGTTTAAGTAAATATACTTATTGTAGAGGCCCTGGCCAGTTGGCTCAGTGGTAGATCGTCGGCCTGGCGTGCAGGAGTCCCAGGTTTGATTCCCGGCCAGGGCACACAGGAGAAGCGCCTATCTGCTTCTCCACCCCTCCCCCTCTCCTTCCTCTCTGTCTCTCTCTTCCCCTCCCGCAGCCAAGGATCCATTGGAGCAAAGTTGGCCCGGGCGCTGAGGATGGCTCTATGGCCTCTGCCTCAGGTGCTAGAATGGCTCTGGATGCAGCAGAGCAGTGCCCCAGATGGGCAGAGCATCGCCTCCTGGTGGGCATGCCAGGTGGATCCCGGTCGGGAGCATGCGGGAGTCTGTCTGACTGCCTCCCCGTTTCCAACTTCAGAAAAATACAAAATATATATATATATATATATACTTATTGTAGAATGTACTACTCACTATGCAGCAGTTTAAATGAATAAGCTAGACCAACACAAATAAAAATAGACAATTTTTAGGTCACTCTTAAATGACAATGCTAGTTGCAGTAGGGTATATACATTTTTATATAAATATATCATTAATGAAAAGTTTTATAACATTCCAAACAGTATATATTATTAATGGCTATATAAAATATGGGTTTAATACACAAATTTAGGATAGCTGCTAACTACTGGTAAGAAAGGAAGAGATTAAAACTGGGAATAGGTAACATTTCAATTATTCATGTAATTTTTTTTTCTTAATCTCAATGGTAGCACATGGGTATTATTATGTAATTGCCTGTGTTTCTGTATGCTTGAAACTAATAAAATCAACATATTGCCCTCAAGTAGCATTTATAGTTCAGGAGGGGGAATAGACATATATTACAAACTTCCTCAGCATGGCATTTGAGACTCTCAAATATTCTGACTCCTTTTGTAGCCTCAGCCTTCACTGTTTCCTCTCAGGGTTTCCCAAGCCTTGGACATTTCTATACTTTTTATATTATTTTTGCTATGTATTCATCTCTATTATAATTAATATTTATCTTTCCATCATTTTAACTTAAATAGCCTTATAACCCAATAATATGTTTGATATTCCAGTTATACTTTTCTCATATGAATATAAATAAATATGTAAGTATAAAATATTTATCCCAGCATTCAAATATTTATTCCAGTGCTACCTAATATCAAATATCACATGGTGGGTTGCACTGTCTTACACCAGTGGTTCTTGGATTTGGTGTGCAAGACTACTGGGGAGACTTGGTAGAAACTGAGCCTCCCGGGCCACACCCCTAGAGGTTCAGGCAGCCAGAGGACAGTCCTGCCTATAAGTATCCTTGGCACCTGCCAGATTGGACTATTTGCCATTCTCTTGACAAGCTCTACATTTTCCTTTTCCAATACCTTTTCTCTTCTTATTTCCTCTGCTTGAAGTACCCTGCCTTCTCCCTAAACCAACAGAAATTAAGCCTAAACTTTCAGGTCCAAATTAAGTATCACCATCACAATAAAGAACTTTGACTTGAATGAGACATCCCTCTCGATTCAATATCCTTCCTTCCCCTGTCAATGTATTTCTATTTCTGTAGAGATGCTTACAGTATTCAATGTAATATATGTCTATTCCCCCTCCTGAACTATAAATGCTACTTGAGGGCAGTAGCCTTATAACTTGCTCAAAAGTAAGAATTATGTCTTGGTCATTTCATGTTTTTAATATAATAGTTACTCAGATACTTGCTGAACTGAGCTCTGCTAAACATAGAAGTAATTTAACAATTTTTTATAACATTTTAAAAATCATGTAGCTAAGGCTATAGAATATTCATTCATATAGCATTACAACTTAAACATTATAATCCAGACTATTATTGAATACTTTCATTTTCAACACAAGAAAACTAAAAATATAAAATACACCCTATCAAGTAAAAATAATTTTAAGCTATTTTTATTTGTAGAGAAAAAAAAATATCATTTTACTCAAAATGCCAAATCCAGTTTTTAGGAAGGAAAGGAAAATTGTTTACATTATAAGCTTCTAAGCAAAACTAAATAATCAAGTTATTAATTGACAAAGTGAGTTTTTGACACTGCTACAAAAAGCTATTAACTTAATAACAACACTATTATTAAAGCAAAGCTAATTGACTCTAGCAAAATTCGCAGTACTTCCAAATTATATTTCAATATAGTTTCTCTTTACCTCATTATTGCACATTACTCTGATGCATCAAGAGCAATGATTTCTAAGCATTTTTCCGATATAAAATCCTGAAAACTATCAGTATAAAAATCACAAAAAACATCTGTTTTTAATGAGAAAGTATCAACACACAACTCATTTGTGAATCTTGTTTTTCAACTTGTTAATAATAATTTAGTTTGTTGCTGTTCTAGGAGAAGATTGCTTTACTTCTCTAAACTGACTTTTTTAACCTAGATAGAAAATAAATTAGTAGAAAAGAGAAGTGGAATATTTTAATGGAATGTGTTTATCAGTATCAATCTGTATTATAATAGTATCCGGAATTTGTTTTATTTTAGCACATAGACAATACTTTATAAAGACAGAGAACTGTCAAACTAAAATATACAAATATTACTAATTTTAAGTAATAAAAGTAATAAAAGAGGAAAAAATGTAAAACACATATTTTGTTATGTTTACTTGGCCTTCCAGGTTGAAAAGAGAGAATGAAAAGACGACAACTATGAGAAATAAAGAATAAGGAGAGGTTCTCACATATCTCACTTTCCTCTCTCCTCATTCATTTTTCTGTCATGATATTGTTAAATTTCCTCTTTTACATGGCAGGTCAAGTAAAATAAACCTAACTTATATGAAACCTTTTATTTAATGTTTTCATTTTATTTTCACATTAAAAATAAAATTTACTCACTATGTCCATTTTCCTAAAAAAAATAAACTGTAATTCAAGCAGTAATAAGGCACTATTACATCTGAGCTCAAGTTCAGAATTCCCAAAAGAGAGTCTAGTATAGGTTTTATTTATATGCTTATAGGTTACAGAAAATGATAACCTATAGCTATTGTTACTAATAAAGAGACCGGTTACACTTATTTCCCCAGTAAGTAATATTTTTTTATTTTCAAAAGTACTACATATAGACAATCCTTGAGGCTCTATAATGTTTAACAGTACTGTACTCCAGGACTAGAAAATGCTGACGTTTAAAGGTAATGAGAATGAGTTAAAAAAACAAACAAACCCTATTTCGAAGATCCTATAGTTCAAATAGATCAGATTAGATAAGCTAATTGGAAGGTAACAACACAACTCATTTGATAAAGCAGTTCTGAGAAATCCAAAAAATACCATTTTTCTCTTTAAAAAAATCAAAGAAGCACCTGGACTAATAAGAAATGATGCACAATTTGGCTTGATCAAATACTTCATTAATTTTTTTCTACCCTCTAAGGTATTGGCCTTTAAAAATCCTCTTCAAATAAAATATAACCTAATTGCTTGTGCACAGAACCTAACCCATTTGCAAAGGGATTTTTACTTCAACAGTGCCACCTTGTGGAGCAATCCATACTGTTGACAGTTCACTAGCTGGTTTCATCAGTATCAAAGGCTAGGCATCCCCAATCAGTTTTATTTTCTTGTTCAAAATTCCTAATAACACTGACATTCAAGAGACAACTTTACAAACGCATCATAATTTACAGACTTTTGTCTTTTCACAGGCTATCTCAAATAAAAATTAGGTCATTTACAAATATGAGAATAATATTTTAAATAAAAGTACCTTACTGATTTCTTCAGAAGCTCGTTTGAAGTCCTGAACATTTCGACAGTAAAATCCAATTGTACAGCTAGGATCCATCTTTCGAAATGACATCTTTTTGGGAGAAGGGCAGTGGAATGTCTGTAATTATAAAAGTTGATTAGGATTAGTTGACTCTGATGGACTTCTGTACATACAAGAATTTAATTAATTTAAAATTTGCTATCTAGTTTTTCTCGAAGCTTAAACATGCTTTTCAAATGGTGTTTTAGTCTATCCAATGCAGACAGTCCTTCCTCCTTTCCAAAGCTGTAAAATATGACAGCCAACACTGTGTGTATTCAATGCACCAAATCTCCACTTTATATGTGACATTAGTGCCATTCTGTGAAAGAAAGAATGTCAAAGTGGTATGCATTTCTAATACTTGCAGAAAAGAGGGAAAAAAAGTGCCACTGACAAAAAAGATGTGAAAAAGCTCATTCAAGGATTAAAATCAAGTTAGTACTTTCTATGAAAGTGCAATTAAGACTGTTTTGTTAAGAGGTTTTTTTTTTAATGTTTATAAAACCTTTTAATAAGAATACCAAGACTTTTTCAACAAATACATAGATTCATGTAAATGTTCCCTAGCGGTGGGCACACAATGCAAAATATAGATGATGTAGCATAGAATTGTACACTTGAAACCTATATAATCTAATTAACCAGTGTCACCCCCATACATTTAATTTAAAAAGTGTCCCACAGTGATATGAAAAGAGGTCAACTTAAAGAGTTTTATCAATTGACACAATTAGCACATGCATATTCTTCCAACCCAGTCTTCTAGTTGGCTTTAAGTTCTTGTTTATTCCTATACAGACACAGGTGAAAATTGTTCTATTATTAGAGGAGATCCTTGCCTCCTCTTACCAGTCCTCTTGTCTCTTTAGTTCACTTTTCTCCTGTGGTCACAGTGCCGCAGATATAAATGGGCTGGGGAAGCTGCTCTAGCCTCTCTTCCCTTGCTAATGGGATGTGGCTATTAGTAGAGTCTGGATCTTTAGAAAATACAGAAGTAGGAAAGGGGCAGAATATAAAGCTAATCATTCAAGTCTTCTTTTTCTTCACCACCACACTCAGGTACTTGGTTTTAAAGATAGAAAAAGGGCCCTGGCCGGTTGGCTCAGCGGTAGAGCGTCGGCCTGGCGTGCGGGGGACCCGGGTTCGATTCCCGGCCAGGGCACATAGGAGAAGCGCCCATTTGCTTCTCCACCCCCACCCCCTCCTTCCTCTCTGTCTCTCTCTTCCCCTCCCGCAGCCAAGGCTCCATTGGAGCAAGGATGGCCCAGGCGCTGGGGATGGCTCCTTGGCCTCTGCCCCAGGCGCTAGAGTGGCCCTGGTCTCGGCAGAGCGATGCCCCGGAGGGGCAGAGCATCGCCCCCTGGTGGGCAGAGCTTCGCCCCTGGTGGGCGTGCCGGGTGGATCCCAGTCGGGCGCATGTGGGAGTCTGTCTGACTGTCTCTCCCTGTTTCCAGCTTCAGAAAAATACAAAAAAAAAAGAGAAAAAAAAAAAGAAAAAAGAAAAAGAACTGCTTAAATGTTCTTGTCCTTAAAACTCAATGATGCTACCAAGCTTTTCTTTGTAAGTAATGAAAATGATGTTTATGGACAAAAGTAGGGCCATAAAAATATATGTTCATATTTATTTATATGTGCATAAATAAATTTTATAAAGACATACAAAAATTATCAAGTTCAGCCTGACCAGGTGGTGGTGCAGTGGATAGAGAGCACCGACCTGGGATGCTGAGAACCCAGGTTCACAACCCTGAAGTGGCCAGCTTGAGCACGGTCACATCCAGCTTGAGTGTAGCTCACCAGCTTGAGCACAGGGTTGCCGACTTGAACATGGGATCATAGACATGGCTTGGGTCCAAAGGAAGATGGCTTGAACAGAAAGTGGCTGGCTTGAGCAAGGGGTCACTAGCTTGGCTGAAGCCCCGCGGTCAAGACACATATGAGAAGCAATCAGTGAACAACTAAGGTGCCGCAACTACAAGTTGATACTTTTCATCTCTTTCCCTTCCTGTCTGTCTGTCTCTCTCTCACGATAAAAAAAAAAAAAAAAAGGAGTGTAAGGGTGGAGAAGAAAACTGGATGGATGGGAGACAGGTGTGTAAATTCTTTGTTGTGTATTTTATATTTTTGAATTAAAGAACAGGCTGAATATGAACTCATAAAATTAAAATTTCCCTACATTCAATGTGTAAAAGTAAGGGATTTTACCTTGAAACCACCTACTGAAATGTGGGAAAATATGGACTCATATTTGCTATGTTCCTGGTGAATTGGTCAAAATCACTCTCCTCTTCCCCTTCATCCTAGTGATCCAGTTAGTATCAAAAATGCATATTTTCAAGCTGCCTTTTCCCCCCTTATGGACAGTTCAATCATATGTAAGATTCAAATATAATATCATGATAGTGAATAGAAACTAAACAAATGTGTTTACAAAACTATGACTTTTACAAAATGTTAAGCTAACACTTCTTTATAAAGCTCCAACCTAGCTAACTGGAACCTCCAGGTTCTTAGTCGGACTTCTTGTAACATTGTTTCATATGTTTTATTTATAAGGAAATATTAAAAACAGATCTCAAAAGGCACAGAAGAGCTAAGTAAGCTAGTTAGTTAACAATATACAGGAATATATTGATATATGAAGCACAAAAAGTTCTAGGTCATATTTACAAAAGGTTATTCTACATACAAGGTATCTAAAAATAGTCATTTGCCTAACTCTTTGCAAAGCCAATAATAAGCAAGGTTTATTTGTTTCTTGTTTTTCTGGGTATTGGGTTGTTTCGGGGGTTTTTTTGCTACTTGAGGATAAGGAAGAAGGACCAAAGTTTATACAAGATCCAAAACAATATTTTTTTTAACTCACATACATTACAAGGGTGTCCTACATTATACAAGCACTGATTAAAGTTTTATAAAGGAACCAATAAGACTAAACCAGAATAGGCTTAGTGCTATTTCACAGTATTGCTTCAATCATTATAGATAGCAATACTAAACTGTTATTCATGGTTGTTTCAATATCTGCAAAAAAGTATAATTAATCACAAAAACAGCCTGATCAGGTGGCGGTGCAGTGGATAGAGCGCCGAACTGGGATGCGGAGGACCCAGGTTTGAGCCCCAAGATTGCCAGCCTGAGTGCAAGCTCATCTGGTTTGAGCAAAAGCTCACCAGCTTGAACCCAAGGTCGCTGGCTTGAGCAAGGGGTTACTCGGTCTGCTGTAGACCCACGGTCAAGGCACATATGAGAAAGCAATCAATGAACAACTAAGGTGTCGCAACAAAAAACTAATTATTGATGCTTCTTATCTCTCTCCATTCCTGTTTATCTGTCTATCTATCCCTCTCTCTGACTCTCTCTATCTCAAAAAAAAAAAAAATCACAAAATCATTGGTATAGATCTCTGAACAGTGAAAATTAAAATTGCTATAGGGTGTTACTATCTGAGGACAAGGATTTATATTAGAGAGTCATTTTATATCATTTAAATTTAAAATTATATTCTTTTTTCACCCAAGAAGATGCTAAAGACAAACCACACTAGTTTATAATTCAGAATCATTTCTGTTTATTGCAGAACAAGTAGATTTTTCCATGTGAGAGGAGGGGAGATAGAGAGACAGAGTCTTGCATGCACCCCCAACCAGGATCTACCCAACAACTCCTGGGGTTGATGCTCTGCTATCTGGGACCATGCTTGCAACTGAGCTATTTTTAGCACCTGAGGAGGAGGTTTGATGGAGCCATCCTCAGCGCCTGGGGCTGATGCACTCAAACAAATCGAGCCATGGCTGCAGGAAGGGAAGAGAGAAAGAGAGAATGGGGAGGGGTGGAAAAGCAGATGGTCACTTCTCCTATGTGCCCTGAGCAGGAATCAAACCCAGGACATCCACACACCAGGCTGACACTCTACCACTGAGCAAACGGACCAGGGTTAGATTTTAAAATATTTTCCCAAGCAGTATTATAAAGCTAAGTTTATACTGTTCTAATTCTTTGAACTATGCATTAATTCCTTTTTTAATTTTTAAAATTCTGACTATTGGTAAGAGTAGTACATACATTTTAAGGAGTGTTCACTAGACACAATTCTGTGACAATGAAATACATTTCTGAAATAAACTAGCCAGGGAGAGTCAACTCTCTTTTACTTAATTTTTTGAATACATTTATTCATTGCTTCAACAAGTAGTTATTAGGCACCTACTAAATGCAGGCACTGTACTAGACTTATTATTTGGAATAGTGAATTCTATTACCTAAACATACAAACAATAATTAAACAAATACTTTTAGGTGTAGTTATGCTGTTTTGGTGATTTGGGTGAAGCCTCCTTAGTTAATTAGAGAATACACTTACTAAACAGCACCTCTTACTAACTACAGGTCACATGGGTAATTCATAAAGTGTTCACTGATGAATTCACTCATCCATCTATCTAATCATATCACATCATTCTAGTAGCTTTAATGTCGGTGTTCTCTGATTTACTAGGATAGATTAAAGTAGTCACTACAGTATAAACCTAAAATGTGAAACTTGGAATTAGAACAGATTTCTATGTGTACTAATAAGGCTTGTCTTACTTTATTAATAAAATATTAATATTAAGGTAATTTACTATTACCTTAATAAGAGAATATAATTTGGTATCTGAAGAGTTAGAACTGGTCATTCCAAAAGTATAACATGAAGCAATAGTCTCTGGTTTAGAAAATCTTAACTTATTAAATGCACACAGATACACACATAGTCATAAATGCGCACACACACACACACACACACACACACACACACATAAACTAATCCTCTCATCCCAACAGTTGAAACCCTTCCCTGTCTTAACCATTGACAATGGACACCTAACAGTTAAGCATATCCTCACTGGTAAGGCCCATTAGAGTTCTTCTTGTTCCCTCTAATTTCAAGTTATCTTTTCATGACTTTTCCTTTAATGTTGTTCATGCTACATCTTTGAACCCTATTCTCTATATGAAAATTAGAGAGTATGAGTTTATCATAATATTCCCCTGCACTACACCATGAGATCAACTCTTTAGTCAAAACCAAGTACTGTCCTGGCATATCTCCACTACCAAACTTAGAATCTAAATATGATTGCTTACATTCACTTTACAGTGTCAAAAACTCAGTGAAGATAGCTGAAGTTGAGGAAGATTCTCTTAAAAATGAGTACAGAAATCCAATAATGTATAATAATATATTTTAGAAGAAAACGTCAGAAGAATTAAAAATTAATATAAATACTATCAAAGCATTTGGAGCTACAGGTAAGAAAAGAGTTCAACAAAGGACTCAAAGTGCTTGCGAAGTGCCTTGTATCTAGAAGGAGCTCAATCAATGATAGTTTAAAAAGAAAGAAATAACTTAGTCTGATTTGGTGTCAAAATTTTAGAAGTTCTGCCTGACCAGGTGGTGGCGCAGTGGATAAAGCATAAGACTGGGATGTGGAGGACCTAGGTTCGAGAGACCCCGAGGTCACCAGCTTGAGCACGGGCTCATTTGGTTTGAGCAAGGCTCACCAGCTTGGACCCAAGGTCGCTGACTCGAGCAAGGGGTTACTCAGTCTGCTGTAGCCCCACAGTCAGGGAACATGAGAAAAGCAATCAATGAACAACTAAGGTGTCACAACGAAAAACTAATGATTGATGCTTCTCATCTCTCTCTGTTCCTGTCTGTCTGTCCCTCTCTCTGACTCTCTCTGTCTCCGAAAAAAAAAAAAAAAATTTACAAGTTCAGTCTAGAACTAAAGGAACTCCATACCATAAGAACAACAGAATACATAATCTGCTAAATCTCTCCTTCAATCTCATATATTCTGATATCATACTACTTTCTTAAATTTTCATAATCCTATTGAAATCAGGGCACTCCCTTAAATTATTCATAGCAATTATTTACTCAGAATTGAACAAAAGATTTAAGATTTTAATTTCTCCATCTATTGACCAAACGAAGTACTGATCCAAAAAAGTTGCTTTCAAAAATAATTTTGATAACTGCGGTATAAGGATGGTGTAGAATGTGCATACAATTTATCACATCAACCAATGACAAAATTTCATAGCATATAAACACACAACCAACATAGCAGGCAAGGATGATTAGCAATATAGGGTAGTTAAAATATATCAATTTGAAGCATGTTATGTTTAAAATATGATAAAAAGTAAAATTTTATTTCTGACAAAGATAGACAACTTGCTAAATTTTTTATATTATACTCTCCTAGAAAAATAATAATTTAAAATTTTAAGATAAATCCCTGAACTAAGAAAAAATTTTAAATTCCCAGAAGAATCATCCAGACAGGTTGAAACACTCTAGTAGCATTTCAAAAATTTAACATCTTAAACCTAATTTCTTGGTGTCCTACTGTATAGGAAATAAATGCTTCTGTGCATTTAATTTAAGGAGCTACCTAATTTCACCAAATTTTATTTTTCAAAGTCTCATAATATCAATTCTTCTTTTCCAGTCTCACTACTATCACTCTACTTCAAGCTTTTACTGACTCACTTGCAACAACCTCCCAATAATGAGCTGCAACCATTCTAATATTGTGTACCCATAACCAGGATATTTGTTCACCTGGCATCCTGGCAAAGTCTCTCAAAATATCAGATGACCAATCTCTCTCTACGGGTCAATTTGCTTATTTTAGATAATACTAGAACATTATGAACAAAATTTCCATCTGAATCTCAAGTATCTACTTTTTTTTTTTTGTATTTTTCTGAAGTTGGAAACAGGGAGGCAGTCAGACAGACTCCCGCATGTGCCCAACCGGGATCCATCCGGCATGCCCACCAGGGAGTGATGCTCTGCCCATCTGGGGCGTTGCTCTGCCGCAATCAGAGCCATTCTAGCGCCTGAGGCAGAGGCCATAGAGCCACCCCCAGCGCCTGGGCCAACTTTGCTCCCATGGAGCCAGGGCTGCGGGAGGGGAAGAGAGAGACAGAGAGGAAGGAGAGGGGGAGGGGTGGAGAAGCAGATGGGCGCTTCTCCTGTGTGCCCTGGCCGGGAATCGAACCCAGGACTTCTGCAGCCAGGCCAACGCTCTACCACTGAGCCAACCGGCCAGGGCTCAAGTATCTACTTTTTTAAGGAGTCGTATTGACAAACATATACTAGAAATGTAACTAAGACATAGAAATCAGTGTCACTAGACCACAATGCAGCAGAAAGAATTACAATGTGGTTTATATAGCATAATTCTCTAGTGCCTCCCCCATATCAATTAGTCAACTAGAAATATTTATTAAAGTTTTCATGCAAGACACAGCAAACCTGAACTTTGGCCCCAAGAGGCTGTACTTTAGTTGAGGTAACAGTTTATAAAGGGTGCTAGTATGTTTTATAATGTATCTCTCTGAACCATATTTTAATCACTTATTAGCTAGCAAGCTGTTACTAAAACAAAGTACTAAACCACATTTCTAACTTGTCGAGCCCTTGAGAATTAGTGATCCATACCACTCAAATGATTAAAATAATTTTAAAAAGTTTGCAAAGGCATCAACTGGGAAAATATGATCTAAAACAATATATCAATTGTACATCTCATTTATGCATTTTCAAAGTTTCTGTATTATAATACTTGATCAAAAAATGTCTGACATAAAGGAAAAGAAGTTGTTACAAAATCAAAGCTAAAACAAAAATTAGAAACCCAACTAAGCTCTTGGAAACCTCTTACCTAACAGCTAATATTTAAGTAATTAGACTTGCAGCAAAATAATTGAGCAGATAGCCTCCTTAAGTCACCTTGTCATTCTAACCCTACTCCATCATCTTCTTTTTCTTGTCTCCCTCCCTCACTCCACCCTTTCTTTCCTTCTGTCCTTCTTTTCCTCCTTCACTCCCTCCATCCTTCCTTTCTTTGTTTTAAACATGCCTGACATTTTTATCCTTCAGTACTGTTCATCTGTATATCTACAAAATTACTTGGAGGCTTGCTTAATTATTTTGGTAGGGCTAGGGTAACTAATAAGTTAGAGACAAAGATAAATGGGAAAAAAACGTATATCATAAATTAAAATTCAGCAAGAAATTATTTAACTTTTGACCATGTGTGCAGGTTATGGTTTTATTAATCAGTAAAATATTGATTATTAACCTGTAGTTTTAACACCATAAAAGCTTAGCTGCTTAGCACATCTCTAAATAATTAGAGTTCACTTCATAGAGTAAGAAAACAGCTCTTAATCCATGGTACCTCAAGAGGGAAATCCTTTATGCTGACATCTACAAAAGATTGGCAGTAATGAGGATCCATGTAAATCAAACTGTCATCTACAAGGACAAAACAGAAGACAAGTAATTCAAAAAACACCTTATTATTACACTGCTTACAATCCAATTTCTATGTAGAATAGCTGAAAAAAATCTGGGAGTAGCAGCTTGCCAGACTGATATTCATTGACTGAAACATGGGTTTGCACAGGACAGATTAACTTTTGCATAATCAAATATGCTTGTATAAGCAGAATTTTTATAAAGTGATGAGATTGTCATTTAATTTTTGGTGATAAAATTACTTTCACAAACACACAATTATATTCTACAGTTTGCACATGAAAAATGTATTACACAACTTTATCCTGACAGGAAGAACATATTGCTTGTCATTTCATCATCAACTAGCACCACTGAACCTAGTAAAAAGTAAATATGTAAATAGCAAGTGCCAGAATGTAATAGCAATGTCTTCTGAAGTTTAGTGAAACCAATAAATTATGCCTTGTTTATGCAATAACAGAAATTAAACATACATTTTACAGAATCCAATTATGTTATGGACCAAATGACAAATGAGGGGCTATGGTAGGACTGATGAATTTATAAGGTGCTCATTTTGCTCTGTTAATCATCCTGCTCCCAGATGATCCCATATTAACTTACTGACTTTTAAAAGAAAACAATGAAGAAATATACTTTACTAAACCACTAACCTTGAAATCCAGCAAAGTAATATGACTGTTTCGGTTTGCCACCAATAATTCCCACACAATATTCAAGGCTTAAAATACCCTGCCAAAAGAAATTCAGATTTTTGAGTCAAGAGACAAATGATAATTATTCAAAACAACCAAATTTGTATTACCAGTATTAGTAGTTTCCAAATTTTTCACCACCAGTTTTATTTTTATTACATTTGTCCCCATGTTCAGAAATCCTTCCGTCAACCAAATTATCTTCCCTTTTCTTTAAATCACTCAACATTAACATGACTAAATCAAATATTTTGACCAGCATGTCACACAACAACATTAAACTATGGTGTGCCAAATACAGAGCTAAGCAATGTTGTCATGTAAAGACAATAAAACTTCCTGCCAAAGCCAAAATTCCAGGCCTCTCAGTTGCTGGTGCAGCCTTAATTGTGACCAAAGTAGTATTTTCGTCAGACTTTTTGAAATGCTGGAAATATTTCTTAGACCTTGTTACTGTTTTCATATAACCTCGAGTCTCAGAATCCCAAACTAAAAACCATTTTCTAATCAACGGCATTTATTTGACAGATTTTTTATGCTACTTCATTTGGAATAAATATACAGACTAATGAAAATGTTTTACTCCAAAGAAAATAATAATTACTATTATATTTAAAGCTGATTTATTTTACTAATCATAAAATATCAAAGATATCTCAATACAATATTTAGTATGCCCCTCAGCATCTATTCTAAACAAAATTTTATTTAAGCTAGGCCAAATACCTCAGTACCTTTTTTTAAAAAGTCCAGTGGGGTCAATTAAAAATATGTACAGTATGGAATTGATTGACTTGTCAATAATTCCTGCATTAATTTTAGCATATATTATGTTAGAAAACACTAGTAGTCACTTATTTTTTTAATTTTTCATTAATTTTAATTTATTGAGTAGTTACTTTATTATATGCTTATATTTCATAATAAAGACCCATTTAAAAAGTCAAGAAAAAAGAACACTAATAGTGATAAAGCATGTCATTAAAAAAAACCCAAAGTATTAAACAATAAACTTTCCTTCTTGTAAATGAGAGGATGTTTTGAAATCTAGAAGATATAAAAATAAAAAATATATAAACAAATGTTTTTCTTCCTTTAACAAGTAATCTAACCATAGTGTTCTTTTTTAAAGCTTAATTATTTTCTTTAAAATAATATGTGGTCATTATAATAAAAACACTTTTAGTAAAATTTTTCCTGAACCCCAACTCTCAGAGTTCATTATTGGGGAAAAATCTTCCTGACATCTATCTATATTACTTATATTCACATAAAGATTTATGAATACAATTTTATATATGTAGCACCATACAATGTATCCTGTTGTAACTGTTGTTACTCATTTCAGAAATATTATTTCCAATCACTACAGACCTATACTATATATATTTTTTCTTTTTCTTTTTTTTTAAAATTCAGTGAGAGGAGGGGAAGCAGAGAGACAGACTCCTGCATGTAGCCTGACCAGGATTCATCCAGCAAGCCCAAAGGGCGATGCTCTGCCCATCTAGGGTGTTGCTCTGTTGCTCAGCAACTGAGCCCTTCTTAGCACCTGAGGCGGAGGCCATAGAGCCATCTGCAGCACCTGAGGCCAACTTGCTCCAATCAAGCCATGGCTGCAGGAGGGGAAGAGAGAGGAAGAGAAAAAAGAGCGAGAGGGGTAGGAGTGGAGAAGCAGACGGGCACTGCACCTCTGTGCAATTCCTGACTGGGAATTGAACCTGGGACATCCACATGCTAGGCTGACACTCTACCACGGAGCCAACTGGCCAGGGTCAATATTATATTTAATGACTATAAAATATTCTATTTTTTGAAAATAACAAAACTAGGCTTTAAAGTCCCCATTATAAAGATTTAAATTGTTTTTAAGTTTTCACTATTATAAATAATCCTTTCAGTCTTATGAAAAAATAAGAGTATTTTTGGAAAAAACTGAAAAAATTAAATAGAGAAGTCACATTAGGTTAAAATTTTAGAGCCAACTAAAAAATAACTTAAGATGAAATTATACCATAAAAACCCCACTTAACAATAATGGTAACATATCATTAATAAGTCTAGTGCTTTCCTTCTAAATAAAATCGTTAACACAATTAGATAGTCTTACTTTAACTTGAGGCCATCTGATCAGTTGAAGCACAATGCTATGGCCCACGAGGGAGTAAAAGTGCTAAGTCCCTCACAGCCGAGAAAAAGAAAAAAAGAAAAAAGAAAAAAAAAATATATATATGTAGTGGAATCATCACTGATTCTCCTTAAAAGAAGAATGAATCTGAGTAATGGAAGAAAAACTTTGGTTCTGGACATCTGTACTTCCTTTATAACAGACTGGAGTAGATTTGGCAATAAACACTGAGGAAGCAGATTAGGTGTTAAAATGACATCACTTATAAGAGGCTGTAGTTTTGGAAGCTTGAAACACTTGTCAATCTCTAAAAAAAACTTCTTCCCAGTTTTCTAGTGGTGAGAAGCTATTGTGCTGTATCTATGAAGTAATCAGTCAAAAAATAAAGTTCTAATTTGTCTTGTTGAAGAAAGAGAACATACTGGATTTTCCTCAATCCTGGTCCCTTAAAAATAAATAAATAAACAAATTTTCCATGGTGAGGGCTGATAAAGCACCACATCAACTCTCCTCCTCACAGGATGGCAGAGGAGAAGGTGCCGTCTCTGAAATACTGCACAATTACCTTGATTAATAAATTTGAAAAATACAACTGAATGGTGAATTTTGTTTTATTTATTTATTTATTTACTTACTTACTTACTTTTAGAGAGAGAGAGAGAGAGAGAGATAGGCAGGAAGGGAGAGAGATGAGAAATATCAACTTGTAGTTGCAGTACTCTAGTTGTTCACTGCTTTCTCATATGTGCCTTGACCAAGGTGGTTCCAGCTGAGTCAGTGATCCCTTCTCAAGCCAGCAACCTTGGGCCTAAGCCAGTGACCTTGAGCTTCAAGCCAGTGACCTTTGGGCTCAAGCCAGTAATCATGAAGTTATTTCTATAATCCCACGCTCAAGCCAGTGACCTCAGGGTTTCAAACCTGGGTCGTCAGCATCCCAAGTCAATGCTCTATCCACTGCGCCATGGCCTGGTCAGGCTAAATTACATTCTATGAATAACTCCACTAAAGAACCCACACATTGCCTGACCAGGCGGTGGCGCAGTGGATGGAGCGTCGGACTGGGATGCAGAGGACCCAGGTTCGAGACCCCGAGGTCACCAGCTTGATCACGGGCTCATCTGGTTTGAGCAAAAGCCCACCAACTTGGACCCAAGGTCGATGGCTCCAGCAAGGGGTTACTCAGTCTGCTGAAGGCCCGCGGTCAAGGCACATATGAGAGAGCAATCAATGATCAACTAAGGTGTTGCAACACGCAATGAAAAACTAATGATTGATGCTTCTCATCTCTCTCCATTCCTGTCTGTCTGTCCCTGTCTATCCCGCTCTCTGACTCACTCTCTATCTCTGTAAAAAATAAATAAATAAAATAAAATAAAAAAAAACCAAGTGTGTGAAAAACTTAAAAAAAAAAAAAAGAACCCACACATTAAAAATCCAAACCCCATTTCTATCTAAAAGATTCCATGTTATCAATATATTATTGAAATTCTTAGTAACAAGTGTGCTTATAAAATTTTAGAAACTATGACAAAAAGCCAATATACTAGCTAAAAGATTTCCTTCTACCACATGCTAAAAACTATTTCTCTAGATTTTTAGAATCAGTACAATTTAGTCTGAGGATATATTTTCCACCCTGTACACAGGGACTACAATGTAGAATTAATGTTTTATGTGGAGAAATAACTGTTACTGAATCATAAAACACAAATCTAGACTTTATTTCAAAATTACTATATCCCATAACACTGCATTCAGAAAGCAATTTCCATCTTTGCCTTTGAAAAAACTGAGAAATTTTATTTAAACTATGAAAATAATATAAATACTATAATATTAAACAGAAAGTATTTCAAAAGTTAGGGTTTTGGCCCTGGCCAGTTGGCTCAGTGGTAGAGCGTCAGCCTGGCGTGCGGAGGTCCCAGGTTAGATTCCCGGCCAGGGCACACAGGAGAGGCGCCCATCTGCTTCTCCACCCCTCCCCCTCTCCTTCCTCTCTGTCTCTCTCTCCCCCTCCCGCAGCCGGGGCTCCACTGGAGCAAGAGATGGCCCGGGCGCTGGGGATGGCTCCCCGGGGCTCCACTCAGGTGCTAGAGTGGCTCTGGTGGCAGCAGAGCGGCACCCCGGATGGATTTGTTTTTGTTTTTTTTCTGAAGTTGGAAACAGGGAGGCAGTCAGACCGACTCCCGCATGCCCCGACCCCGACCGGGATCCACCCAGCACGCCCACCAGAGGGCGATGCTCTGCCCATCCGGGGCCTCAGTCTGCTGCGACCAGAGACACTCTAGCACCTGAGGCAGAGGCCGCAGAGCCATCCCCAGCGCCCAGGCCAACTTTGCTCCAATGGAGCCTCGGCTGCGGGAGGGCAAGAGAGAGACAGAGAGGAAGGAGAGGGGGAGGGGTGGAGAAGCAGATGGGCGCCTCTCCTGTGCGTCCTGACCAGGAATCGAACCTGGGCCGACGCTCTACCACTGAGCCAACTGGCCAGGGCTCAAAAGTTAAAGTTTTATGATAAATGAATTATCTTGGTGCCCAAAACAAGATTAACATAATTAGGTCCTTTAGGAAAAAAGAATTCTGTGTTTTGAAACAGAACAGATTATTAACTGATTATATGAAGAAAACAGAGTTGGAACCTCCCACCATCTACATCATTTCTGTCTATACAAATAATCATCCTAACTTCTTATTGACCTTATGGTGACACAGGAAACAAATTAAAAGATAACGCAGCATAACAGAAAAGTTGGTTTGTTTCAATAATTACTCAATATAGTTTAATGTGAGTTTTATGAATAAACAAAGGTACATTTTTTTTTAAATCACAAATAATGATCATGGGAACTATGGACACATTACAGATGCCGATTTTTGCTGAATCTGTGTCTCCCTGATTAGCTACGAAGATTAAAAGACTTCATTTTGTCAGAGAACACAGCACTCCAAATCACATCTGATCTTGTAATACTGAAATTTAAAAACTCTAATGTCAAACTTTGTAAGCTAACACTATCAAATCATTACTACCCATTTAATACAAAAAAGACTGCAAATCTCTGTATTTTTTGCATGAGCTAGCACTGCCTTAAAAGGTGTGCTCTCACCTCCTACCTTGACAAACTCCAGGTAGTCGGTGTTGGTTCTTTCTCCACCAAGTCTAACAGGAACTAGAATAATAACAGCTTTCTCATCTGGATTATCAGAGGCCAGGGAAGCACACTGTTTATCAATTACATCTGAACTGTAAACTGAAAAAAAACATAATGAATATGTATTAAATGTTTTCAGAAACATTTTTCCTTAATTTCTCCCACAGTGGCCAGTCATCTGATCTCTGACATTACTGTCAAGGACTCACTGGATGAAAATATACCTACCTCATGTATTCATTCAACAGGCACTTACTGAATAGCTGCTATATGGCACTGGGGTTCAGCAGTGAGCAAAAATGGAGAAAAATCCCTGTCCTCAAGGAGCATGCACTCTAATACGATGAAATGGGCAATAAATAAATAAAATATAATATATATCAGATGGTGATAGGTGCTTCAAAGAGAAACAAAAGCTGAAAGATGAATGGGAAATGCTGGGGGCTGGGACAATTTAAAATCAGGTGATAGGCAAGTTCTTACGGGAAACTAACACTTAAGTCAAGTCTTAAAGTAAGAAACCAAGTAACGCCAGTACCTGAGAAAAGAGCATTCCAGGCAGAAAGACGACCAAGTGCAAATGCCCCAGGGCCGACACCCAGCTAGCACATACAAGGAACAAGTGCCTCTGAAGGGAGAGCGAGAGGTACAGGAGCAGAAATGAGGTAAGGAGATCAAGTGACACATTGGCAGAGAATGAAGACATTCTGTGAACTCTAAAGGCCATTGTAACGAATTCAGTTTTTCCTTTAAGTGAGATGGGAAGACATTGAAGAGCTTTCAAGACAGGAAAGCCCTGATCTGACTTACATTTTACCAGTCTGGCTCATGTCTTGAAAACAGACTTTGGGGCAAGGGCTGAAACACCAAGAACAGCTAGAAAGCCACTGCGGTAATTCCGCAGGAGATGATGATGGCTTGAACAAAGGCAGTAATATGAAGACAGGGAGTGGTCATGGGATGTTCATTTGGAGGCAATGATCAGCTTAAAGGTAAAGAGCTCCCTAATACATTCAATGTAAGGTGTGAGAGGCAAAAAAAAAAAAAAAAAAGGAAAAGGAAAAAAAAACAGTCATAGGTGATTTAACGGGTTTTGGTATAAGCAAACAGACTAAGAGAGCTGCCCCTTACAAGTACACAGAAGGGAGAGAAGGGGGAAATATAAGAGGGGGGTTGGGAACTCAGTTGTAGACCTGCTGAGTTTGAGATACCTGTTGGCATGCAAGCAGAGAGGATGAGTAGGCAACTACGGACCTGGAGCTGGGGAGAGGGCCAGGATGAACCTATAAATCTGGGTACTGAAAGCAGACAGATGGCACTGTGAACCATAAGACTGGATAAATACTAATCCGAGGGCACAGAGAAAGAGATGAAGTCTGAAGGTTGAGTACAACACACTCATACTTGTAGAGATCAGGGAGATAAGAATAGACCAGCGAAGAGACTCAAGGAGTGGACAGGAGCTCAAGGGAACCTGAGACTCGAGTTCTGGAAACTAAGTAAACAAAATGTTACAAAGAAAAGAAGGACGTGGTCAGCTGTGTCAACTGACTGACAGACTGTGGGATGGGAGGACTGAGAAGTGACCACTGGATTTAGCAAGATTAAGTTATTGATAAAGGCATTTTGGGTGGAATGATGGGTGGGAGGGCGAACGTGGAAGAATTCAAGAGAAAATGAGAGAATTGGGTAGAAGCTAATACAGTTAAAACTTTATTTTGCCTTGTTCAACATAAAATAACTTTATTGAAAACTTACTTTACGCCCACACACTGTCAGTTTAACCAGATTCCTTTGCTCTTTAACCAATTCCTCCCTTATCAAATGCCTCTTATCCTTCCTTTTCATTCAACGCATACTGATTAAGGGCCTTCCAGCTACTGAGGTGTCGAGAGTATAATAGCAAATAAATGTCTGGCTCAATCGTTTAGGTGTTTTTCCTCCGCTTCTAACACATGTAAGGGTTATGAAATAGTTTGATTCCATAACAGGTTCACAACAACAGTGACTCCCAACCAAATGATT
This sequence comes from Saccopteryx bilineata, assembly GCF_036850765.1. Classification (NCBI taxonomy): domain Eukaryota; kingdom Metazoa; phylum Chordata; class Mammalia; order Chiroptera; family Emballonuridae; genus Saccopteryx; species Saccopteryx bilineata. Next base: position 239,144,419 of record NC_089492.1, read on the forward strand.
CTGATGCCTTTCCCTGACCCCTGCTACTTTAACAATCAATGATCTACTGGGAGAAAAAAAAAAAAAAAAAGATAATCATAAGGTGACGTTACAAATGATTTTGAGTGCAACATTTAATAGAGGTATTTCCAAAACGTCACAAAGCACAGAAATATAAACTAATTCTGCCTAATAAGACTAGGGAAAGGCTGTCTGACCAAGTGGTGGTACAATGGATAGAGCGTTGGCCTGGGATACTGAGGACCCAGGTTCAAAACCTCTAGGCCACCAGCTTGAGCACAGGCTAATTTAGCTTGAGCATGAACTCACCAGCTTGAGCACAGGGTCTCTGGCTTGAGCCCAAAGTCATTGGCTTCAACCCAAGGTCACTGGACCCCTTGAGCAAGGGGTGGCTGGCTCAGCTGGAGCCCCCCAGTCAAGGCACATATAAGAAAGCAATCCATGAACAACTAAGGCGCAGCAACTATAAGGTGATGTTTCTCATCTCTCTCCCTTCCTGTCTGTCCCTGTCTGTCTCTGTCTGTCATTCTCTCTCTTTCTTTCTCTCTCTCTCTCTCTCTCTCTCTCTCTCGCTAAAAAAATGAAAGAAGGAAACAAAGAAACAAAGATCCTGAAAAGTCTTTACCAAAGGTATGAATTCTGAGAGTGCCCTTAAAGAATAACTTAAGAGTTAACAAGAGGCATTTTAGTAAACAAGAGGCATTCTCAGCAGAGGCAGTAGGTGCAAAAGCATGAAAAAACAAAATAGTACGTCCAAGGGATGGCCTGAAGGTTGATAGTACTTTGGTGTAACAACATGGAAGATAGTGTTGGGAGGCGATGATGGAAACGCAGGTGGGGACAAATTATAAAGGACATCATGTGCTTTATATGCTAAAATAACTTGAGACAAGTGTTAAGGGACACTCATAGGTTTTTTAATTAAGGGACATGATCAATTTATGTTGATCAGATAGATCAAAAAGAAAAGAGATAACAGGGAAATTAAGTTAAAGTCCAAGTTACAGAACAGGTCTGATCTAAATCAATGAGAGTAGAAAAGAGACAAGAGTTTTCAGAAGTATTTTTTAAAGTGTACTGGTAAGCTCTGGTTGACTGGTTAGATAAAATCAAGGAGAAGAGTCAAGAATAAGTAAGAGTATGCATGATACTATCAGTGAAGAGAAAATATTGAAAGAGAGGAGTAGGGTAGAAGGAAGTAAGTTTAGTTTTAAACATGCTGAATTTGAAGTGTTTGTAAAACATATAGGTGAAGATATCTGAAGGGCAGAAGAAAATACAGGTTACCTCATATTAGCACAAGCAGTGTGAAAATGTAGTTCAAAAGACCTAGTGTATGGGGGAGCAAGGAGGAGGGAAGGGGAGTAAAGAGGGACAAATATACAATGATGGAAAATGATTTGACTTTGGGTGATGGGTATACAACCTAATCAACAGTTCAAATACAATAAAAATGTTTACTTGAAACCTATTTACTCTTAGTGATGAACGTCACCCCACTAAATTTAATTTTCTAAAAAGAAAAGAAAAGATCTACTGTAGAGTGCAGAGTCCTAACTACTTACAGCTATTGAAAAAGATGCAATTACAAAGGAAGAGAATGCAGAATAAGAGGAAGAAATGAATGGAAAATGGAACATTTAAAAACACTAATGAAAGCCAACGGGGCAAATTATTGATAGAATCTGGCTCCGGCTAATTCCTTAGCCTACAATTTATCAAAATACACTACACTAATATAAACTCTTCCTTTAGGATTCTTAAACATCGGTGGTAAAGATTTTAAGAACTATTTCAAAGTAAGGAAACAACTCATGTAATGAGAAACCCTATGTTGGTTAGTTAACAATATGTAATATTTAAAGAACAAGGCTGATGGTCAGCAATAAAAGCAAAAAGGCAAATACATAAATTTATTTAATGATTAATTATTTAAGCATATCCTTTGGCTTAAGTAGCACTCTTTATTTTTTTGTGACAGAGACAGAGGGAGGGACAGATAGGGACAGACAGGAAGGAAGAGAAATGAGAAGCATCAGTTCTTTGTTGTGGCTCCTTAGTTGTTCATTGATTGCTTTCTCATATGTGCCTTGACTGGGCACTACAGCAGAGCGAGTGAACCCTTGCTCAAACCATCGACTTTGGGCTTCAAGCCAGAGACCTTTGGGCTCAAACCAGTGACCATGGGTTCATGTCTATGATCCCACACTCAAGCCAGTAATCCTGCGCTCAAGCTGGTAAACCCGCACTCAAGCAGAATGAGCCTGTGTTCAAACTGGAGGCCTCATAATTTTAAACCTGGGTCCTCTGCATCCCAATCTGATGCTCTATCTACTGCGCCATCACCTGGTCAGGCTTAATTAGCACTCTTAACCCATCAAATTTTATTTGCAAGACTTCATACCTGAAAAACAAATATAGTACCTGCAAAAATCATACTAATCTGAAAATTTACAATTTTCCTTTTCACAGGGCTATTAGCCCTCTTACAAAACCAATTAACCTTAACAAATACCAAACAAAATGCATGTGTATTTGGTTACAATTCTTTCCACACTGTAAACCCTAGGTGGTTATTAGGGTAACCTTTACAAAATAAAACATTTTGTAAATACCTTTATATTAACTATGATTAAAGTCTATTTAACTTTCCCAAAACATTAACATTTTATCCTGTTAATGACACTCTATTAAAAGGTGAGTAAAATTCACAGCATGAGCTAGCTTATTTAAAGGTACTTTTATTTTATTAGGAAATTAAAGTCTCTATCTTATCCCTAACAAAGCTTCACATTACTACAGATATTGGTCATTAAACAGAAGACCCAAAACAATAAAACAAAGCAAAATTCTGGACAATAGCTGCATCATTATCAGATAATGTACTGAAGCATTATGGCAAAACATATTCAAATGAAGAATTTTCTGTCCTTGAAATATATCCACAATGAGATGGTCCCCAGCACCCAGGCAGCCCAAGGATAAACCTAAGTTAAATTTTGCCATCTAGCTTTTTAAAAGTAGTCATTTTAAACACTGGAATTTTCTTTAAGAGCTTATTTTAATATTGCAACTAAGAATTCATAGTATTTTAAGGAATATTTAATAAGTGCCTACAACTGTAGGGTGTTACGTAGGAACACATATGTGTAAGACATGGTCTCTACCTTCATAATTATTTAGAACAGGGGTAGACAACCTTTTATACCTATGGCCCACTTTTGTATCTGTTAGTAGTAAAATTTTCTAACCGCCCACCGCTTCCACAGTAATGTGATTTATAAAGTAGGGAAGTAACTTTACTTTATAAAATTTATAAAGCAGAGTTACAGCAAGTTAAAGCATATAATAGTAATTACTTACCAAGTACTTTATGTTGGATTTTCGCTAAGTTTGGCAGAATAAATCTTTATAAAACAACTTACTATAGTTAAATCTATCTTTTTATTTATACTTTGGTTGCTCTGCTACCGCCCACCATGAAAGCTGGAACGCCCACTAGTGGGCGGTAGGGACCAGGTTGACTACCACTGATTTAGAACATAATTGGGATAAGGTAAACACATATAAAAAAGTCTGACCAAATAGATAAAAATTTAAATTATATACATTCCTTACCTGTACAATCTTGTGCAACATAAATAGTTATTCCTTGTAAATCAGGGTGTCTTGCTTCTTCAACTGCTTTTCTAAGAAATAACAAGCATCATCCTTTAAAATCCTAATTATTATTTCCAGTTGGTAACTAAAGATTTAATTTAAGAGGAAAGAAAGGCATCATTTTCCTGACATTCCCATTTAACCTATGGTGTCTGCTTTCAAAACTATCATCCAAATGGTATCAAATATCAGGTCAAATTTTTCAAAGTTGAATATTATACTAAATTACTCAAAGAACATTAAAACATAAGTTACAAAGTATGTAAAAAAAAACTGTTGAGGCCCTGGCCGGTTGGCTCAGTGGCAGAGCGTCGGCCTGGTGTGCAGAGGTCCCGGGTTCGATTCCCAGCCAGGGCACACAGGAGAAGCGCCCATCTGCTTCTCCACCCCTCCCCCTCTCCTTCCTCTCTGTCTCTCTCTTCCCCTCCCGCAGCTGAGGCTCCATTGGAGCAAAGATGGCCCGGGCGCTGGGGATGGCTCCTTGGCCACTGTCCCAGGCACTAGAGTGGTTCTGGTCGCAACAGAGCGATCGCCCCCTGGTGGGCAGAGCATCGCCCCCTGGTGGGCGTGCCGGGTGGATCCCAGTCGGGCGCATGCGGGAGTCTGTCTGACTGTCTCTCCCCGTTTCCGGCTTCAGAAAAATACAAAAAATACAAAAAAAAAAGTAAAAACTGTAAAAAATTTCTCTCAACCTACTCACCTGGCTATATTAAATATTTTCTAACCAATGGTATTACAATATGCTTCAAGGCTTGCTTCATATTAACTTACATTACTGATAGCAGTAAATTACTGTTTGATTGTCCTCTGGTACTTTTATGGAAGTCATTTTCTTCTCTTTGAACAACAACATGACTTTATTCCCTTCTTTCAAAAACCTGTATGACCTGAACAAATGAATTTCCTAATTTCAAGTCTTAGAATTCTATAAGGAAAAATGCAAATTGGAAAATATTTCTAAGTGAATATAATGTTCTCAAAGGTGAACATGATATGAAAAAGATCACAATATCTTGTACAAGGAAATTACAGAAGTTGTGGCAATACAAATATTTCTATTTAACTGTATCATTATAATTTTTTCACTTAACAGGCCTTGTTGTGCATGTTTGTATGTGTTAGAACAGCAGAAGGATCAGCCAACTATGGCCCACAGGCTACGTATGACCTGTGGCTTGTTTATTGGTTTTGATATTTTGGTTAGAATCCTTTTTATATTTTAAAGGCTTGCTTTTAAAAAGAAAGCAAGAAAGAAAAAATGAAAATGGACACTAGAATCCTTATAAGGCCTGCAAAGGCTAAAATATTTACTCTCAGACCTTTTACAGAAAAAGTTTTCTGATCCTGGGGGTACAGAACACAACATCTGAAGAGTAGAAACTTTGCTTCTATGATTATGCTTTTATAAATGTCATACTAAGCTGAACTTAATATTATTATTAACAACCCATTTAATAACATTATGCAAATACTTTTTCAATTGTAAGTATAGGGCATATAAAATATAAAAGCAATTTAATATAGTAGGTAAAAAATTTGGTAATAATTTCAAACTTATGATTCTAAATAGAAAAAATTTACTACAATATACAATATTTGCATGACGCATTAATAATTCTGTTTATATTCAATAATAATAATGGGACGTATAACAAGACTTTTTTTGAAAAACTTAAAATAGTATCCAAATAAATGGCACATAAAAAGATGAGGAATATTAAAATTTGACTTTTGACTTTTTTTCTGACTATTCTGAATGTCACAGACTCTTTACTTTTACTATGATATAATTATAATATTGATAGTCCCATACATTTACAATTCACAAGAATTTGATATGGGCAAAGAAATGCTAAAAACATCAATTTTAGTTCTTGGCATTTCATTACACTATGATTACATTACATCCTCCAGGTTATATAATTTAAAAAAACCTATAATGTTATGCTCGTTCCAAAGTTGAAAGAGTAGTTAGTTTTTGGAACAATTCAATAAGGTAGTCTAATGAAAACCTGGTTAGAAAGAGACCTTTGACATCTGTACCTGTGAGCAAAAGAAGAAAACTTTGTCAGTAGATAAATTAAAGGTAATTAGAGTTGCAAATCTTGCAAATAAAAGCCCCTTTATGAATATTTTCATACAGTTAGACTTTAAAAGTTCCAACTACATATATACACTGCAAAAATAAGTATTCTTAAGCTTGAGGCCCTCTACCATAAAGATGAGAAATTGTAAAACATTTTACCTTAAAATATGAGCAACCACAGCTGGTCCATACCAATCTCCAGCTTTTTTCCCGGACTTCTTTCCATATTCTATTAGTTGGTGTAAGCCAAAGAGAGCCGAGGGGGAGTCACCAAACCAAGAGATGATTTTCCTGTGATAAATTTCATTTCGTATTTCATGATCATCAGAGTACCTCCCAACTGTTTCCTTCAGAGAAATTGTAGGGGTTTTGAGTTCTCTTTCCCCTGACAACGATGCTTCAAATGATGCAGTAATTTTTTTTACAGTGTGGGAAGTCCATGATTCAGAGTCTGAATTTTCAATGTTCAAAGCATCAGGCCAGGTCCAAGCTATAGTAGTTCCAAAGCAAGGTGTTCAGATTTTTTAAATAGTTAAACTTTAACAATTCTACTAAAATAAGCAGGTAGCATTTAAATTCAGATGGGTTACTAACCTAAAATAGTAAACTCAGAAAGAGACTAATTATTAGAGGCAGAAAGTAGATTAACAATTGCATATGGAAGAGGAGTATATTGGGAGTATATACTAATGAGTATATTGAAAATGTCCTAAAATTAGACTATGGTGATGGTTGAAGAACTCCATAAATATACTAAAAACCATTGAATTGTTCCTTTAAATGAATGCATTTATGATATGTAGATTGTATCTCGATAAAGCTACCAGTACTTTAAAAGCAAATAAAGATATAAGTGGATAAAACATCAATATATTGACAATGTTTACTTTTGAGTGGTAATATTATTCTCTGGACTCTTCTATAGTTTTTATAATTTTTAGAATAGGAATGTATTATATAAAATGGGAGGGGGGGAGAATCATCAAAATGAGGATCAAAGAGAAAAAGCAAACCCTGGTACATATAGACAAGTTTGAAATATGCTTCCTTTATATGTTTGTTTTTAAAGATTTTATTTATTGATTTTAGAGAGAGGAGAGAGAGAAAGGAATGGGGGGAATTAGTGGGAAGCATCAACTCATAGTATTTCTTTCATGTAAGTGCCTGGACCAGGCAAGCCCAGGGTTTTGAACCTGCGACCTCAGCATTCCAGGTCAACACTTTATCCAATGCACCACCATAGGTCAGACTGGAATAAGCTTTTCTTTTCTTTGACAGCACTGAGATGGAATAAAGACTTTTGTATTCCATTACCAACACTGCTTATCAGACATTCAGTCTTGACCATCCAAAGGCACAATAAACATATTCACTAACATTCAGAGTATCATGAAAGAATAACTCCAGAAAGTAGATTTTGTTTTGATTATATGTTAAAATAGAAGTCTGATCATGGAATTTTTTTTTTTAATTTTCAAAATGTTTTTTCTTATACAATCCTTTCAGAGTAGCGTAATTATTGTTTAAGGAGTAACAGCAGGCCCTGGCTGGTTGGCTCAGCATTAGAGCGTCCGCCTGGCATGTGGATGTCCCAGGTTTGATTCCAGTCAGGGCACACAGGAGAAGCACCCATCTGTTTCTTCACCCTTTCCCATCTCCCTTCTCCCTCTCTATCTCTCTCTTCCTTTCCTACAGCCAGGGCTCAATTGCAGCAAGTTGGCCCCTGGAGCTAAGGATGGCTCCATGACCTTGCACCAGGCACTAAAATAGTTCAGTTGCCGAGCAACAGAGCAACAGCCCCAAGTGGTCAGAGCATTGCCCTATAGGGGGCTTGCTGGATGGATCCTGGTAGGGGCACATGCAGGAGTCTGTCTTTCTGCCTCCCCACTTCTCACTTAAGGGATAAAAAATAAAGGAGTAATAGCAATTCTCTAGTAAATGAAAAGTTATAATAAATGAAGTCATTGAAGATCAGAGATCTCAAAAAATTCAACTATTTCCACACTTCACTGTTTTTAATAACAAGATAGTCCCCAAACATACATGCATTTTTAAGTTAAGAAAATGAGTCATATGTAAAGTAGTACAACCATTATGGAGGAAAGTATGGTGGTTCCTCAAAAAACTGCAAATAGAACTACCTTATGACCCAGCAATCCCTCTACTGGGTATATACCCCAAAACCTCAGAAACATTGATACGTGAAGACACATGTAGCCCCATGTTCATTGCAGCACTGTTCACAGTGGCCAAGACATGGAAACAACCAAAAAGCCCTTCAATAGAAGACTGGATAAAGAAGATGTGGCACATATACACTATGGAATACTACTCAGCCATAAGAAATGATGACATCAGATCATTTACAGCAAAATGGTGGGATCTTGATAACATTATAAGGAGTGAAATAAGCAAATCAGAAAAAAACAAGAACTACATGATTCCATACATTGGTGGAACATAAAAATGAGACTAAGAGACATGGACAAGAGTGTGGTGGTTACCAAGGGTGGGGGGGGAGGGAGGACATGGGAGGGAGGGAGGGAGAGAGTTAGGGGGAGGGGGAGGGGCACAGAGAACTAGATAGAGGGTGACGGAGGACAATCTGACTTTGGGCGAGGGGTTTGCAACATAATTTGATGACAAAATAACCTAGACATGTTTTCTTTGAATATATGTACCCTGATTTATTAATGTCATCCCATTACCATTAATAAAAATTTATTAAAAAAAAAAAGAGTTTCAGAAACAAAAAAAAAAAAAAAAAAAAAAGAAAAGAAAAGAAAATGAGTCATAGATTCAGAGACCTAGTCAGGACTATAAAAAATATTCCAATTGTTGCCCCTGATTTCATAAGACTACAAATAAATCATCCCAGAAAGAGTTTAAAAATTCTTCTTCCTTGCATTATCCACACCACTCTTGAATACAACATTCTCTATGATCTCATTCACAATCCCTATAGAGAGGTTATTGAATATTTGCCATTCATTCAGAAAAACTAACACATAAAAAAAGATAGCACTTAGTAACCAAATATGATAGCTTAAAATGGTAAACAAAAATCCTCCTACAAATATACACATTATAAAAAATTGGACTAATAGGCCTAACCAGGTGGTGGTGCAATGGATCGAGTGTCAAACTGGGACACTGTGGACCCAGGTTAAAAACTCCAAGGTTGTCAGCTTGAGCATGGGGTCACCAGTTTGAGCATGGGATCATAGACATGACTCTATGGTTGCTGGCTTAAGCCCAAGGTCTCTGGCTTAAGCAAGGGGTCACTGGCTCAGCTGGAGACCCTGGTCAAGGCACATATGAGAAAGCAATCAATAAACAACTAAGGTGCCACAACTACAAAGTTGATGCTTCTCATCCCTCTCCCTTCCTATGTGTCTGGCCCTGTCTGTCTGTCTCTCTCTTTCTCTCTCTCACTTAAAAGAAATGGACTAACAGAAATGGTAAGGAAGGTGGCACACTGACAAAAAAGATACATACAAGTTAGGTGTTCCTGACATTTTTAAGAGTCTAAAAGACTAAGTATGATGACCTTATTAAGAATATACCTAATCGTCCTGAACAGGCAGTGGCACAGTGGATAGAGAATCAGCATGGGATGCAGAGGATCCAGGTTCAAAAACCCTGAGGTTGCTGGCTCGAGCATGGGCTCATCAGGCTCACCAGTTTGAACATTGGGTTGCTGGGTTGAGCATGGGATCATAGACATGACCCCATGGTCACTGGCTTGAGCCCAAAGTCATTGGTTTGAGGAAAGGGTCACTGTCTCAGCTGGAGCCCCCCGGTCAAGGCACATATGAGAAACAAATCAATGAACAACTAAGGTGCTGCAATGAAAAATTGATGCTTCTCATCTCTCTCCATTCCTGTCTGTCTGTCTCCATCTGTCCCTCTCTCTGTCTCTATCGCAAAAAAAAAAAAAAAAAAAAAAAAAAAGATATACCTAATCTCTTTCACTGATTATAATCACATTAATAAAGAGAAAAATAATTTCAAAGCATTATTGATATATAAAGAAAAAATAAAGAAAGCACTGTAAAATTTGTTATGATTTAAATAATGTAAAAATATCAAATATTTGTTCAAAGTGACTGTCTTGTCCAGAACTTACTGAACTGGAGATAATCCTGAGAGCTCAATAGAAAATAAATAAACAATGATCACACACAAACACACACACACAAAAGGCTACTCAAAACTGAACTTAATTCATGGTGGTAGCCAAGAATAACAGGTATGTTTTACCTCTATTTTTGAAAAGAGAATCGTGAAAGTTTATGTATAAGTCATACCTGGCCCAATTCAATAAAGATGTAATGTTAGATTTAAGTTTCAACCTTAGAAGACATTAGGGAGTCAAGAAATTAACCTCAGGGAATTTTGTGCAATTTGAAGTTGGGAGCTCAAATTAAAAAAACAAAACCAAAAGCAAAACAAAGATCTGATTACCTCTACCAAGAAAGTGTAGGATGAGTCCTTGAGCCAATAGCATCTGGCCAGTTCTTAATGTACAGCCCCAACCACAGTCTGTTGTCAAAGATGAGGCTTCTATTGGAGGAAATTCTTCCCTGTAGGTCAGCCATATTCTTGAAATAAAATCTTTACGAAATTCTTCTACATTTCCTGCAATTACATGATCTTCTATTGTACATCTTGATCTTGCAGGTAACAGTTTATTTTCATCTACAAAATAAAAATATAAACTCTAGTCTGAATGTATGCTAAGAGATGTTAATTATGGTATTATATTCCATTACTGTCCATATAATATAGAGTATTACACAGTTTTTCTAATCCCTTTCTTCTATTTAGAGATAAATCTTAGCCTAATCAGGCTGTTATGAAAATTAAGTGAGAATGAATGTTGAATGTTTTATACACTCTAGCACTAATATTTTTGGTAGTACTGTTGCTAATAATAATATCCTATAAACCAAACATAATCAACTCTTTTATGAGGGGATAATATAAAAATATCTTTTCTTTTTGCCTCATTTGGCTCAGGATATAGCTATTAGTGTTCTCTAAAATGAGATATGCAATAAAAGTATCATGATTGTCAATATGTAAAAATGTTTTTGAACTAGTTCTTAAAGTCAAATAAAATGTGCACACTGTATTCATTGTCATAAATATTTAACCCAAATTATAAAATCAAAACCAACAAGATAAAAAGTAAAAATACAAAATTCTTAAATATATAGTATCCTTTGCTGTGGAAATACAATTTTTAAAAAATTGTTGCAACCCACATATATGATTTTTAAAGGTTTTTTTTTCAAATTGATTACCTCTAATATAATTTTATGTGAAAACTATGCCCACTGTTTTCCCAATAATTTATAAAACCCTAGAGCTAAAAATAAACATTCCTTGATTGCTCCCAGAGAGAGGGTGTTAAATAATCTTTACAACCTCAGCATGCAGAACAATGCCTAGCACAAGCAGATGCTCATAAATGTTGGTTTGGGTGGTGGATAGTGAGTAAACAAATTAGCTTACAGCTCTCAAATCCAAGGAGTTCAATTTCTAATATACCCTTTGAGAGGATGTTCAAGAAGTTTTATCATGCTTTTACTCCTCATCCTTCCTGTACCTATACTTCCTTCAAGCTCATTTTGAAAAAAATCACAATTGCCCAAATGTCTTATATATAAATTTATATATATTTATATATATATATATTTCATTTTATATTTTTTTATCCAGGTATAGATAGATATATATAGATATATTCAGCTTAATGGAGCTAAGTTGCAGCATATAGTTTCAACAATAATAAAAAGAATGAATACCAAGTCCCACTATCAATGACTACCTCTCAATGTTTTGGGTATTTTTTATTTTTTATAGATTTTAATTTGTTGTGTTTACATAGTTACAAGTGTATCCCTGAATATATCTCCCTCCCCCCTATGTTCTCCTTGATACCCTCTTTGCACCCTCCCCCCACCGCCTTCCCCTTCCCTCCATGATTTACTATCCTGCCCTCTATCTCTCTGTTATGTGTATATATTGAATACTTTCACTAATGTCTTCCCTTTCTTTGATCCCCTCCTCTCATCCCCTTTCCCTCTGCCCACCTTCCTTCTGGACTCTTTGACCCCCTCTGTGCCTCTCTTCTGTTCCTCAGTTCACATTGTTCATTGGATTCCTCATGAGTGAAGTTATATGATATTTTTCTTTCTCTGCCTGGCTTACTTCGCTTAGCATAACAGACTCCAGGTCCATCCATGTTGTCGCAAAAGGCAAGATTTCCTTCTTTTTCATGGCTTCGTAGTATTCCATTGTGTATATGTACCACTACTTTTTTTTTTTTTTTTTTTTCATTTTTCTGAAGCTGGAAACAGGGAGAGACAGTCAGACAGACTCCCGCATGCGCCCGACCGGGATCCACCCGGTACGCCCACCAGGGGCGACGCTCTGCCCACCAGGGGGCGATGCTCTGCCCATCCTGGGCGTCGCCATATTGCGACCAGAGCCACTCTAGCGCCTGAGGCAGAGGCCACAGAGCCATCCCCAGCGCCCGGGCCATCTTTGCTCCAATGGAGCCTTGGCTGCGGGAGAGGAAGAGAGAGACAGAGAGGAAAGCGCGGCGGAGGGGTGGAGAAGCAAATGGACGCTTCTCCTGTGTACCCTGACCGGAAATCGAACCCGGGTCCTCCGCACGCTAGGCCGACGCTCTACCGCTGAGCCAACCGGCCAGGGCCCTGTACCACTACTTTTTAATCTACTTGTCTACTGATGAACACCTGGGCTGTTTCCGATTCAACGCTGCAATAAACATGGGGGTGCATTTCTTCTTTTGAATCAGTGATTTGTTATTCTTAGGATATATTCCTAGAAGTGGGATAGCTGGGTCAAAAGGCAGTTTGATTTTTAATTTTTTGAGAAATCTCCATATTGTTTTCCACAGTGGCTGCACCAGTCTGCATTCCCACCAGAAGTGCAGGAGGGTTTCCTTTTCTGCACACCCTTGCCAGCATTTCTATGTGTTGTTTTGTTAATAAGCGCCATTCTGACAGGTGTGAGATAGTATCTCATTGTGGTTTTAATTTGCATTTCTCTAATGATTAGTGATGTTGAACATTTGCCCATTGGCCATCTGTACGTCCTCTTTGGAGAAGTGTCTATTCAGTTCTTCTGCCCAATTTTTGACTGGACTTTTACTTTCCTGGTGTTGAGTTTTACAAGTTCTTTGCAGATTTTGGTTATTAACCCTTTATCAGACGTGTTGACAAATATGTTCTCCCATTGCATGGGTTGTCTTTTTATTTTGGTCATGTTGTCTTTTGCTGCGCAAAAGCTTTTTAGTTTGATATAGTCCCATTTGTTTATCCTTTTATTTCACTTGCTCGTGGAGTTAAATCAGCAAATATATTGCTGCGAGAGATGTCGAAGAGCTTACTGCCTATGTTTTCTTCCGAGATGACCATGGTTTCACGAGTTACATTCAAGTCTTTTATCCATTTTGAGTTTATTTTTGTGAATGGTATAAGTTGATGGGCTAGTTTCATTTTTTTGCATGTATTTGTCCAATTTTCCCAGCACCATTTGTTAAAGAGACTGTCTTTATTCCATTGTATGCTCTTACCTACTTTGTTAAATATCAATTGATCATAAAGGTATGAGTTTATTTCTGGGTTCTCTGTTCTGTTCCATTGATCTGTATGCCTGTTTCTTATGCCAGTACCAAGCTGTTTTGAGTACAATGGTCTTGTAGTATAACTTGATACCAGGAAGTGTGATACCACTCGCTTTATTTTTCTTTTTCAAGATTGCTGAGGCTATTTGTGTTCTTTTATGGTTCCATATAAATTTTTGGAATATGTGTTCTATATCTTTGAAGTATGACATTGGTAATTTTATAGGATGCATTGAATTTATATACTGCTTTGGGTAGTGTAGACATTTTAATGATATTTATTCTTTCTATTCATGAACACAGTATGTGCTTCCACTTGTTTGTATCTTACTTGATTTCTTTTATCAATATTTCATAGTTTTCCAAGAACAGGTCTTTAACCTCCTGGGTTTCATTTACTCTTAGGTACTTTATATTTTTGGTTGTAATAGTGAAGGAGATTGTTTCCTTAATTTCTCTTTCAGACAGTTCATTGTTGATGTATATAAATGCCACTGATTTCTGAATATTGATTTTGTATCCTGCCACCCTGCTGAATTCACTTATCAGGTACTGTAGTTTTTTGACTGAGACTTTAGGGTTTTCTATGTACAGTATCAAGTCATCAGCAAATAATGAAAGTTTTACTTCTTCTCTTCCAACTTGGATGCCTTTTATTTCTTCTTCTTGTCTGATTGCTGTAGCTTGGACATCCAGAACTATGTTGAATAAGAGTGGTGAAAAAGGGCACCCCTGCCTTGTTCCTGATCTTAAGGGGATTGCTTTTAATTTTTGCCCATTGAGTATGATATTGGCTGTGGGTTTATCATAGATGGACTTTATCATATTGAGGTATGTTCACTGTATTCCCACTTTGCTGAGAGTTTTGATCATAAATGGGTCTGGATTTTTTAAAATCTTTTTTAAAATTATTTTTATTTATTCATTCATTTTAGAGGAGAGAGAGGAAGAGAGAGAGAAAAGGGGGGAGGAGCAGGAAGCATCAACTCCTGTATGTGCCTTGACCAGGTAAGCCCAGGGTTTTGAACCGGCAACCTCAGCAGTCCAGGTCAACGCTTTATACAATGCGCCACCACAGATCAGGCAGGTCTGGATTTTATCAAATGCTTTTTCTGCATCTATTGACATTATCATGTGGTTTTTAACCTTTCTTTTGTTTATTGATGAATCATGTTGATTGATTTACAAATATTGTACCAGCCTTGCCTCCCCAGAATAAATCCCACTTGATCATGATGTATGATTTTTTTTCATGTATTGCTGGATCCGACTTGCTAATATTTTGTTGAGAATTTTAGCATCTAAGTCCATCAGAGATATTGGCCTATAGTTTTCTTTCTTTGTAGTGTCTTTACCTCCTTTTGGAATAAGGGTTATGTTCGCTTCATAGGAGTTTGGAAGTTTTCTCTCCTCTAGAATTTTTTGAAATAATTTGAGAAATATAGGAGTTAGTTCTTTGAATATTTGGTAAAATTCGCCTGTGAAGCCATCAGGCGCAGGACTTTTGTTTTTTGGGAGTTTTTTGATAACTGTTTCAATCTCTTTTGGTGTAATCAGTCTGTTTAGGTTTTCTGATTCTTCTAGATTGATTTTTGAATGATTATATTTTTCAAGGAATTTATCCAATTCATTGAAGTTGTCCCATTTTGGGGCATACATTCTTCATATTTTCTTACAATCCTTTGAATTTCTGCTGTGTCAGTTGTTACTTCTCCCCTCTCATTTCTAATTTTATTTATTTGAGCCCTCTCTCCTTTTTTCTTGGTGAGTCTGGTTAAAGGTTCATCAATTTTGTTTACCTTTTCAAAGAATCAGCTCTTGGTTTCATTGATCTTCTGTATTTTTTTCTTTCTTTCTTTCTTTCTTTTTTTTTTTTTTTTGGCCTCTGTGTCATTTATTTCCACTCTGGACTTTATTATTTCCTTCCTTCTACTTACTGTGGGCTTTACTTGCTCTTATTTTTCTAGTTCTTTCAGGTGCAGGGTTAAGTTGTTCATTTCAGTTTTTTTTCTAGCTTCTTAAGGTATGCCTGTAATGCTATGAACTTCCCTCTCAGGACAACTTTTGCTGTGTCCCATAAATTTTGAGTTGTTGTATGTTCATTTTCATTTGTTTCTAGGAAGTTTTTTATTTCTTCCTGATCTCATTGTTAATCCATTCATTATTTAACAGCATGCTATTTAGTCTCCAAGTGTTTGAATGTTTTTCAGTTTTTCTATTGTACTTGATTTCTAGTTTCATGCCATTTGTGGTCAAAGGAGGTGCTTGATATGATTTCAATCTTCTAAAATTTATTAAGACTTGTTTTGTGTCCTAACATGTGGTTCATCCTAGAGAATGTACCATAAGCACTTGAAAAGAATGTATATTCTGCTGCTTTGGGGTGAAAGGATCTAAAGATATCTACTAAATCCATTTGATCTAGTGTGTCATTTAAGGCTGCTGTTTCTTTGTTAATTTTCTATCTGGAGGTTCCATTGATGTTAGTGGGGTATTAAAATCCTCTACTATTATAGTATTGCTGTTGATCTCACCCTTTTGTCCATCAAAATCTGTTTCATATATTTAGGTGCTCCTAATTAGGTGCATATATATTTATAATAGTTATATCTTCCTGTTGTAATGCTCCTTTTATCATTATGTAGTGACCTTCTTTATCTCTTACTACAGCCTTTGTTTTAAAGTTTATTTTGTCAGATATTAGTATTGCTATTCCAGCTTTTTCCTTTCTGTTTGCAGGAAATATTTTTTTCCATCCCTTTACTCTCACTCTATGTGTATCTTTTGTTGTGAGGTGGTCTCTTGAAGACGACATATGTACAGGTTCTGTTTTCTTATCCATGCAGCTACCCTATGTCTTTTGATTGGAGCATTTAATCCATTTACATTTAAGGTTATTATTGATATGTAGTTGTTTATTGCCATTTTATTCTTTAGAACTATAATCCTTTTTTTCTCTATTTCTTTTTTCCTTTGCTCTTTTTACAGCAAGCCCCTTAACATTTCCTGCAGTACTGGTTTGGTTGTAATGAATTCCTTGAGGGGTTTTTTGTTGTTGTTGTTTTTTGTTTTGTCTGAGAAGCTTTTTATTTTAAATGATAATCTTGCTGGATACAAAAGTCTTGGTTGTAGGTTCCTGTTTTGCATTATTTTGAATATTTCTTGCCATTCCCTTCTGGCCTCAAGTGTTTCTGTTGAAAAGTTGGATGTCATCCTTATTGGGCTCCTCTATAGGTAATTGACTTCTTTTCTCTTGCTGCTTTTAGTATTTTTTCTTTATGTCTGAACTTTGGTATTTTAATTATGATGTGTCTTGATATAAGCCTCATTGGGTTTCTCTTTATCGGGACTCTGTGCTTCTTAAACTTGTGTGACTTTTTCCTTCACCAATTTAGGAAAGTTTTCAGCTATGATTTCTTCAAACAGGTTCTCTATCCCTAGTTCTTTCTCTTCTCCTTCAGGAATCCCTATGATGCAGATGTTATTTCTCTTCATATTGTCACAGATTTCTCTTACAGTTTCCTCAGACATTTTGAGCCTCTTTTCTTTTCGCTGCTCTGTTTCTGTGTTTTTATTTATCTTGTCCTCTAATTCGCTGATTTGATCCTCTGCTTCATCCAGCCTGCTGTTGATTCCTTCTAGTGTAGTCTTCATTTCTGATATCGTATTTGCCATTTCTGACTGATTCTTTTTTATGATTTCAGTGTCTTTTTTGATGCTTGCAATTTCTTTATTTAGGTGCTCATTAAGTCCATACATTGTAGCTCTGAGATCCTTAAGCATCCCAACAATCATTATTTTAAACTCTGCATCTGGTAATTTGGTTACTTCCATCTCATTCAATTCTTTTTCTGGGGATTTTTCTTATTGATTCATAGTTTCCATTCCTCTGTCTTTTCATTCTTTCTGTGTGCAATTTACAAGATTGTTAGAATTGTGGGTCTGAGGTTGGTTTATGGAATGTGGTTTCTGCTCAGCCTCTGATGGTTGCTCAGATTTTAATCTTCTTAACTAGTGGAGCCGCTTAAAAGTTTTAATTTCCCTGCTGTTTGTTTGCTGAGTCCAGCAGGGAGCTTCTATGTTTAGGACGGGCATATCTTGTTTTTTGGCCACAGTTGAAGCTCTATCCAGGAATATAGTGGGTGTGACCTCTGAGAATCTTAAGGTGTGGTCTTCCCAGTGCCTCTCCAGGGGTGGAGAGCATTCTCCATATGAAGGGGGAGGTATAGCTCAGGTCTCCCTGGAAACCTGAGTCACTGCCTCTCCCCTTTACCTCCTCCTTTCCAAACAACATTTCATGCTAATTGGAGCTGGAGAGGTTTTTGGAGGTGGGTCAATTGGTTCCACACTAGGCTTGTGCAGGACAGAGGGAGCGACCTCACCCCAGCTATGGCCGCCTCAGCACTGGAGAACAACTCTGCTCAGGTTTTCTTCTCCCCATCACCGTTTGTGTTCCCGTGTCTCCATCTCCCCAATCTCCTCATGCAAGACCAGTCCTCTCAGCCCTCCTAGACCCTGAAGCCCCAGGCAAGTGGTTGTGAGTGATATTTTCTGTGCTGGTCCTTTAAGGCTGCAACTCCTTTTGCCAGCTGCTTCCCACAATCAGAATTCTTGCTCTTCTCCCCACTCAATGCTGTCAGGCTGTCTCTTCCAGTCCCTGGGTTTTTAGGCTGGGGATCCGGTCCTGGGATGAGAACCTCACCTCTCAGGGTCTCTCTCCTCACAGTGAGAGACCTTCTGGACCCTCAGCCTCAGCCTCCCCTTGAGTGGGAGAGCCCTCACTACGCCCCTGCACTCCCTACCAGGCTCAGTGTGGATTCTCCTGTGCTTCTTGATTTTTGAGTCCTGTTCTTTTAGTCCAAAGTTGGTTTTTCATGATTGCTCTTAAATTAATTTGTAATCCAGTTTGGTTGCGGGAGGTGTCAGTCTGTTTGTCTGCCTACTCCACTGCCATTTTGGAATCTCCCCTCTCAATGTTAAAGTTAATTAAAAATAAAAAAGCCTGTCTGACCAGGCAGTGGCGCAGTGGATAGAGCATCAGACTGGGATGTGGAGGACTCGGGTTTGAGACCCCAAGGTTGCCAGCTTGAGAGTGGGCTCATCTGGCTTGAGCAAAAAGCTCACCAGCTTGGACCCAAGGTCGCTGGCTTGAGCAAGGGGTTACTTGGTCTGCTGAAGGCCCATGGTCAAGGCACATATGACAAAGCAATCAATGAACAACTAAGGTGTCACAACAAAAAACTGATGATTGATGCTTCTCATTTCTCTCTGTTCCTGTCTGTCTGTCCCTATCTATCCCTCTCTCTGACTCTCTCTGTTAAAAAAAAAAAGCCTGGAAATTGAACATGGCACTAAAAATATATCCAAAATTTCCACTCTAGAGGCATTTAAATTTGTTTAAAACTTAATACAGTAGTGCCTCTCACACTTCTTCTTGTGAATTGCCAAACATACCATTCCTAATCTCCTACTTAGAAGTAATTAACTTCCTTAACTTCTTAAGATCTAGACTCCTTTTAATATTTAAAAAAATTTAATTTATTGATTTCAGTGAGATAAGAAGGGGAAGAGAGACAGACCGATGGACAGACAGACAAGAATATCAATCTGTTCCTATATATGCCCTGACCAGGAATCGAACCAGCAACCTCTTTGCTTTAGGATGATGCTCTAACCAACTAAGCCATCCAATCAGGGCAATATTTACTCTAAATATTATTGAAAAACTGCTAGTAGTAAATGAACTTCATTGTCCTGTTGACTTTCCACTATAATACTGCCCCTACTATTCCACTATCTGACTGACTTTCCTTTGTCACAACTTGAATAAACTATACCTACAAGTCATGCACTGCCTGACAGGAATATGTTCTTAGCAATGTGCTGTTGGGTGATTTTGTAGTTGTGCAAACATCACAGACTGCAGTTATACAAAGCTCTATGGTATAATCTACTGCTTCTTGGCTACAAGCCTGTACAGCATGTTACTGTATAAAACTACACACAAGGATAAATCAAGCACAAGAGAAAATGATGCAATCAAGTAGTGCAGTAAACACAAGGTGGATGATGCTTCTAGCAGCCTAACATGACGTCGTTTTACAGCAAATTTTTTTTAGAAGTAAAAAGAGTACATCCTAAAATAACAATAAAATGTATAGTATAGTAAATGCATAAATCAGCAGTATGGTCATTTATTATCATTATCAAGTACTGTGTACTATACACAAGTGTATGTGCTGCACTTTTATACAACTGGCAACACTGCAGGTTTGTTTACACCAGCATCACCACAGACATGAGTAACACACTGCCCAACTCCATTACTATGGCTTTGATGCCACTATGTGAGAGGAATTTTTCAGCTCCATTATAATCTAATGGAACCATCGTGTATATATAACCTGTCATTGATTGAAACATCATTATGCAGGGTATCACTGTATAATGTTTTTTAAATCTACATCTGCATCCCCTACAGGTTTCAAGTACACTAGAGGAGAAGGAATATGTTTATCTTGTGCTCCTCTGAATCTTCAGCACCTACCATAGAATTCAGTCCATAGTAGATGTGCAATAAATATTTGTCACTTGAATGTAAGATAAATAGAGCCAAAGAAGAAAAGTGAGTTTTTATTTTGTTTTGTTTGCATTTGTTTTTTTATGACACAATAGAGTTGAGAGCTTTATGTAGAATAAGAATGTCTGAAAAACCACCATAAAATATGGGAAAGAAAGTTGATAAAGGAAATAGAAGAGAAATGCTAATACTATTGAGGGCGTAGTCAAGGTGGACTATCAGAACCAGAAATCACAATGAGACAAGCTAACATGAAAAGTAATTAGAAGTTAAGCAAATTACAGAACAGAACCTCAAGACTACAGCTATTTAACAGCTATGGAGTAAATTAAGTATGCATATGTTTAAAAAAACAGAAAGGTATTGAGACTTGAACAAAAACAGAAAAGAAACTACTAAAACTGACCAGATACATAGGAAAGAAAACCAAATGGAACTACTAGAAATGAAAAATCTAATAACTAAAAACAAGAACTTAGTGTAGGATTAAACAGAAAATTACACACAGCTCAGGAGATAATTAAGGAAGCAGACGTAAGAACCAAAGAAACTGCTCAGAACACAGCACCGACAGAGAAAGTAATAGAAAATATTACCAAAGAGTTTCAGAGACACGGAGAAAAATCTAACAGAAAGATTTATCAAAGCTAAAGAAGGAGAGAATAGGAAGAATGGGAAATAGCTATAATTAAAAGCAGATGAAAAATTTTCAGATTTTAAGAAAAATGTCAAAGCAATCACTTCTATACCCATGGCTTCAAAAACTTTTAATATACTCTAATGACAATTCATTTTTATTTTTAAATTTTTTTATTTAGAAATTAAATTTAATGGGGTGAAACTGGTCCACAGAAACACATAGGTTTCAGGT
The DNA here is from genome assembly GCF_036850765.1 of Saccopteryx bilineata. Classification (NCBI taxonomy): domain Eukaryota; kingdom Metazoa; phylum Chordata; class Mammalia; order Chiroptera; family Emballonuridae; genus Saccopteryx; species Saccopteryx bilineata. Next base: position 239,165,279 of record NC_089492.1, read on the forward strand.
GAACATCTCTAGAGCACTTGAACTATTGATTGCATTGTGTGCCCATCACCCATAGTCAAATCATTTTTTGTCACCATATATTTGTCCCTCTTTACTCCCTTCTCCCAACCCCCTTTCTTCTGGTAACCATTTCACTTTTGTCTACATCCATCAGTTTCAGTTTTATATCCCACATACATGTGAAATCATATTGCCCTTAGCTTTTTCTGATTTGCTTATTTCACTCAGCATAATGTTCTCAAGGTCCATCCATGTTGTCATAAATAACAATATATCATTTCTTATGGCTGAGTAGTATTCCATTGTATATATGTACCACCTCTTCTTTACCCAATCCTCTATCAAGGGACACTTTGGTCGTTTCCATGTTTTGACTACCATGAATAATGCTGTGAGGAACATGGGTGTAAATGTGCCTGCATACCAATGTTCTCAAGTTTTTCAGGTAGATAATACAATTTTAATGAAAGTACAATTTTAAATGTTTTCATTTAACAGTTGTATTTTACATAAAATGCCTCATTTACAAAAACCATAGATTCCTAATTGCTCCATGAAAGCAATTACAAAAATATATAGTTGTTAGATCTGTTAACTTTAAGAAATTTCCCCAATTTTTTTTTTTGGTTTGATTAAGTGTTTGCTGTTTTTGAAAATATAAGTTGGGATATCACAAAACAAACAGCCCAAGCTGGATATAAATTTATATCCAACTTTCATCTAGAGAGCTCCATTATTATGTTCCACATAACAGAGCCAAAATTTATCTTCCTCCACAAACCTACTCTTCTTCCTCCACTCTCTATGCAGGAGAAAGTCACTGCTATCTCTAGTCAGTTCCCCAAGCCAGAACCCTAGCAGCCATTTTTGCCTCCTCTCTTCACTTCTCTCTCCACATGTAGTCACCAAGTACTTCCATTCACTTTCCAAATAACCTCAAATCCTTTTCATTCCAATCACTTCCACTGCCTTTAGTACCAACCCTCATTTCTCTTCTAGATGAATATATACTGTGTCTTAATTGGTCTTGTTGCTTTTTTAAATCTGCCTTATTGTCCACAGTGACTGCACTACACACCGCCTAATGGTAACTCCTCAATTTCACATTATTCATTTGGTCTATGTCTCCAGGATAAAATTCAAATTCATCATCTATTTGAAAGTCATATAGATCTAGTTCTGAGTCCCAGGTTTGAGCACTTCCCAACACTGTAACCTCTGACTACTGGATTAAGTCTTTGTTTAAAGTCAGATCTACTTTATAGTCAGATAGATCTAGGTTTGAGTCCCAGGATTAAGCACTTTCCAACAGTGTGACCTCAGAAAAGAAACTAAGCCTTTGTTTTCTCATCTGCCTGCGCTTACTGAGGGCAGGAGTGTTTCACACATACAGTGCCTGGCACATGGGAGAGACTTTATGTTGAATGACAAAAAATATATTAAATATCCACATCAAAAAATTGTTTTTCTTTTAAAATCCTGATATACATCTTTACCTCTCACATTTTACTTCTACCTTTATTTTCTGATATAATAAAATACCTGCAGAGACCCACATTACTGGATCAAATCCTGGCCCAACCTTGAACAATCATACAAACTTGGAAATGTTACTTTACTTCTGCGTCTCAATTTCTTTGGTAAAATCTATAAAAAGAGGATTGTTTTGGATGGTTAAATAAATAGCTCACCTGAAACAAGATTGGGGGCATAGTAAGTACCTGACAAATATTAGCCATCATTATCATTATCTTAAGAAAATCAGGATAGTGGTATCCCAATTTGTGGCTCTCAGTTTTATATGAGAAAATTGTGCTTTAAGCTTTGTTGGTGGTGAAAAAAATAAAAATCTGAGACTCCTGCTGTGAAAGAGAAATAGAGGCAAGAAATGCAAACTGATGAATCCCTTCCTGCATTTCCAAGGTAAGTGGGACAAGTTTGGTCCCAATTTTACCAAGGAGGAAGTGGAGGGTTAACATGTCCTTGATAACTCTTCATTGACAGTAGGACCAGGCCCCAAGGTTGCTATGATCAAGAAGCAGGTGAAAACTAATACTTTTTGGAAGACAGAAAGGAGGAGCATTTAGTTACAAAAATGGTCACAAATAGGGTGTAACTAAGTTCAGTGAGCAATACCTCAAACCAGTTAGCTGATGAACCTGAAAATAAAATGTACTTATTATACATCACTGCAGCCAGTGAGGATGAGTCAAGGTGATGCTGTAAGCCAGGGGTTGGGAACCTATGGCTCACGAGACAGCTGTGGCTCTTTTAGATGGCTGCATCTGGCTCGCAGACAAATCTTTAATAAAAAAAAAAAAGTAACGTTAAAAATATAAAGCATTCTCAGCCCTGGCAGGGTGGCTCAGTGGTAGAGCGTCGGCCTAGCGTGCGGAGGACCCAGGTTCGATTCCTGGCCAGGGCACACAGGAGAAGCACCCATTTGCTTCTCCACCCCTCCGCCGCGCTTTCCTCTCTGTCTCTCTCTTCCCCTCCCACAGCCAAGGCTCCATTGGAGCAAAGATGGCCCGGGCGCTGGGGATGGCTCTGTGGCCTCTGCCTCAGGCGCTAGAGTGGCTCTGGTCGCAACATGGCGACGCCCAGGATGGGCAGAGCGTCGCCCCATGGTGGGCGTGCCGGGTGGATCCCGGTCGGGCGCATGCGGGAGTCTGTCTGACTGTCTCTCCCTGTTTCCAGCTTCAGAAAAATGAAAAAAAAAAAAAAAAATATATATATATATATATATATATATATATATATAAAGCATTCTCATGTATTACAATCCATTCATTTCCTACCGCTCATGTTCATGGTTGCGGGTGGCTGAAGCCAATCACAGCTGTCCTCCGGGACAACACCAAATTTTTATTGGATAATGCGTAACATACACGGGTCATCATATGGCTCTCATGAAATTACATTTTAAAATATGTGGTGTTCATGGCTCTCTCAACCAAAAAGGTTCCCGACCCCTGCTGTAAGCTGACCCGGATAGGAAGGATTACCTTCTCAGGCCAGTGGAAACCCTGAGCTCTGTTTTATCGTCAGGGTGCAACAAGCATCACTGCAGTGCTCATTGGGAAGGAGAAGAATAGAACAGTATATCTTAAATCCCATCTATGCAACTAAAGTTTAAATGTGGATCTATTTTCTCCCTGTAGCCAAACTGCAGAGTCCATGGAAGAGAAAGCCAAGACTACCCCTTGCTCTGCTGGCAGCTCCCAGCCAGGGGTTTGAGAATCTCAGTGGACCCTGGGCAGGAAGTTCAGCCTTGGAGCCCGGCTTGTCCTTCAATCTTGAAGATAGGATCACAGTGTTACAGGGACTGTGCTTTCAATCTCCCTCTTGTAAAGGGGTTGTTTTTTATTTTATTTTTTATTTTATTTTATTTTATTTTATTGTGACAGAGACAGAGAGAGGGACAGACAGGAAGGGAGAGAGATGAGAAGCATCAATTCTTCATTGTGGCACTTTAGTTGTTCATTGATTGCTTTCTCATATGTGCCTTGATGGGGGGGGGGGGCTACAGCAGAGAGAGTGACCCCTTGCTTAAGCCAGCGTCCTTGGGCTCAAGCTGGTGAGCCTTGCTCAAACCAGATGAGCACCCACGCTCACGCTGGAGACCTCGGGGTCTCGAACCTGGGTCCTCTGAATCCCAGTCCAATGCTCTATCCACTGCGCCACCACCTGGTCAGGACTAAAGAGATTGTTTTAAAGTGAATTAACTTTTTAATAAAATGTGTTACATCTTTAAGAAACAAAATCACAGCACTGCACATTAGAGAGTTCTCAGAAATACCTATTTTGTATCAGATGTGGCTTTTGTGATTTGCCATCTATTGACTGGCCAAGTGAACTTTTAATTGCATGGAAATCTTCAGATGCCTACGAACTGGGCAACTTTGGAACTAGATGGTTTTCTGGTTGTCCATGGTTCTTCTTCCATGCCCTTGCCAAGCAGTCTCTATACCTGCCTACCTGCCCATCTGCCACTGGAGGGTGGTCACTTGAGCTGGCCCTTTCCTGGCTGCAAGCTCAGTAGGTGTGTCTGGAGCCCAGCATTGACCTGTCCACACAACCTTCCAAGCAGAATTGCAATTGCCTGTACTTGGCATTTGTTCATTAGTGCTAGAACTAGAAAAGTCTTTTTTTTTGTAAGTCCTATTTCTACAGTAGTATTTTTTTGGTTATGTACAGACATTGCAGTGAAAAACAAATTTAAGTGTACTGAAGTTTTCTCCTAAGCAAATTTTAATTCAGGAACAACATTCATCCCCTGATCTCTCCACCACTTTGTTGTTGCCAGCATCCCAGATGGGTCTCTTACAGAACCTGCCTTAAAGGTTGACAGGAGCATCAAGCAAGAAAACGTGTGTTCTTACTGTCCCTTCCCCTGATGGGGTGACAATTGAGATGCTTCTGTAATGCATTATTTTTCTTCCTGTGGATCCTAAGCTTTTTTAGGAAGCAAAGAAAATGCATTTGAGAGCAATTCTTTCTACAAACTGCCCCAAATCTGTAAACAGACTGCATATGCTTCTCCATGTGACCTTCTGAGGGGTTGGGAGTTCAGGACTGTAAAAAGGGACACTGTTTACTCTAAGTGTATTTTCTCTGCTCTCATCTTTCATGGACAAGGAGACAAAGCCAGTACTATCCTGAGATGTGAAGCACCTTTGGTTCCACACAAGGCTGAGATGTGTCATCGGAAGCTTTGTCCGCTGTGCTTTGTGGTGTGTGCCTGTCCACGTGCGCCAGGGCGTCTGGCACACCGAAAACCTCCTGCTTTCTGTATACTTTCTGCTGTCCCTCACTTCATTTCTCCAGGACACATAAGAGTCTCCATTTACAGCAGTGGGAACACTTCCCACAAATGCCATAGACCATCCTGGTGCTGACTTCTCATCCTATGTGGTTGTAATTATCAAATTGATTATTTGTCCTATGTTACAAACTTTAAAAAAAATAACCTTGGCCCTGGCCAGTTTGATCAGTAGTAGAGCATCAGCCCGGCATGTGGCAGTCCCAGGTTTGATTCCTGGCCACGGCACACAGGAGAAGCGCCCATCTGCTTCTCCACCCCTCCCCATCTCCTTCCTCTCTGTCTCTCTCTTCCCCTCCTGCAGCCAAAGCTCTATTGGAGCAAAGTTGGCCTGGGCACTGAGGAAGGTTCCATGGCCTCTGCCTCAGGTGCTAGAATGACTCCAGTTGCAACGGAGCAACACCCCAGATGGGCAGAGCATTGCCCCTTAGTGGGCATGCTCAGTGGATCCCAGTCAGGCGTATGCGGGAGTCTGTCTCTCTGCCTCCCTGCTTCTCACTTCAGAAATATACAAAAAAAAAAAAAAAAAAAAGATAACCTTTCACTTAGAATAAAAGTATTTGAATGATTTTTTCACTTTTATGTTGTATTTGTTTTTTGAGATCCCAAAATTATATTGCATGTTTACTGAATCACTCAAGGAACATATCAAAGTTTTAGCTATTGTTAAAACATTTCTAGCCTGAAGGAGAATTTATTCCTCTAAATAGTGACACCTTTCAAAAATACACCACCTGGAACTTTTGTTTAATAGAAAATAAGTGCTTTTGCAATAAAACATTTGAAAAATGCAAAATGGTGTTTTATACAGGGATGAGCAAGGTAGATTTACAGTTGTTTGTATGGAAAATTGTGTAATACAATAATAAAGAATAATACAAGAATAAACAGTTTTGCACATTCACAACTGTAAACCTACTTGTGCCCACCCCATATAGTATATGAATATTTCTGATTATTGGCTACTGGCTTTTTTTTTTTTTTTTCATTTTTCCAAAGCTGGAAATGGGGAGGCAGTCAGACAGACTCCCGCATGCGCCTGACCGGGATCCACCAGGCATGCCCACCAGGGGGCGATGCTCTGCCCCTCTGGGGTGTCACTCTGTTGCATCCAGAGCCATTCTAGCGCCTGAGGCAGAGGCCACAGAGCCATCCTCAGCGCCCGGGCAATCTTTGCTCCAATGGAGCCTCGGCTGCGGGAGGGGAAGAGAGAGACAGAGAGGAAGGAGAGGGGGAGGGGTGGAGAAGCAGATGGGCGCCTCTCCTGTGTGCCCTGGCCGGGAATCGAACCCGGGATTCCTGCACGCAAGGCCGACGCTCTACCGCTGAGCCAACCGGCCAGGGCCACTGGCAATTTTTAAATGTTATATATTTTAAATGGCACCAAATCGATTTTGTCTCTCTCCTTCATTTGTGTATTTGTGGGAGATACTGTTGGGAAAGTATGACAGCATGAAAAAGACTATTTTATATTAATATGAGGAAGGCTCATCAAAATTAGTTTTAAAAATATAACAAAACCATCTGAGCAGGTGATGGTGCCTTGGATAGAGTGTTGGACATGGATGTTGAGGACCCAGGTTCGAAACTCTGAGGTCACTTGCTTGAGTGTGGGCTCATCAGGCTGAGTGTGGGCTCACCCACTTGAGCACAGGGTCACCAGCTTGAGCGTGGGATCATACGCCATGGTTGCTGGCTTGGAGCTCAAGGTCGCTGGCTTGAGTCCAAGGTCTCTGGCTTAAGCAAGGGGTCACTAGCTGGTCTGGAGCCCCCAGGTCAAGGCACACATGAGAAAGCAATCAATGAACAACTAAGATGCCACAATGAAGAGTTGATGCTCTCATCTCTCTCCCTTCCAGCCTGTCTGTCCCTCTCCCTCTCACTAAAATATATTTTTTTAATATTTTTATATATATATATAAGAAAACCAAGCACATTAAAATTATTGGTATTCTGTGATATTCAAAAATGCTACTATTAATTTTAACTATTTACAGTGACTAGGATTAGTTATTGGCCTTATTTAAGGAAGAGAATTATCCTAACATAGTTAAGGCTGTTTCAGTATTTGATTAATGCTGTATTGCTGGGCTCTTTACAAACTAATGGATACTTCTAAAGTGTGTTTAAGATAGTTTACACTCTAGAGCAGTGATTTTCGACCTTTTTCACCTCAAGGTACATATAAATCAATTACTAAAATCTGTGACACACCAAAAAATATACATTTTGCAAAGCTAATAAAAATTAGTATGATTTTTATTGATTTACCCCCCCTAAAAGAATAGTTATTATTTACCCTTTTTGTTCCAGAGTGACTTTTTAAAACATTAGATTCTTACACTCATATATAAGGATTTCTGGTACCTAAAATTAACTAATCAGATGCAACATGACCAAAAAGATTCAACTCTATTATATAACCTATATATTTATCTTTTAAGACAGGGCATTCACACTAGACAGGTACTGTTGTGTTGGCTGTTGTCATTATTTTATTTGACATCTATGGGAAAAGAAGTCAGTGCCCCTGAACAGTCAGGCATTACATGTTTCAAAAATTCTTGTGACACACCAGTTGAAAATCGCTACTCTCGAGGGTCTCAGAAACATCATTGTCATGACTCCAATACTACCACAGATAAATTTGAATTGGTTTCTGTAGTAAGATTTACCTCCCAATTGTGACTGATAATTTGTCAAATACACATTGAACTCCCAGTTTGTGCCAAATTCTGTGCTCAGCAGCTGGAGACAGCAGAAAAATAAGAGTCCTCTATTCCCTAGAGAAGTTTACTTTTTTATGAGGGGGATACCTGTAAGCAATTGATAACAAGTGGTAACTCAGCTATGTGACCGGACTGAAAAGAAGTTTTATAGTGTGGCCACTGGCAAAGGTATCTCCTGGGGGCAAGCAGGGGGGAAGAGGAAGAGAGGACGGTTAGGCTTTCTGGAACAAAGAGGAAGGAAAAGGTACCAAAGGTAGCGAGAGCAGCATGAGTGAGACAGGGTGGCGATGAGTGAAGTATCATATAACTTAGAGGCCTGACCTGTCATAGCGCAGTGGATGAAGGGTCGACCTGGCACGCTGAAGTCACCAGTTGGAAACCCCAGGCTTGCCCTGTCAAGGCACATGTAATAAGCAACTACTACTAAGGTGAAGCTTCCCGCTCCTCTCCCTTCCTTTCTGTGTCTCTCTGTCCTCTCTCTAAAATCAATACATAAAAACTTTAAAAAAACAACTTACAGAATAAAATTAATAACAATTAGAAATAAATGAAAAGTATTCTCTGAGGTTTTCCCTTAAGCAATAAAATGATAATCTTATTTAAACATTAGTGAGAGTTAAAGTGTTAAAGTTGTTTTATCTGTTTTTTCAATATGAGAGAATCTTATAAAGAAAACTTTTATTCCCCACTTGAGGATACTGAGGCCCAGTGAGACCTGGGGCCCTAACTCCCAGCTTGTCAGTGAACGGGCGGCTGTGGCGAACACACACCACTGACTCAGATAAATTTGTTTTGTCACACTGTCTCCTGAACAAATACTTATTATTGGCTTTCATTTACTGCAATAAAATACTCTTCTTTCAATATTATATAAGGCATTACATTTTATTGTAATAAATGAATAGTAGAAATAGAAAATCTCAGCTGCTTTTTTATTGCTTAAGAAAATAAAACACTGAAATCTTATTCTAAATTTTTTATATTATTATAAAGGAGATTTATAATAGGTGTCTGCCAGGTTTGATTTTAGGTACTATATCAAGGGCAGCACTTTATAACCCATTCCTCAAATCTCATCTGTGGAAGTTAGAGTATCTAATGGGTTTACCATAGAGCTGCTCATGATATCACATTCAAGCAGTTCATGGAGCATAAGAAAAATTATAATGCTTAATCGATTGACATTTTAACTAAGGAAAAACCATACTTTTATAGGTTTAACTTACTGTGACATTTTCTTCTATTTCCCTTCTCCTTCATGTATCTCCTGGGAGCCTTACTAAAAAGTATAGCTCATGCTCAACAATATTTCTAGATGACAGCACAGTCAGCCAGACTAATCTTAGACCCACAGTCCAGTGGTGACTACAACTAGGTTTCCAAGGGCTGAGTGCCAGACCCCCCTAATGCTAAAAACATTCTAGCCATACGTAATTTCAGTCATTTGATTATCCTTTTCAGTTATCAGGTTAAGAAACTGGTGTTCAAATGCTATAGAAATGTTTACCTGAAATCTATGTACTGTTATTGACCAATGTCACCCTGTTAAATTTAATTTTCTAAATAAAAATTTTAAACAAAGAAACTGGTGTCAATTATATATTAATTTCAAGAACCTAAATATAAAATTTTAATTCCAATTTAATCTTAGAATGGATGGATAAAGGAAAAGCCAGTTATCAAATAAGAAATCCCAGAAAAAAAGTATTTATCTTTATTTGCTGTATTTGTTGTTAAGACACTGGTGAACACAATAAAAAAGAGAGATGCTTTTTATTGGATATTTTTATTTTAAAAAGTATGTCTTTATGAAATATAGGCCTTAAACATTATATACCACTTTGGAAATTACTCTTGGAAGAAATAACAGCTTGTTTCCAACTGGCACTGGAGTGTACCTACATTTAAATTTCATTAGATTTTCTCCATCGCACATTTTTTCCTGCATTGTTTTGTATAAAAAGTTGTTTCTTCTTCCTCTCCCCCAAAGAGGGGGGGGTGCAACACACCAGTCTTAAGGAACAAGATTTCAAGCTAATTTCTTTGTTAATAATTTATGGATAAAGTTTTTCAACTCAGGCTTTAGTTTCATAGCTAGATTAAATTTAATTTTATATATATTATATATATATGTAATATATATATAGGTGTGGGCAAAAGTAGGTTTAAGTTGTAAGTATACAAAACAGAGTTTATGCCTGTATTATTATTTATTATTTACTATATTACTTTCCATGAGAACAACTGTAAACCTACCTTGGCCCTGTAGGTGTAATTGAAGACCCAGAAGGAGAAAAAAGAGAAAGAAAAACAGAAAAAGTGTTTTAAGACAACGTGGCTAAAAAATTTTCAAATTTGTTGAAAACTATAAACCAATAGATCCAGGAGGTTCAACAAAACCCAAGCACAAGAAATATGAATAAAACTATACCAATGAGAACCAGAATCAAATTATTCCAAACTAGTGATAAAAAAAAGTCTTAAAAGCAGTCAAGAAGAAAAAAGCCATCATGTACAAAGAAAGCTAAGGATGGCATTAGATTTCTCATTGCAAACAAAACAAGCAAGAAGATAGGGAGTCAACATCTTCAAAGCTACTGAAAGAAAAAATATCAACCAAGAATTCTATACCCAGCAAAAATATCTTTCAAAAATGAAAGCAAATAAAGATTTTTTCTGAGACAAAAAGCTGGAAAAATACATCAGCAGCACACCTGCACTATAAGAAATAGTAAAGAAATTCCTTCTACCAGAATAAACATGATACCACATGGAAATGCAGATTCACACAAAGGAATAAAGAACACCAGAAATGATAACTACATAAGCAAATATATAATTATTTTCTTATTACTTAAATCTCTTTAAAGGACATTTGACTGTTTAAACAAAAATAATAGTAATGTATTATGAGGTATATAACACATAAATAACTAAAATGTATGACAACAATAGTATAAAGACTGGGAGGAAGAGGAACTGAAATACACTACTTATATTATACAAGGTTCTTATATGTGAACTGGTATAATATCACTTAAAGGTAAACTGTGATAAGTTAAAGATGTAAATTAAAACCTTAACCATTAAAATAACCCAATAAAGCCAACAGAGATAAAATGGAATAAAAAAATATTCATTCTGAAAGAAGGCAGAAAAAGAGGAAAGAGAATAACAGATGTAACAAACAGAAAGCAAATAGATGATAGACTTAAACCTAACAACATTAAAAATCATATTAAACATTAATAGTCTAAACAACTTAAATCCAAAGGCAGAGATTGTTAGATTGAATAAAAAAGCAAGACCCAAGTATCTACTTTCTAAAAAAAAAAAAGCAGGCCTTGGTTGGTTGGCTCAGTAGTAGAGCATTGGCCCAGCATGTGGAAGTCCTGGGTTTGATTCCCAGCCAGGGCACAAAGGAGAAGTGCCCATCTGCTTCTCCACTTTTCTCTCTCTCCTCCTCTCTGTCTCTCTCTTCCCCTCTTGCAGCCAAGGCTCCATTGGAGCAAAGTTGGCCAGGGCACTGAGGATGGCTCCATGGCCTCTGCCTCAGGTGCTAGAATGGACCTGGTTGCAACAGAGCAACACCCCAGATGGGCAGAGCATCGCCCCCTGGTGGGCATGCCAGGTGGATCCCAGTTGGGCGCATGCAGGAGTCTGTCTCTCTCCCTCCCTGCTTCTCACTTCAGAAAAATACAAATAATAATAATAATAATTTAAAAATTACAATAAAAAAACACACTTTAAATATAAGAATGCAAATAGATTTAATGTAAAATAATAGAAAAACATATACCATGTAACCTAATCAAAAGAAAGCTGACCAGGCAGTGGCGCAGTAGATGGGAGCGTCGGACTGGGATACAGAGGACCCAGGTTCGAGATCCCGAGGTCGCCAGCTTGAGCACGGGCTCATCTGGTTTGAGCAAATAGCTCACCAGCTTGGACCCAGGGTCACTGGCTCGAGCAGGGGGTTACTTGGTCTGCTGAAGGCCCACGGTCAAGGCACATATGAGAAAGCAATCAATGAACAACTAAGGTGTCACAACAAAAAACTGATGATTGATGCTTCTCATCTCTCTCCTTTCTTGTCTGTCTGTCTGTCCCTGTCTGTCCTTCTGACTCTCTCTCTGTCTCTGTAAAAAAAAAAAAAGCCGAGACGCCCCGGAGGGGCAGAGCATCGCCCCCTGGTGGGCGTGTCGGGTGGATCCCGATCGGGCGCATGCGGGAGTCTGACTGTCTCTCCCCGTTTCCAGCTTCAGGAAAAAAAAAAAAAAAAAAAAAGCCGAATATCAATAATATCAGACAAAGTAGGTTTCCTATCAAAAATGACCATAATTTTTTTAAATTTTATTCATTAACTGACCATATCAATTATAAATGTTTATGTACACAACAAAATAGTTTCAAAATCACTGAAGCAAAAACTGATAAAACTGCACAGAGAAATAGACAAATCCATAATTATAATCAGATATTTCAATATCTCCCTCACAATAATTTACAGAGCAAGTAGGGTAAGAGCAAAGATAGAGAACACTTGAACAGAATTATCAACCAATTTGAACTAATAATCCTTATATACTCAACAATAGAATACATATTTTTTCAAGCACACAAAGAGCATTTACCAAGTTATACCATATTTAAACCATAAAGCAGATGTCAATAACTTTGAAGAGATCAAAGTCATAAAAGTATTTTCTCTGACTACAATAGAAGTAAATTAAAAATCATGATAGCCTGGGCCCTGGCCAGGTTGGCTCAGCGGTAGCACGTGGAAGTCCCGGGTTAGATTTCCGGCCAGGACACACAGGAGAAGCCCATCTGCTTCTCCACCCTTCCCCCTTTCCTTTCTTTCTCTCTTCCCCTCCCGCAGCCAAGGCTCCACTGGAGCAAAGTTAGCACGAGTGCTGAAGATGGCTCCATGGCCTCTGCCTCAGGCACTGGAATGGCTCTAATTGCAGCGGAGCAATGCCCCAGAGGGTCCGAGCATCGCCCCCTGGTGGGCATGCCAGGTGGATCCCGGTCAGGCGCATGTGGGAGTCTGTTTGCCTTCCCCCATCCCCCACCCCATTTCTCACTTCAAAAAAGTACAAAAAAAAAATCATGATAGCCTGACCAAGTGGTGGTGCAGTGGATAGAGCGTCAGCCTGGGATGCTAAGGACTCAGGTCCAAGGCCCCAACATTGCCAGCTTGAGTGCTGGCTCACAAGCTTGAGCACAGGGTCACTGGCTTACTGCCCAAGGTCACTGGCTTGAACCCAAAATCACTGGCTTGAGCAAGGGGTCAAGGCACATATCAAAAAGCAATCGATGAACAACTAAGGTGCCGTAACAAAGAATTGATGCTTCTCATCTCTCTCCCTTCCTTTCTGTCTGTCCCTGTCTGTCCTTCTCTCTTCCTCTCTCACTAAAACAAACAAAAATCATTAATAGAACTAGATCTGGAAAAATTCCATATTTTGTGAAATTAAGTTAATTAAGTTATACACCTCTAAATACTTCATTTCCTCCCACATGTCATTTTTCAGTAAATATCAAAAGCCATATTTCATGTGTTGGCATGGTGGATAGAGCATCAGCCTAGAACGCCGAGGTCACAGTTTGAAACCCTGGGCTTGCCTGCACAGGCACATATGACAAGCAACAAGCAAGCAATGAACAAATAAAGTGAAGCAAATATGAGTTGATACTTCTCACTCTCTCCTCTCTCTCCTCTCTCTGTAAAATCAAGAAATAAAAAAAATTTTTAAGTCGTTTTTCAAAAATTCCAAATTCTAGGATTTTAGTTTCATAATATCTGGGCATAATCTTGACAAGTTTTGGAGCAACAGAGATCCTGAAAACAGCAGAGATGGGGTACAGCACAGGAACCAAAGCACGTATAGTAAGAGCCCTTGATATATTATATTACCTGCATGCCCTTCCTTACGTCCCATAAAGGGAAACTAGGCAAAGCTCCATCCCTGGGCAGGTTTCAGGTCAGAAAAAGCTTTTATGTTCTAGCCTCGGTGCTACCCTCTCTACTTATTGAAAAGTTTTATTTCCCTTTATCCACGTAATATTTTTGCTCCTAGGCGAGGCTAATTGTCTACGGATGCTCTTCATCCCCAAAATTAGGAGAGAGAGAGAGCGTTTATGTTAAATTATTTTGTTCCCTAAATAGAACTGATACACTAAAGAAAACCCCAAATTACAGCTTTTCCTTAATGATCTCTGTGGCCATCATTTCCTGAATCATCAAAAAAAAAAAAAATCTAAAAATTCCTAGCCAGATGGGAGCATGGTGTCTGTGGAAAAATGTGGTTTACTTAAAATAAGATCAAATCCTTAATTGCTTTCTCACTAACAGCTCACAAGTACCCTGTAAAAAAAAAGCTTTTGAATTTGGTATGTGGTCAAGATAATACTGAGAGGACCATTTAAATGTATATGCTACAAACCTTGATATAATGTACAGCATGATAGCTTCCACGGGGAAAGAACATTACATAATGTAAGGACAAGAGTTTGTAGCTCAGGAAAGGTAGCAAGATAAATTTACAAGCTTACAAATTGGATGACTGATAAATAATATCTCATTTTAATTTGCACTCCCTTTATTACTAGCATAAGCATTTTCTTGTTTGATCAGCTATTCAAGCTTCTACATAAAAAGTACCTATTAATTCTCTTGGTTCATTTTTTCTTAGGTTGTTCATGTTTTGCATAATAATTTGTTTTTCTCTATTATTTTGGAGACTGATCTTTTGTCTAAGATATAGGTGGAGATGTGATAGATGGATAGGGAGATCCTCATGAACAGAGAAAGAGAAATACCTATGAGGGGTGTGAAATAAGTCAGACAGAGAAAGACAAATACTACATGATTTCACTTATATGTGGAATCTTTTTTTTTTTTTTTTTTTTTTTTACAGAGACAGAGAGATAGTCAGAAAGAGGGAGAGAGAGGGATAGATAGGGACAGACAGACAGGAATGGAGAGAGATGAGAAGCATCAATCATCAGTTTTTCGTTGCAACACCTTAGTTGTTCATTGATTGCTTTCTCATATGTGCCTTGACCGTGGAGCTACAGCAGACCGAGTAACCCCTTGCTCGAGCCAGCGACCTTGGGTTCAAGCTGTTGAGCTCTGCTCAAACCAGATGAGCCCACGCTCAAGCTGGTGACCTCAGGGTCTTGAACCTGGGTCTTCCGCATCCCAGTCCGATGCTCTATCCACTGTGCCACCACCTGGTCCGGCTGGAATCTTAAAAAAGAAAACAAAAATAGAAACCAACTCACAGATACAGAGAACAAACTGATGGTTGCCACAGGAGTGGAGGATAGAGGAGTGGGTGAAAAGGGTGAAGAGGAGTAAGAGGCACAAACTCCAGTTAGGGAATGTACAGCATAGAAACATGGTCAATATCATCATAAGTTTGTATGGTGACAGTAAGTAGACTTATTGTGGTGATCACATCTTATGGAATATCAAATCACTGTATTTTACACCTGAAACTAATATAATATTGGATGTCAACTTATTTTAATTAAAAATAAATGCATGAGACATAGTTGATTTAAACTTCAGCTCTGCCATTTAATACCTGTGTTATTTAACTCTCTAAGCTTCTACTTGCACAGTCATAAAACAGGGATACTTGGATCTACCTTGTAGGCTTGCTGTGAGAATTACAGACATTTCCCAAAGAGCCTGACATGATGCTTGACATATATGTACTAGGCTATCGTAGTAGGCTATCAGTAAGTGGCATAAATCATTAAAAGAAAATATATTATCATTACTGAAAGGATGAGCATTTGTGAACCTTCAGAAACATCAAATAAAGTCAGTAATTTCAGAAACTGGAGCATCCTTAACAAGTGGAACATTTATCATTTTTAGGTTAACTAAGGTACCGCTTTAAAGTTTTCAGAGAACTTGATAAAGAATATTAAGCTATCAATTCAATAATAGTTACTTAGCACTCATATTATAACTCCAAACTATGAGGGATAACAAATGATGACATGATCCTATCCTCAAGGAGTTCACAAGAAACCCAAACCATACAACAGTATATTATGTCTTATATAAAATACAGGTTTTTAAAGAAGCCAAAACATAGGCATATAAAGTAGAATGGTGGTCGTCAGGGTTGAGGGTGAGGGAAGAATGAGAGTTACAGTTTAATGGGTACAGAGTTTCAGTTTCACAAGAGGAAAAGTTTTGGAGATGAATGGTGGTGATAGTATCACAACCTTAAGAACGTATTAATACCACTGAGCTTAACCTTAAAAATGATTAAGGTGGTAAGTTTTATGTTATGCATATTTTACCACAATTTTTAAAATTGGAAGGAAAAAACAAATGTGCCAAAGTAGATTAATCTAGAAATAAAATAGTAAAAACAGTTACACAATTAATTTCTACAAAGATTTTTAAATGGATTAAAAAATCTAGCACTTACCTTCACATTTAAAATGGTAACATTTTCCAAGCAGTAATACGGGGGTATTCCTACTAAAATACGTCTTTGTTTTCAACACCCAACCTAAACAGGAGGAGAAAAATTATTTTGCAATTAAAGGATTACACACTAAATATATAGCAATGTTTTATTTTTCTGTTCTTTTTTTTCTTTTTCTTTCTCTTTTTCTTTTTTTAGGAGAGAGAAGGGGAAATAGTGAGGCCAAGTTTTGTATGCACCCCAACTGGGATCTACCTGGCAACCCTGTCTGGGGTCAATGCTCAAGTACTGAGCTATTTTTAGCAACTGAGACCAACACTCAGACCAACTGAACTATCCTCAGTGCCCGGGGCCACACTGGAACCAATTGAGACATTGGCTGCAGGAGGGGATGAGGAGAGAGAGAGAAGCCGATGGGCACTTCTCCTGTGTGCCCAGACCGGGAATCAAACTTGGTACATCCATATGCCAGACCAACGCTCTATCCACCGAGCCACCAGTAAGGGCTAATATTTTCTTTTATTTAATTTCAAACCATCAATTCTCAACTATAGATGTGCATTTTTTGCAAGAGTAGCAAAATATTTGGGCTATGCACTGAAAATAAAGGGCATTTATGCTACTTTCAAATATAGTTGAGTATTTTAACCGCATTTTATCCATTTAAAGAACATGAGAGGGGGGAAAAAAACTTGAATCTTAATTTACTTTCAAACAGGTAACAATATTCTTATGGTATAAAATTTAAAAAGTACAAATTCTACTTTAGTTTCCCTGAAACCAACCACTTTTGCCAAAAGCAACAAATGTTACCACTGTCTTATATTTTCTTCCATCTTAGTTAATTAAATGGTGTAAAGTATTTGAATATTCCAAGAAAGTAACTTAGGAAAATATCAAACAGTAACTAGTGCTTATGATAAAAATGTACCTAAAGTTTCCCAGGAAAATATTATAACCCCAGCCAAATGAGGGTTGGCCAAATGAGGATCTCTAATAGTGATATAAAGCTTCCAGACATCCTCATCTCAATTTATAGAATGTTCTTTTTTTCTTTTAATTATTTAGTTTTAGTTGGTCAGTTTTCATTTTATCTTTATTAAAGCTTATAAGAAATGTACCACTATCTCTGCCCCAGCTTCTTGATGCTGGACCAGGAAACCATGGTGCAGAGAGAGTGGGAAAAAAAAGATATAAAACCTGTAGGGACATGGAATAACAAGTCTGGACATAGATAGGGAAGAGCCATGAATAAGTTCTTCTTGTATACATTGAAAAGAATATATTCATTGGTGTTCTGTTCTTTAATCTCTCCTGCTTTTCACTTCTAAATCTCAATCTAGAATAGCAGAGAGGTGGAACAAAGACAAATTAAATATCGTTATGATTTCTAAATGAAACTAATTAAGTAAAACTAAAGTAAATTTGGAAAACAAGACATTCAATAAATTGACACAAGGTAGTGATTGTCTGAAGTATGAGGAAAACTTTCTAGTGTAAAAAATAATTTCTTTTTCCTTTTCCAAGTGAGAGGAGGGGAGATAGACAGACAGACTCCCTCATGTGCCCCAACCGGGATCCACCCAGCAACCCCAGACTGGGGCCAATGCTCTGCCCATCTGGGGCTATGCTCACAACTGAGCTATTGTTAACTCCTGAAGTGGAGGCTCAACGGAGCCATCCTCAGCAACCAGGGCTGATGAGCTCAAACCAATCGAGCAATGGCTAGAGGAGAGGATGAGAAAGAGAGAGGGAGAACAGGGAGGGGGAAGAGTGGAGAAGCAGATGGTCACTTCTCCTATGTGCCCTGACCTGGAATCAAATCTAAGACATCCATACGACAGGCTGATGTTATACCATTGAGCCAACAGGCCAGGGTGTGAAAAATAATTTAAATATATTAATTAGACTGCTAGTTTCATAGGAGTATATATGTGTCAAACTCTCTAAATTGTACACCTAAGACCTGGGCCCTGGCTGGGTGGTTCAGTGGATAAAATGTTAGCCCAGTGTGCCAGAGGTCACAGGTTAGACTCCCAGTCAGAGCACATACGGGAAAAGGTCAATGAGTGAGTATGCAACTAAGTGAAATAAGTTGTGTGTTTTTTTCCTTTACCTGGTGAGGCAAGTTTTCAGTAATCATTTCTTCAAATAGGTTCTCAATATCTTGCTCTCTCTTCTTCTTCTGATACCCATATGATGTATATGTTGTTACACTTGATGTTCAGATTTTCCTCAGTTTTTTCAATTCTTTTTTCTTTTTGCTGCTCTGCTTGAGTGTTTTCTACTACTTTGCCCTTTAAATTGCTAACTCTGTCCACTGCTTCATCTAACCTACTGTTTATTCCTTCTAGTGTATTCATTTGTGAGTGGTTCTTTTTTATGGTTTCTATGTCCTTTTTAATACTTATCTCTTTGTTTAAGTTCTCACTGAGTTCATCCATTCTTCCCCTAAGTGTGTTCGTTTTGGGGCCTCTTGGGACTCCAGTGCAGGTTAATGTTAGACACTGCCTGGAAACGAGTTTGGAGATACCAAGTGATCTGCAGTTTGAGGCTACTTCTGCTGGACTTGGGTGTATGTGGAAGGGACCAAGCTGTATACCAAGGCTGGCTTCCACCAATTCCAAGCTGGGGGCAGGTCTGCATATTGCTCAAGACACGCTGAGATATGGTTTACTGTGGCTAGTCCTGGAGATGGTCCTCAGTGAATCACAGCTGTGTTGTTGCTTTTTTAATTGAATCTGGGCTGGCCTGTGCCTCACATTAATCAATAGAATGAGACAGAAATAGGGTTATATCAATTCTAGGCTTGGCCATTAAAAGGCAACTTCTACTTGCTCTGTTTTGGAGCTCTGAACTGTCATTTAACCAGTTTAGTACCCTGCAGAAGAAATCACATGGAAAGGCCACATGAAGAAGAGAGGCCCTGAGACTATGTAAGAAGAGACCAGACAACACAATTTCTTAGTTGAGCTTCTCCATCTGAGTCCCACCACATTACAGACCCCAAGCAAGATCAGCAGGCAAACTGCTCATTTGAGCCCAGTCAACCCTCACAACTCTGATAGAAGACAAAAAGTTATTTTAATTCAGTTTTGAAGTAATTTGTTAAATAGAAATAGATAATGAAACACTGTCTTAGTTTCTCTTTAGATTTTTTTTTGTGTATTTGAGGAAAAATTAAAACAAACTGATTCAGCCATATAAAGGAATGATGTACTGATTTATACATACTGCAACATGGGTAAACTTTGAAAACATTATGTTAAATGAAAAGAGTCAGACATAAATGGCCACAACTGTTATGCTTTCATTTCCATGAAATGTCCAGAATAGGGAAATCCATAGAGATAGAAAACAACTGGTGGTTGTCAGAGGCTAGGGGGAGGTGAGGACAAATAGAAGGTACCTCCTAATGGGTATAAGGTTGCTTTTCGGGATAATAAAAATGTTCTGGAATTAGATAGTGATGATGGGTACTTCCTTGTGAATATAATACTAAAATCCACCAACACTTTAAAAGAGTGCATTTTATTGCATATAAATTATATCTCAAATTTAAAAATTAATGTTCATTCCCAAGAGGACATACAAATGGCCAACAGATATATGAAAAGATGCTCATCTTCACTAGCTATTCAAGAAATGCAAATCAAAACTACACCTGTCAGATTGGCTATTATCAAAAAGACGGGTAATAACAAGTGTTGGAGAGGCTGTGGAGAAAAAGGAACCCTCATTCACTGCTGGTGAGAATGAAAATTAGTACAACCATTTGTTGTAGTATGATGAAGAAAGTATGATGGTTCCTCAAAAAATTAAGAATAGAACTACCGTATGAACCAGCAATCCCTCTGTTGAGTAGCTACCCCAGAAACTTGAAAACTGGTATTTTTTTTTTTGGTATTTTTCCGAAGCTGAAAATGGGGAGGCAGTCAGACAGACTCCCGCATGTGCCCGACCGGGATCCACCCGGCATGCCCACCAGGGGGCAATGCTCTGCCCATCTTGGGGCATCGCTCTGCCACAATCAGAGCCATTCTAGTGCCTGAGGCAGAGGCCACAGAGCCATCCTCAGTGCCCAGGAAAACTTTGCTCCAATGGAGCCTTGGCTGCAGGAGGGGAAGAGAGAGACAGAGAGGAAGGAGAAGGGGAGAGGTGGAGAAGCTGATGGGCGCTTCTCCTGTGTGCCCTGGCCGGGAATCGAACCCAGGACTCCTGCACGCCAGGCCAAAAACACTGGTATTTAAAGATACATGCAACCCCATGTCATCATAGCATTATTCACAGTGGCCAAGACATAGAAACAACCACAGTGTCCCTTGATAGAGGATTGGATAAAGAAGATGTGGTACATATATACAATGGAATACTACTCAGCCATAAGATATAATGTCATAGTGCCATTTATGACAACACAGATGGACCCTGAAAACATTACACTGAGTTAAATAAGTAAATCAGAGAAAGCTAAGAACTGTATGATTTCACATGTAGGTGGGATATAAAACTGAGACTCCTGGACATAGATAAAAGTGAAGTGGTTACCAGGAAGAGGGGGACACGGGAGAGTGAGACGTGGAGGAAGGGGGCAGGGGAAGGGTGTAAAGAGTAACAAATATAAGGTGACGGAAAATTATTTGACTTTGGGTAAAGGGTATATGACATAATCAACAGTTCAAATGCTATAGAAATGTTGACCTAAAAACGATATACTCTTATTGATCAATGTCACCCTGTTAAATTTAATTTTCTAAATAAAATTTAAAAAATAAAATAGCCTGACCTATGGTGGCGCAGTGGGTAAAAGCATCGACCTGGAACACTGAGGTCGCTGGTTCGAAACCCTGGGCTTCCCTGGTTAAGGCACATATGGGAGTTGATGCTTTCTGCTCCTCCCTCCCTTCTCTCTCTGTCTGTCTGTCTCTCTTTCTCTCTCTCTGTTTCCTCTTTCTAAAATGAATAAAATCTTAAAAAAAAATAAAATAAAAATTAATGTTCATAATTTTCAAAATGTAACGTCATGTTATTATCAAGCTATAACTGTCTAAATAGCTAGCTAGCCATGACTTCCAGTGAATCAGGAGTCAATTACCAACCTGAATTTGCAATACAAGGAATTTTACTAAATGTTACCATTTTTATTTTATGAATACAAACTTCTTCCTGTTGGAATTAGTTCTGCTGAGTAGTTTTCCTTTTTTGTTTTTTTAATTGAGAGCAGGGGAGGCAGAGGGACACATTCCTGCATGCACTCTGATGGGGATCCACCTGGCAAGCCCCCTATGGGGGCAATGCTCCACCTATCTGGGGCATTACTCAGTTGGTTAGCAATCAAGTCATTTTTTATCAGTTGCCTGGCAATCGAGTCATTTTTTTAGCACCTGAGGCAGAGCCCACAGAGCCATCCTCTGTGCCCAGAGCCAATTTGCCTCTATTGATAGAGCCATGACTGAGAGAACTGGTGAGAGAGAAAGAGAGAAGGGAAGGGAGAGGGGTAGAGAAGCAAATGGTTGCTTCTCCTGTGTGCCTTGACCAGCGAATCAAACCTGGGACATCCACATGCTGGGTCAACGCTCTACCACTGAGCAAACCAGCCAGGACCAAGTTCTCCATTTTATAAGGCTTCTTCATCTCCTCTTTGTGTCTAGTCTGAAGTGGGCTTTAAAACTATCATAAGATCATTTGCCATATGGGAGGGGTTTGGGAGGACTGGGTGAAAAGGTAAAGGGATTAAGAAACACAAATTGGTAGTTACAAAATAATAACAGGGATGTAAAGTACAGCATAGGGATATAGTCAATAATACTGTAATAACTATATATGTGCCACGTGGGTACTAGACTTATTGGGGGGGTTACTTTATAAGTTACATAAACACTATGCCACTATGCAGCACTCCTGAAACTAATAAAAACATTGAAGGTCAACTGTAACTGAAAGAAAATAAAATTAAAAATAAATAAAAAGGGATAAACTGTAAATAAATATATATATATAAAATATATATATATAAATATATATAAATATATATATATAAAATATAAATATATATATATAAAATATATATATATATAAAATATATAAAATCCTTATTGGATTTGTTTGCAAACCAAGAGTACGATGTTAAAAACAAGGGTCTAAGAGTACTTCTAGGAGAAACCCACAGGTATCAGTGCGTGAACTTTGTACTGTCTGCTTGTGTGGACAAAAGTCTACTTTGCTTGCTTCTTGATTCATCCATGAGGTTGCCTGAAACTGAGTCTAAAATCAAAGGTATTACCATTAACCTAAATAAATTCTATCTGTTTGGAATACTTTTTTTTATAAAAGATTAAAAAAAAACAAAACAACCACAGAGTATGCTTGAGTTTCTAAGTATTGTTTATGATGATATTTGGTTCTTTCTTTAGAAGAAAGAATTCTTATCTACATTCCTTATACAAATATTTCATTCAACAAGACTCTCAAGCAACTTAATAAGAAAGATGATAAACATCTTCAAATGTCTGGATTTGTACAGTTTTTAAATCACAATACTTACTATATTTCATGTTGTTCCAAGCAGATATAAATTTAGTTTTTAGCTTGTCGACTTCTTCTGTTCCTGTGGCCTCCATATTCAAATTCTAAAGAAAAAGCCATCACTTGATTCCATTCTTCTATGGAGTTTAATCATTTGTACTGATTAAAAGGAAACAATCAAAGAAAAATAAATAATAAGTATACAGTATATGATGCAATATCTGCCAGTTATTTAAGTGATTAATAAAATTTGAACTTGAAATGAGTAAACCAATTTTTCATTTTACAGAACTATAATATATTCACTAAGTATTTTAAATCAAAATAAAACATTTAATACAAAATATAAAACAATATAAATTATCACACAAAGTTAGACAATAATCTCCCCCATGTATTCACAATTAAAAACAATAAGTTAGGCCCTGGCCAATGGCTCAGTGGAGAGAATGCCGTTCCGCATACCAAGGTTGTGGGTTCGATCCCCTATCAGGGAACATATGAGAAGCAACCAATGAGTGCCCAATAACATGGAACTAAGTGGAAAAACGAGTTGATGCTTCTCTCTCTCGACCTCCCTTCCTAATCCCCTCTCTCAAATCAATGGAAAATTTTTTAAAAAAATAAGTTAACTTAGTAACACAGCTCCAGTTTGGTGCTTGTGAGACTATTCAAGATTGGTTTTATTTGTAATTAGAGAAAGCGATTTGAAATTTTATAAAAAATAATGACTATCTTCAGAATGGATGTTTCAATACATATTGATTCAGTCACATCTTTCATATAAAGCCTAAATGTTTTATTGTTTTAATTAAGGCTTCCTAGCCTTCCTTCTTACCCTAATACTGCAGCATTAAAAAAAGAAAAAAGGAATGTCTTATATTTACAACAGAAAATGTTTTCATACTTTAAAATAAAAATAAATGTAGCTCATAAGTGTTTGTTCTATAACTAACTTGAGGGAAAATAGAGATCTGTGATATAAATGAAACAAACAAATTATAGCTGAAAACACTTGAGCTCATTTGCAATAATTTACAGATAGTTTACTTTTCAACAAAAGAATACTGCACAGAACATTACCATTTTAGGGTTATGAATATCTACTCAAAAGTACTGATGCATTCATTTCTCTAACAACAGACATTCCATTTCATAATATGTATTACAAGCTACTAATTATACATCGTAGTGGAGGCAGGAGAAAGCATGGCCCTTTGGAAGAAGTGAAAAATCGAATGTGACTAGAACATAGAAAGTCCAAAAAAGTGGCAAGAGATGTGGTTATACGAGCCAGAGCACACAGGGCCTTGTAGACCATGTTAAGAATTTTGTTCTTTGTCCTTCCTAAAAGCAACTGGTTTCAAACAAATAGCAGAATCAGATTCTGTGGGTTTGTCTGACTCCAAACTCAGCAAAGAGAATAGACTGAAAAGAGACAGGAGTAGATGGTAAGAGTATACTACTACTGTATAAGACTATAATACAGTGTGTCCGTAAAGTCATGGTGCACTTTTGACCAGTCACAGGAAAGCAACAAAAGACGATAGAAATGTGAAATCTGCACCAAATAAAAGGAAAACCCTCCCAGTTTCTGTAGGATGAGTGGCAGCTTTTGCATATGCGCAGATGATGACGTAACACCATGTATACAGCGGAGCACCCCCAGCCATGCCAGTCGAGATGTGGACAGTACAGAGGAAAGTTCAGTGTGTTCTGTGGCTCGCTAAATTCGAATCCATGACCAAAGTGCAACGTGAATATTGGCGCATTTATAATGAAGCGCCACCACATAGGAATAACATTACTCAGTGGGATAAGCAGTTGAAGGAAACCGGCAGTTTGGTGGAGAAACCCCATTCTGGTAGGCCATCAGTCAGTGATGAGTCTGTGGACGCTATACGGGATAGCTACCTAAGGAGCCCTAAAAAATCTGTGTGTGAGCCCACATCAAACTGCACAGAATAACTATGAAACTGAGAGAGCTTTCCTTTTATTTGGTGCAGATTTCACATTTCTATTGTCTTTTGTTGCTTTCCTGTGACCGGTCAAAAGTGCACCATGACTTTACGGACACACTGTAGAAGTGATAGCAGCTTAGACTGGAGCAGTGGAGATGGAGATATATATGGGGAACCATGTCAAAACTTCAGGAAATCTTGGTGATAAAATGGATGTGGAAGGTAAGAAAGAGGGATATGTCAAAGATACACCCAGCAAGGTTCTTGGCTTGTGAAGCTAAACAGATGGTGCCAATCACTGAAATAGGGAACATTAGGACAGGGGCAGGTTAGAGGCAGATCATGAATTTGGTTTATACAGAGTTTAAGATACCTCTGAGAGATACAGTAGAGAATCATTATTTATTTAATCACTTCATAAATTATTGCCAGGCACTATTCTAGGCAATGCAGATAAAGCTTAGAACAAAGACAGTGGAGTATAGCAGGTCCTTGAATAAAGTCATTGCATTCAACATTATTTAGTTATTATGATAAAATGCTGTAGGAACTTAACTCTTGTTTATATCAATTAACCCATGGGAAAACTTATTTAATTATATGTTGCTTCACTTAAAGTTGCAGAACCTATCAACAACCATGAAGTGAAGACTACTGTACTTCTATCATGGAGTTATACTCTACATATATTCTAGAGAGGATAACTAGGCAGTTGGAGTATATATTGATAGATCTGGAGCTCATGGGAGAGGTCTAGGCTAGAGGTATTACTAATCTGAGAATTGCTAATGTACAAATGGCAGAGCTACAGACATGTTCCTCCAGGTCTTTGCCTTGTTCATGCTTGCACTCCCTGCCTTGAGGATGCAAAGGCTCTTCATGAAATTGCATCTGCCCACTTACTCAGCTTCCTCTCTTGCCACTCCTTCACAAGCACCATATACTGAAGACATGTTTCTATTAGCAAAAGAGAGAGAGGAAAACAAAGACAGAGAATTAGAGACAGACACACAGGAAGAGAGAGATGAGAAGAATCAACTCATAGTTGCGGCACTTCAGTTGTTCATTGATTGCTTTCTCATATGTGCCTTGACGGTGGGGGGGGGGGCCGCTCCAGTTGAGCCAATGATCCTTGCTCAAGCCAGCAACCTTGGGCTCAAGCCAACAACCATGGGGTCATGTCTATGATCCCATGCTCAAGCTAGCGACTCCAAGCTCAAGTTGGTGAGCCCACGCTCAAGCTCGTGAGGCCGTGCTCAAGCCAGAAACCTCAGAGTTTCGAACTTGGGTCCTCTGCGTCCCAGGTTGACACTTTATCCACTGTGCCACCACCTGGTCAGGTCTGAAAGCATTTTTAATACTAATATTAAAGCCTCCTAAACTTGACATACTGTCTGACACCTCTGTATCTTTGCATGTGTTGTTCCCTCTACTGAGAATGCCTCCTGCTCACCCCCATTTTTCACTACCTTATTTATCATGATTCCCTAAGTCCCAGCTTAAGTGTTACCTCCTCTGGTAAAACTGGTATGATTTCTACACTCACCCAAACAGCAAGCTAAGATAAATGCCCCTCCTGTTACCTCTCATAGAATCCTTTCTCTATCACAGCATTCCTCACACTATGTTGTAATTACTTGTTTCTTAGTTGTCTCTTACTCTAGACCAGGGGTCTCAAACTCAACTCAGCATGTGGGCTGCAGAGCAAGATCACAGCCATTCCGCGGGCCACACTAGGTCTACAAAAGGCAACTGTTACGCAACACTTTTCTCACTGCAGTTGAAAACAAAAAAAAAAAATCAGTACAATAAGCACAATCGTACATGCAGTTTACTCAGTGTCACAAAACGACCAGAAACTGTAGTTCGCATCACAACTGCTGTTAACTAAGCTAATATCTAGCTAGGATGCTAGAGAAATGAAAAATACAAGTAGGCCCCTAGGCTTACTTAATTTTATCCAAAATATTTTGAACTTCATGGATTAGTCTGCGGGCCGCACAAAATTGTTCGGTGGGCCGCATGCGGCCCGCAGGCCGCGAGTTTGAGACCCCTGCTCTAGACAGTAAACTGGTTGTTGTTTTTTTGTGAGAGAGACTGAGAGAGGGATAGACAGGGACAGACAGACAGGAAAGGAGAGAGATGAGAAGCATCAATTCTTCATTATGGCATCTCAGTTGTTCATTGATTGCTTTCTCATATGTGCCTTGACCGGGGGACTACAGCAGATGGAGTGACCCTTTGCTCAAGCCAGCGACCTTGGGCTCAAGCTGGTGAGCCTTGCTAAAACCAAATGAGCCCGCACTCAAGCTGGTGACCTCGGGGTTTCAAACCTGGGTCCTCCACATCCCAGCCCAATGCTCTATCCACTGCAACACCACATGATCAGGGCTAGACAGTAAACTTTTTAAAGGTCCTTAACGTCTGACAGGTGATTGGTTCTCAAAATATGTTTATTAAATGAATCAGTGAACTGGGAAATTAGTGAAATATAGGTGCATCACTCATAGCACTTTTGCCAGCTGTAATTAGAATTTTTTTAAACTGACAATTTGAATATAGAAAAGTAAAAATATTTTCCTCCAGAAAACTACAAAATTTAATAAAATTTGGAAAAGAAGGGAAAAGGTCTTATAAAATGTGTGAATTATGGCCCTGGCTGGTTGGCTCAGCAGTAGAGTGTCGGCCTGGCGTGCGGGGGACCCGGGTTCCATTCCCGGCCAGGGCACATAGGAGAAGCACCCATTTGCTTCTCCACCCCACCCCCTCCTTCCTCTCTGTCTCTCTTCCCCTCCCACAGCCAAGGCTCCATTGGAGCCAAGATGGCCGGGGCGCTGGGGATGGCTCCTTGGCCTCTCCCCCAGGCGCTAGAGTGGCTCTGGTCTCAGCAGAGCGACGCCCTGGAGGGGCAGAGCATCGCCCCCTGGTGGGCAGAGCGTCGCCCCTGGTGGGCGTGCCAGGTGGATCCCGGTCGGGCGCATGCGGGAGTCTGTCTGACTGTCTCTCCCCGTTTCCAGCTTCAGAAAAATACAAAAAAAAAAAAAATGTGTGAATTATATATAGTTCATCCACATGAAGGGTTATATAGCCATTAAAAATGTTTTTAAAGAGTTTGTGAAAGTGGGAAAACACTAAGCGGAATCTAACACTTTAAGTATCACATGATGCTGGTGTACAAAGAGAGAGGCTAGAAAGAAGTACACCAAAATGTTGACAATAGTTTCCCTAAATGTAATATCACATGTGGTTTTTTGTTGTTGTTGTTGTTGTTGTTGTTTTGTATTTTTCTGAAGCTGGAAACTGGGAGAGACAGCCGGACAGACTCCCGCATGCACCCGATCAGGATCCACCCAGCACGCCCACCAGGGGCGACGCTCTGCCCACCAGGGGGCGATGCTCTGCCCCTCCAGGGCGTCGCTTTGTTGCGACCAGAGCCACTCTAGCGCCTGGGGCAGAGGCCAAGGAGCCATCCCCAGCGCCCGGGCCATCTTTGCTCCAATGGAGCCTTGGCTGCGGGAGGGGAAGAGAGAGACAGAGAGGAAGGAGAGGGGGAGGGGTGGAGAAGCAGATGGGCGCTTCTCCTGTGTGCCCTGGCCGGGAATCGAACCCGGGACTTCTGCACGCCAGGCCGATGCTCTGCCACTGAGCCAACCGGCCAGGGCCCACATGTGGTTATTTTTATATCATTACTGTCTACCTTTTCTGAGTCTTATACAAAGAACATATGTACCTTTTAGAATTTAAAAAGTTTGTTTTTTAAAAATAACCACCATGAATCTTCTAAATCTAAATTTCTTAAAATAAGAGACTATACATGTATGCATTTTCCTCCTAAGTCAGAAAGAAAATGGGCCACAGGGAAAACTTTGAAACAGTTTCCAATGCCACTACCAGGAACCTCTAAACAGTCCTTAGCAAAAGCATGAAAATCAATATATATTCAAGTGGGTGGGAGGAAAAAAGAAGACAAAGTAAGAAATTTTGTATGGAAAAAGTCTGTATCTAGTTAATGACCCCTAAATTAATAAATAAGCAATGTAAGATTCTGTGATACAGAAATTAATGAGAAATATTCTTGACCATTCTATCAGAACATTTTTATTGTCATTGTTATAGAGAATAAATGAGAACAATACAATTATTACCATAAGGTAAA
Source organism: Saccopteryx bilineata (assembly GCF_036850765.1). Taxonomy (NCBI): domain Eukaryota; kingdom Metazoa; phylum Chordata; class Mammalia; order Chiroptera; family Emballonuridae; genus Saccopteryx; species Saccopteryx bilineata. The sequence goes on from NC_089492.1 coordinate 239,193,931, forward strand.
ACTAGTTAAGCTGTTGCTAATTTTAAAATTCAGTATAGTTACTTTTCATATAATTAAAATTGAATTCCAATTTTCTCTTTAAAAATATATATATATTTTTTTTATTTTGGGGGGGGGTTTGTATTTTTCTGAAGCTGGAAATGGGGAGGCAGTCAGACAGACTCCCGCATGCGCCCGACCAGGATCCACCCGGCACGCCCACCAGGGGATGATGCTCTGCCCATCTGGGGCATCGCTCTGTTGCGACCAGAGCCATTCTAGCGCCTGGGGCAAAGGCCAAGGAGCCATCCCCAGTGCCCGGGCCATCTTTTGCTCCAATGGAGCCTTGGCTGCGGGAGGGGAAGAGAGAGTCAGAGAGGAAGGAGAGGGGGAGGGGTGGAGAAGCAGATGGGCACTTCTCCTGTGTGCCCTGGCCAGGAATCGAACCCGGGATTTCTGCACACCAGGCCGACGCTCTACCACTGAGCCAACCGGCCAGAGCCAGATTTTATTTATTGATTTTAGAGAGGGAAGAGAGAGAGAGAGAGAAGTGGGGGGAGAAGCAGGAAGAATCAACTCGCATCAACTTGAAGTAGTTGCTTCTCATGTGTACCTTGACTGGGATAGCCTGGGGTTTTTGAATCAGCGACCACAGCCGTTCCAGGTCAATGCTTTATCCATTGCACCACCACAGGTCAGGCAAATTCCAATCTTCTATATAGACAGAAACTCACTTTATTTCTGCAACAAAAATTTAGGCCCTGGCCACTTGGCTTAGTGGTATAGTGTCTACCAGATTTGTGGAAGTCCTGGGTTCAATCCCCAGTCAGGGCACACAGGAGAAGCGACCATCTGCTTCTTCACCCCTCACCCCCTCTCTCTATCTCTCTCTCTCTTTTCCCCTCCTAAAGCCATTAGTTCAGGCAAAGTTGGCCCTGGGCACTGAAGATGTCTCCATGGCCTCGCCTCAGGCGCTAGAATAGCTCAGTTGCCGAGCAACAAAGCAGTGTACTCAGACCTGCAGAGCATCACCCCTTAGTGGGCTTGCCAGGTGGATCCCGGTCAGAGTGCATGTGGGAGTCTGTCTCTGCCTCCCCAATTCTCAATTTAAAAAAAAAATTAATGTCTATTCCTAAAAATCCTAACTTTAAAGGAGAGACGATTTTGAAAAGTGATTCCTTGAACCATGTTGTAAAGTATAATATATCGAAACACTTCAAAAAGGAATTCCAAATAAGAGAATTTGCCTTACTGCATATTAACATACATAAAAATTAAAGTTTAATAATACTTAAACTTATTATTTTTATTAGCAAAGATGATACTGAATAAAACATAATAGAGAGTTTAGAATTTAGGATCTGATATAATATATATTTCACATCAGAGAGAAAAGATGGCTAATTTAATAAATACTAGGCCCTGGCCAGTTGGCTCAGTGGTAGAGCGTCGGCCTGGCTGCAGAAGTCCTGGGTTCGATTCCCGGCCAGGGCACACAGGAGAAGCGCTCATCTGCTTCTCCACCCCTCCCCCTCTCCTTCCTCTCTGTCTCTCTCTTCCCCTCCCGCAGCGAGGCTCCATTGGAGCAAGGATGGCCCGGGCGCTGGGGATGGCTCCTCAGCCTCTGCCCCAGGCGCTAGAGTGGCTCTGGTCGCCGCAGAGCGATGCCCCGGAGGGGCAGAGCATAGCCCCCTGGTGGGCAGAGCATCGCCCCCTGGTGGGCGTGCCGGGTGGATCCCGGTTGGGCGCATGCGGGAGTCTGTCTGACTGTCTCTCCCAGTTTCCAGCTTCAGAAAAATACAAAAAGAAAAAATAATAATAATAATTTAATAAATACTAGAATAAGCTAGCCATTTTAAAAATAAAGCTACTTCACATACTATAAATTGTAGATGAATCAAAGAGTTAATTACAAATGCAAACACGTGGTTTATGTGCATATACTACAAGAAAGTATTAATTTAAATTGTCTTAATCTTGTAGAAAGGGCCTTTCTCAGTGTGATAAGCAAAACTAAAAATACAAAGGAAAATGTAATTACATAAAAATGAAAATTTCTATATAGGAAGAAGAAAAAGAGCATTAACAAGGATGTGTTACAATTCACTAATAAGGAAAAAATTCAATACCCAATATATAGCAACAAAGTGTTAATGTCCCTAATATACAAAGAACTCTTATACATCAATCAGAACAAAAAAAAACCCAGATGGAAAATAAAATAGGCATTCTAAAAGAAAAAGTCCAGCCTGACCAGGCGGTGGCACAGTGGATATAGCACTGGACTGGGACACAGATGACCCAAGTTCAAAACCCTGAGGCCGCCAGCTTGAGCATGGGCTTATCAGGCTTGAGCACAGGCTAATCAGCTTGAGCGCAGGGTCACTGTGAGCATGAGATCATAGACATGACCCCATGGTCGCTAGCTTGAGCCCAAAGGTCACTGGCATGAAGTCCAAGTTCGCTGGCTTCAGCCCAAGGTTGCTGGCTTGACAAAGGGGTCACTTGCTCTGCTGTAGCCCCCTGGTTAAGGCACATATGAGAAAGCAATCAATGAAAAACTAAGGATCTCAATGAAGAATTGATGCTTCTCATCTCTCTCCCTTTCTGACTGTTCCTGTCTATCCCTCTTTCTGTCTTTCTCTCTCAAAAAAATAAAATTAAATTAAAATTTTAAAAATAAAAGGCCATTGGCCATTGAGGATGGATCCATGGCCTCCACCTCAGGCACTAGAATGGCTCCAGCTGCAATGGCGCAATGCCCCAAATGGGCAGAGCGTCGCCCCTGGTGGGCATGCCGGGTGGATCCCAGTCGAGCACATGCGAGAGTCTATCTGACTGCCTCCCCATTTCTAACTTCGGAAAAATATAAAAAATAAAATAAAAAATAAAAGGCCAAAAAACATAAAAATATTTGTAACCTTACTAGATCAAAATAATTCACATTAAAGGAATTTTATATTTTTTATCATCACAAGAGAGGAAATTAGTGAGCTGAGGAAGCAAGCATTTTACATAATTATTTGTCAAATTATAAACTCCTTGAGGGCGGAGAATGTGTCTTGTTTGGTACTATAGCCTCAAATCTAGCACATCAGTATGCCCATAAACACAATTACCTGCTGACAAAAAACTTATGACATATACATATTATGATAAAAATCTATATCATCATAAAAATCTATCCAGAAATCATCAAACTATGTGAGGCAAACTGATAAAACTTCAAGAAGAAATACATGAATCCACTATGACAGTTGGAAATTTTTAACACCCCTCTATTAGAAATGGACAGACCCATGCCTGACCTGTGGTAGCGCAGTGGATAAAGTATTGTGCTGGAATACTGAGGTTGCCAGTTCGAAATCCTGACCTTGCCTGGTCAAGGCACATACACATACGGGAGTTGATGCTTCCTGTTCCTCTTCTCTTTATCTCTCTCTCTCTCTTTCTCTCTCCTCCTCTCTCTCCCCTCTCTAAAATGAATAAAATCTTTAAAAAATAAATAAATAGACAGATCCAGCAGGCAGAAAATCAGTAAAGACATAATTGAACTCAAGGGCACCATCACTCAACTGGATACAAATGGCATCTAGAGACTATTTCACCCAACAACAACAGATTACACATTCTCCTTAATTTCACAGTGTTCACCAAAAGAGACCACATTCTGGGCCATAAAACACCCCTTAACAAGAGTAGAAATAATATGTCTGCTCTCACCACAATGGAATTACATTAAAATCAGTAACAAAAAGATAGCTGGAAACCCCCAAAATACTTGGAGATTAAACAACATACCTCTAAATAATACAAATCTCAGGAGAAATTTTCAAGTATTTTGAACTAAATGAAAATAAAAATATAACATCAAAATTTGTGAGGAGCAACAGGGAAATTTATAGTATTGAATGCATGTATTAGAAAAAAAGAAAGACCTAAAATCAATAAACTAAGCTTCCACTTCAGGAAACTAGAAAAAGAGAAGCAAATTAAATCTATAGTAAGCAGAAAAACAGAAATAAAAATTAGTGCAGTGCCTGACCAGGTAGTGGTACAGGGGAGAGAGCATCAGATTAGGATGTGGAGGACCCAGGTTCAAAACCCTGAGATCGCCAGCTTGAGCTCGGACTCATCTGGTTTGAGCACAGCTCACCAGCTTGAAGCCCAAGGTTGCTGGCTTGAGCAAGGGGTCACTCGCTCTGCTATAGCCCCCCATCAAGGCACATATGAGAAAGCAGTCAATGAACAACTAAGGTGCCACAATTATGAGTTGATGTTTCTCATCTCTCTCCCTTCATCAGCCTGAGCACAAGCTTGTCAGTTTGAGCATGAGGTTGCGAGCTTGAGCATGGGATCATCAACATGATCTCAAAGTGGCTGGCTTGAGCCCAAAGGTTGCTGGCTTGAAGCCCAAGGTCGCTGGCTTGAGCCCAAGGTCACTGGCTTGGCTTGAGGCCCCTGGTCATGGCACATATGAGAAGCAATCAATAAACAACTAAAGTGATGCAACTATGAGTTGATGCTTCTCAACTCCTTTCCTTCTCTTTTCCCTCTCCCTCCCTCTCTCTCTCTCTCTCTCTGAAAATAAAATTAAAATTAGGGCAAAAAGAAAGAAATCAACAGAGAAAAATCAACAAAACCAGTATCTAGTTCTTTAAAAAAAAAAGTCAGTAATGGCTAACTAAAAAAAAAAAAGAGAATGAGAGAAAGAAAACAAATTATTAATATCAGAAATTAAAGAGGAGATATCACTACAGATCCCATGGACACTAAAAGAACAATAGTGGAATATTATGAACAACTATATGTTCAAAATTTGATAACCTAGATGAAATGAACCAATTCCTTGAAAGACACAGTCGGCCAAAACTCACACAAAGAGAAACAGATAGTCTGTCTGACCAGGCGGTGGCTCAGTGGATAAAGTGTTAACCTGGGATGCTGAGGACCCAGGTTCAAAACCCCAAGGTCACCAGCTTGAGCCCAGAGTCACCTGCTTGAGTGTGGGACATGACCCTATGGTCGCTGGTTTGAGCTCAAAGGTCACTGGCTTGAAGCCCAAAGTCGCTGACTTGAGCAAGGGGTCACTGACTCGGCTGGAGCCCCTGGGTCAATGCGCATATGAGAAAGCAATCAATGAACTACTGAAGTGTGAAAACTACTAATTGATGCTTCTCATCACTCTCCCTTTCTGTCTGTCCATCCCTGTCTGTCCCCGCCTTCGCTAAAAAAAATAAAATAGACAATCTATTGATAAATAGGACTATATCTATTAAAGATATTGAATCAGCCTGACCAGGCGGTGGCGCAGTAGATAGAACGTCAGACTGGGATGCAGAGGACCCATGTTCAATACCCCAAGGTCACCAGCTTAAGCACAGGCTCATCTGGTTTGGGCAAAGCTCACCAGGTTGGACCCACCCAAGGTCAGAGCTTGAGCAAGGGGTTACTTGGTCTGCTGAAGGCCCACAGTCAAGGCACATATAAGAAAGCAAACAATGAACAACTAAGGTATTGCAATGAAAACTGATGATTGATGCTTCTCATCTCTCTCCATTCCTGTCTGTCTGTCCCTATCTATCCCTCTCTCTGACTCTCTCTCTGTCTCTGTAAAGAAAAAAAAAACTGAATCAATAATAACCTTCCAAACCAGAAAGCATCAGGTCCAGAAGGCTTCACTGGTCAAGTCTACCAAATACTTTCTAACTCATTCTATGAGATCAGCATTACCCTAACATTAAAACTAGACAAAGACATTACAAGAATAGAAACTACTGACCAATATGAACATAGATGCAAAAATCCTCAATAAAATATTAGCAAGTTGAATTTCACAATTTGATAAAAAGGGGAACAACATGCTGATGCCTCTCTCTTTCTCTCTCCCTTGTTCTCCCTCTCTCTCTCTCTCAAATCAACAAAAAAAAATTTTTTTAAAGAAAGAAGAGAGCCTGACCTGTGGTGGCGCAGTGGATAAAGCATCGACCTGGAAATGCTGAGGTCGCTGGTTCAAAACCCTGGGCTTGCCTGGTCAAGGTACATATGGGAGTTGATGCTTCCGGCTCCTCCCCCCCTTCTCTCTCTCTATCTTTCTCTCCTCTCTCTCGGTCTCTCTCTCCTCTCTAAAAATGAAAAAAAAAAAAAAAAAAAAAAAAAAAAAAAAAAAAGAAAGAAGAGAACAAAGCAGAGATGTCCCCTCTTACCACAGTTTTTCACAACACCCTAATTAATGCAGTAAAACAAAAAAAGAAAAAAGTGGTACATAGATTGGAAGAGACAAAACTGCCTTTCTTCATAAATGACATGATTTTCTATGGAGAAATTTTTTTAAATTAACACAGAAACTCCTGAAACTAGTAAGTGATCACAGCAAAGTTGTAGGATACAGATTAATGTACAGAGTCATTTGCTTCTCTATACACCAGGGGTCCCCAAACTTTTGACACAGGGGCCAGTTCACTGTCCCTCAGATCGTTGGAGGGCCGGACTATTAAAAAAACTATGAACAAATCCCTATGCACACTGCACATATCTTATTTTAAAGTAAAAAAACAAAACGGGAGCAAATACAATATTTAAAATAAAGAACAAGTAAATTTAAATCAACAAATTGACCAGTATTTCAATGGGAACTATGCTCCTCACACTGACCACAATGAAAGAGGTGCCCCTTCTGGAAGTGTGGTGGGGGCTGGATAAATGCCCTCAGGGGGCCGCATACGGCCCACGGACCATAGTTTGGGACCCCTGCTATACATCATCAATGAGCAAATGGTAACTGAACATAAAAACACATTACCATTCACATTAGCACCCCTACAAAATGAAATACTTAAGTATAAATCAAACACAATATGTATAAGATCAATATGAGGAAAACTACAAAATTCTGAAAGATATCAACAAAGAACTAAAATGAAGAGATATTCCATGTTCTTGGATAAGAAGACTCAATATTGTCAAGATGTTCTTCCCAACTTAATCTAATGACTCAATACAATCTCATATAAACCCCAGCTAGTTATTTTGTGGATACTGACAAACTGATTCTAAAGTTTACATACAGAGGAAAAAGACCCAAAATAGCCAACACAATATTGAAGAAGAAGAGCAAAGTCAGAACACTGCCACTACTGAACCTCAAGGTTTACTGTGAAACTGCAGTAATCACAACAATCTGGTACTAGCAAAACAATAGGCAAATTGATCAGTGAAACATATCATATCATATCATAGAAAGCACAGAAATAGGCCCACATAAATAGAGTCAACTGGTCTTTGACAAAGGAGCAAAGGCAATACAATAAAGCATAGTCTCTTCCAATATATTATGTGGGAATAATAGGACATCCACAGGAAAAAAAAAAGAATATAGACCACACACTCTTCACAAAAATTAACTCAAAATAGATTAAAGACCTAAATGTGAAACACAAAACAATAAAAGTCCTACAAGACCTAAATGACCTTGAGTATAGCAATGACTTTTTAGATACAACACCAAAGGCACAATCCCTGAAAGAAATAACTGACAAGCTGGACTTCATTAAAATTAAAAACTGCTGAGAAAGACAATGTCAAGAAAATGAAGACGGGCCAAAGACTGAAAATCTTTGCAAAAGACACATTTTATAAAGGACTGTTAGCCAAAATATACAAAGAACTTTTAAAACTCAAAAATAGGGAACAACCCAATTTAAAAATGAGCCAGCTGCCTGACCTGTGGTGGCGCAGTGGATAAAGCGTCGACCTGGAAATGCTGAGGTCGCCGGTTCGAAACCCTGGGCTTGCCTGGTCAAGGCACATATGGGAGTTGATGCTTCCAGCTCCTCCCCCGTCTCTCTCTCCTCTTTCTCTCTCTCTCTCTCTCTCTCTCTCTCTCTCTCCTCTCTAAAGTGAATAAATAAAAGTAAAAAAAAAAAAAAAAAAAACATTTAAAAAAAAAAAAAAAAAAAAAAAATGAGCCAGCCTGACCAGTGGTAACACAGTGGATAGAGTGTTGACCTGGGAAGCGGAGGACCCAGGTTCAAAACCCCGAGGTTGCTGGCTTGAGTGCAGGCTCACCAGCTTGAGCACAGAATTGCTGGCTTGAGCATGGGATCAACACAATGCTGAGATTGGTGGCTTGAGCCCAAAGGTTGCTGGCTTGAAGCCCAAGGTCATTGGCTTGATGAAGGAGTCACTGGCTCAGCTGGAGTCCCCAGGTCACGGCATGTATAAGAAGCAATTATGAACAATTCAAGTGACACAACTCTGAGTTGATGCTTCTCATCCCTTTTCCTCCTTATCCCAAGCAAGAAAAAAAAATGAACCAAAGACCTCCACAAAGATATACAGATAGCAAGGAAAGTGTATGAATACGTGTTCCACATCATGTTATCAGGGAAATTAAATGAAACAATGAGATACCACTTCTGTTAGAATGGCCAAAGTCTAAAACACTGACAACACCAAATGCTGACAAGCTTGTGGAGCAATATGATACTCTCTTTCTTCGCTGGTAGAAACTATTTGGAATTTTGGGTACAGCTATTTTGGAAGACAGTTTCATAGTTTGTTACAAAACGAAACATACTTTTACATGAAACATACTCTTATAAGAGATGCAATTGCACTCTTAGTATTTACCTAAATGAAATGAAAACGAATATCTACACAAAAACCTATATATAGATGTTTATGGAAGTTTTATTGATAACTGTCAAAACCTGGAAACAAGCAGATGTCTGTCAGTAGGTAAATGGATAAATTGTAGTATATCCAGATAACAGAATATTATTCAGCACTAAAAAGAAATGTTATCAAGCCATGAAAAGATATCAAGAAAACCAAATGCATATTTCTAAGTGAAAGAAGCCAATTTTAAGAAGCTACATACTATATGATTCCGACTGAATGACAATCTGGAAACGGCAAAATTATGGAAACAAAATGCTCACTGGGTGCCAGGTTTGAAGGACTGTGGAAAGAGGATAACAAGTAGGCAGAACACAGAGGATTTTGAGAACAGAGAAACTGTATATGATACTATAATTGTGGATATATATTATTGTACATTTAAACAAACTCATAAGATGTACAGCATCAAAAGTGAACCCTAATGTAAACTGTGAACTTTGGACGATAATAATACGTCAATATAGATTCACTGATTGGAAAAAAACAAATAATTTGTTGACAGTGATGTAGATAGTGGGGGAAGTTGTGTGTGTTGGAAGGCAGGAGGTACATGAAAATTCTGAATTCTGTATATTTTCAATTTTGCTGTGAACCTAAAATTGCTCTAAAAAATAAATTTTATTAATTACTCTTAAAAAGAGGTGTCCAGGGCATAGAGAAAAAAGAACAGCGTGAATACAATGTATGGGTCTGTATGCATATGTACTTTGATTGTATACACATAGACCCACACATACATACACATGCATAAAACAATGTCTAGATAGAATCTCTAAGAGATGAAATATTATTTTTACTTTTTTTTAATTATTGATTTTTTTGAGAAAATGGGAGGTTCAGTGACAGAGACAGAGATAGAAAAACATTGACTTACTATTCCACTCATTCATGCCATCATTGATTGGTTTTTCTATGTGCCCTGACCAGGGATCGAACCTAAAACCTTGGCATGTCCAAATGACAACTAATCTGCCCAGCCAGGGCCTACTTTCTTTTTTATTCTGTCTTTATTATTTAAATTGTTTACATTGAGCCTTTAACCAACTAATCTACCCTGCCTGGGCCTACTTTCTTTTTTATTGTCTTTATTATTTAAATTGTTTACATTGAGCCTCTTCTAAAATAACAAAATTACTCAAAAATAAATTAATCAAATGAAAATTTTTAATACACAAAATTACATGTGTCCAGGTTATTATTGAATTCTAATAAAATGACAAACTGCTTGACTAAGAAATCTGCAGAAAAGACCTGCCATCACAAAAGTCCTGAACAGCCTATAAGAAAGATAAAAAGCACTGGCCAGTTGGCTCAGCCGTAGAGCGTCGGCCTAGTGTGCGGGGAACCCGGGTTCGATTCCCAGCCAGGGCACACAGGAGAAGCGCCCATTTGCTTCTCCACCCCCACCCTCCTTCCTCTCTGTCTCTCTCTTCCCCTCCGCAGCCAAGGCTCCATTGGAGCAAAGATGGTCCGGGCGCTGGGGAAGTCTCCTTGGCCTCTGCCCCAGGCGCTAGAGTGGCTCTGGTCTCGGCAGAGCGACCCCCCCCCCCCCCCGGAGGGGCAGAGCATCGCCCCCTGGTGGGCAGAGCGTCGCCCCTGGTGGGCGTGCCAGGTGAATCCCGGTCTGGTGCATGCGAGAGTCTGTCTGTCTCTCCCCGTTTCCAGCTTCAGAAAAATTAAAAAATTAAAAAATTAAAAAAAGAAAGATAAAAAATGATGAGACAAAGTGTTTTTTCCTTTTTAAGACAAACAGCTTGGCCCTGACCGGTTGGCTCAGCGGTAGAGCGTCGGCCTAGCGTGCGGAGGACCCGGGTTCGATTCCCGGCCAGGGCACACAGGAGAAGCGCCCATTTGCTTCTCCACCCCTCCGCCGCGCTTTCCTCTCTGTCTCTCTCTTCCCCTCCTGCAGCCAAGGCTCCATTGGAGCAAAAATGGCCCGGGCGCTGGGGATGGCTCTGTGGCCTCTGCCCCAGGCGCTAGAGTGGCTCTGGTCGCAACATGGCGACGCCCAGGATGGGCAGAGCATCGCCCCCTGGTGGGGTAGAGCGTCGCCCCTGGTGGGCGTGCCGGGTGGATCCCGGTCGGGCGCATGCGGGAGTCTGTCTGACTGTCTCTCCCTGTTTCCAGCTTCAGAAAAATGGAAAAAAAAAAAAAAAAAGACAAGCAGCTTTATTCTTGTGGTTCTTGGATTCAGCTATTTAGGCATGTAAAAAACTTGAACATCCTGATGTATTCCCCAGGGCAGCTTTGTCTAAATAAAATGACTTGGAAGATATCCCTTAATTCCCCAGGGCAGCTTTGTCTAAATAAAATGACTTGGAAGATATCCCTTAATTCCCCAGGGCAGCTTTGTCTAAATAAAATGACTTGGAAGATATCCCTTAATTCATACTTTTGTTTTTCCTTAAAATAACTGTGGTGAGATCTGGGAACAGGAAAAAGAATAAATTAATATTGAGTCCATTCAGTCCATTAAAGTATTTTATTTATACTATTTGTGTGAGATAAGCCAAGGAAAGGCAAGACAAACAGTACTTTTCGTTTAACTACTAGTGAGCAAAAAACACAAATGAAGAAACCGTAATGCACAGTAAGGCCTGGCCAGGTAGCTCAGTTGGTTAGAGCACCATCCTGATACACCAAGGTTGCAGGTTTGATCCCCAGTGAGGGCACATATAGGAATCAACCAATGAAAAAAAAAACAACAAGTGGGACAACAAATAGAAGTCTTTCTCTCTCAACCTCTCTCTCTCCTTTCCTCCCTCCCTAAAATCAATAAATTTAAAAAACAGTAGTAGTCTCATTGCAAAATTCTAAGCTATCCTCACCCACAATTTCCTTTTCCAAAAGATTTCATAATTTTTAAAAATAATAAAAAACAAAATTCATTGTATATTATGTATAAAGTAAAGTGATAATTTACTCGTTATCTAGTATACTTCAATCACCTATAGTACCTAAAATACCTGCTTTTATTGACCCAGTGATCAAACTCACATGCCAAAATTCTTATTTGTTTTATGTAGTACATACTGTCAGAGCCTGAATCTGGAAAATCAACAAAATAACATTCTTCACAATTTCCAAACACTTTTAGAATGAGTTTATGGTTTATTTCTTAATACTTTAAGGAAATTAATAACTTTTTTCAAATAAGCTTTCTTTACTAATAAATCAAACTACAACAAATCTTTCCAACCACCATTCAAATATTTCTGTTCACTGTTTACATTGTGACAAATCCATTTTTAATTAAAAGATAGCATTAAGTGCACTCTCTGAGCACACCCACGCCCCCACTTCCCTCAAGCGTGTAGTTTGCTTCTTCTATCCTAAGTTCTAAGAGTCCCAAGGAGACTTGCACCCAGGGGAGCAATGGGCAGTGGCAGCTAGTGCTGGGTTTAACCCCTCGTCTTTCTCCAGGGGCCCTTCCTAAACCTCACTGTTCTAAGCTCTAATAAACTTAGTTTCATTTTCACCTGAAAGAAAGAAGAGACAACAGCATTAAAAAGAAGAAAAGTCAGCCCTGGCCAGGTGGCTCAGTGGAGAAAGCATGCACCCAACTTGACAGAGGTCGTGAGTTCAACCCCACGGTCAAGAAGCAAACAATGAATATATAACTGAATGGAACTAAGTGAAACAACAAGTTGATGCTTCTCTCTCTGTCTCTCTCTCTTTCCCTTCCCTTCTCTCTGTCTCAAATCAAGATAAAAACAAAAATAAAAAGGAGAAAACTTTTTAAAGCTCAGTAAACATAAAGCAATCAGATGAGGTTTATTACTAAACCTACTGGTAATAATGTGAAAAGCAGAGTGAAGACTAAGCAGAGTCCTCTTGGAAGAGAGCTACAACATTTGATATGAAAATCATCTCTTAAGACCTGGATGTTCGGTGGCGCAGTGGATACAGCGTCCGACTGGGATGCAGAGGACCCAGGTTCGAGACCCCGAGGTTACCAGCTTAAGTGCAGGCTCATCTGGTTTGGGCAAAGCTCACCAGCTTGGACCCAAGGTCGCTGGCTCGAGCAAGGGGTTACTCAGTGTGCTGTAGCCCCACAGTCAAGGCACATATGAGAAAGTAGTCAATGAATAACTAAGGTGTTGCAACGAAAAACTGATGATTGATGCTTCTCATCTCTCTCCGTTCCTGTCTGTCCCTATCTATCCCTCTCTCTGATTCTCTCTCTGTCTCTGAAAAGAAAAAAAAAGACCCGGATGTCATTTTTAGGGTCACTTTTCTCACCATAACCATGGAGTGATAAATTATAAACTGGTAAATGTAAACGGATACTTGAATTAATGTCCTTGAAGGGCAGATGAAGGTTATCAGTCTCCTATATGACAATAGATTATTTTATCAACTGAGGACTTAAAGCCAAGTAAAACCTGATTATATAGTCTCTGCTCTTATTTCTTCTCCCCATCTCAGTTGTTTATGGAAACATCAATTATTGTATCAATTTCTATTCCCTCTCTTTATCTATACTTGCTAATCATCTATCTTCATGCATTAAACTTTATGTTCAGTTTATAAATCTAACATACTTATTTTTTTAAGTGGCAAATATGAAGAAAAGGAGAACACAGTAAAGTTAATTTGGGTTGTCCCCTTTCATAGCTAATGATTAGGCAAAGTAGATGACAGTAAGTTATAAAGACAAAAAGACTGAGAAAAGGAACAGCAACATAAGGGCGGGACACACACGTTCAGAAACTTGTGAAAGAAGAACAAAGAGCTGATAGCAAAGAGACTAATAAGGTAGTTTTGCCTCAAGCATATCCTTTATAAACATTGTCAGGATTCCTCAGGATCACATCCTTCAGTTAACACTCAATGCACAGCTACTTTATAATGCTGCAGCAAATAAAATGTACTATTTGTATGTTCTCCTCTTAAATTGAGAAAGTAAAAACATCTATGGAAGAAACTAAGTACTGAGCAGACATTCATTGACCCTCACACATGATTTGGATCAAGTTTCAACACGCAAAACTATGCACTTGTACAACACAGCATTATATCTTCATGGACTGTAAAGTCATCATCATAACCAAACTAAACGGGATATAGAGTTTAAATGACTTCAACCATTTACTTGAAGACAACAGCAAGAATTTTTAATGATACTGAGGTTGTTTTAATCATTTCTTGTCTTAAGCATTACTTCTAAGAAGAACATAGTATTTACTATAGTTTGATAAACAAATTTTAATTATGTCAGGACCTTAGTAACCTCTGATGAGTCCAAGATAACTATAAAGGTTTGCAGACTGCATATTTTAAAATGCAGCTGAAAACTATTAAGTATGACATCTACATATAAGAAGTAAAATACTGAGTCAAATAATCACTTAACAAAAAAAACTTAATCTCTACTAGAACTGAAGGATATCAGAATCTAAGAATTGAAAGGGAATTTACAAAATATCTAGTAACCTGTAAGTAGTAATAGTAATAATAGTTTTTGACACACACCGATCTATCAGTAATCACTCCGAACCTACAGTGCTCGGGGTGGCTGAGGAGTAGTGAAAAAAAAAGTGTAAATTTGAAAGACTGATAAAAAGTATCACTCTCATCCCCAGGAATCTGATCTGCCTTCTGGTTCAGACACACTAAACCAGGGGTCCCCAAACTACGGCCCACGGGCCGCATGCGGCCCCCTGAGGCCATTTATCCGGCCCCCACCGCACTTCCGGAAGGGGCACCTCTTTCATTGGTGGTCAGTGAGAGGAGCACATTGACCATCTCATTAGCCAAAAGCAGGCCCATAGTTCCCATTGAAATACTGGTTTGTTGATTTTAATTTACTTGTTCTTTATTTTAAATATTGTATTTGTTCCTGTTTTGTTTTTTTACTTTATAATAAGATATGTGCAGTGTGCATAGGGATTTGTTCATAGTTTTTTTTATAGTCCGGCCCTCCAATGGTCTGAGGGACAGTGAACTGAACCCCTGTGTAAAAAGTTTGGGGACCCCTGCACTAAACACTAGTCATATAGTAGTAAGATTTCCTTTACAACATCCTTGTGTATTCACTCAGCCTAGGCATGAACATTTCTAGAACAGACAGCTCTGTGCAATGAGCTTTATAATTAGCTGAAAATACAGCTATAGGTTTAACAGCCTGATAATGTTTTAAACTATTTTTTCTCTGCAAACGTAACTTTTCTAGAGTATCCACATATCTACATGATACTGGTTAATTTTAAATGACCGTACTTGCTTGAAAGACATATGGAACCAAAAATCTGTGTCCTTTAATTTCCATTAACTGGTTCTGGTTGTGTCCTCTGAAACTAATCCCTACTCTATTTGATAGTCTCATCAGATATTTAAAGACATACCTTCTACTCCTCCCTACCTTCACTGTCTCCTTTCTACATTAAATATTGGCAATTCCTTCACTTAAAAGACTGTTAATGTGAGTGAATGAGGGCCTCCATCAGGGTATTTTAACCAACAAGCTGAAAGGGTAGAACTAGCAACATGATACAAATATATGAGTGCTTACATGCCCACATTCAGAGGTTTCAGGTCTGATGTCTAGGATAATGATGCCATTAACAGAAACAGGGAACCTAAAAGGAGAAGGTTAAGGAGAAGATGGGGAATTCATTTGAGACAAAGGGATTTTGAGATTCGTAACAATACGGGTAAGTTCATTTCCAAGTCTCATTCCATTAAATATGATAAGCTCTTTTCAAAGTCCCATTCCATTCATTACTTTTGCCAAGAAAAAGGTAAGTTCATATTACTGAGGCTAGTAATTACATGTCCTTTAAATATAAATAGCACATTTATTGACTCATCAGTGGTTACCTCTCTAAGATACTATGAGCTACAGAAAACCATAAAACCCAGTTCCTGTCCTCATTAACCTTACATTCTAATAAGTAAGATGTTTATAAGTAAGCAAAAGTCATGACTATATATGGTTGATAGATAAAATGGCTACTCAGATGCCATCCCAAGAACAATGCAGGCCCAAAAGAGGAGGAACGGCTCAAAACAGAACATTCTCATCCCTAAGGTTAACTACAACTAATATAGTTAATTTGCTTGCTAGTCTCTCTCTTCATGGCTTCCTGGCCTTTGAAATGTAGCAAAAAGTTTACCTTTGCAGGAATGTCAGGAAAAGTTTACAGTGGGGAGAGACCTGACCATTAGGGGAGTTTAAATCACAATAGTTGTTTGTGAAAGCCTAGACACAGCACCTACTGCAGAAAGTTAAAGCCTGTAAATTAATTAGAAACTTAGATCACGAATGCTAAATCTTTACTTTGTAGCCCAGGGTAGTCAACTTTTTTATACCTACAGCCCACTTTTGTATCTCTGTTAGTAGTAAAATTTTCTAACCTCCCACCACGTCCACAGTAATGGTGATTTATAAAGTAGGGAAGTAACTTTACTTTACAAAATTTATAAAGCAGGGTTACAGCAAGTTCAAGCATATAATAATTACTTACCAAGTACTTTATGTCGGATTTTCGCTAAGTTTGGCAGAATAAATCTTTATAAAACAACTTACTATAGTTAAATCTATCTTTCTATTTATACTTTGGTTGCTCTGCTACCACTCACCATGAAAGCTGGAACGCCCACTAGTGGGTGGTAGGGACCAGGTTGACTACCACTGTTGTAGCCTAAAGAAAACAGAGTCCCTGTGAAAAAAATTCACCAGTAATTCCCAGGGTCACCAGGACCCAGCTGTTCTTGGGAGATACCTTATTCTGGATCTCTTGAAGATTTACCAAGGATACCAGACAGGACCAAGTTGATAAAGCCTGTGCTACATCAGAAAAAAACTTGCAGAGAAGGTGTCTCTGCCGCTGAATCTCCCTTTTCCTGCTCATCATAAAGTCAGTGACCAAGGCCACAAACCAGGATATGCTAATCCACCCCATCCCCTATATCTACCGCTCCTCTACAGCTCGGGGCTGACACCCTTTGCTGGTCTCAGCCCACCTGCACCCAGGAATTTTTTAAATAAATTTTCCTTTTGGAACACATTAGCCTCGTGTTTTCAGTTCAGCCCAAGGTTTCTGCCTTTCAATGGTTATGTCTTACAATAGAAATAGTGTTATAATTTGTAAGAGAAATATCTTCCCCTTTCCAATGAAAATATTTACACATGAAAAATGTGTAAATATATGTTACAGGGTAACACACGGTCACAACTGGCATTCTTCAAAGACAAAGAACAAGGACTTACAAATAACATAAATCTTTTATTCTGGGTGTAAATACAGAAAAACACTAACCATATTTCTTAGGAATGAGTTTAAAGTACTGTAAACAATTGTCTACTGTTGAAGATTAATGCTTGAATTGTATCATCAGTCAAAAGAAGAACATTGTTTAAAATGTTCGCAAATACAATTGTTTTGGCGTTCATATGGCATTGTTTGATGTCATTTTTAAAATCATTTCTAATTTTAAGTCATATTCTAGCAATTTGAAAATAGAGCTACAAATTTAAAGTTTTACAGAGATAAAATCTGCATCTGATATAACTGTTCTGGAGATCCCTATAACTATACAGTATGATGACGTTTTAAAATATTATGTCTACTTTAGAATTTTACAAATAAATTATTTTTAAAAAAGCAGTTTAGTTGGATTTTTTTTTTTACTGAGTTAATTGGGGTGACATTGGTTCATAGGCTCATATAGTTTCAAGTGTACAATTCTATATGATACATGATCTGTATAATGCACTGTGTGCCCACCACCCAGTCAAACCATCTTCTGTCACCATATATGTGGCCCCCTTTACCCTGTCCTACCTCGCCACCCTCTTCCCTCTGGTAACCACCATACTGCTGTCTGTGTCTATGAGTTTCAGTTTTATATTCCACATAAAAGTGAAATAATATAGTTCTTAGCTTTTTCTGATTTATTTTGCTTAGCATAATATTCTAAAAGAATATTTAAATTGATAACAATCACACAGAAAAAAATAATTCAAATAACTTTGACTATACATGTTTAGTGAGATATATTCTAAAGGATATAAAATGGCAAAGAAATCTTTACTTGGCAAATCTGTTATTGGAGGGAGTTTCAACATAGTAATTCAATAACTATCTTAAGTGTTGAAGGACAGATCAGATGAATAAATATAATGGTGCAGTTGAAAACCAAAATTCTCCCTGTATGAAAAGGAGATACAATATAAACTAAGAGAAGGTGAAGATGAAGTCTGTGGTTTTGAATTTGAATTGAAGGTTTCCTAAAACTCATCTTTCTTCAAAAAACAGTGGAGCTTGGGGGGGATACATGTGTGTGTCCCCATTTAGAGGGCCTAAAAGCAATGATGTCCCAGTAGCCACAAGAACATTTGGCCCTTAACACTGGTTTGAACTGCATGGGTATATTTATATGTGAATCTTTTTCAATAAATGCTATAAATGTACTTTCTCGTTGTTATAATTTTCTTAACATTTTTTTCTCTAGCTTACTTTATTGTAAAAACACAGTGTGTGTGTGTGTGTATATATATATATATATATATATATATATATATATAACACACAAAATATTTGTTAGACGACTGTTTATGTTTTCAGTAAGGTGTCCAGTCAATAAATAGTAAGCTATAAATGGCTCGGTTTGGGGGATGTTAAAAGTTATATGTGCATTTTCAACTGCACAAGGGTTATCACCCCTAAACCCTACATTGTTCAAGGGTTAACTGTATAGTCAGTGCCCAAATCTTGGTTTCTAACTACCATTTCCCACTAAAATGAACCAGGGTCCACGGTAAAATGCCTTATTCCAGGTCTCAACAGGTAATATACAAAGTGAACCTGGAATATCTTACTGTACAAAAAGTAAGAATGTGCCCCAATACCAATGTGGACCTATACAAAAGCCATAGGAACCAGCTTCCAGGGACTAAAGAAGTTTGGGATAATTTAATCATCAATAAGAATAATAGTTGTAACACACTGGATAATTTTTTTTTTTGAAGAATCCTTTGGTACATAGTGATACTAAAAAAAAAAAAGAGGAAAAAAAGCTCTTCTTTAGAGAAGATAATCAGCAAACATAAGAGGATTAAGAGAATTAGAAAACCATGCCTAGCATGTGGTGGTGCAATGGGCAGAAC
This sequence comes from Saccopteryx bilineata, assembly GCF_036850765.1. Classification (NCBI taxonomy): domain Eukaryota; kingdom Metazoa; phylum Chordata; class Mammalia; order Chiroptera; family Emballonuridae; genus Saccopteryx; species Saccopteryx bilineata. The sequence goes on from NC_089492.1 coordinate 239,212,706, forward strand.
ACCAACCTAGGACACTGAGATAGCTGGTTCAAAACCCTACACTTATAAACCTGGGCTTATAATTACTTCTTCACCCTATCCATAAGAGCGAAAAGCAAGTACAAAGTTCAGCAAGACTGGTTAAAAATAAAAATACCCTGGCCAGTTAGCTCAGCAGTAGAGCATTGGCCCAGTGTGTAGAAGTCCACGGTTCAATTCCTGGTCAGGGCACACAGGAGAAGCGCCCATCTGCTTCTCCACCCCTCCCCCCTCCTTCCTCTCTGTCTCTCTCTTCCCCTCCCGCAGCCAAGGCTCCATTGGAGCAGTCTGCCCGGGCGCTGAGGATGGTTCTGTGGCCTCTGCCTCAGGCGCTAGAATGGCTCTGATTGCAACAGAGCAATGCCCCAGATGGGCAGAGCATCGCCCCCTGGTGGGCGTGCTGGGTGGATCCCAGGTGGGCGCATGCAGGAGTCTGTCTGCCTGCCTCCCCGTTTCCAACTTCAGAAAAATACAAAAAAAATACAAAAAAAACCACCAGACTTAAAAATAATGAGATAACTTATGTAAGGTCACACTGGTAGTAAATAGCAAAACACACCTTCAATCTAGGCAGTCTGACTCCAAAGCCAGTCTACTGCTATACTATGAAATGTACAATTTAAATAAACTCATTATATTCAATGAATGCCTACTAAATGAATAAAATCTCGGGAAAATATTTTAAAAGTCTGTGTAACATTGAGCCTCTTATTATTCAATAAAGAATTTCCTGAGTAAAATTAATTGTGAAATATTTCCTTTAGCCCCAAAATATTAAGCATGGCTGAAACCATTTCTGATTAATTAGAAATAATCCAAATTTGACAGGGTACAAATATTAGAATTTATATTTTATTGACACATTAGATTATATTTGCTTAGAGAAAACCGATAACTGTATTAAAATTTCTACAGCACAATAATCAGAATAGAAAAGCTGCAGGCTTGTTTGGGGTTACATGGTCCCCCAAAAGCCAGGAACTACAATAATTTCTGTCTCTGAGACATAAATGAATAGCATACAATACTGTTTCACCAGATCTGTCCAAATATACAGAAATACCTCAATAACAACTACAACAAATAAATTTTTTTTTATATTTGCATTTATTTTATTGAATAGAACATGTGTTAAGTGGGTTTTATTTTTAAGTTTTTACTAAACTATACAATTCTCTATATTGTCTACTTTTTACCTTTAAACTGTTTCCAAAATTTTACCATGAGTGAACTGACAATTCAACATAGCATCATATTATTGGACTAATTACAAGCTCTTCGTTTTTCAGGGGAGAAGCCTTATTAATGTGTAAACTAGGCCATACACAGACTTAAACTTTCAAAGCTTTTCTAATCCCGCTGGGTACTTTCAATGACATAATCTAATTACAAGTCACAAGCAACCTAGGAGGAAAGAGTATTCCCTCGAGTCTATTATTATTAATTGACATACAATCATTGCAAAAATTCTACAGGGGACATATGTTCCCGGTAGGCAAAGAAAAAAATTCCATCTATAATTCAGATACCAAGAGATGTACGGCCACGTATTCTCCTCAAATTTATAGGCAGTAGTGAACTCCTTGTGGGAAACTAATCAATACAAAACGAAAATGTAAGCCAAAGAAACCTTTAGATAAACTAAGTACTCAGAGACATGCTGAGTAGACCACTGACGTCTCTGGTCTTCACCAGTCATCTCACGCATATGTTCGAGTTTCCATCCTAAAAAGCCCTTACATGTGGATGGAAGTGGAAGAATTGAGGGTGAAGCGAGAACCAAATAAAAGTGATTGCAAGTTAGTCTGTATGGGAAAGCATGAAGATATTCATACGAGTGTGTTAAGGTCTGAAGCAGTAACAAAGGCCAAATAGGGGGGAAATAGGAATGAGAAAATTACGACCTCAGGAATCCGATTTGGGGGGTGAGGGTTCCCTTTTCTTTTATTTTCTTAAATGAGGAGAAATAGGAAAGGAGGTAAACGGATGCGATAGTGCAGGGGACAAGTGGTGGTGCCTGGACACCTAAGAAAAGCCACCAGAAAAGGGGGAACAGCTTCCCCAGCTGCCCACAGGGAAGGCTTACGGTGTGTTACCTCTGGAGCCCAGAAAGGCGACAAATGAGAAGGCAAATGACACTAGAAAGGAGGGAGGAACCAAAACCTTCAGAGACCACACTGTGGGCCACAGGATCCCCTCTAAGGGCAGGGCCGCCCAAGAAACCCAAGAAATCTAGTCATTCGAGGATCAAGACACTAATCCCCCACCTCTTCCTGACTCCCCTGGCCCCCTCACCGAAACAGAATGGGAGACATGTAAGAAGTGTGCAGGAGCCACCAACCCGGGAGAAGGTCCAGCTCCCGCGCAAGCCGCCACCAACACTGCCCGCACTCTCTGAGGCTCCGACCACAGCGCGGCCGCCACAGGCACTTCCAGTTCCCGGGCCACCGTAGTCAGAGGACCGGCCTCCCTGCAGACCTAATAGATGAGCCACTTCCGGGCACTAACTTCCTTTGATTGGCGGCAGCAATAACAGCCGCCTACGAATTCCTGGTCCGCTGACTTCATCCATCCCTTTTTCGCCCCCTGTCCGCCACCTAGCCACTGAAGTCACCAATCTGACCAGCGGCGAACCGAGGGAAAGTAGCCATCTGTCACATTCTGCCTGCAAGGAGTTCTTGTTGAACAATTGAACTTCAAGCAACGCCACGCCCACTTTCTCGCAGGAACTTCAAGATCCAGGATGCACTGCGTCCCTCAGTCTTCACTCTCTCCCCAACACCATCAGACCGCAAATACGTTTTTAGAGAAGTCATTATCTCTCTGGCTAATGTTGACCTTTCTAACAAGCACAGCTTTGGTAAAAAATAAAATAAAATAATAATAATCATAAAGTAATATTCTTTCCTTCACGTATTGTGAAGTACTCTATAGTTGGAACTATAGGTAAATTTTTTAAAAAGTCAAGGAATGTGTGTACTCATTTTCCACATTTAGGTTATTTTCAAGGATTGAAACACATGACAATCTGCAAAGGCTTATTATAAAATGAGAATTTTTTATGCTCACTGATAAGTGGTGTTGGGAGATGCTATTTATTGCAAAGTGTAATCCCATGTTATTTTGTAGTACTGCAAGATTGTGCTGGAGCACAGACTACCAGATGTATGCTCCTGAATTGCGTGGAAACCTGTAATAATGAAACCGGAAAATATATCGGAGTTCTGCCTAACCTGTGGTGGCACAGTGGATAAAGTGTCAACCTGAAACACTGAGGTCCCGGCGGAAACCCTAGGCTTGCCTGATCAAGGCACATATGGGAGTTGATGCTTCCAGCTCCTCTCCCGTGTGTGTGTGTGTGTGTGTGTGTGTGTGTGTGTGTGTGTGTGTCTTTATCTCTAAAATGAATTTTTTAAAAATCTAAAAATAAAAAAATATATCAGAGTTTGTGTTGCCTGTCACCAATTCAGAGACAGAGATTAAATCTTTACGGGTGCTTTATTCGGATGACTGGCAATCTGGGGAGATGGGGGTTATATTTCCAAATCAACACTTTTTTTCAAGTCATAGTTACTTCACTTTAGTTGTTCATTGATTGTCTGTTTTATGTGCCTTGACCTGGCAAGACCAAGGTTTCAAACTGGCTACCTCAGCATTTCAGGTCAACACTCTATCCACTGTGCCACCACAGGCCCCGCCCAACTTTTTTATAAAGGAAAGAAAAAGGTAAGTAAGGATTTGGGGGTTTCAAAGGGTAATCAGATCAGTCACTCAAGTTAAAATTTTAGCTCTTGCATTCCCCTTATTAATATAAGTTAGAAATTTAAAAATTAACAGGCTCTACTACCGGACTGTGAAATCATATAGGAAAGAAAACCTTTCAGAATGCAGAATTTAAAAGTTAAAAATTAACTTTGAAATGTTTTTCAATTTTTAATGTGTTAAATGGTTTGAATTACTTTATTTTTTTCATTATTCTCACCAAAACAGGTAACTAGAATATTTATTTTCTATTATGTAGTAGGGCAACCAAGTAACCAATCACTCAAAGGATGTAACAAAATAAAAAATATTAACATTTATTAGAGTTATTAGATTTAGCAAACTAAATTACTCTTTTCTTGACTGATTAGATAGCCTGTGGTTCCATGTTTTAAAACACAGAACTCTGTTTTGATTTCTTAAGACAGATAACATGCATCTAACAAGCTGTGTGGATATTTTGTTACTTTAAGACTTGTATCACAACCTGACCAGGTGGTGGCGCAGTGGATAGAGTGTCGAACTGGGACACAAAAGGACCCAGGTTCGAAACCCTAAGGTCTCCGGCTTGATCACGGGCTCACCAGCTTGAGCACGAGGTTGCTAACTTAAGCCCCCCAAGGTTACTGGCTTGAGCAAGGGGTCACTCGCTCTGCTGTAGTTCCCTCCCCTCCCCATCAAGGCACATATGAGAAAGCAATCAATGAACAACTAAGGAGACTAAGGAGCTGCAATGAAGAATTGATGCTTCTCATCTCTCTCCCTTCCTGCCTGTCTGTCCCTCTCTCTGTCTCTGTTTCTCAAAAAAAAAAAAAAAAAGACTTGAATTACAATAATGAATATATTTTATTTTTGATATTGTGTATCAAAGAAATAATGCTTGGACTCTTGAAATAAACTACTTGGTAATTATACAAAATAAAAGTATGTGTATACCACAAGCATTGGTTTTTTATGGATTTATCACAAAACAAATTTTAATTGGTTAGAAAACAGATTAGAATAGTTTCCATTTCTACGATTTCACATAGAAGCCACAGAGGGAAATTATATTCTGTAATACTGACATGGCATCCGCTACCATGCAAACTGCTTTCCAACTCCAGTGTGCTAAATAATGCAGCACTAGCAAGTAAATATTTAAAATCTATGATCATGGAAAACAATCTGCTGCTTTCCATACTCATGCACCAAAACAATAACAGAGAGAGAGAAAATATTTCCTTTGGAATGATTCAGAAGTAATGATAAACTATAATTAGGTTATCTGCTATTCATAGGTGTTTGTAGTAAATAAACACATAATTACATCCACTTATCAGGGATGTTAGTAAGGAAGCTTTAAAATATGCTAAATATTTGATACCCATATTTCTAAAGCAGTTTCAGTGATCAATTGGGTAAATGAATGTGGAAGAGAGTTTAAAGAATTCATAATTTATGTAACAGAATGTAGGTTTTTAAAAATGATTCTTGCAGCTGCAGTGCTTAGCGATAGTCTCTCCTCTAAATATCTTTGACTTTCCAATTCAGCCAATTGCCAACACAAGAGTTAAAATTGGACAAAATGTTCATTTCAGTGCAACGAATATACCATGAGTGCTGCTAGAGTCAAAGCACTCTGTCTAGGCACTACAGTCTTTTCTGAAGCCCAGTTTTGGTAATGAGGAAAGACTTAAAGGAAAAGGCTTAAAGATAAGACCTTTATCAGAATGGAATAGAAAGCAAGATGTATATAACAATGACTTTTAATAATGACTTGTGCATTTGGTTAATTGGAATTCTATTATAATAGCCCATATTCCTTTTAAAAGGCAGGAGCCTAAACATCTGTGTCTCTCTCAGCACTAAACACAGCACTTTGTGCAGACTGACTGACACTCCATAAGTGTTTTGGAAGTTCCCAGTGATGTCTGAGGCCCTGAAACTCCCTTCTTATTCATATTGTGTAGTTTTAACATAAGCTATTATGTTTTAAATTAATAATTTCAATTATATAATAAATAGCTATTACAACCAGAATATTTGATTAATCAGAATTTTACATTAAAAATAATGAAAAATAGCAACAATTTACTGCTGTATATATACATATGTATATAAAACACATTTATCTTGAGTGTCTAGCCCTTTCTAAAATGTCATCATATCCTATGCATATACTTTGAAAATATACTAGCCATTCTAGTAGTACACTGATTGTAACAGAGCTCCAGATTTTTGTTAGTAAACTTTTGATCCTTAACTTCTACCTAGGGACCTATGGAAAAATGAAAGTTCTGTTTAATTATTAAATGTGTACAATGAATGCCTGATCAGCAATATTATTTTGAGATAAATTAAACTCAGCCTTGATGAGGTGAATACTTGGAAGACTAAGCAATTATTTTAAACAAAATTTAGTGAAACTTTTTCTTCTTTCCAAGTGACCTTATCTCTATCACCTTGCCTATATTTTCAAGCTTTCTCTCTCTCTGCTGCCCCCTTTATCTCAGCCTACAATCATTCACAGTATCCCCATAATTTTGAAAGCAACTTCAGTTGACTCAGCTTCCCTCCTAAATGCAATATCCTTCTAACCCCCATGTCCTTTCATAGTTACACTTTTCAAGTGCTACACATTAACCTTAGGGTTGAAATGCAGCACAGGATCTATTGACAGCTAGTATTTATTTAACCCTGAGCACTGTGCTAAATCCTAGAAATAGAAAGAAAATTCAGATAAGAAACTTATGGTTCCCCGCCTGACCAGGAGGTGGCGCAGTGAATAGAGCATCGAACTGAGATGCGGAGGACCCAGGTTTGAGACCCCAAGGTCGTCAACTTGAGCACGGACTCACCTGGCTTGAGCAAAAAGCTCACCAGCACCAGGTTGCTAGCTCGAGCAAGGGGTTGCTCAGTCTGCTGAAGGCCCGCGGTCAAGGCACATATGAGAAAGCAATCAATGAACAACTAAGGAGTCACAAGGAAAAACTGATGATTGATGCTTCTAATCTCTCTCCATTCCTGTCTGTCTGTCCCTGTCTATCCTTCTCTCTGACTCTCTCTCTCTGTCCCTGTAAAAAAAAAAAGAAACTTATGGTTCCCCAATACAGTGTGATAAATGTTATTATGATAGGGATGTGGACAAGATATTATGAGAAAAAGGTGTGTCAGTTACTCTCAAGGGATTCTAGAGGAAATCCTAAAATAACATAAATGACAATGGTAACTAAATAACTAGCTTCAGAAGGAAGTCCAACCAGTTTATGGTAACCCATAAATTCATTATAACTGGAGCATGAGAGTGGGAGAGTGATACAATGTAAGGCTGGAAAAACAGACTAAGGCTATTTCATAAAGGAACCTTTTATACTATGATAAGAATCTTGGACTTTAACCTGATTTAGGGAATGAATAATTCAATTAAATTTTAGTCAGCTAGTTGCAATATTATGGAGAATGATTTGGACCAGAAAGATTGGGAGATTATTTTTGTATTTCAGGTTTGAATAAAGGGATATCTGAAATAGTGATAAGAAAAAAAGCAAAATATAATTATAAAAAGTCAGAAATATTAGGATAATAGATCAAAGAGGAGATATGAGGAAAGAAGGAATTCAGGAAGGCTTCCAGGTCTCTGTTTCTCAACTTTCCAAGTGTTGAATTAGGAAAGCTTTGGAAATGTCAGATAACTATGCCCAGGAGGCAATTAGATTTAGAGCTTAAAAGAAAGATTTGAGCTGAGCACGTAGCTTGGGGAGTTACCAGCTTTAGATGATAGTTGAAACCATGGGCATGGATAAAATTGTGAACCAGGTGTGGATGGGATTCTGAGCCAGTAACCAGCCAGCCAAAATGTGACAGAGATGAGGTTAGGTAGAGAATGATATATGCAAATGACATAAAATCCATTAAGGGATGGGATTTTTACATTAAAACAAAGGACTGCCGAATTATATGTAGCGCTAAATAATGAGAGAGCTGAACTCTTCTGTGGATGTGGGGTTCATGAATAAATGAGTCCAAAAAGGTTAAAAGGCATAAATTCCAGAAAGTTGTAGGGGAACAGAATCTTCAGAGAAGAGTATTTCTTAAAACCAATATGCAAGAACTCTATGAGGAGAATCAGAATGTAGCAAAGAAGAGCACCAGAGAAGGAATGGGAATATTTTCAAAGGAAAAAAGTAGTGGGGGGATTAAGTCATGGGAAAGGAAGCACAAGAGAGAACACAAAAGGAAAGATGATGAGGATGACAGGAATATGAGATAGTATTCACTAGCCTCAAGGTTTCAGAACAAAAATCCGATGTAAATTTGTGATTCACCCTAACCTGTGTGTGTAGCTTTCACTAATCTTGACAGCAGAGAGTGTAACCGACTTGCTTGCAACACTCACATCCTTCCCTTATAATGGCAGCACACTCCTCTTCAAAGCCAAGAGCTTCAGGATAGGGATACTTCCCTAAGTTCTAAACGGCATGTATGTATTATGATTTGCCTAAAGTTTAAATTTTAAATCAAATATCGTGGCCCACTTTCTTGGTTTAGAGATGAACATGTAACATAATTCCGGGTAATAAGATGTTAGAGGATATTAGCTGGGGAACTTCTGGGAAACGTTTTTCTCCCAAACAAGAAAACAGTGCATGCTGTACACCCATGTCATAGCAGCATTATTCACAATAGCTAAAAGGTGGAAGCAGCCCAAGTGTCATCAACAGATGAAAGGATAAGCAAAATATGGATACAATGAAATATTATTCAGCCTTTAAATATAAGAAATTCTGACACATGCTACAAAATGGGTGAATGTTGAGGACACCATCCTGGGTGAAATAAGCCAGTCACTAAAAAGACAAATACTATCTGATCCCACTTACATGAGGTACCTAGAGTAGTCACATTCACAGAGACAGACAGGAGAATAGTGGTTGCCAGGGGATGGGGGGCGGGGAGGAATGGAGAGCTATTATTTAATGGGCAGAGTTTCAGTTTTATTAGATGACGTAAGTTCTGAAGATGGATGGTGGTAATTGTTGCACAATAATGTGAATGTATTTAGCTTTACCTGTGGTTATGCAGTGTATGAGGGCATCAGCCTGGAATGCTGAGGTTGCTGGTTCATGTCCCCAGGCTTGCCCTGTCAGGACACATACAAAAAGCAACTACTACTAGGAGTTGATGCTTCTGGCTCCCCTCACCCCTCTCCTCTCTCTTGAAATCAATAGGATAAAATCTTTAAAATCAATAGATAAAGTCTTCATATATATATATATATATATATATTCATATACATATGAATGCATTTGCCTCACCAGGCAGTGGTACAGTGGAAAGAGTCTGCTTGAAATGCTGAGGACCAGGTTCAAAACCCCAAGGTCACTGGTTTGAGCATGGGCTCATCAGCTTGAGTGCAAGGTCACCAACTTGCACATGGGATCACAGACAAGATCCCATGATCGATGGCTTGAGCCCAACGTCGCTAGCTTAAACAAAAGGTCACTGGAACTGCTGGAGCCCCCCACCCCATCAAGGCACAGAGGAGAAAGCAATCAATGAACAACTAAGATGCCACAACTATGAGCTGATGACTCTTCCTTCCTGTATGTCTGTTCCTTTCTCTCTCTCACTTAAAAAAAAAAAAAGAATATTTAGTATGACTAAATGGTACAGTAAAAATGGTTAAAAGTGCAAATTTTATAGCTCAGTTGATTAGTGCATTAGCCCGAGAAGAGGTTCCTGGTTCCATCCCAGGTCAAGGCACATAAGGAACAGATTGATGTTTCTGTTTTTCTCTCTCTCTCTCCTCCTTCCTCTTTCTGTAAAATCAATAAATTTTTTAAAAGTTTGAAATCTTTTTTTTTTTTTTTTTCCGAAGCTGGAAACGGGAGAGACAGTCAGACAGACTCCTGCATGCACCTGACCGGCATCCACCCGGCACGCCCACCAGGGTGCAACGCTCTGCCCACCAGGGGGTGATGCTCTGCCCCTCCGGGGCATCGCTCTGCCACAACCAGAGCCACTCCAGCGCCTGGGGCAGAGGCCAAGGAGCCATCCCCAGTGCCCGGGCCATCTTTGCTCCAATGGAGCCTCGCTGCGGGAGGCGAAGAGAGAGACAGAGAGGAAGAAGAGGGGGAGAGGTGGAGAAGCAGATGGGTGCCTCTCCTGTGTTCCTTGGCCGGGAATCGAACCCGGTACTTCCGCACGCCAGGCCGACGCTCTACCACTGAGCCAACCAGCCAGGGCCGAAATTTTTTTTTTTAATGTTGAAAGAAAGCAGTACATGCTAAGACCATTCAATGGCAAAAGAATACTCTTCAACGTGTAAAGAATAATGTTGGATTCCTACCTCATACCATATTCAAAAGTTAACTAAAAATTGATCAAAGATGTAAGTATAAAAGTTAAAATGATAAATTTTTAGAAGAAACCATACAAGTAAATCTCCATGACCTGGACTTGGCAATGGTTTCTAAGATATGACACAAAAAAACATAAGCAAAAAAGAAAATAACAGAGAAATTGGACTTCATCAAAATTAAAAACTTTCATGCATCAACCTGACCTGTATTGGTGCAGTGGATAAAGTATAGACCTGGAATGCTGGGGTTGTCAGTTCAAGGACCTGTGCTTGCCTGGTCAAGGCACATACTCTCTTTAAAATCAATAAATAAACTCTAAAAAAACCCCACAAAACTTTTATGTATCAAAGTTGAGCCCCCTGCCTCCTGGTCTCTGACAAGGCTGCAATCAAGGTGTTAGCCACATCTTCTGAAGGCATGACGGGGGAAGAATGTGCTTTCAAGTTCACTCAGTGGTTGTTGGCAGGATTCAGTTCTTTGCAGGTGTTGGACTGAGAGTCTTAGTTCTTTGCTGGCAGGTGGCCATAGCCACTCTCAGTTCTCTGCCTCATGGGCCTCTTCAACAATAGCGCCTTGTTTCATTGGAGTATGTGAGCCAAGAAAGCAATAGAGAAAGTCTGCTAGCAAGAAGGAAGTCATAGTCTTCAAGTCCAATCATGAAAGTAACATCTCATTATTTTTGCTGTATTCCATTTATTAGAAACAATTCACTGAGTCTAGCTCACACTCAAGGGGAGATGATTACACAAGAGAATGGAAATCATTCAAGGCCATTTTAGAAATACCTGCCACATACAATGGCTGCAAATACAATGCTAATTTGTAGGTACCTAAAAACCACAAGTAATAACAAAAGCATGAAAGTGAATGCCTACCGGTATTGCAGCTTGATTCTTTGCTATCTAAGAATCTGTTGCATTCAGTAATTTCTAAGCAAAAAGATTTGATAAGTTTTTTTTTTCTTATCTAAACATTTTGCAACTCCAGTCCTCTCCATACTCTGAAGCAGTGTTTATCTTCGATGTTGCCTCCAGCATTATAGCATTTGAACACAGTTGCCTTTTGTGGAGCAAGAAATGTGGAAAAAGTATTTCCCTGGGGCCTGAACAGTGTTAGTCATGAGAATAGATGTATAGGGAAAGAGGATACACTTGATTAGTGCTGGCAGCCAAGCAGAGAATGAGAAAGATATTCTTGTGTTTTTAGTTATAGGTGTGGCCTCTAAGACATAAAGCAATAAAACAGTGGTTCCTCCTGGCTTGAGCAAGGGGTCGCTGGCTCGGTTGGAGCCCCTGGTCAAGGCATAGATGAGAAAACAATCAGTAAACAACTAAGGTGCCACAACTATGAGTTGATGCTTCTCATCTCTCTCCCTTCTTGTCTGTCTGTCCCTATCTGTCTCTCTCTCTTAAAAAAAAGAAAAGAAAGAAAAGAAAAATAGTGGTTACTCTTACTTGACACTGGTGTCAGAACTGAGGTATTTAAGAGAGAGAAGCAGTAAGAAAAAAACAATCATTCAAAATGTCATCATCTAAAAGGCAACCATTGTTCACATTTTAATCTGTATTTTTGGATACCTTTTCTAAGTGTAGGCTTTATTTATTTGACAAGTGTTGTGATTATTTTACTAGCGTAATTTTTTTTTTAGCTCTTTTCATTTGTCTTTAAAATGTAAAGCACATTTTTGTGTTATTATGGACTGTTTATAAACAGTATTTTTTAGAGAAACTATACTTTTTTTCTACTTTACACCCTTTCCAGGGAAAGTCAAAAAGTTAAATACTATTCATAAACATTACATCTGCTCATCTAAATTTCAGCCTGGCCCAATTTCAGATTCTTCTGAATCTACAAATAGCCTCTCTCTTTATCTCTCTTTTTCTCTCTCTTTCTCTCCCTTCTCACTCTCTAGCTCTCTTTCTCTCGCACAATAAAAAAAATGAACTATTTTGGTCCTGGCTGGTTGGCTTGGTTGATTGGAGCATCGTCCCAATACACTGAAGTTGAGGGGGGTCTGATCTCTGGTCAGGGCACATACAGGAATGGATTGATGTTTCTGTCTCTCCTTCTCTCCCTTCCTCTCTCTCTCTAAAATAAATCAATACCTTTTTTTTTTTTTTTTTTTTTGTATTTTTCTGAAGCCAGAAACGGGGAGAGACAGTCAGACAGACTCCCGCATGCGCCCGACCAGGATCCACCCGGCACGCCCACCAGGGGCGATGCTCTGCCCACCAGGGAGCGATGCTCTGCCCCTCCAGGGCGTCGCTCTGCTGAGACCAGAGCCACTCTAGCGCCTGGGGGAGAGGCCAAGGAGCCATCCCCAGTGCCCGGGCCATCTTTGCTCCAATGGAGCCTTGGCTGCGGGAGGGGAAGAGAGAGACAGAGAGGAAGGGGGGGTGGAGAAGTAAATGAGAGCCTCTCCTATGTGCCCTGGCTGGGAATCGAACCCGGGTCCCCCCCCACACACACACACACGCCAGGCCAACGCTCTACTGCTGAGCCAACCGGCCAGGGCCAATACCTTTTTTTTATATATATAATTAACTATTTTGGGTGTTTGGAGACTCAAGAATTCAGTGATCTTGGAGGAACAGGAAAGAGTCTAATAGTAGTAATTTGTCAGTTGACCTAAAAGCAAGGTCTCAAACTTTCAATTGGAGGAAGGTTCAGAAAGAGGCTACTCAGTTAATATTAATAATAAGTTGATATTAATACTAAATTATAAAAACATTAGATGCATATGTTTCAAAATAAAAAGGCATCCAGAATAGAGCTTCTCTTGTTATTTGTTCTTTTTTTTTTATCTCTGCAGAAACACAAAAGCTGGAAACAATCACACTTATTAAATCCCAGTACTTCAGTGCAAAGTCAACAGAGCAAAAAAAGACAGATGTCCTAGAATTATAAAAAGTTTAGACTGCAGACTTCTTGAAAGGCTCTTAGAAACCCTAGAAGACTGCAGACCAGAGTTTGAAAGCCACTGTTTTAAATTCTTAGTCATTTACATCTTAGCAAATACCTGATAAATTTTAGTCTCAGCTCTATGTGTTGTCCTTATTGTAGAGCTTAGAAAAGCAAAGCTGAGACAAGTTTACTGATTTACTCAGGGGTTCCATAGGTATGAGGGAGAGAAGTAGAGTTTGCATCTAGAATTGTCTAAATCCAAAACCCAGGCTCTCCCTCTACTTTATATTCTTTGGATAACAATGTTTCTTTTCGGTCATGCAAAATATGGTGCTGAAAGTATTTGTTGTACATCTCTCCTCCACTAAATGGTCAACGGTACATATGGGCTCTTGATGATCTGTTTTCCTAGTTATAAAAGTAACTGAAACTAATACAAAATAATATTGAATGTCAAATGTAATTGGAAAAAAAGTAACAGTGGTAATATTTTAAACAAGAAAATTCCCAAATTCTCTCACTAAAAAAAAATACATAATGTGAAGTGAAAAGTAGAGAAGGAAGAAAGGAAGGGAGGGAGGGAGGGAGGGAGGGAGGAAGGAAGGAAGGAAGGAAGGAAGGAAGGAAGGAAGGAAGGAAGGAAGGAAGGAAAAGAAGGAGGGAAGGAGGGAGGAAGGAAAGAAAAGAAAGAGGAGGAAGGAAGGAAGGAAAAGAAGGAGGGAAGGAGGGAGGAAGGAAAGAAAAGAGAGAGGAGGAAGGAAGGAAGGAAGGAAGGAAGGAAGGAAGGAAGGAAGGAAGGAAGGAAAATTTAGCTATCTTATTCTGAAATATGGGTAGGAAAAAATAAGGGTGGGAGTATTTTACAGATTTTCAGACTTTGTAATTTGGCCCTGTCCTCACTCAAGTCTGAAGTTATACTCCATGCATGGCATAGGTCCTCAAGTTGAGAAATTGATGTAAAATGAACCAAAGAGCAAAAATATCTCCCAACACACACACTGCTTGGGCAATAACCCTGAAACTACCTACCCCCTCCCTCCCCATACATACCACTTATTCCGCATTAGCATGACTTCACTATTTCATTGTCTATAAAGCCTGTTTTATGTATATTTCTGTTTAAAGACACCTTATATAATATATATTATTGATTTATTAACATTGAACCCATGGTCAATGTACTATATAACTCATGCCTTGAATGAAGCTTTTTTAACACAGTATTTTCCTTGTAAGGCACATCGCAGCCTCTTGGGCTTAGGAATACTAAGCACAGCACTTTGCACTAGCCCAGGGGCCACTTCAAACAACAAAATTGCTAACAAAAAACCCAAGAATGTGAAAAATGCAAAATATAGCAATAAATATCTCGCAAAAGGGACAGTTATTTATCATATAAGAGCTAAAACAAGAAGGCAAAGCGTCACCTTGTTTGGCCTCAGCTAGGAATGCAGGAAGGGAATTCATATTTTTCACAGCTTCATACATGAGTATATTCACCAAAGACAGAGAAAGAGCCATGAGTGTGGATTTAGGAGTCATAAACAAATTATAACAAGTAGGTGAATTGGCAAATACAGAATCCACAAATAATGAGAATTGACTACAATTATAAAACTTTCCTGGAAGAACACACCCTAAAGTCAAGCCACCACAAAATTTCTATTCTGTTTAAGATGTAGTCACAATTCGGTTAAACATAAGAGAACAATTTATCATATGTGAGATAGCAAACACAAGCACTTAAAAACTCAAAAATACCTAGAAATGCATTTATTCAATAAGGCTTATAAAATATGAATATTTATTTTGATTTTAAAAATAAAAGGAGCCTGATCTGTGGTGGCTCAGTGGGATAAAGCGTCAACCTGGAACACTGAGGTTGCCGGTTCGAAACCCTGGGCTTGCCTGGTCAAGGCACATATGGGAGTTGATGCTTCCTGCTCCTCCCCTTTCAATCTCTCTCTCTCTCTCCCTCTCTCTCTCTCTCTCTCCGCTCTCTCTAAAAATCAATAAATAAAATATTTAAAAAATAATAATAATAAATAAAAGGAGGAAATATCATATTGGTTTAAAAGACCACATAGGGTTGAAGAAGACCAACAGAATTTCTAGAAATAGAAAAATGTAGTCAGTTAAATTTTAGAAACTCAGTGAAAAAGGTAAACAGTGGACTCGATAATTGAAAAAATAATTAGTGCCCTTGAAAATAGATCAAAAAAGAAATTATTCTAATCAATGCAAAAATCAAAAACAGAAAATATAAACTAAAAATCATAATCTGATTATAAAGTGGTAACCTATTGTTAATATTTTTGTGTATATCTTTCCATATATATACATCTAGCATATGTGTATACATATATAATATACTTTATAGTAAACATAATGAAATAGTATAGCTTAATAATTTTGATTTGGTAATTTGCTTTGACTATTTTCCAGTTAATAACTCTGTTTAATTTTTCTTAGCAAGAGAGACAGAATGAGTGAGAGAGAGAAAGAGGAAGGGAGAGAGATGAGAAATATCAACTCGTAGTTGCATTACTTTAGTTGTTCATTGATTGCTTCTCATTTGTGCCTTGACGGGGGTGGGGGTGGGCTCCAGCCGTGCTCAAGTCAACGACCTTGCGCTTAAACCAGTGACCAAGGGGTCATGTTGATGATCCTACACTCAACCTGGCGACCTCATGCTCAATCTTGCATGCCTGACAGTCAAGCCAGATGAACCCACACTCCATCTGGTGATCTTTGGGTTGGTTTGGAATCTGGGTCCTCAACATCCCAGATTGAAACTCTATCCACTGTGCCACCACTGATCAGGCAATAACTCTGCTTTAAAAAAAAAAAAATTATTCATTTTAAGGTCGGGGAGAGAGATAGAGAAAGAAAAGGAGCAGGAAGCATCAACTCCTGTATGTGCCTTGACCAGGCAAGCCCGGGGTTTCGAACTGGTGACCTCAGCATTCAGGTTGACACTTTATCCACTGTGCAACCACAGGTCAGGCCTAACTCTGCTTATTTAATTGATTGCATTGCATTACCTTGACGTGTTATAATTTACTTAGCTATTCCCAGTGGTGAGATTCAAATAACTTAACAACTGGCTCTTTGCCCTAATGACATTTTTTTTTTGTTTTTGTTTTTTAGCAAGAGAGTCAGAGACAGAGACAGAGAGAGACAGAGACAGAGAGAGGGACAGATAGGGACAGACAGGAAGAAAGAGAGATGAGAAGCCTCAATTCTTCATTGTGGCTTCTTAGTTGTCCATTGATTGCTTTCTCATATGTGCCTGACCAAGGTGCTCCAGCTGAGCCAGTGATTCCTTGCTCAAGCCAGCAATTTGGGTTTCAAGCCAGTGACCATGGGATTATATCTATGGTCCCATGCTCAAGTCAGCGACCCCATGCTCAAGCTGGTGAGTCTGTGCTCAAGCCAGTAACTTTAAACCTGGGTCCTCTGAGTCTGACCTGTGGTGGCTCAGTGGATAAAGCATCGACCTGGAATGCTGAGGTCGCCGGTTCAAAACCCAGGGCTTGCCTGGTCAAGGCACATATGGAGTTGATGCTTCCTGCTCCTTCCTTCTCTCTCTCTCTCTCTCTCTCTCTCTCTCTGTGTGTGTGTGTGTGTGTGTGTGTGTCTCCTCTCTAAAATGAATAAATAAAGTCTAAAATAAAAAGAACTGGGGTCCTCTGCTTCCCAGCCGACACTCTATCCACTGCACTACCACCTACCTGGTCAGGCCCTAATGACTGTTTTAAATATAAAAAAAGATATAACAAAAAGTAGTTTATTATTTCATGCATTTAATACTTAAATAAGAACAGGAAAAGAAGTACACAAAACTAGATTATGTTATAAGAGTTTTAAAATATTAGTAAAAAATATTAAATAATACCTGACAAAAAAAATCTAAGTTGTCACCCCCTGCTTGTTTGGAACCTTTTCTCTTTATGTTATGTTTGTTTACTGAAATAACAAATGTGAAGGAATTAAAATGTAGAATTTAATCAAAGGTATTATGAGTTTTATGAAATTAATAAATAAATATTACAAGCATAGTTCTGTCAAATTTTTTTCAGACGGAATGAATATTACTACAGGCACTTACAATACGCTGTTGCGCAGATGAATATTAAAAACCGGTCAGAAATGTAAAGTTGCAGCCGCCCACCTTAGAGAGAACCTTGATTACAAGTGCCATTTTAACAACCGGTTCGCCAAACTCAACAAAAAGTTAGGTATCAGTTCTGCTGAACAGGTGCAAACTGGCTGAATCCCAGTACTGGCTATTCCCTTGTATAAACCATTTGTTTCCAATTTTTTAATTTAATAAATATTACTGTACTGCATATTTGTACATATATCCTATATATTTACTGAATATACTAAAAACACTTAACTGTACACTTCAAAAGAGTGAATTTAATAATATGCAAATTATATCTCAATTTATAAAAACAAATACAAGTAATAGAACAGATCTGGTGATGCAAGAGAAAATACATTGTCTTTAAATATGTTAACAACTTAAGTCTTAGGTTCCTCCAGGTTATCCCAGTTAGATACTCCAAGCAGGCATTTGGAATTACTTCACTACAGTTCTGGAAGAAGACCAAAAGTCATGTGAGTTTAGAAACCATGGAAACTGTCAGACCATGTAGGGATAGTAGAACAGTTCAACAGAATAGCTTCTCAACAAGAGCATATCCGGTCCACTGGGTATGGCTCTTGCACACCCCTCTAGGCTGATCTCTCATCTCTCTGCAACTCAGATTTTTTTCTCAATACTGAATTACATTTATTCATTAAATAAATATTTAGTGTCCAACATTGGGGGAGGGGAGTGAGCAAGCAGACATAGCCCTGAAGGAGTTCACAGGCTAAAAAAGTAAACAAGCAATTACCTTTAATGGTAGGTGCTCTGACTAGGAGATCAAGCTAAGATACTATCGCCTTCTTTCTTCATTAGGCTGAGCTAAGTGCCTCTCCACTGTGGTCTCAGTGCACACTTTGCATATGTGTATTTACTTACCACATTATTTTTTTGCACTTTCATTCTAACTAACTGTAACTTTTTCAGATTTGCCTTAGCATTTTCATAAGCCATAACAATGCTGATCACATAACATTAATTCAATAGATTTTTTAAAATCCAGTTATGGTTAAGAACAGGGGTCCCCAAACTACGGCCACGGGCTGCATGCGGCCCCCTGAGGCCATTTATCCGCCCCCACTGCACTTCTGGAAGAGGCACCTCTTTCATTGGTGGTCAGTGAGAGGAGCCCATTGACCATCTCATTAGCCAAAAGCAGGCCCATAGTTCCCATTGAAATCCTGGTCAGTTTCTTGATTTAAATTTACTTGTTTTTTTATTTTAAATATTGTATTTGTTCCCGTTTTGTTTTTTTTACTTTAAAATAAGATATGTGCAGTGTGCATAGGGATTTGTTCATAGTGTTTTTATAGTCCAGCCCTCCAATGGTCTGAGGGACAGTGAACTGGCCCCTGTGTAAAAAGTTTGGGGACCGTGGTTAAGAATATAGACTCTGGCCCTGGCCTGATAGCTCAGTTGGTTAGAGCATTGTCCCAAAGCACAGAGGTTGCCAGTTTGATCTCTGACCAGGGCACACCCAGGAACAGATCCACATTCCTGTCTCTCTTTCTCCTTTCCTTTCCTGCTAAAACTAATAAGTACATCTTTTTAAAAAGAAAAAAAAGAGGATAGACTCTGCAGTCAAACTACTTGAGTCTGAATTCAAGCTCTAACATATCAGCTGCTTGACTTTGGGGCAAAATATCTAACTTCTCTGTACTCATCTGAAAAATAAGAAGGTTAGTCAGATTAAATTTATCCAGAAAATTAATTACAGTACTACTCGATGGAGATATATTTGGCATAGAAACCAAATGAATAAAACAAATTTCAATGAACTGCCAGTAGATGGCTCTCTTAATTTGCTATCTTACTCTCAGTTTAGATTTGTGCTTTTAAACATCAGGTCACACCATCAAAAAAGACCTCAGGTAACAGGGAAGAATGGCTCTCCAATTATCTAATTCATTCTTCTATCTTCTGGTACATTTACAATCAACAGTTGTAAATTTATTTCCAAAGCTACCTCTTTAGTTAAGGGGGGTCGAGGGTGTTGCTTTTTATTTGTTTTTGTTTCTTTACTGAGACAGAGAGAGAGATAGACAGGGACAGACAGACAGGAACAGAGATAGATGAGAAGCATCAATCATCAGTTTTTCACTAGGACACCTTAGTTATTCATCGATTGCTTTCTCACATGTGCCTTGACCGCAGGCCTTCAGCAGACCGAGTAACCTCTTGCTCGAGTCAGCGACCTTGGGTCCAAGCTGGTGAGCTTGGCTCAAACCAGATGAGCCCGCGCTCAAGCTGGTGACCTCAGGGTCTCAAACCTGGGTCCTCTGCAGCCCAGTCAGACGCTCCATCCACTGCGCCACTGCCTGGTCAGGCTTTATTTGTTTTTTAATTAACACAACATAAGAAAACACTTCTGAAAATGTTTTCATTGGAGTCTAGAATTTTGATTATTTTTATCTATTATGCTAAATGATGAACATAATTTATTTCTTAAATTTTCCTTAGAAAATAAACTTCCAATTTTTCTTGCTGTCTCATTTTTAATAAAGAACTTTAGACTTAATTCTTCCCTCATTTTTCCCCTGCATTACAAAACTAAGTAATGGCTTATAAAAAAATGTATCTTTTCTTTTTTCTTTTTTTAATTTATTGATTTTAGAGAGAGCAGAAGGGAAAGATGGAGAGAGAGACAGAAGCATCAATCTGTTTCTGTCTGTGCCCTGACCAGGGATTGAGCCGGCAACCTCTGCATAGCAGGACAATGCTCTAACCAACTGAGCTATCTGGCCAGGGCAAAATGTATCTTTTCTTTAATATCAATTAGTTGTTCAGGACTGTTGTACTTCCACAGCATTTTACCTTTATTTTAGTATGTTCTGATTTTGAGGGGCATTTGTTAGTGTTACTATTAGTTCCTCATATGTTTGGAGAATAAAGCCATATTTTTTTTTTTTAATTTTATTTATTTATTTATTCATTTTAGAGAGGAAAGGGAGAGACAGAGGGAGAGAGAGAGGAGAGATAGAGAGAAGGGGGGAGGAGCTGGAAGCATCAACTCCCATATGTGCCTTGACCAGGCAAGCCCAGGGTTTCGAACCGGTGACCTCAGCATTTCCAGGTCGACGCTTTTATCCACTGCGCCACCACAGGTCAGGCCTAAAGCCATATTTTATTCCCTAATTTGTTGCTGACAGATACACCCAGATAATCACTAGTTAAAACTTATAACTCATACTGTTCATGGCCTTACCGCTGTTTCTGGAAAGTTCTAGAACTTACTTCCTCAGATTATGTCTCTGAACTCCTAAATATACCTGTGCTCTACAGCCCCACCCCACCCAAGCCAGCAGGAGGAAGTTGAGTGTCCTCACTGCTTTCACAAAGAACCCGCTTGCACTCCAGCACTTAATGAAGATGTGCAGCATCCTAGACAGGGGTCACAGGACCAGGTGGTTGGTCTTTCTCAATTGAAATAGTCTTATGATTTCACTTCATATTTACTTATCTCCATTTCTTCCCTATCTATCCAGAATAAAAAAAAATAAAGTCAACCCTTTTTTTCAGATCTGCCAAGACTCAGACCTTCTCAGGTTTCTTAGACACCTCAACTGAGCCCATGGATAGCTCTAAACCTGAGATGGCCCTTCAGATTCTGTCTGGAATCAAGACGAGAGACTAGGCTGTGGTGTCCTTCGTTGATCGGTCCTTGGATGCAAGCTGCTCCCAAGGAGGAGGCATAACCTTAACAGAGGCGCTTCCCTTTGTATTAGAGTAATTCTCAGAGAAAAACAGAGATCTTGAAATCTGGTACCATGTATAACCCTGGAGCCTGCTGTAACTGGAACCAGTTCAAATTTTAACCTTTCTGGAGTTTGGTCACGTGCTCTACAAAAGCAAGAGTCTCAAGTGCTTGGCACATGATAGACGCTCCAAAAATAATTGGTGAGATAAAGACTTTATTCTAAAACAATTTAAAACTCAGACAAGTTATATGAAAAAATGGTTTTTAGACATGGGACATGAGAAAGAAGAGTGTGATTCCTGAGATAGAGAAAACAAAGTAAGTCTTATTATAAATATTATTCAGTTTTACTGCCTGGAGAGTTTCTATACCATATAGCAAAGAGGAGTATCCAGGAAAAGCCTCATAATCTCTGAGCTGAGACGGTGGAGCTGGGGTCATGGGAGGACAAGGCACCTAGAGTTCTCAGGGCAACAGACCAGAGAGGAGGTAACTGCAGAGAGGAGGGGATTGCCGATTGCAGTGTTCCCCTTTATTATTTAACTGAGTATTGCTCAGAATATGTAAAAGAAGTACTATCTGAGGTGAACACTGTGCAAAACCAAGCATATCTTTGAGCATATCTGTGTTCCATCCTGGGAAATAAACATATATATCTTTATAGTTTCCAACTCAAAAAAGCTCTAATCATTTTTTTTTAAGTTCTTGAATGAATGTGAGTCAATAAATTCTCTCTTTTTCCTTAAGCTAGTTCTAGTTGGATTTCTGTTGCTTGCAAGCAAAGAATCTTAACCAATACACCTTATATTCCACTTCCCAGAGTTTAACTTTAGGAATAAACAAAGGATTTCAAAGATTTGGATTATAAAACTATCATTTTAATGTTTATAAATGTCAAAATTCAGAAACAAACCAAATAAAGATTTTTCCATGCAAATTTTGATAAGTCAATAGAATACTATGTTGTAACTAACAGGACATTTTATCTTCTCATTTGACAGGGAGATAGGTTTATGATATATTGATGAATTTTAAAAAGCTTGTTATAAAACAGAATTGTATCTTTTTATTGTACATGTGTATCATTATTTATGTATATAAAGTGTGAAAGGATATATCTTAAAATTTCAATGATCCTTATCTCTGCCTTGTAGAGTTTCAGGTAGTTTTTATTTTATTTATTTATTTATTTTCTGATTATTTCACAGCAAATTTGTTTCACCTTTTTATTTTTATTATTCCTGTCTCCTTAGTTGACCTCTAGGTTCCTGTTTTGATCTAAAGTTTACCGCTGCACCGCTGATTTTCAGTTTATTTGAGAAGCAGAGATTGGCACAGTTTTTGTTAGTTGGATAATTGTTTTCCTATTCAGATTACAAATTTCCCCTATTCCCTTAGACTCTTTCCCAGAGCTCTACTCATTGCAGTTTTACAACTAACAATTGTGCTCACTGTGCAAATACTACAAGCACAATAAAAATCATTCAGTACATGGTTGTTTTCTCACTAACATCTTAAGGAAAAGATGTTATATCGTCAAAGGCATATGTTTGATAAAATGAAGCCAAAGAGGTTTTAAACTTTTACCAAAATATTCTGAGACAGCTCAGTTATTAAAGCTTAGAAATGTTTGCCAGTGCCTCGGTGACATAATACTTTGGCAAATATTGAAAGTGACCTATGTCCTTAGGGGGAAGCATATTACGCCTAATGATCCGATGTCCCAGATTTTCCAGAAAAGACCTGATTTCTTTCTCTTTTTTTGTTTTTTCATAACAAAGGTCGTTCTTTTATTGGATTTTAACTTGAATACTCTGGAAGATTTCCTCCTGGAAATCAATTCATTTATTTTAATAAAAGATGTTTTTGCTAGATTACAAATCTCAATTTTTTAAATTAGGAAAATGATCACCAAAGTACAAATTTTATACTTCTTTTTTTAAAAAAAATTTATTGATTGATTTTAAAGAGAGAAAATGATACAGAAATGAATCCCCAGGTAGGGTAATGAACTATTGGTGACTCCAGCAGGATCAGGGAGAAATATGAATGTGGTAAAGGAATATTAAAAATCTAATTTGGGACTCACAATTAGCTGTATAAAGGAGGCTCAATCAGTTAATATTTTGTTGCTTTCCACACCTTATTACTCAAGTAGAATTTTAAAAACGGATTGATCAGTCTTTCTGGGTTGTTTTGACAATTAAATGAAATACTGAGTGTACAAGTGATTTTCAAAGCCTTGTTTGTTTTTGTCAAGGACGCTTTTGTTAACATATTTCTTTGATAGTTAAAAAGTAAAACAGAAAAGTCAAGCACTTTGGTTGAAGAAGTTATAAAGGGTAGAAGCCATTCATATCAATTTGGTTTGTTACCCTTGCTTCTTCCCATGTTTATTAGAAAAATACTAGAACAATAAAAAAAAAAAAGAATAAAAATCCCTAACATTTCTACCACATAGAGAACTGTTCATGGACTGTATTTTTCCAGACCCTAAGGAATATCTTCAAATAAACTCGATCAGGTGGTTAAACAGAAAGAAATGTCTTCCCATTATCCATAGGCAGGGATAACTGAGATTCTGGGTCAAAGGTCAAAGTGAGGAAGGCAGATTTCATCCTCAAATCCAAGAAGCAATGAAACACATGGCCAAAAAGAGGAGACAAAGGCCAGAAGCTGCTGGCTAATGAATCTAACTGAGAAGACAGATTGAAGCAAACATAGAGAGCTTTGGCTAATATCTAGAAACAGGACTAGAGTTCCACTAGCTTGTTTTTAATTTATTATTATTATTATTTTTGTATTTTTCTGAAGCTGGAAACGGGGAGAGACAGTCAGACAGACTCCCATATGCGCCCGACCGGGATCCACCCTGCACGCCCACCAGGGGGTGATGCTCTGCCCCTCCGGGGCATTGCTCTGCCTCGACCAGAGCCACTCTAGCGCCTGGGGCAGAGGCCAAGGAGCCATCCCCAGCGCCCGGGGCCATCTTTGCTCCAATGGAGCCTTGGCTGCGGGAGGGGAAGAGAGAGACAGAGAGGAAGGAGGGGGGGGTGGAGAAGCAAATGGGCGCTTCTCCTGTGTGCCCTGGCCGGGAATCAAACCCGGGTCCCCCGCACGCCAGGCCGACGCTCTACCGCTGAGCCAACCGGCCAGGGCCACCACTAGCTTGTTTTTATTGTCCAGCATCTATAGATTCATGTTCTACTTACTTATGCATTTGTTGGTTGATTCTTGTATGTGCCCTGACCAAGGATTGAACCTGCAACCTTGGTGTATGGGGGCGGCACTCTAACCATCTAATCTACCCCACCAGGGCCCAGCATCTATAAATTCTTGGGCCCATAAGTCTAGTACAAAGATTTGAGGTTATCAACTTAATTAAATATTTAAAGTATGGGCATGTTGTTAAGCTTATCAAATTGAATCCTGAAATTTTGTTTGTTTATTTATTTTATTATTGATTTTAGAGAGGAAGGAAGGGCGAGAGGGAGACAGAGACAGGAACATCGATCTGTTCCCGTGTATGTGCCCTGACCCGGGATCAAAACCAGCCACCTCCGTGCTTCAGGGCAACTCATTAATCAACCAAGCTATCCTGCCAGGGCACATTCTTTTTTTTTTTTTTTTTTTTTTTTCTTTTTTTTTTTTTTTTCATTTTTCTGAAGCTGGAAACAGGGAGAGACAGTCAGACAGACTCCCGCATGCGCCCGACCGGGATCCACCCGGCACGCCCACCAGGGGCGACGCTCTGCCCACCAGGGGGCGATGCTCTGCCCATCCTGGGTGTCGCCATGTTGCGACCAGAGCCACTCTAGCGCCTGAGGCAGAGGCCACAGAGCCATCCCCAGCGCCCGGGCCATCTTTGCTCCAATGGAGCCTTGGCTGCGGGAGGGTAAGAGAGAGACAGAGAGGAAAGCGCGGCGGAGGGGTGGAGAAGCAAATGGGCGCTTCTCCTGTGTGCCCTGGCCGGGAATCGAACCTGGGTCCTCCTCACGCTAGGCCGACACTCTACCGCTGAGCCAACCGGCCAGGGCACCAGGGCACATTCTGAAGGTTTTTGTTTTTGTTTTTGTATTTTTCCGAAGTTAGAAGCAGGGAGGCAGTCAGACAGACTCCCGCATGCACCCTGACGGGGATCCACCCTTCATGCCCACCAGGGGGCGATGCTCTGCCCACCTGGGTCGTTGCTCTGTTGCTTCTGGAGCCATTCTAGTGCCTGAGGCAGAGGCCATGGAGTCATCCTCAGCACCCAGGCCAACTTTTGCTCCGGTGGAGCCTTGGCTGAAGGAGGGGAAGAAAGAGATAAAGAGAAGGGAGAGGGGAAAGGGTGGAGAAGCTAATGGATGCTTCTCCCTTTTGCCCTGGCCGGGAACTGAACCCAGGACTTCTACATACTTGCTGACGGTCTACCACTGAACCAACTGACCAGGGCCACATTCTGAAATTTTGATTAAAGATTTACCTGATTGACTAGGTGGTGGCACAGTGGATACAGTGTTGAACTGGGATGTGGAAGATTTATCTGCTATAAAAATGTTATTTTGGGCCCTGGCCGGTTGGCTCAGCTGTAGAGTGTCAGCCTGGCATGTGGAAGTCCTGGGTTCGTGTCCCAACCAGGGCACATCAGAAAAGCGCCCATCTACTTCTCCACCCTTCCCCCTCCCCTTTCTCTCTCTCTCTCTCTCTCTCTCTCTTCCCCTCCTTCATCCAAGGCTCCACTGGAGCAAGTTGGCTGAGGATGCACCATGGCCTTGCCTCAGTTGCTAAAATGGCTCTGATTGCAACAGATCAAGGGCCCCAGATGAGCAGAGAATTGCCCCCTAGTGGGCTTGCCAGATGGATCCCAGCCAGGCACATGCGGGAGTCTGTCTCTCTGCCTCCTCACTTCTCGCTTAAGAAAAAAATACAAAAAAAAAAAAAGTTATTTTGAATATACTTTGAATTATAAGAATAAAAGAAAGAAAATTTTGTATTTTTTTTTCTTTTTCTTACTTTACTTATTGACTTTAGAGAGAGAAAGGGAGACAGAAACATTAGTTCCTGTATGTGCCCAGACCGGGATCAAACCAGCAGCCCTTTCCTATCCAGAGGACGCTCTAACCAACTGAGCTGTCTAGTCAGGGCTGTATTGTTTTTTCATTTACTGTCTGTCTTTCTCTCTCTCTTTCTCCCTCTCACTCCCTCTCCTTTCCTCTCTCTCTCTAAAATTAATAAATAAAAATTTAGAAAGTAAATTTAAAAATAAGAAAATAAAAAAGAATAGTAATTAGGGTGACTTTTTCCCAATACTCCTTGCCTTCTCCTACTTTCTTATATCTCCAGGGCAAGACATGGAATATAACTTGAAAGAAAATATACTAAGAAAGTATATACTAAGGCCCAACTAAATAAAGGCTGTTTAAAAACAGTACTATTATTTGGTCTATAAAGAGATATTAAAATAGTAAAACCAGATATGATTCTGATTTGTTGGGTCAAAATATTCATCTAGAAACTTCCAACCTAAGCATACAAAAGTTCAAAACATTTCTGAAACATTTAATTATGGTTCTGCAGCTTTCATTATCCTCCTGCATATCTTTACCCATTCTAAACTCTAGGATATCCTTCCTGGCCAATCCAGACTGGGCTAAAGCCCTTCTATGTGCTCTATGTTACTCCTATCATTTCTACTTACCTCCTGTTAAAATCATCTGCTTATAATCTGTCTCTTTGGCTGACCTGTAAGCTTTTGTACAGAAACCCTCCACAAACCCCAGAGAAGACTGAGTTCCCTACTTTAAGTATCCATGCTTCCCTATATTTTTCTTTTATAACACTTACAGGTGTGATTATTTTTGTAACAGAGGTAGTAATTACTGCTATCCAGTATTATATGAATAATCATTAGGGCAGAGGCTTTCCCTCACACACCACTATCACTTTCCTCGTTGAACTCCCTTTATTTTCAAAAGATTATTTGAAAAAGAGAGAGAGAGAGAAAGAATGTTGGATTTTTCTTCCTTCTTTATTAAAACAATAATTTGTCTTTGTACAGAGATTTAAAAGTCAAACAATGCTAGGGTACTTATAATTTTTTTAAAAGTAGTAATTGTTTCTTTCTCCTTCTCAACTCTCAATCCCCACTTCTGAAAAGCAACATTTTTTCCCATTATATTAGCAGAATATTCTTCTAGTACTTGCCTCTATTTTCTTAAATGAGATTCTTATATTGCTGCTGTTTCCAGATGTCTTAGTTTCCGATCTTTTGGCTTCCTGCTATGGAGAATGAAGACTGGGTTGTTTTATAACGCTGCCTGCCCCATACCCCATCACACACACATTCACATACATTCCTTTTCTCCTCCACTTTTCCCTATATTAGTACACTATCTGTAACTTTCGGCTAAATCAACATGACCATGCGGCACACAATGATTACACTGCCTTTCTTGCAGTTTTTAGTTTCTCCTGGAATTAATCATTGTCTTTATTATTTGCTTAGTTGGTTATTTTTTAAAGATATTATTTATTGATTTTACAGAGATAGGAAACAGGGGCAAGGAGCAAGAAGTATCAACTCACAGTTGGCTTCATATTAATTGTTGATTGTCTGCTTGTTGTATGTGCCTTGACCGGGCAAGCCCAGGGCCTCAAACTGGTGACCTCAGTGTTCCAGGTCCATGTTCTCTGTCCACTGCGCCACAACAGGCCAGGCTATTTGCTTATTTTCTATATAACTAATATATCCTCAAACAGTCTTCCAGAATTATAAATTTCTTCTCATAATGTTCAGATACTTCTGATTATGTATTATTTTTATTCATTTTGTGGCAACAGCCTTGGTGGAGCCCTCTGCTCCCTTGTCCCTACACGAATACATTGTTCTCTAGAAATGTTGTGCGGGTATCTCTCCGGAATCTCCTTCATGCTCATCCTGGCGACTCCCTCCTTCTTCCTGTGTTGGATCCTCTATTTTCTCAATTCTGAACCTTCCTTCCTTGTTTTGGATTCTTGTTTTATGCAGCACAATTTCCAGTAATTCCTGAGGAGAAATACATGATACATACATGCTTTAAAAACGTGAACATCTGAAAATGTCTCTATTCTAGCCTCACACTTGAATGAAAGTTTTGCTGAATAAAGTAGTCTAGGTTGAAACTATTTTCCATGGATTTCTGGAGATATTGCTCCATTGTCTTCCTGCATGGGACATTTCTGGAGGAGTTAGTTCCTTCTAAATTCGAGCTCTTTGTAGCCTCTTTGTTTTCTCTTTGGAAATGTTTAGGAACTCCTTTTTATCCTAGTTAATAAAAATTCCCACTCAGTGTTTTGGTGTGGGTCTTTCTAAATGTATCATGCTAGCAGTTAGTGGGCTCTCTTATTCTGGAAAGTCATGTCCTTATGTTGCAGAAAATTTTCTTGAATTACTTCTTTGATAATCTCCTCTCCTCGGTTTTCTCTAATCTTTCTTTCTGAAACTGTTATTATTTAGATACTGAACTGTCTTTAATTTTTAGATTTTCTATTTTCCATCTCTTTTACATTTTAATTTTTATTTATTTTTTATTCTACTTGCTCAGAGACTTCCTCTAATTTTATATTACAATTCTTGAGCCTTTTGGGATTTCACAACATGAATTATCTTGTTATTATGGATGGTCCTCAACTTACTTATGTTTTAACTTATGATTTTTAGACTTTACAATGGTGTGAAAGCAATACACATTTAGTAGAAACTGCATTTTAAATTTTGAACTTTGATATTTTCCCGGGCGAGCAATATGCAGTACAATACTCTCACTCGTAGTGAGAAAATTTTGCCCAACTGTAGGTTTGTCAGTTCTGAGCACATTTAAGGTAAGCTGGGATAAGCTATGCTGTTCGGTAAGTTAGGTGTATGAAATGCATTTTGACGTATGATATTCTCAACTTACAATGGGTTTATCAGGACATAATCCCAGTGCAAATCAAGAAGCATCTTCAAATTTAGTTTTGAGCTTTCTCTACATGAGCATATTAGTTTTCACTTACTCATCTGCTTCCATGCTTAAAATTTCTTTTTCTTCTTTTTTTTTGTGTGTGTGTGTGACAGAGACAGAGAGAGGGGAAAGATAGAGACAGACAGTAAGGGAGAGAGATGAGAGCATCAATTCTTTGTTGCGGCACTTAAGTTGTTCATTGATTGCTTTCTCATATGTGCCTTGACCAGGGGGCTATAGCAGACCGAGTGACCCCTTGCTCGAGCCAGTGACCTTGGGTTTAAGCTGGTGAGCCTTGCTCAAACCAGATGAGCCCATGCTCAAGCCAACGACCTCAGGGTTTCGAACCTGGGTCCTCCGTGTCCCAGTCTAATGCTCTATCCACTGCTCCACTGCCTGCTCAGGCCCATGCTTCAAATTCTGTGTTACTTTCTTTCCCATTCTCTTGGTCCTTCTTGGTTTATGCTTTTTTGGGGTCACTTTTCTGGGATTTCAGGAGAAATCCATGGTAAATGTTTGTGTTCAAGCCATCACATGCAATCAGGACGTTTGTTTATTTCCCACTATAATGATCATAACTTCTTCTCAAGGCAACATGGATACTTCTGAGTTACTGGAAAAAGATCAAGTACAAGAGGGTGAAGAAATGAAAAAGTGCAAATATTAATATTTCAAGATATTATCTTATTACATTTTCAACAGTTCTGAAGCCAGTTCATACTAGTTTACAAAGTCAGACGGTTTTATTTTCAAAAATTTTGTGAGCAAGTTGTTAAAAAACCATTACTAAATATTAAGTAACTTATAATGTTTAATATAAGCTATAACTTACAATGAAATAAATTGTTAAATATAAAAAATAAATACTAAAAACTGATTACTTCCTCATTGTTTTAGTGGGGGGTCGGGAATCTTTTTTGGCTGAGAGAGCCATGAATGCCACATATTTTAAAATGTAATTCTGTGAGAGCCGTACAACGACCCGTGTACGTTACACATTATCCAATAAAAATTTGGTGTTGTCCCAGAGGACAGCTGTGATTGGCTCCAGCCACTCACAACCATGAACATGAGCAGTAGGAAATGAATGGATTGTAATACATGAGAATGTTTTATATTTTTAACATTATAATTTTTTTTATTAAAGATTTGTCTGGGAGCCAGATACAGCCATCAAAAGAGCCACATCTGGCTAGCAAGCCATAGGTTCCCGACCCCTGTTTTAGTAAAATAATATATAACAATGTGCTGCTATATATCTTTTTCCAACTCCATTTTTAGTGAAATCATATTAGTAACTTAAAAGTGGCCATGGTAGGTGTATTTATAACAGAAATTTTTAAAAGTTCAAAATAACAGATTGACACTGATTTTTTTATTGTCTAGACTTAATAAAAAAGTCATGGAAAAAATATTAATAATGCCAATAAAATTTTAAAATATGTCTGTAGCGGTTAGAGTGTGAATAGTATCAAAAATTGAGGATATATTCTTACAGTATTCAAAAACTATTATCTCAATCATCCAAGAAATCACTCAGCCACCGACAAAAAATGTGAAGTTCTTATGTTCTTTTCTGTTTCCTTTTCTCTTACTCTAACTTAATTGAAAATATGAACCAACATTCAGGTAAGAACCACATTCATTTGTCAGTTGGAACTGTATGTGATCCATCGTTACAAGAATTCTGCAAAACTCAACTACATTCTTCTGTGAGAATCAATAGGCTATATAATGATTTAATAACTAAATATGTGTTATTATCTATAAATTGTGTGCTACACATCTATTAGTAAAATTTAATACATACACATACCTTTCTTGATTTATTTTTTGGAGAGCTAGTTCTTAAATATTTATCACTGTCTATAACTTTTCCTACACTGTAAATTTCATGAGGGTGGACACTGTTTTTGTTTGATTCCCTGGGCCTTCCACAGTTTCTATTACCTAGTAGGTACTCCATAAACATTTATTGAATAAATTAATGAAAATGCAGGGACATGCCTTATTCAGTTTTATATCTGAGAACTAGCACAGTGCCCAACACAAATTAAGCCCTGAAAAATAATGTTTGATGACCTGAATTGAACTTGAGTCCTATGCTCCTAATTCTGAAAACAATCCCATGATAATCAGACACATCAAGAAAAGAGTGAGATGGATTATTTTTTCAGGCACAAGGCTTGTTTTCATGGTTGCTTTGTAAATTAAGTCACTTGTCACAGAGAGTCCAGGATGAAAGCCAGATCTCTTGATTCCTAAAACAGCACCCTATTCATTAGAGTCCCTATATCTCAGGGGCACCAGTGTTTTCTAACACTATTTTGGACAGCAGAACTGGTTTTTTGCTCTCTGGCAACAAGATTTTTCCTTAAGATAAATGACCATAAACAGGATGAATCAAATAATGATTTCTATCATTTAATGAGCCCACACTGTGCTCCTTATAAAATCATGCTTTAAATCCAGTAGCTTGGTTTCTCTCAACAATACTATAAGCCGGAAATATCCTTACGTTACAAATGAAGACATTGAAATATGGAGAGGTACTGAGATCCCAAGCAGTTCTGATTTAAGACAAATCCCTATGTGGTTTTTTGTTTGTTTTGTTTTTTACAGAGACAGAGAAAGAGAGTCAGAGAGAGGGATAGATAGGGACAGACAGACAGGAATGGAGAGAGATGAGAATCATCAATCATCAGTTTTTTGTTGCGACACCTTAGTTGCTCATTGATTGCTTTCTCATATGTGCTTTGACTGTGGGCCTTCAGCAGACTGAGTAATCCCTTGCTCTAGCCAGAG
Organism: Saccopteryx bilineata; assembly: GCF_036850765.1. NCBI lineage: Eukaryota > Metazoa > Chordata > Mammalia > Chiroptera > Emballonuridae > Saccopteryx > Saccopteryx bilineata. The sequence continues at coordinate 239,244,356 of NC_089492.1, forward strand.
ACCTTGGGTCCAAGCTGGTGAGCTTTTGCTCAAACCAGATGAGCCCACGCTCAAGCTGGCAACCTCAGGGTCTCGAACCTGGGTCCTTCCTCATCCCAGTCCGACGCTCTATCCACTGCACCACTGCCTGGTCAGGACCTATGTGTTTTAATTGAGCAATGTTTCTTAAACAATAGCTGCTCACACACCATTGTTCATGTAACTATTTTCAGGATATAGCCCTATATGCATGCCGATCATATTATCATTTATTTCTTATTTATCTTGGACTTCTTGATTATTATTCAGCCTAATCTGAAATAATATCTATAAAATGATAAGTTGATAAAGTTATCTTCTTCTAATACTATTTAAATGAATTCACAATTATTAAAATAAAGTTTGCCTGCTTACCAACTAAAATGACTTTAGGTACTATCAGAGATATACAAACTTTCCTGAGGCAAACACTGCTTCTTGCAATGCTGCAAATTTAACTTGCCCTGGGGTGGGAACACAAATGATGGTCATATTTTTTTATTTGTCTTCCATTTCCATCCTGAAATGAAAGAAAATAAGTCATTATTTTACTTAGAAGGAGTCTAATACTTCCTGAGCAAATCCCCACTGCACACAACAAGGAGGTTTACAAAACCTTGTTCCAGGGTCACTGAAACATTCCAAGCAAATGAATTGGAATTAAACTTGGCAAAGATTATTAAATGCCACCACCGTTAGACAATTGAAGGTTTCAAGAGCAGAATTCAAGAAAAATAAAAGCAAATTGTTGGAAAGCACCTACAGTGAGAATAATAAAGGATTCAAAAATGTAAGAAAAGTTTCCTGGCATTTGTGCTGCCCAGCTGGAGTTGATAACATTGTTTCTATTCTTTCCTGTAAGTATGTTGGAAGAGGAAGTAGTCGAATTGTCTTTCTTGGCTTTTGAGTGGGAGGAATAGTACAGCATTGTCAGAGATAATGGCAAAAGAAAAAAAAATTATTTATAAACTGCTGAAAAACTAAATTCATATCTCTATGGCAGAGCCCAGATTTGGTTAGGTAGATAATTTGGAATGTGGTCCATTGTATTTCTTACTCTTCTTCTTCTTTTTTTCTTTCTAGTGAAAAGAGGGGAGGCAAAGTGACAGACTCCTGTATGCACCCTGACCGGGGATCCACCCAGCAAGCCCTCTAGGAGTTGATGCTCTTCCCATCTGGAGCTGTTGCTGCATTGCTCAGTAACAGAGCCATTTTTTTAGTGCCTGGGGCAGAGGCCACGGAGCCATTCTCAGCTCCCGAGGCCAACTCGCTAGAACCAATCAAGCCATGGCTGTGGGAGGAGAAGAGAGAGAAAAGAAGAAGGGGAGGGATGGAGAAGCAGATGGTCATTTCTCCTGTGTGCCCTGACTGGAAATCAAACCTGGGACATCCATATGCCAGGCCGGTGCTCTACCACTAAACTAACTGGCCAGAGCCATCCAATGCATTTCAGAGGGAAAAAGTATAAAGAGCATCAAAAAATCGTAACAGCCAAGACCATAGTGGTAAACAGTATAGATTTTTTTTTGAGCTTGTGAAATATAAATATTTACATTTGGTTCAGTTTTAATATATCTTTTTTATATGCCAACAAGTGCTTCCACAATATGATTTCTACCACTTAATTAGTCCTCTCCTTACTTCCAACATATTTGGGACCCATGCTCTATACAAACTGAGCCCAGGTCCAGGGTCACTGACACCAGGATTTCACTTAATTCTGGACTTTATGTAGACCAGAACCTACACATCTTAATACTGCTGATTTTTTGTTTTTTTAAAAAGAAAAATCCTCTGTAGAATTTAGAGCTATGAGAAGTACTGTTTTTTATTGTTGTTTCTTAAGGAAACAGAATCTTTCATAGTAATGAGAACTTCACGATTAAGTGTTCTCGTCTTGCCCTGATTGACTGTATGGCTAGCAACCTAAAATGACAAATCCAATTACTTCCAGTTGCTGTAAAATCATAACAAAAAGATGAGATATCATTTTTCCTCCCTTTCTGGGGGAGGAGGAAACTGTAGAGGTAGGAGAGGGGAGGGTAGCCAGGACTTCCTGCATTATGTTTGATAAGGTCTAAGCTTCCTGCACCTACTTAAAAGAATGTTGTTTTTGAAATGTAGGTTCTTGGAGACTTGTTGGAATGGCCTAAAGGGGAAGAGCTTCCAGTACTGAGAGAGAGGGACTGGAGCAGAGCTGGATTATCAGAGTGGGCAGATGGGCAGTGCTCTGTCTGCTAGCTGTGGCTCTGCACTCGGCTTCCTCAGAGTGGCCTCAAAGTAATAGATATTTTGACAGGCAGTGGCTTTGTGTGTACCTGGGGACTGAATACTAAGCTGCAAATTTTGGTCTGTAGTGAAGGTCTGTCTCACTTGCTAAATTTGGCACAGAAGTAGACACTTTCTTTGGTAAAAGCAGCCACGTTTTAACAGACTATATAGATTAGGGCAGTGTGAGTTTCGGCAGCGCATCAATGGATTGAGGAACTCTCCACACACCCATTCCCCACATCAGTTTTCCTTAATTATTATAAACTTTAAGTTCTTTTTTTTTTCTTTTCTTCTTTTTTTTTTCTCTTCTTCTTTTTTTTTCCTTCTTCTTTTTCTTCTCTTTTTCTTTCTTTTTTTCTTCTTTTCTTTTTCTTCTTCTTTTTTTCTTTTTTCATTTTTCTGAAGCTGGAAACAGGGAGAGACAGACAGACTCCCACAATCGCCCGACCAGGATCCACCCGGCACGCCCACCAGGGGCAACGCTCTGCCCACCAGGGGGCGATGCTCTGCCCCTCCTTGGCGTCGCCATGTTGCGACCAGAGCCACTCTAGCGCCTGGGGCAGAGGCCAAGGAGCCATCCCCAGCGCCCGGGCCATCTTTGCTCCAATGGAGCCTCGCTGCGGAGGGGAAGAGAGAGACAGAGAGGAAGGGGGGGGGTGGAGAAGCAAATGGGCGCTTCTCCTGTGTGCCCTGGCCGGGAATCGAACCCGGGTCCCCTGCACGCCAGGCCGACGCTCTACCGCTGAGCCAACCGGCCAGGGCTAAACTTTAAGTTCTTATGAAGAGTACGTAGGGCCTTATAAAAATAACCATGATTGAATTACCAACCCTGTCAGATGAGAGTCCAAAGGATTTCATCAAGAAAAAGTATTGAAGGAGGTATGTTGGCAAACGACGTGCTAGTCCTGTCCAGGGAGGTGTGGCGGCTGGAAACACACTGGAGGAGATACGCATGCTTCAGTCGGTGCTGCAGGCAGTTCGCTCACGGAGCTCCGCGAGCACGCGGTGGAACTGCGCCTTGGCCCACTTCTCTCCCTGCTCAGTGAGAACCATCGGGAACAGACTACTTTGTGTGCATCCATTCTGGAGAGGTTGTTCCAAGCTGTGGAGCCAGTTCACGTGGCCCAGAACCTCAGGGTTGAGCTGCACAGAGGACTGACTCATGTTTCAGTCGGTTCTGCAGAGGGGACTGATTCTATAAAAATCCTTGCTCTATTCCAGGTTGGAAGAATTGTTGAAAGTTCTGATGCTGTTACTGAGATTCTAAATAATCCTGATTTATTGAAACAAATTGTTTATTGTATTGGTGGAGAGAATCTATCTGTAGCTAAGGTGGCCATTAAATCCCTGTCAAAGACTATCACTGACCCAAGCTGGACTGGAGGCTTTATTTGAAAGCAATCTGCTGGATGATTCGAAAGCTGTAATGAAAACAAATGACATTGTTCAATACAGGGTCTATGAGCTAATTGTGGAGATTCTCGGTCACCAGAATATTTAAACTACTGTACCACCAGTGGATTGGTGACCCAACTCCTCAGTGAGCTGACTGGTGAAGATGTATTGGGCAGGGCAACCTGTATAGAAATGGTGACATCACTGGTATATAGTCATCATGTATGACAGTACCTTGCTTAAGAAGGAGTAATTGATCAATTTCTTTTATATATATATATTTGTTGGGGTAGATTCAGGCTCCTTTCTCTAGCTTCTACAATAGTTGCCAGGAGTTGTGAAGTTTTTTGGAAACCTGGTTATCATGGATAGTCCTTGGCATATCTGTGAGTGTTACCCTGTTTTTGTGGAAAAAGTCTTTGAAATGATAGAAAGTCAGAACTCCACCATGATTGGTGTAGCAGTGGACACGATTGGAATCCTGAGATCCAGTGTTGAAAGGAAAACAGGTTTTATAGAAAACAGGAACTTGGGCCCTGGCCGGTTGGCTCAGCGGTAGAGCGTCGGCCTAGCGTGCGGAGGACCCGGGTTCGATTCCCAGCCAGGGCACATAGGAGAAGCGCCCATTTGCTTCTCCACCCTTCCGCCGTGCTTTCCTCACTGTCTCTCTCTTCCCCTCCTGCAGCCAAGGCTCCATTGGAGCAAAGATGGCCCCGGCGCTGGGCATGGCTCTGTGGCCTCTGCCTCAGGCGCTAGAGTGGCTCTGGTCGCAATATGGCGACGCCCAGGATGGGCAGAGCATCGCCCCCTGGGGGGCAGAGCACCGCCCCTGGTGGGCGTGCCGGGTGGATCCCAGTCGGGCGCATGCGGGAGTCTGTCTGACTGTCTCTCCCTGTTTCCAGCTTCAGAAAAATGAAAAAAAAAAAAAAAAAAGAAAACAGGAACTTGGTTTGAACACTTACTCATGAGAATAAGATATCAACAGAGCTCAAAGTTAAGTGTTTTGATGCAGTTTCATCTCTTCTTCATTTACCACCTGAACAGCAGACTGACGACCTCCTGAGGATGACAGAATCCTGGTTTTCTTCTTTATCTCTGGACCTACTGGAGCAATTCCGTGGCATCATCAGTAATCAACCCTTTTTCCTGAACTACATTGTGCTGCCCTAAATGTGTTCACGGCCATTGCAAGCCAACCTTGGGCTCAGAAACTTATGCTTAACAGTCCAGGTTTTTTTTTTTTCTTTTTTTTTTATTTATTCATTTTTTTTAGAGAGGAGAGGGAGAGACAGAGAGAGAGAGAGAGAGAGAGAGAGAGAGAGAGGAGAGACAGAGAGAGAGAAGGGGGAGAGGAGCTGGAAGCATCAACTCCCATATGTGCCTTGACCAGGCAAGCCCAGGGTTTCAAACCAGCGACCTCAGCATTTCCAGGTCGACGCTTTATCCACTGCACCACCACAGGTCAGGCCAACAGTCCAGGTTTTGTGATGGACCAGTCCATGGAGCATGACAAAGCTTCAAAGGATGCCAGATAGGAACTGGTAAAAGCACTCGCCAATTCCAAGACAGTTGCAGAAGTCTTTGAGAACTCAAATTATTTGAGACTCAGAACTTGCCTGAGTGAAGGTCCATACTATGTGAAATCTGTTTCCACAATAGCAGTGGAAGGAGCTGAATGATTTCTTCTAGGGTTTGGACCATTTTTGGACCAAAACTTCTCCTAAGGCATCTGATTCTCTCGGTATTTTACAAAACTGAGACTTCTTTCCCATCCTCCCCCCGAATTATCATGGATTGTGAAACCTAATTTTATTACCAACATTTGCTATGTTTCTTAATTGAAATATATACAATGTGAAACCAAGAGAGTAGGCAAACTTAGTCATAATTGAAACAGATGTTTTTCACATTCATTTGATGACTGCCTTACTGTTTGCAAGAAGATAGAAGTTTTGTTCTCCTAGAAAATTTTCGTGGACTTACTGTCTTATTTTAAATCTGCTTCAACTAAAATGGAACCAAATTATTTCTCTTCACAAGGTTCTATTTTTCCCCTTCTGATCCCACTTAACAAATTCTTGGATATGAGTATTCTTTGAAAAGTAATATGGGATCTTAAAATTATGTTCTCTAGTCTAAGAATAAATACTTTTCATAAGCTCTCTTGATAATTTTTTTTTACTATATTTCCTTAAAAAAAAGTAAACCATTTAAAAATGTTTCTAGTATTCTTTGATATTTTTTCTATTTATCAATGAATTTTACTCTGTTATGGTTTGGGGGAAGGAGGAATGATAACATGCTAATCCAGAAAGTTCTTCAAATTGGCTTTTTTTTATTGGTGGATCATCTATTTTGAGGGTTTTGCTTTTTTTTATTTTTCAAATCCATCAAATCAATATTGAGTTGATCAGAGAGAGGAAACGGACTCCTAATAACCAGACTCAGAAGAGATGCTAAATACATATAAACCAGGATGTCATCTCATTAATTGACAAAGGGTGCACTTTTTTTCATTGTAGAAAATCGTTCCAACCTGTTTTCCAGTGCCTTGCTTTTTAAAGGGTAAAGCCCTCTACATACTATCTGCCAATTCAGAGGTTTCTCAGGCAGAAACTCTGATAACTCTGTTATCAGAATATTACAGTTCAGAATCTAGGTAGGCTTCTTTTAAGTAAGCCAAGGTGACATTGATCGACCATCCCTACTCTGTGACAAAGTGGCTCTAAGAGACTGGAATGTTCTTGTCTCCAGATTGAGCATTTCTTTTCTGTCATCTCTGGTATCTCTGAGTATACTTTTTCCATGTTTCCATAACTATTTAGGCTACAACCAGCTCTTCTTGGCCTGGAAGAAACATTCTACCTCTTTAAAGAAAGTGACTTTTGTTTATTCTCACTTATGACATTGATTTTATTTATTTAATGCCAGAGTTCAGAGGCCTGCCTCTCCTATGATAGCTGACATACACATACTGATTTTGTGCCTATAACATTTTTTAAAAGTTAAATAAAATTTTCAAATTGTTATTTAAAGAAAAAAATATTGAAATGTGATATTTCCTACATCTTACTTTTATTAGTTATCTATGGCTGTGTAAAAATATTACTGCAACTGAGTGGCTTTAAACATGACTCATTTATCATTTCATAGTTTCTCTGGGTCATGAATCTGGTTGTAGCTTAGCTCAGTTCTCAGCTTCATGACCTCACACAGGCTGTGATTAAGAGCCAGCCAATGGTTGGGCTCTCATCCGAGGTTTGACTAGAGAAGGATCTTCTTCCAAGTTCACATCACTATTGTCAGGTTGTTGGACAGAGGGCCTCAGCGCCTCCCACTGCTGCACTGCTGTCTTCAGTTCCTTGCCACGTGGACCTTTCCATATGGTGACTAACTTCATCAAAGCCCTCAAGGTGAGAGACTCAATTGGGAGAGTCTAGCAAGATCAAAGTTACAATCTCACGTAATGCTTAAGAAGATAACACGGGAAGAGCCCTCTGCCTTCCACCTAGTTGCCTAAAAGCAGGTTGTAAATCTGTAAAAGTATTTCCCCTCCTCTCTTACCAAGAAGGACAAAAGTTAATTTACTGGAGACAACTCTAGAACCTTATTAGCCCAGAGGCACCTAAGGAATCTACATAACAAACTTTACTAACCAGCTTCCTCATTAGCGCCCCCATATGTTGGCCTTCCTATGATTTGCCACCCTGGGAATTCAAAGCCCATTCCCTCTGTCCTGTCACTTCTCTAAACATTTATTGTTCTTTTAAGATGCTATATAAGTCCAAGTTCTAACCACTGCTTTGCACATCTCTCAGTGCTCCCATTTGTGTAAGCATGATGCATGTGTTAATAAACGTCTGCTTGTTTTTTTCTTAATCTGTCTTTTGTCAGTCTGTTTTATAGAACTTCAGCCAATAAACCAAAGATGGATAAAAGAAAAAAGTAATTTTTTTCCTTCCCTGCATTGCTCAGCAAATACTTTGGACTGGATGTGACAATATTTCTACTTTTCAGACGAGGAAAGTGGTACAGGAGAAGTTAAGTAACTTATCAAACATGTCGCTGTTAGCTTGTAATAGAGCTATTATCTGTACCCTGCTCTGTCTAATCTGAAACTTGTGCCCTTAGCTTTTATTGCCTTCTTCATTAAAAAAAAATAATAATAATAGTTATAGTTCTCAACTAGGCCTTTACCTTGGGTTTCAGTTGTTACCTTTTTAATAGATTATATTTTCCCAGAATATGAATATGGTCTTCCTCAGCTAGCAAAATAATCCATTACCAAATGGTTTCTTGGAAAATATGGTGATTTTGTGGAAGCTCATCCTTGGTGTTATCCAACTTGATTTTGTGCTTCTCTGCTTTTCCTCTGGGGAGCTTCTCTGGCATTTCTCTCTGAAGCATATTCTGGCTCAGTGAAGCCTTTCAAGTACCCCTGAACTGCCTCCGCCCACCCATAGTCTGGCCTTGTGTCCAGTACACATCAACTTCTTTGCCTTTGAGGGTGTAGTCTTCCCTGGCCACAAAATGTAATAACTATTTTCCTTTCCCTTTCTTCCCACTCTAGTTTCTTTCTGGTCTCCATAAGTGGCCCCTCCCACCCTGAAATCCAAATTACACTGCTTTTAGAGAAAACCCTGTGCCCATCTGAAAACTTCCTTTCCTTCCAGCAGACCTCTGGCTGCTACATTCACATTTTACTATAGATAGTTATCATCACTGTTTGAGGTCTCACAGTTGACTCCATTGATTCAGAACAACACATTAAAGCCAAGATTCTGGCCTACAAAACATTTCCTCAATAGCCTGATATGAAACAAGACAATCACACTGAGGCCTTTGACCCAGGCTGCACGAGCCCATGGAACTTAATTGTTTGGTGATTTCCTGTACTTGAAGAACAAATGCTTCCTTTTCCAACAATAGACTCACTAAAGCCTCCATCAATGCAATGAAATTAGGGACTTGAAGAGCAGTTTGTATTCACATAACACTGAGTGGTAATTTAGACCTTGATGTTTGGAGGATCACAAAGGGAACTACAGGCTTTCCCAGTGTGCAAATGTTTGATTATAGTTCTGAATATTTCTGGAAAGGCTGTGGCCCTCCTATCAATCACTCCTTGATTTTTTTTTTTTTTTTTTGCATCCTATGAAGTTCAGAGCCTCTTTCCGACAAAGGAGAAAAAGGTGGGTGTGAACAGTATGCAAAAATAAGCTACCAAGGAGACCAAACTCCTAAGCATAAATAGAAGAGCCTTCAAGAATTGAATTTTGACTAACCAAACAGCTTTTCATTTTGCCTTATCCTGACAAAGATGCTTTCTTCAACTAAACTTTAGTAAGACTCCTCTAAGCCTTCTTCTCAACGAGGCCTTTCCCTTGGGTTTCAGTGTCTGCTTTCGTTGGCCTACATTGCCCAATTTTAGCAAGAATCCTGTTAAGTCAGTTTAGAAGGAATACTCCACCTTTGATATCTGATCAAATTCCTCATCTACCACCATCTTGCAGGTGATACCTGACCACCCTGGCCTACAATTACCTAAATACTAGTAGGTCAGTTTAGCAAGAAATATCTTACCCCTTTAGTAATTCTCTCTTCACTGACTTGACACCATCACCCACATCCAACCCCCACCCCACCCCACCCCATCCTGCTCTTTGCCTATAAAACCCCAATTTTCCTTATAGTCTTGATAAAGACTAACTGGAGCTTTAAGCAAACATAATCAGTAGAAAGGTCTATGAGAGGAGCTAGGGCTTATGGAAATTCTCACATTATACACAACTGGGAAAACCCTACATATGAGAACCCTGCTGGAAGAACTCTGTGTATTTATTTATTTATTTATTTATTTTCAGAGACAAAGAGAGAGTCAAAGAGAGTGATAGACAGGGACAGAGAGATGAGAAGCATCAATCATTAGTTTTTCATTGCGAGTTGCAACACCTTAGTTGTTCATTGATTGCTTTCTCATATGTGCCTTGACCATGGGCCTTCAGCAGACTGAGTAACCCCTTGCTCGAGCCAGGGACCTTGGGTCCAAGCTGGTGAGCTTTTGTACAATCCAGACGAGCCCGCGCTCAAGCTGGTGACCTCGGGGTCTCGAACCTGGATCCTCTGCATCCCAGCCCAATGCTCTATCCACTGCGCCACCGCCTGGTCAGGCAGAACTCTATGTTTATAATGAAGCTTTATGATACTGACTCTCCTTCCCTGAACTTCCTTTCCCCTTCTATAAATAGCCCTCCATCTTGGCACGAAGGTCAGAGTGTGCACGTGGCTTGCTGTGTCTGCTTGCACTGGGTTGTAACCCTTTCTTGTTCCCAATTAAATCCTTTTTGGTGATGAAAACATCTAGTTGATGATATTTTTCAGTAGACAGTCCAAATTGAGCCCAGTTCTATACTGAGGTCTCTTTCCCCCTTATTGCAATAGGTCTTAAATAAAATGTTTATACCACATTAACTACTTCCCAACCCTGTTTTTTCTTTGACATGCACTGCAGTGGTTTTATGTTGTAGTCACATTGACTTATTCTCCACTTCTGAGGACATTTCTTGCTTTACCACACCTCCCTGCCTTTATACCTGCCTAGGAATGTCCTTGTTTTACTTCTCTGGCTGGTTGACTTTTAGTCATTCTTTAAAACCAAGCTTATATCATTTATTAACCAGGTCCCTTCCGCTCCATTTCTGAAATCACTACCAGAGCTCAGACCCTCAACATTTCTTGGTTGGATGGCTGCCAACAACTTGTACTTACCAGGTCTCTAATGTTGAACTCCTTTAAATTTATCTTCTACCACCAACCAGAGCAATTTATTTAAAACACAAATTCGGTCATCTTATCCCTTACTTGAATTTTTAAAGTCTTTCCATCAACTACAAGGCAGAGTTTAATCCCATTAACATAGACTATGAAGGTGATTCTTTTTTTTTTTTTTTTTTTTTTTTGTATTTTTCTGAAGCTAGAAACAGGGAGAGACAGTCAGACAGACTCCCGCATGCGCCCAACCGGGATCCACCCGGCACGCCCACCAGGGGGCGACGCTCTGCCCACCAGGGAGCGATGCTCTGCCCCTCCCGGGCATTGCTCTGTTGCAACCAGAGCCACTCTAGCGCCTGGGGCAGAGGCCAAGGAGCCATCCCCAGCACCCGGGCCATCTTTACTCCAACGGAGCCTCAGCTGCGGGAGGGGAAGAGAGAGACAGAGAGGAAGGAGAGGGGGAGGAGTAGAGAAGCAGATGGGCGCTTCTCCTGTGTGCCCTGGCCGGGAATCGAACCCGGGACTTCTGCACACCAGGCCGACGCTCTACCACTGGGCCAACCGGCCAGGGCCTATAAAGGTGATTCTTGAGCTTCCTCCTGCCCAAGTCTATGTCTTCTTTTTTCTTTTTAAGTTTAAAAGGTCTTATATTTATTACTAAACCACCCTGATATGGCAGAAAAAAATATCATAGGCAAAAATCACTTTTCCAGTAATTTCCCAATTAACGCACTCAACTGTCCTGACAGTGCTCTTTTCAGTGATTTGGTAAGATGCAGGCAATGTGGACACAGCATAAATGTGAGCCATCTCATGTATGGTTCCTTATAGACCCGGTTTGGTTGTACTCCAATGTCTCCTCGTAGAGTTGTATCTACACAGGAGGAAATTGCAAGTTACAAAGGTAGACTTAATCTCAATTTAGCTGCTCTCATATATCACAAACTTTGCCTTTTATGTACCAGGAAAACCTTGAAAAACAAAGGGTCCTGCTTTTCCTTCCTCTGTCAAGTTTGGAGCTCTTTTTCCTCTTTTTTAAAATTTATTTATTGATTTCAGCAAGAGAGGAAGGGAGAGAGAGAGAGAGAGTGGAATTCAAGATGTTCTTGTATGTGCCCTGATAGGGGATCGAACCAGCAACCTCTGTGCTTCAGGACGATGCTCTAACCAACTGAGTTACCCAGCAAAGGCTGCCATTTCATTTTTGATCCTCTTTCTTTCCTGCTACTTTTCCCTCCAGTACAACCAAATCGTATGAGCCTCCCTCTAATACATATTTTATGCCCCTTCTTTACAATCAAATTATTTCTATTTTATATCTTTAGGTAAGCTGGCTTCCAAGAAATATTTCCTAACTGTATCTCTTAAAATATATAGAAATATTATATATATATATGATTATACCCTCTCTATATACATATGTACATAATATCCTATATATATATCACCACTTCTGCATTTACTGTATTGTTTTATATTTATTAACTTTTCCCCATCCCCAACAAGATGATCGCATTCTAAGGGCATGGACCAGGTCCCCTCAGTAGCTGACCTACTATATAGTACAATGTAATCCCAATAAAATATGTATTAAGTGAAGGAATAAAATAAACACTAGAAGGTCCTTTTTTAGCATAACCTCAGAATTTTATTGTTTTCATAATAAAAATATGAAGCTTAGAACTGAATTACTTGGCTCTTCCTCTGCTTATCTCCTCCTAATTCAAAATGTTTGCATCTCTTAATAGCCAGCATTTTCTTAGATCAGCAGTTAGGCTCAATGCATTCAAGCCTCAGCAGAATTTTCTTCGTAGTTTTATACTTTTTGCTGAAAACCAACTTAGTCTGTCCACCATAACTACTGTGCTTCCTGTCATAACGCCTCTTTCCCTGCACATGCAGGGAACCCTTGCCCTTCTTGTACTGTGTCACTTAGTGAGCTTGGTGCTTGCCACACTTCCAGAAAGTCTGGCAGGTTTTAAGAACATCATGTTGGTGAAAGAGCTATCAGCACGAAAAAAATAGAGTTAGAGTTCCCTTATATTACAAGTACCTTTCTCTGCATAACATATTTCAACAACTGGGGGGTTTTATTTGGGTTATTAAGCTCCTCTTTTTAATTTATCAACTCTCAAAGAGGGAAACCATTAGTCACCCACAGTTCAGTGTGCATTACTTCAAGCTTCTGAACACCTGGCTCAGGTTAGGAGGAGTTGAGCGATTAACTGGAGTGGAGTAGTATACTACTACTACTATTCTTACTGGCTGCATAACACCTTTGAATACTCATCTTGTGTTTGGTGATTTCTCTGCCCTATTGATAGAAGCCAAACCTGACTTTCTTAACATTTCTTGCAGTTAGGCTCCTCTGATCTGATATGTTTGCCCCCGATTTTGAAATGAAGGTTAGGGAGGTAAAGAAGCAGGCAAGACCCAGTCTAGTGAGAGTGAAGCAGATGCATTTGAATTCCTGGGGATCAGTAGCAAAGATTCTATTAGGACAGTCCATGCCTCACTTTAGAGTGAGTGGCAGAGGCTGTAATGTTTCTCTGGTGGAGCTTTTCTCACCTTCTGGGCGACTCTGTGAATTTCTTAATGTCCTTTAATATTCCTTTTCTGCTTAAACTAGCTAGACCAGGGGTCCCCAAACTTTTTACACAGGGGGCCAGTTCACTGTCCCTCAGACCGTTGGAGGGCCAAACTATAAAAAAAACTATGAACAAATCCCTATGCATACTGCACATATCTTATTTTAAAGTAAAAAAACAAAACAAAACGGGAACAAATACAATATTTAAAATAAAGAACAAGTAAATTTAAATCAACAAACTGACCAGTATTTCAATGGGTACTATGGGCCTGCTTTTGGCTAATGAGATGGTCAATGTCCGGTTCCATATTTGTCACTGCTAGCCGTAACAAGTGATATGACGTGATTCTGGAGCCGTGATGCGTCCAACTTGTGTCACCGGAAGTAGTACTGTATGTGAGCAACGCCCTGCTTTGCGGCGCAGGCATATACAGTACTCCAGAACCACCATTGAAAGAGGTGCCCCTTCTGGCAGTGCGGTGGGGGCTGGAAAAATGGCCTCAGGGGGCGCATGCGGCCCATGGGCCGTAGTTTGGGGACCCCTAAGCTAGACTATATCCTACACATTCTGATACTGTTGACTAATAGAAGTAGGGAGGAAGAAGGCAGTACTTATGGTGTTTTAGGCAAGACAAGCCAAAAGGATGGGGGATTTTGGACAGGGGAACAGCAATATAAAGAGCACAAATTTTTGGAGGAGCGGGGGAATCACCAAGCTTTGCTACTTGGTTAATTTTGTTTATGGTCCTGGTAGAGCCACTGTGGGCCTAAAATTAATTCCTTAAATATCTTTAGTGAGTGAGATATATGCTGAGGAATACTGATATCAATTCATTTAGAAAGCTGCAGACTTGAATCTTTTCCAATGTGTTCAAGCACCTTGGTCCAGCGAACCCCGGACTCTTCTAATGCAGATCAGTCTCTCTAAATTGGTGTAGCTTTTTCTTGTGTAATAGCTCTTCCTCTTTTCACGTGGAAGAAGAGGGAGTGAATGAAGGATAATGATAGATACGTGAATTCCAAACTGCCCTCTTGATGTTCCACTTATCTGTCAGACCTCACCCTTACTGGACTATTGCCCCTGAGACAGAGGAATTCCAAAAAGTTGACAACCCGCCCCAAGGAGGGGCTCCGGACATACCAGGACTTTTGGTTCAACACCCACATGCTCGAAGCCCCCCAAGGAGGAGCATTCCGGACATACCAGGACTTTTGCCTCAGTATCCCCTCAGGCTCTCCCAAACACTATATAACTGGCCCCTAGTCTGTAACCGGTGCTCTTCTCCCCCAGGAGAAGTGCCCGGCAGGGTTCCTTTCTTCCTTTCAATAAAGCCTGTTACTCTGGTCTTTCGGACTCCCATGGATTCCAACAGATAAGAGGGAAGAGCAGCAGCAGAAGCAGATTACAAAGAAAGGAAATAAGGAAGGGAAAATAATGTATGAAGGAGAGAAGGCTGGAAGAGAAGATAAGCAAATGTCCATTTGGAAGAGGAGCAGTTTCCTTTTTCTGTTAACTGTCTCTTCTCTTTTCAGCTTTCCTCTCCCTCTAAGACATTCATTCAGTACTAAAGATATCTTCATTTGGAAAGCTTTCCAGACCTGTGGTGGCGCAGTGGATAAAGCATCGACCTGGAACGCTGAGGTCGCCGGTTCAAAACCCTGCACTTGTCTGGTCAAGGCACATATGGGAGTTGATGCTTCCTGCTCCTCCCCCTTTCTCTCTCTGTCTCTCTCCTTTCTAAAAAATGAATAAAAATAAATAAATAAAAGCTTTCCAGAACATATATTTACTTGAAAACATTAAATGCTAAATTGCTCTCCTATAAATGCCAACTTAGAAATAGGCCATCTAAATAAGTGTGGGATTTTGGTGGGAAGTATATTCATTTATCCAACAAATACCTACTGAGATCCTTTATGTGCCAAGTACTAAGCTCGAGAGTAATTGCTGAATAAGATAGATAAAGGCGCTTGGGCACTTTCATTAGCATGGAGCTCATCTATACTCTCATGTTTCATAATCTATTAAAATAAATGTCTTCTCTTAGAATTATAGCAGTGGTAAAATGGCAGATTAAAGTGTCTATCCCAAGGTTACATACAGGTAGGCACTTAGTATAATTGCTTTGTGATGATAAAGTGATGATATTATTAAAACTCTAAGTATAGGCAGGGTAATTTCTTGAAGTTTTTAAGGCAATGGAAAAAATAATTTTTTATCAAGAATATTGGAAAGAACGATAAATCAATCAATTGAAACCTTCTAGCTAGACAAATAGATGTATTTAACCTGTGAGTACATTATTAGTGTTATTGAAGATATTCTTTCTGACTCCTGATGTTTCTTCTGTTTGACAAGGGCCCATTAGTGTATTTATAAGTACAGTGCATCTGATCTTCTGTCAACTCTGCACTCATTCCACTCTACAAGTGAAAAAAAGAAATTGAGTGTGAATAACCCAGCTTCTTCCTCCTGGGATAGAGCTGAAGAGAGGGAGTGTGTGTTTATCTTTCTGCTCCTCTAGGGACAGTGACTACCCATGCCGGGGGCAAAGGAAAGCTCTGCCCTGCAACTAGGGAGATGCAGCTGAATCATTCTGGACTCAGTCTTAGGAAGTCCACTTGCTCAGACATCATTCCTCCGATCTAAACTTTATCAGTAATAAAGGTGATTTCTTTTGGCTCCTACTGCCTTACTCTTATGTCTTGTTTTCCCATTTATTTAAAAATCAGGTGAGGAAAAGAGGTTCATTATTGGTCCTTTAAGTCAAATAAAAATTGTCTCAACGAGTAAGTAAAGAAGAGAAAGCCAAAACTCTGACATCAACCTGAATTTTGAATCCTGGCTGTGTAGTCTTGGTTAAGTCACCTAGCCTCAGAGAATCTCATGTCTTCTTTGGCACCTTGGAGTACTATGTCTAATATTGATGAAAGATAATGTATATAAAGTCTGAGCATAATGCCTGGTATTTAATACACAGTAACTGGTGGGAGTGGAGGGGAGAAGGTGCTGATTTGGGATATCCAACACTGGGACAGTTACAAAGTATTTCTGCTTTCAAAAAAACTTCTCTCTTTAAGTAAAAAATAACACTGACCAGGCTATGGTGCAGTGGATAGAGTGTCGGCCTGGGATGCAGAGAACTCAGGTTTGAAACCCCCAAG
Organism: Saccopteryx bilineata; assembly: GCF_036850765.1. Lineage (NCBI taxonomy): Eukaryota > Metazoa > Chordata > Mammalia > Chiroptera > Emballonuridae > Saccopteryx > Saccopteryx bilineata. Next base: position 239,260,566 of record NC_089492.1, read on the forward strand.
GTCACCGGCTTGAGCAAGGGGTCATTCACTCCCTGGTCAAGGCACATATGAAAAAGCAATCAATGAACAACTAAGGTGCTGCTACAAAGAATCGATGCTTCCCATCTCTCTCCCTTTCTGTCTGTTCCTGTTTATTACTCTCTCTCTCTCTTTCTCACTAAAATAAAAAAAAAGAAATAATACTAAAATTTTATTAAAAAAATATATATATATATTTTTACCAATTAACTAAAAATACATTCCTCACATAAAATGTTGCATGTTTTAAAATAATTTGGTAACTCAAAATGTTTTTTGGAACTCAGAGGAAATAATGAGGACAGTTGGAGTGCAAGTTATAGTTTCCAGTTCATTCATCTCCCTTGATGATCGCAGAGAAAACCTTTACTGGTAGCGATGAGGTCTTCCTTTTAGTCAGGCATGATAGGAGGTGTGCTGAGAAAGAATAAAGCAGCATCTTGCTTTTGCAGACTGTTTGTGTCCCCTCATTTTTAAAGCTAATGTTCCAGTATGAAATTGTCTGTGAGTCAACATAAGGTATCTGTCCTTTTTTTACCCCCATAGGCATCTTTCTGAAAACGGTTTTCATCATCCTTGCCCATCTCTGCTGACTTCAATTCATCACTGGCAAGCATGTGAAGTGTTTTGTGGCGGGATAACAGTTTTATGAAAAGAATCCAGCTATGTTTCTATTATTTTTCTGATGCATGCTTTCCAAGGTTCATTGAGTCTGGAGATTCTCATGTTTATCTCAAATAAATGAAAATCTCCTTTATCAATTTGTGACCCATAACAGCATTGAAAAGTAACATAAATTTATTCAATTTAGATTATGCTATTTGTTAAGATAATACTTTTTCACATTTTCTTTGCTGTCCTTGAAATTTATATTTAGAGTATTTTCTCTGGAAACTGACTGTTTAGGTAAAAAGCAAGGAAGAATCTTCCCTTTGTCTGTTAGTGCTTGCATAGTTTATATCATTCTTAAACAAATCTACCAATCAGCAACTACATAAATAAAACTGGAACTAAAGAAACAATAATTCTTTTGTGCTCACAAGTGGAGACAGTGTGTTTTTTGCAAAGCATTAGTGAGCAGTTACTAAGATTATAAGCACGATTTTAAGAACTGTATGCTTCAGCATTCTATAATGCAGGGCTCATACAAGGAGCCAGCCTATGCAGAGAGGGAGTTCTTCTGGAGTGGAGCAGTCATTCACAATGGAAGCCATGCGAGTACATCAAGTGCCTCAAATAAATGCCTGAAAACATGTACCTGGTCAACCAAGGATATTTCAGTAACTGAATTCAGTTTGATTTCTGACACTAACGTTATAAAATCAAGCAATTTTTCCCCTTACTCTTAACCAAATTACCTAAAATAAAATGTTTTCTTATTGACTCCCAGGGAATCAGGTGTCACAATTCTTTGTCTCTAGCATCTTCTCTGGTTTCCTCCAATGGGGAATGACATATTTACTGAACTAATTGTGCTAATAAATATTGGAATTCTTTTAGTGGCAAGCACCAAAAACTCAACTCAGAATGGCTTAAATAAAAATATGAATTTACTGGTTTACTTTAGTCCAAGTAATATAACTTTAGGCATGGCTAGATTCTCAAACCAATGCTGCTCAAAAGTATAAATACAATAAAAGCCACAAATGTGGACCACATATGTAATTTAAAATACTCTACTAGCTATCTAAAAAAGGAAAAACACATAAAATTATTTTTGCTAATATATTTTAGTTAGCTCAGTATATCTAAAATATCATTCCAACATGTAATCAATATAAAATATAAGTGAGAAATTTTACATTCTTTTTTATTCATGCTAAATCTTTGAAATCAGTGTGATTTTACATGTATAGCACATCACAATTTAGACTAGCCACATTTTAAGTGCTTACTAGCCGTGTATGGCTAGTCACTACCATACTGGACAGTGCGGGTCTCCAGTGCATCAGGCCCTGGCCAGTTTGCACAGTGACAGAACTCTGACCAGGCATTTGGCAGTCTCCAGTTCGATTCCTGGTCAGGGCACATGGAAGTACTGACCATCTATCTGCTTCTTTCTCTCTCACTCACCCTCTTGCAGCCATGGCTCAATTGATTGAAGTGCATTGGCCCGGGCACTGAGGATGGTTCCGTGGAGTCTCTGCATCAGGTGATGAAAATGGCTTGGTTGTGAGCATGGGACCCAGATGTGCAGAGCATCGGCCCCAGATAGGGGTCGCCGGGTGGATCACTAGTCAGGGCGCATGTGGAAGTCTGTCTCTCTGTCACTCCTCCCCTCACTTAAAAAACAAACAAACAAACAAACAAAAAATACTATGTGCTAGGAAGGTACATCTTACTATTGCTCCACTTCACTTTTCTCTCTGCATGTAGCCTCATCTGGCTTACTCCTAGTTATTCCCAGAGTTCAGTTTTATACATCCTGCCTTTGGTGGTCTTTTTGCCTCCTCAGCCTTATTTACTAGAGACATGGTGGTGTTTGAACTGGTGTTCTTTACCATAAACATTCTAAAAGAAAGGCTACACCAGTACAAATTCATTATTATTAATAAGGGAAAACTCAGGTACTGATCCATACAGAAGGTAAGATTTCACCAACTCCCAGCTCCGACACCTATCCAAGCTCTTTCAGACATAGAAAAGACACAGAGGATTAGTTGTGTTATCTACACAATAAAGGTAACATTTATGAAACAGTAGAACTATGTCTACATTTAGAGGGGAAATTGTTGCAGTTTACATTTGTTCTACCTCAAGAGAATTGGGGAATTTTTTGTCTTTAGAAAGTTGAAATATAACACATGCAACAGTGAACGCCATAAGGGAAAAACAGTGGAAAGAAAGTTGGGAAGGCTGGAATCAGAGCAGTCGTAAATGCTGATCTGCACCAGATACTGTTCTAAGCACTATATACACATTTTCTATTTAGTCCTCATATAATTCCATGATGTTACTGCCTCTTGTGTTGTTATAATTCCAATATTACAGACAAAGAAACTGAGCTTAGTGAAACGAAAAATAATTTTTCCAAGGTGATTGCATAAGTATGTCTTAGTGCTGACCCCAAGTTTTTAACTATTATGCTATAAAGTCCTCTAGTAAATGTGATATCTTTTAAAATATGTAAGAAGACACACAGGAAACTATGTCTAACTCCAGAAAGGACCAGAATAAAGCAGAGTAAAGCTTTTACAATGGCTGAAATCTGCTCAGCCAATCTTACTATATCATAATTGATTTTATTGTATGTGAGTGTGATGATAGCCAGAATCACTGACTTGATCATACCAGTAGGGTTGAAAATAATTCAGATTTCCCTAGTGTTCTTAAAATACTGGCCCTTACACATTGTGGTAAGAACAGTCAAGAAATAAAGAAGGGGGAGGAAGATGGAGGGGAAAAAATAGTAGGTAGATGACAGGTAGTTATTTAATACATTCAAAATAATACTGCTAACAATGATAAAAGGCCAACAGCAAAAATAGCTAATATTTATTGAGTAGTTATCATTTGTAAAACCCCTGAATTATTAAATTTTATCCTCTCAACAATCTATAACATAGGTGCCATTATTGCTCTCATTTAGGTTTCCTGATTGTAGAAAGTAATGGCTACATGATTTTATTAGAAATTTTAAGCTTTCTCATCATTTTCCTTGGAAACGTCTTCTACAATGCCCTTCAGTAACTTTTATTGTTCTTTCTTCTTCAAAAGTTCTTTGGCTTCTATGACACGACATATTCTCATTCTCCTCCTACCTCCATTGGCCCTTCTTTCTGTCCTCTTCCTTGGTATTCCTTTTCCACTTTTCTCTTTTAAAATTTGTTTTCTGATCTCAGTCTGTTCTTCTTCTCCTCAGTTTTCCCTACTCTCATAGCTCAAGAGACATCTGTTTTCATACCTCAAATTTCCATATAGATGCTAATGATTCCAAGTTGGCTTACTGGATGGACATTTCTATCCAAATGAACTACAATACACTTTGAACTCTACTTGGGCAAAACTGAATTCTTTACTTCTTCCTTAAATCTCTTCTTCTTATGTGCTCTTACTCAGTAAATGTTATCTCTGGCTCCACCCTCTCTTTCATCCTGTAACCAACAAATAGCTGAGTCAACTCCACCTCCTAATTACCTCTCAAAGTGGTCCACTTCTCTTCATTTGGACCGCCACTACCTTAGTTCACGTCCTTTCCTTTTCTTACTTAGTATGCTAGAAACTGTTAGTTGACACCTAGAATATTCATTATTCCTTAATTTATGGTAATAAACCCATTTTTTGATTGGGCACATGGCCTCAAGGAATAAAAAGTATATTTATTAATTATCCTTGCAGCTAGGCAATGGTCATGTGTCTAAATTCTGGCTAATGGGATATGAGCTGCAGTGATGTGAAATTGCCATGTCATGAACTTAAAGAGGGCCTGGCAGGTTGGCTTAGTGGTAGAGCATGGGCCCGGTGTGTGGATGTCTTGAGTTTGATTCTCAGTCAGGGCACACAGGAGAAGTGACCATCTGCTTCACTACCACTACCCTCCTTTCTCTCTCCCTACACCCCTCTCCTGCTGCAATGGCTTGATTGGTGCTGCCATGGCTCGACTGGTGCAGCCATGGCTCAAGTGGCTCCAACAAGTTGGCTCTGGGAGCTGAGGATGGCTCTGGGCCTCCCACCTAAGGTGCTAAAACTAGTTTGGTTGCTGAGCAATAGAGAAACGCCCCAGATGGGCAGAGCATCACCCCATAGGGGGCTTGCCAGGTGGATCCTGGTCAGGATACATGCTGGAGTCTGTCTCTCTGCCTCCCCTACTCTCACTTAATTAAAATAATAATAAAATAATAAAACTTAAACAGAAATGTACCCCTATATCCCTGTTTCTACCTCTTATGCTGTACATGTATGTGATAAACCATCTTGGAACATGCAGATAAGGGCAACACCGGAAAGTCCATGGCCTGAAACTACTCTACCAGCCCTGGATTGCTTATGCCCAGACTAAATGAGAAATAAGCTTTTATCTTGTGCACAGCCCTGTATTATCTTGTGCATATCTGGTTTCTGTACAGTAACCAGATTTATAGCCTAATACCCTTTGAATAATACAACAGTCTTTTTGATTGGTCTTCCTGCCCCCACTTATAACTTCTCTTATCTGTTTTCTTCCTGAAAAGTCAGAGTAATCATTGCAGAATTCTGACTTGCTCAGATCGTTCCTTGCCAACCTCCCCTTTCCCATGCCGTTTCTTTCCGTGTGTACTTTATATTCCATAGCTTGCATACCAGACCCTTCATTACAATGGACTCTGCTTTATCTCTCCAGTCTCACTTCTATTCATTCCCTACCTTGCATGCCAAGCTCAAATCACATACAGCAATTCATAGTCTCACAGAATAAGCCAAGTTCTCAGACCTCAGTGCAGCTGTACATGCTGTTTACTCTGCCTGGAATGCCCAGGCCCCACCCTCACTAGTTTCTCTGCCTGGCTGGTTTCTATTTCTCCTTTAAGATTCAGTTCACCTCCTATTAAAAGTTTTTTCTTTTTTTGCCCACCGAAGAATTGGTGCTAGTTCCTTCTTATGTATTCCCAAAGTATTCTGTACATACTTTTTTTTCTAAATAATTTATTTGCTTGCCTATCCTCCCCCCCCCCCCCCCGTCTGTCCCCTATCAACTTCCTGGAGAGCAAGAATTATTTTCTTATTAATACTGTGTCACCATGCCTTTGCACAGACCTTGGCACACAGTAGTACTCAAAAACTATTTATTCAGTGAGTGAATAAATCGATGAATGAATAGATACCATGGAGTCATGAAAATAGCATTTGAACAGAATATAGAGACCTGAGGTTTGTACCTGGTTCTGCCACTGGATGGTTTGAGTTAAAATCATTTCACTCCGCTTCAATGGAGCTAGATAAGTCTCAGGTTCCTTCCAGGTTTGTGATTTACAAATATCCCTTAATAGGGATAAGTAAAGTATGTATACTTACAGAACTGATAACCTTAAGGGTCTGGTTAGGTAATTCTTGACTAAAAATGTACTTGGAAAAAATGTCAAATAAAAAAAGTGAACTTTGTCTGACCTGTGATGGCACAGCGGACAAACCGTCGACCAGGATATCTGAGGTCTCCAGTTCAAAACCATGGGCTTGCCAGTCATGGCCCATATGAGAAGCTACAACTATGAGTTGATGCTTCCTGCTTCTCTCCCACCGTCTTTCTCCCTCTCTTCTCTCTCTAAAATCAATAAATAAAATCTTTTTAAAAAAAGTGAACTGGGGAAGGGAGGGGGTAGAGGGAGAGGAGGGGCACAAAGAAAACCAGATAGAAGGTGACGGAAGACAATATGACTTTGGGTGATGGGTATGCAACATAATCAAATGTCAAAATGACCTGAAGATGTTTTCTCTGAACCTATGTACTCTGATTGATTAATGTCACCCCATTAAAATTAATAAAAAAAGTGAACTTTTACAGCAATATTTAAGTTCTTTTTACTTATGGCTTTTAAGCTATTTTTGTAGAGTCAATTATTTCAACAAAACGCCTATTATAATCTCTGAGAAGTAGAGAATGTGAAATTCAGTGACTTGGGTGAAGAAGTTCCTGGACCAAATTTGTGTGTGTGTGTGTGTGTGTGTGTGTGTGTAGGCTTCTCCACGCCAACAATTCTCAGACAGCAGCAAGGTGTCTGAGAATTCAGCTCTATTCTGACACTGTCCACCTAGAGATAAAATCAGATTTCACAAGCAAAGGGCTCAGTCTCACAAGACCACCTTCCATTTCAGACATTACTGAAAAACCAAAGTTGTTATCTGTGCTTCTGATTGACAGGCTGCAATTTGGAGGTTCCAATAATCCCTCCAAGTCAAGATGTCAATTGCAAGCCCAGGTTGTTCCCTGTACTTCTGATTGATTGGCTGTAAATCAGAGGTTCCCCCAACCCCTTCCTTGGATTCGATTAATTTGCTAGAATGATTCACAGAACTCAGGAAAACCCATTTTTTTTCTAATTAAGTGAGAGGCAGGGAGACAGAGACAGAGTCCTGCATGTGCCCCAACCAGGATCCACCTGGCAAGCCCCCTACCAGGCAATGCTCTGCTTGTGTGGACCGTTGCTCCATTGTCTAGCAACTGAGCTATTTTAGCACCTGAGGCAGGCCATGGAGCCATCCTCAGTGTCCAGGGCCAACTCTGCTCGAACCATTCGAGCCATGGCTGTGGGAGGGGAAGAGAGAGTGAGAAATGGAGGGTATGGGTGAAGAAGCTGATGCTTGCTTCTCCTGAGTGCCCTACCCAGGAATCGAACCCAAGACTTCTACACATTGAGCCAATGCTCTACCACTGAGCTAACCAACCAGGGCCAGGAAAATCCATTTACTCACTAGATTATTAATTTATTACAAAGGATGTAAAGGATCTAAATCAACAGCCAGATGAAGAGATATGGCTAGATCCCAAGCAAATAAGCTCCTGTCCTTGTGGTACACAGTGCTTGGCATCGCATCGGGGCAAGTGGAAGCTTTCTGGTTTTCCAATGAGGAACCTCTCTGAACCCCTTCATTTTTTTGGGCTTTTATGGGGGCTTCATTACATACATGACGGATTATCTCATTGGCGTTTGGTGATTGATTCTACCTCTCTTGCCTCTCTCCTCCTATCACTTTTATCATTCAGGAAGTTCCAAAAGTTTTAGAAGCTGTAAGCCAGGAAATATATTTTAGTCGTCTGACTACCAAATATATATATCTTATAAATTATGATTTCACATTAGATAATTTATTAGAGCCAGCAGCAAGAACAGAAACAGGGTCAGAATCTGATTCAGAATTGTATTGATAGTATTGGGAGGCCGAGAATACTTTCCTACCCTTCCTTAGTTATTACGGCTGAACTAACAATAAAATTGACACAAGACCAGATTAACAGGAGAAAAGTCCATTGAATATATGTTCACAGGACAATTATAAATGATGCTCAGAGAAAACGATGAACCAGACAGTGTTCTAGTTTTCAGACAAAGAAACAATAAAATTATGAAAAATTGACAAAACAGGTTAAAAAAAGTATTCATTAGAAAGAAATCTGCCCTGGCTGGATGGTTCTGTTGGTTGGAGCATTGTCTCTATAAGCAAAGGTTGTGGGTTCAATCCCAGGTCAGGGCACACACGGGAACAGATTGATGTTTCTGTCTCTCTCTCTCTCTCTCTCTCTCTCGTCCTCTTTCTCTAAAATCAATACTTTTTTTTAAAAGAAAGGTATCCAAGCAAGGTTTGAGTATTTGTTAGTGAGAAATCTAAAAATAGTTTGAGCTTAGATAGTAAATTAATGAAGAGGTAATAGGGTTTGTTTATATAGACTCTTCAGCCCTAGATCTCTTAGCTCTAGTGATAACACTGTCTCTCTAACCCCACCTGAAGCAGGGAGAGCACCTTTTACAGCAGAGATTTATTTCCTGTGTTCAAGGAGACAGGGAGAGTTGAGTACCCTTCTGGCACCGGTGGCTTGTCAAGTGATTTTACTTCAAAAAATCAATATACCTTTATAGGGTATTTGGTGATGATCTGTCTTGAGCCCCAACAAAGACTACCTATACCACCTATTGTAAAATAACTGTGTGATAATAGAGAGCAAAACCAGTGGAGAAAGCAGTGAACTTTAAAACAAATTGTAGGTAGAGTAAAACAGCAATTACCAAAGCTGGGACTTTCTATTTTAGAATCACATAATTATGGGTTTGGCAGTATTGTTAAGGGGTAATCACCTACTTTCCCCCTACCTTTAAGCAAGGCTCCATCTAGTTCCTTAAACAGAGCAAATAATGCAGTTCTCTATTATATTTGGAAAAAGAATAATCTACAACTCTTTTTCTTACTTGTCCTAGTACCATATGATACTGATAACAAAATTTTTATTTACCTTCACAATCATCTAGTTTTATCACCTTTCTCTCATAATTGAGGTGAAAGAAGGCACAGAAAGGTTGCAATTTGCTTAAAGTTGCATAGTATTACTGTGGCAGAGCAGGAACTAAAATTTCAGTCTTTCTAATTTACAGTCCCCTGCTCTACCTTTCTCAAGAGGAATTGTGGTTTTTCAGGACCTTCCCCATTTCACTGTCCATGTCTCTTGGCAAATTTTCAATGTGGTCCCTGGCTCCCCAGCCAAGGCCTTATCTTTTAGTTCATAGACTGACCCGGTTGTAGCAATGACCTCATACATCTGAGATTTGCTCCTTTCCTTGTTACAGTAGGCGGAATTTTAAGATGGCCTCCAAAATTCCTGCCTCTGGTGTTTATGTTCTGTGTAAGACCTTCCCAAGTGTCTTACATAGAAGGTGTGAACTGTGGCCTGACCTGTGGTGGCGCAGTGGATAAAGCGTCAACCTGGAAACGCTGAGGTTGCCGGTTCAAAACCCTGGGCTTGCCTGATCAAGGCACATATGGGAGTTGATGCTTTCTGCTCCTCCCCCCTTCTCTCTCTCTCTCTCTCTCTCCCCTCTCTATAATGAATAAAAATAAATAAAAATCTTAAAAAAAAAAGATTATCTGTTGCTGCATAACAATTCAAAAAAAAAAAAAAGGTGTGAACTGTGTATACCAGTGGTAGTCAACCTGGTCCCTACCACCCACTAGTGGGCATTCCAGCTTTCATGGTGGGTGGTAGTGGAGCAACCAAAGTATAAATAAAAAGACAGACTTAACTATAGTTAAGTTGTTTTATAAAGATTTATTCTGCCAAACTTAGCGAAAATCCGACATAAAGTACTTGGTAAGTAATTATTATTATATGCTTTAACTTGTTGTAACTCTGCTTTATAAATTTTATAAAGTTACTTCCCTACTTTATAAATCACCATTACTGTGGAACTGGTGGGCGGTTAGAAAATTTTACTAACAGAGATACAAAAGTGGGAGGTAGGTATAAAAAGGTTGACTATCCCCGGTGTATACCATGGGTGAGACAGTCACTCCCTTGATAAGTTATGTTATATAACAAATGTATGATGGTGGTCACCTTTGGTTACATAGAGATAGACAAGGAGTATGTCAACATTACATGATTATATTTAATGAGAAAAGGGAATGCTCCTTCAGTTTCCCTTATTTCTACTTCCAAAATGCTGAATGGTTTTCCATCCTTTTCTTCCCTCTCAAGGTAGCAAACAAAAGGTACCTCTTTCTCTCAAGGTTATCAAAAGTGTCTCTGTTATATTTTCAATTTTTTTCTCTCCTCTTAATTCTTCCATACAACCTACAAATATGCAGAGCCTTTCTGTGACTACAAGTCTTGAACTTTGGTGTTTCTTTTCCCTTTCTCTGCGTCAGAGCTGTTTGTTCCAGATCTACACTGCGGTTCCTAAAGAACACTAAGCTCAGCTGGGCCCGAATCCAGAATCAATAATTCTGGGTGGTTTCCAGATTCTAGCCCACTGAAATCAAGTAACAGCACAATGGGGCACCACTGACATAGTTCCAAGCTGGCCTTCGGGCCAACATTTCTTCTCCTTGCTTTATTTCCTTAACCTTTGGCTGCTTAGATATGTTAGCCTGGCTTCATGATAGAGTCATTCTGTGAGCTTTCAACTCTCTTTCTTCCCTAATCAGCAAGTCGTCTCCTACCTTCTGACACCATACTCGTTCAAGCTTCTTTTTCTTTTCTTCTTTCACTTTTGAAAGAATGATATAATAAATCTCAACATCCCTACCACCCAGTTTCAACAATTATCAACATAAGACCAATGTTAGATAACTAGTTTTTTAAATTTAAATTGGTTATAAAGAAAAAAGAAAGCAGACAGAGAGAGATCAATTTGCTGTTCCACTTATCTTTGCATTCATTTGCTGACTTCCTTATGTGCTCTGACCTATTGAACCTGCAACCTTGGTGCATCAGTGCTAACCAACTGAGCTATGGGACTAGGGCTAGATTATTCTTTTTGTGTGCAGCATAAAACTCGTAACATTAAATTTAGCATCTTGACATTTTTAAATGTAAAGTTCAATAGAGTTAAGTATAGTCACATTGTTGTGCAACAGATCTCTGGAACTTTCCAAACTTTTTTTTTTTTTTTTTTTTCATTTTTCTGAAGTTGGAAACGGGGAGAGACAGTCAGACAGACTCCCGCATGCGCCCGACCGGGATCCACCCGGCACGCCCATCAGGGGCGGTGCTCTGCCCCCCAGGGGGCGATGCTCTGCCCATCCTGGGGGTCGCCATATTGCGGCCAGAGCCACTCTAGCGCCTGAGGCGGAGGCCACAGAGCCATGCCCAGCGCCCGGGCCATCTTTGCTCCAATGGAGCCTTGGCTGCAGGAGGGGAAGAGAGAGACAGAGAGGAAAGCGCGGCGGAGGGGTGGAGAAGCAAATGGGCGCTTCTCCTATGTGCCCTGGCCGGGAATCGAACCCGGGTCCTCCGCACGCTAGGCCGACGCTCTACCGCTGAGCCAACCGGCCAGGGCTACTTTCCAAACTTTTATACTGACATTTTATACCTACTATACCCATTAAACATTAATCAGGTTGGATTGTTTTTAAAGCAAATATCAGAGCTTATATAACTTAATTCATAAATAGTTCAGTATGTATCTTCAAGGAAGGTCCTTTCTTTGTGGTACAAAAGCAAAACCCTTATCACATCTACATCAAGGTTTCAACAGGAAATAAGGTCATTCTAAGAGGGTTTATTTATTTATTTTTTATTTATTTTTTTTTCTTTTTACAGAGGCAGAGATAGACAGGGACAGACAGACAGGAACGGAGAGAGATGAGAAGCATCAATCATCAGTTTCTCGTTGCGCGTTACGACTTCTTAGTTGTTCATTGATTGCTTTCTCACATGTGCCTTGACCGCGGGCCTTCAGCAGACCGAGTAACCCCCTGCTGGAGCCAGGGACCTTGGGTCCAAACTGGTGAGCTCTTTGCTCAAGCCAGATGAGCCCGCGCTCAAGCTGGCGACCTCGGGGTCTCGAACCTGGGTCCTTCCGCATCCCAGTCCGACGCTCTATCCACTGCGCCACCACCTGGTCAGGCTATTTATTTATTTTTTATTTTTATTTTTTTCTGAAGCTGGAAACGGGGAGAGACAGTCAGACAGACTCCCGCATGCGCCCGATGGAGCCTCGCTGCGGGAGGGGAAGAGAGAGACAGAGAGGAAGGAGGGGGTGGAGAAGCAAATGGGCGCTTCTCCTGTGTGCCCTGGCCGGGAATCGAACCCGGGTCCCCCGCACGCCAGGCCGATGCTCTACCGCTGAGCCAACCGGCCAGGGCCTAAGAGGGTTTATTTAAATGTTGTGGTTATAGGGGACACCCCGTAGGTAAGTGGCTAAGTTGGTCCTACTTGCAGGCCCATAGGGATAAGGGGAGAGAATGCTTACCAGAACCTGAAAGGAGAAGAAATGTAGAGAGCTGTTCTGAAAGAAGCAATGTCTTTTGGCCAAGAGACATAGCAAGCAAGAGGCAGGGGAATAGTATCTTGACATTCCTCTTCTTCCTCCCATGGTTCTCTTGCCAGCATTTTTCACTGGCCAAACCCAGCTAATAGTAGAGAATATGGAAGTCCTGTTTATATAGTTCATATAGGTCAGCCTTCTGGAGAAAAGAGCAGGGTGGAGGGTGTATCTGGATGAACAGATGGATGATATTCAGGAAATAATAATTCTTTTTTTTTTTTCTGAAGCTGGAAACGGGGAGAGACAGACAGACTCCCGCATGCGCCTGACCGGGATCCACCCGGCACGCCCACCAGGGGCGATGCTCTGCCCACCAGGGGGCGATGCTCTGCCCCTCTGGGGCGTCGCTCTGCCACAACCAGAGCCACTCTAGCGCCTGGGGCAGAGGCCAAGGAGCCATCCCCAGCGCCCGGGCCATCTTTGCTCCAATGAAGCCTTGGCTGCGGGAGGGGAAGAGAGAGACAGAGAGGAAGGAGAGGGGGAGGGGTGGAGAAGCAGATGGGCGCCTCTCCTGTGTGCCCTGGCCGGAAATCGAACCCAGGACTTCTGCACACCAGGCCGACGCTCTACCACTGAGCCAACTGGCCAGGGCCACAAGTGCTTTTTATTTTATATCATAGTAGTTGGTTTGTTTTCTTTGAACCTAGAAAATGTCATATGTTATGTGTGATGGTTAATTTTATGGGTCTACTTGACTGGGTCACAGGGAGCCCAAATATTTGGTCAAACATTATTTTGGGTGTTTCCAAGAGGGTGTTTAGATGAGTTTAATATTTAAATCAATAGACTGCATAAAGCAGATAACCATCCTCCGTAATGTTAGCAGGCCTTCATCCAATTAATGGAAGGTCTGAATAGAACAAAAAGGCCGACCTTCCCCTGAATGAGAGGGAATGCTTGTTGTAATGGCCTTTGAGCTGGGATATCCATTTTTTCCTACCTTCAGACAACTCAAAATGAAATATTAACCCTTTCTGGACCTTGAGCCTGTTGGCTTTCAGACTGGAACTATTGTACATCGTCAGCTCTCCTGGTCCTCATGCTTTCTGACTTGGACTGGGACTACATCTTTGCCTCTCCTGAGTATCCAGCTTGCTAACTGCAGATCTTGAGACTTAGCCTCCGTATGTGCATGAGCCAATTTCTTATAATAAATTTCTCTCTTTATCCTATTGGTTCTCTTTCTCTGGAGAACTCTGATTGATATAGTATGTCTCAAGTCTATTTTATTCCCTTGTTTAATGATAGTTTCATTGAGATATAATACAATAAGAAATATACATTTGGTCTTTGTCCCTGATTCCTGACAGAGATTTTCTAAAAGACTTAGAATTCCTGAGTGATAGAAGTGAAAAGACATCTTTTGTTATTTATAAAAGCCTCCTTTCAATCAAGTCTGAGTTTATGCAAATGAGGTGACCTCCCAGGATAGCTTTAGGATGGAGGGCTGGTTGTCAGAGGACCCAACCTGGTGATTAGAGGGTTGAAACTTTCAGCCCCACCCACAGGCTTTGGTAGAGAGGAGGGGCAGGAGATAAGGTCAATCACCAATGGCCAATGATTTAATCAATCATGCCTACATAATGGAACCGCCTTAAAACTCCTTAGATGATAGGGTTTGGAAAGCTTTTGAGTTGATGGACGCACTCAGGTGTTGGAAGATTGGTGTACTCCAACTCAATGGGGACAGAAGCTCCCATGCTGGGACACTTCTGCACCTCACCTTAAGTACCATTTCATCTGGCTGTTTATTCTTACTGTTTATAATGAACTAGTGATAGTAAGTACAGTGTCTTTCTGAGTTCTGTGGGCCATTCTATCAAATTATTGAACCTGAGAAGGGATCGTGGGAACCCACTGAAATCAGAGTTCATTTGTCAGAAGTATGGGTGGCGTGAAGGCAGTTTTCTGGGACTAAATCTTTAACTTGTAGGGGTCAAGACTCATACCAGGTGGCGTCAGAATTAAGGTGAATTATAGGTCACCTAGTTGGTATCCAGAGAGTTAGAGCACTGATTGGTGTGAGAAAAATCCATATATTTGGTGTCAAAAATGTTGTGAATAAAAACAGTTCACATGCTATATGATTCACCCATTTAAAGTGTACAAATCATACTTTTTTATTATAGTCATAGAATTGGGCAACTATCACAATTAATTTTAGAATATTTTCATCACCCTTCAAAGAAGCACTATACCCAACACCAGTCATTTCCCATGCTCCCTCTCAGCCCCTGGAAACCACTAATCTACTTCCTGTCTCTATGGATATCTATTCTGGACATGTCATAAAAATGGAATCACACAACTTATGGCCTTTGTGTCTGTCTCTTTTCACTTAGCATACCGGCACTTTCTTTTTATTGTCTAATAATATTCATTGTATGGATATACCATATTTTATCCATTAATCAGTTGGTAGGTATTTGGGTTGTTTCCACTTTGGGGTTATTTATAAATAGTCATGCTATGAATATACATGTAAAAACTTTTGTGTGAACGTATCTTCAATTCTCTTGCATATACACCTATGAATGGAATTGTTGGGTCATAGGGTAACTATGTTCAACCTTTTGAAGACCAGTCAGACTTTTTTATTTAAAAAAAATTTTTTTTTTTTACAGGGACAGAGAGAGAGTCAGATAGAGGGATAGACAGGGACAGACAGACAGGAACAGAGAGAGATGAGAAGCATCAATCATCAGTTTTTTGTTGCGACACCGTAGTTGTTCATTGATTGCTTTCTCATATGTGCCATGACTGCGGGCCTTCAGCAGACTGAGTAACCCCCTGCTCGAGCCAGTGACCTTGGGTCCATGCTAGTGAGCTTTTTGCTTAAGCCAGATGAGCCTGCGCTCAAGCTGGCAACCCCAGGGTCTCGAACCTGGGTCCTTCCGCATCCCAGTCCGATGCTCTATCCACTGCGCCACCGCCTGGTCAGGCAGTCAGACTTTTTACCTTAGTGGCACAGTACTTTACATTTTCACCAGCCACATACTAGAATTCCAATTTCTCTACCTCTTCATCACTGTAGCTGTCCTTTTTTAAAGCTTTTTATTTATTTCTTTTTTTTACAGAGACAGAGAGAGAGTCAGAGAGAGGGATAGACAGGGACAGACAGACAGAAACGGAGAGATGAGAAGCAGTCAATCATCAGTTTCTCATTGCGCATGGCGACACCTTAGTTGTTCATTGATTGCTTTCTCATATGTGCCTTGACCACAGACCTTCAGCAGACCGAGTAACCCCTTGCTGGAGCCAGCAACCTTGGGTCCAAGCTGGTGAGCTTTTTGCTCAAACCAGAATAGCCCACGCTCAAGCTGACAACCTTGGGGTCTCGAACCTGGGTCTTCAGCATCCCAGTCCGACGCTCTATCCACTGCGCCACCGCCTGGTCAGGCTGTAGCTGTCCTTTTGATTGTAGTCATCTTCCTTGCCATTTATTTTGTTGAAGGAACCAGGTTATTTTGTCCTGTAGAAGTTCCCATATTTTCAATTTTGCTAATTGCAAAATGAGGGTGTGGCTTAATATGTTTCTTTACCCCTTGTATTTCCCATAAACTCATCATTAGATCGAGAGGTTTGAAGTACCTACCATGTCTCTCACGAGTATAGAATGCTAATGTCCCCAGGGTCAGCCTTCAACCAAGGGGTTTAGAAAATACTAGCTAAACTCTCAACCTCAGAGGGACAGTTTAGGTGCAATTTTTCAGAAGGGGTTGGTTGCAGACAGGATTGAACCTTGCTGCCCACTGTGGTAACACCTCAATGACAGACTCTTTACTGACTTTCTCCTCTCTGTTCCACTCTATCGACTCCCTCATTCCAGCTTTGTGGGATCACTTCCTAATAAACTACCTGCTTCCAAGTCCTTGTCTTAAGCTTTGCTTTGGGGAGGTGTAAATGAAGGCAAAATCATAAAATATTTTAGTTTATGGCATTTATTTGCTCAAAAACATTCACTGAGGTGATTGTAATGAATCAGTCAGTGTACTAGATGCTGGAAATAAATGGTGAACAAGAGATCAAGTCTAATGGGATATACAGATTAATAGGCAGCGATTGATCAGTGTAGTAAGCAATATAACAGTAAACATAGGTGCTACTAGTTGTGAAGTATGCATAGGTGTAGAATCCCTGGAATTGTCCCCTGTAAAAATCATTGCTAGGTATTAAGAGAGAGTGACAGAGAACAAGGCAGACAAAAGCATCTCTAGTTTAGATTTTGTGCCTAACTCCTAGACTTCAGTTTAGAATTGAGGTAAACCCAAGTGGCACACACCAGTTGTCTCTTCCTCTGGGCCACACTCATTTGGCCTTTCTAGAGCCTTCCAGTGGAGGGAGCCACTGTTGCATGAATCAGTGATACTTTATAAAAGCTCAAACTTAAAAAAAGGAACCACTCTCTGTCCCCCCTCCCCAAATCCCCAAAGAGAAAACATTCTGCCTGTAAAGCCAGAATTTTATCCCTCATAACACAAAAATTTTGTGGCCTTAGAATCTTGATCCTGCCATAACCATAATCTTCCTTAGTGCTATACTAAAGGTGGGAAACTCGAAATCAATCAAGATTAGGATGTAAAACTAATATGAACCCCTCACCCCTTTTTTCCTTCTTGCCACATCCCTAAGCCTTCTGCTAGAAGGACTTTAGATAACTGTGCACATCTAGTGAGAAAATTGTCCTGAGGCTTTCTTACTTAAAAGTCACTGTTTTGAGGCTACTTTGCCAAATTGATCCTGCCTCTTGGTAACTAGTTTCTTTCTAGTATCTATTCAGTGGGAGACTTGGGTTCTGAATCCGTCAACAGCTGAGCCACTGATGCTCCAGAGTTCCAAACAGTCTTTCCACAAAGTTTTAACAGGGTTAAACAAAGAGTTAGACTCTCATCTAGTTTTCACTGCCTTCATCAAATGAACATCCTCATGATAAGTTGTCTTTAACGGATGCTGAGAACTGATGTTATCTAGAACTTACATCAGCATCCTGAAGTTTTCCCATGTAGTACTTAATATACATTTTACTTGTTTGTGTTTTCAATGAGACTGTAACCTTTTTTAAGAGGAAGGGAGAGGGAGAGAGAGAAAGAGAGAGAGAGAGAGAGAGAAGAGGAGAGAGAGGAACATTGATTTGTTTTTGTATATGCCCTGCTCAGAGATCCAACTGGCAATCTCTGCACTTTAGAATGATGCTCTAACCAACTGAGCTATCCAGCCAGAGCCAGACTTAAAACTTTTTTTTTTAGACATTGCTGTGGTTTTTATTCAAGTTGATATCCTGATCAGAATAACAACAGTGAGAAAATTATGCTTTACAAACATTACATTAATACTACATCATTATGATATGGCTTTACATTGATTATATAGAGAAAAAAATAACATTGGAATTAAGGCTATAAGCAAATGTGCAAACCCAGCACAACCCTGACACAGTCTTTAATAAAAAGCTCTTTTGGTTAGATGATGGTTGATATTGCTGCATGCAGGTGAGTCACTGCTTTGTAGAGTAAGCTCTCAAAGTTTCACCCATTAAAAAAAAAATCCCCACTACTGGCCCACAATGACTAGAAGAAGCCTTCAGTAATCTCCACTCCTGTCACTTGCAATCATTGTGCCTAGGGTCTTCTGATACATCTGACTGAACATCTGTTTTGTTTGTACAAGATCAATCTCACTCTGAGTGACCACAATCCTGACCAGGGTGGAGTCATCGGTGCCGCACCTTTGGTAGCACAGAAGAGCCTCTCAGCAAAGAAGGCAGGGTGGTTTGGGGCACACTGCAAGATGGTCTTCAAACCACTTCGACATTTCCAGAAAACTCACGGCCAATACTGTTTAGCAAATCTTGATTAGCCATCCTGGAATAGGCCTCCATGGTAGCTTTCGACTGAGGTAAACTTCTTGTGGCCAGAATCATGTTGAAGCAAGATTCATATGTCCCCAGTCTTCCCTTGACAGCTTGATAGAAATGCTGAGCATCTTCTTGAACCAACTGGTGGTTAATATTCTGGTTTTCCTCATGATTTCCCTGGCACACAGACACAAGTAAACGTTCAAAATGCCCTGATGTATCTGACCTAATGTCCTTTTCAAGGTCTTGTCCAAATTCTGACTGATAACATCTGACAATTTCTTGGATTTCCTGATTAGTTCTTGTGCATAAAATTTCAATCAATACACGTTCCTGAGTTCCTGCTCCCTTCATTGTATTCTGTAAACTCCAGGCATCATAATAAGTAGTTGGCATGAACAGGGTAAGGATCAATTCTTCCTTATTACCACTTAACTCTGACTCGAGATCTTTGATTAAATCCTTTCCGTACATGGTCTTAAAAGCTGCTTTAACTTTTTGCCTTTGACCGTTAGAATGGTTGACAACAATGTCCACAATTGCTTGTTCATCTGTCCCAAAACCTTCATTGCTTTGTGGAGAATTTCTGTATCTCTAATAGCATCAAAGCTGGCAGCTGGTCAAATTGTTCCTTGGGTCCCCTGAGTCATCGCAGCAGGCTGACTAGGGTAAGGAGCCTGTCCTCCAGGATGCTGAGAAGGCATCTGTCCTCCAGGAAAGCCACCTGGTAATGGGACCTGGGGACCTGTGCTAGGCCACCTCCATATGACTGTGAGGGCGGCTATGGGTAGCCAGAAAGGCCTGCTCTGCCGGGGTGGGGGTAGGGTGTGGGTGTGGGTGGGTGAGTTCCAAACCCTGGGCCTGGAGAAATTCCAGGATAGGATAGAGCACCCCCTGGCCATGGGGCACCAGGACAGCCTCTGGGGCCTGGGTAACCACCTGGGGCAGGGTAGTCTCCAGCTCCTGGGTAGCCACTACTTGGTGCTGCTGGAGAGGAACCTCCTCCTATGGGAGAAACACCAGTAGGATAAGGACACTGACCTGAAGGGGGAAAAGGAGACTCCTGATCCGCAGGAGGATATCGGGGAAAGGTGGGTAGCCTGTTGAGGGATAACCTGGATATGACATTCTGACACCGGGAGCAGCCAGACTCTAAACTTTTTAAGGACTCAAATAGTGTCTTATTTACCATTATATCTCCTGGGCCTAGTAGTATTGGTTGACTAAATAAAGGTCTCTATCAGGTAAGACTCTTTCAGTTGTTAATGTCAAAAGAACAAATGAACTCAAATCAGCTTAAGCAAAAACCACAAACCAAAAACAAAGAAACAAACAGAACTTCAGCATATTATTACTTCACATAGTTGCCAAGTCCACAGATCAAGTAATGTTATAAAGAGTCATCTCCTTGTCCTTTCCATTTTTTTGCTCTCCTCTTTGCTATGTTTGGCTTCACTCTCAGGCAAATGAGATGGAGGCTCCTGGTGTATATAGCACATGTAATTTTTAGTTATGATTGGGCCCAATTGTCTTGACTTGATTCACATGCCTATTAGTAAACTAGTCACAGAAGTCAGGGGAATGTGCTGCTCTGCTTTCCAAGGCTTAGGCCACACACACTCAGTTTTTAAACTGGGAGGGCAGGGGGAGTGAGAAATGGGGGGAATCAGCTCCACAGTAATATGGAGGATTGAGACCAGGGTGTGTGTATGTGTGTGTACAGGGGGTAGTTGGGAAGTATGCATGTTGGTCAGCCAAAATAATTCCGCTCACTCCCTTTGTTGAGCTCCATACATTTCCCTGAGGTCGGACCCCGGTGGAACATGGACATCTGCCCACACTTACTAGTCTGTGACTGCCAGTTGTTCCCTATTCCCTAGAGGTGGGGGCCGTCATTCTTGCTTGGAGTATTCCCCAAATTCTTATCTATTCTGCTTACAGCTTGGTTCTGCAAATCCGCTTTCTGCTCTAAATGGTCCCAGTAGGCTGCACAGTGAATGCAATGTCCTTCCAAATACTTTGGCAACTAGTGAGTCAAGCATACAAAGAACTATTCAAAACAGAATGTGGTCAGTTCTCTAAGAGAGTAGTGAAAAGATGTCTGGAGAGCAGAGATAAAGGCATCAAACATCTGGCGGGGAGCTTGAGAGCAGACAACCGATTCAGGACTATCAAGCACCTAGGACAAGCTTAAGTGTAATGATGAATAATGATAATAACAGCAGCTAATACGTATAGTACTTATCATATATCCTGTTCTAAGAACTTTACATGAATTAACTCAATGAATCCTCACTATATTCTTTCAAGTATGCCCAATTATTTACCTCATTTTAGAGTTGAGGCTAAGTAATTTCCCATGATCACATAGTAAGGGAGAGAATAAGATTGGGTTCCTATCCAAAGAGTCTGAAAGGCCAGGATATGATGTTAGCCTTGACTTACAGTTCTTTAAATAGCTGTTTCATTTTTTCCAGTGGACTCAATCTTCTTGAGAGCAGGACTGAGTCTAGTTCACCTTTGTATTCTCTAGAATACCTAGATGGGCTCTACACTTAAGTAGAAGCTCCATACTTCTCTTTGGGTAGACAATCTTTACTGGAATGAGCATTGTTGTACAATATATAAATGAAATCTTCCACAGTGGTTAGAGCACTGGACAGGAAGTTATGGATCTGACTAATTGAGGTTTCACCTCTGACTCAGTGTGTGACTGGGCAAAAACCTTAATGGCTGAATGCTACAGATTTCCAACTGTAAAAGAGGAAAAACAAGTATCCAAAGTACTTCACAAGGACACAGCAAGAACATATTAATAAATGAATACTTATATTAAATTCTTGCACTACTTAAGAGGAAAGGTACAAGAAACCAAGATATTTTTATTTTGACCATAACGCCACTAATTAGCAAATATGCATTAGGAGCCAAACAATTTAGATACTATAGGATAACAACAGAATAATAAAACATGATTTCTGCTAGTCCTTCTTAATCAAATTTAACGAGCAAACTCAGATTGGTAAACAGAAATTATTTAATAGAATAAGAAATTGGAAAAGTATACAGAGCTCACTTTGTCCAATATATATAAATAAAAAATGAGGTCCCAAAGGAGAAGTAACAGGCTCAGGAAGAGAACTATCAACACAGAAACATTTGCCCTCAAAGAAAAGGCCTGGGCTCTGCCAGGTCTGAAAGTCAGTGGAAGAGGCTACCGTCTGCGTGACCTGGGGCCAGGAGTTTAGCTTCTCTGAACCAATTTCCTTCACTCTAAAATAGTGGTAACAACTTACTTCAGAGAGCTGTTGTCAATTTTAAGCAAGATTCTGCGTATAAAACTTTAATCAGGGTCTGACTAAGCGCCACAAGTCAACTATTATTACTGTTACTTCTGTAGAATGGTCTTTTCTGGCTCTTTTTCTGAGACGAACCATTGTTTCTCCAGTAAGGCCACATTCCCAGGGTGGAAACGGAAGAGAAAGTGCTTTTCACAGCTCTGAGATGGGCGCTGCAGGAACTCGAACCGAGCCATCTTAGGCGGCAGAGCACAGCCCCCTCGGAATCGTCCACTCCCCCAGCCCTCCTCGGGAAGGGCCCTCCCCCCGCTAGGTCGCCGGGCCCCCTCTGGCCTCTCTCGGTCTGGTGGTTCGTGCAGTCCCCCACGCTCCACTCTTCCCCTGGTTCCCGCCCGCCGCGGCGGCGCTCGGAAGCCGGCGTTCCCTCGGGGATCGACCCGCGGGGGGGGGGGGGGGGGGGGGAGGAGCGGTTTCTCGCTGCGCCCCTCTCAGGAGCTTTACGGCAGGGCTCGTTCCGGGCTCCGGCCGCCAGCCCCAACCTCCCGAGTCCGGAGCGGGGAGTGGTGGAGGCCTCGCGGGAGGGAGGGCGAGCGAGGAGGCACGCGCCCGCCGGTCCGCGCCCAGACCGCCGCCGCCGCCGCCTCCGCAGCCATGGCCGAGCGCCGCGCCTTCGCCCAGAAGATCAGCAGGTAAATCTCGGGCGTGCGCCGCGCCGCCGCAGCGAGAGGAGAGCGGGGGAGTCCTCCCGGGTCGGGCCGAGGAGGCGGGTGGGTGTGGCGGCGCGGGGGCCGGGATCCCGCGGCCGGGCCTGCGGCTGGGCGGGGAGGCTCGCGGTGCTGCGGCCGCTGCCGAGGCCTCACGCGGCCCGGCCCCCGGCCCTCAGTGTCACTGGGTCGGGGGACCCAGAGAGTCCTGGGCTGCCGGGGCCTGGAGTTGCGCGGAGGCTTACTGAAGGGGCGGTGGGGGAGCCTACCGGCCGGCTGGCAGATCAGCGCTCCCCAAATTCTTTTGTGTCCGCATTCCCGAGCCGCGGCGTTCGCCGGGCTCCTCTCCCCGCCCACTCCCCGCTCACTCCCCGCTTGCCCCCTGGAGGGTGCGGGGTCCGCCCTCCTCTCCACCCCAACAAAGGGAGCGGCGCGCGGGGGCTCCCGGCCGGGGGAGGCCGCCCCCCTCGCGCCTCTTTGCCTTTCGGAGGAATCTGACCCGAGCCCTTTTTGCACCCGGGGGTCCAGCTCCCAGGGGGGTCGTGCACCCGGAAGGTGGACCGTGGGGCCGAAATGAAAAGTTGAGAGCCTGTGGTCTGCACATTTGGTATGCGGCTAGCTGCTGAACGTTGGACGAATTGTAGGCTAAAGCTTGATGCGAATGCCATGTGAATTTCAGTGGGCTCCTACGTTTGACGTATCACTGGAGAAAGATGGATGGTGGACAGTGTTCTTTACGCACTGGCTCTTTTCACCCGTATTTTAGGAGCCCTGCACCTGTTTGTGTGGGTTGATTGTCACCTTCCCTCCCCTCAAAACTAAAAATTGAATTACTGTGGGGGATTCTAATATTTGTAGAATTTCTCTGTGGAAAATGCTAATGTATAAGACACTAGATATTTTTGCTTTTAATAAGACCATATTTCTGTGAATTATGATGTCCCAAGAAAAAGAAAAATTCAAATGTATTTCTTGACATTTGTATTTCTGTGGCTGGGGAACTTTTTAGTTTTTTGGCGTTTCCTGAACATTTTTGGACCTCCCAGAGAGGTCCTTTCGTACCTGCCTGAACTTCCGTAGTGTTACTTTGTTTTGGCACTCTGTAAATTTAAACGCAACATTTCTTTGGTTTAAGCTTTGTGCTTAATTTTTTTCTTTGGAGTTTTAAAACATTTCATTATGTCCTTAAAAGGCTTTAAGATAGTAAGTGCTAAAGAGCATGGGCTCTAGTGTCAGGCCATGACATGGCTTCAGATCCCTACTTTTATTTTCTAACTTGCCACCTTAGCCAAATTGTTTAAGCTCTCTTAAGTTTTAATTTCCTCATCTGGAAAATGGGTATAATAACAGTAGCCAGATCATAGACTTGGTGTGAAAGTGAAACGGCATGATTTGTGTAAAGTGTTCAGCATGCAGAGTGCATGGCCTACATCCTAGCTATCATTGAACACTTGGATAATTAGTATATCCTAAGGAGCTGTGATAGATTTAATACAAAATTACTTCTTTTTTTTGGTAATAACTGGGTTATTTCTGAGGCATTTAAAAAGGATGTATTACCTGTCACATGTGCTTAGTATTAATTTCTCTTTAAATGGAACCAAAAGTCCATCTCTGAGAACATTACCTGATCAAGAATGTGCACATTATGGAGTTAGATATGAAATATATACCTGTTCTCCATCTATGGAGTTTGTCCTCAGATAGGCCAGAACAACACACACACACACACACGCACACACGCACACACGCACACACGCACACACGCACACATGCACACACACAAACCAGTTTTGCAAAACAGCACTAAATTCACATTAATCCAGTCTTGTAAAGTTGTAAAGTTAAGGCAATGGAAATGAAGAGCTATGTGTTTGTAGAGTAAGGTGACCAACTTTTTTACAATAAAAAGGAGGACAAAAATAAATTGAAGAAAACAAAATCGTAAATAAAAGAAACATTTTATTCATTGCAACAATTATACATTATAATATGATAAATGTATAATAAAATGTTTGTAATATTTTATATTGCAATTATGCTTACATGCCTATTAATTTTTAATAATAATTGTTAAGAAAAAAGTACTCATTTAGATACAAATACGTCACATCACATGCTATGGATCGCTCTGCATCGATCGAATATGGACATTTACAGATTAGTCTTCCAATATCAAAAAGGAGAACATGTAGGAGGACAATTTTCAAGGGAGGACGGAACTTACAAAAGAAGGACTGTCCTCCCTTAAGGAGAACGATTGGTCACCTTAGTTAGAGGGCTACTTAAGAGGTCAACATAGCAGAGATTAGTGATTGATTGGATCTAAGGTGAGGAAGACAGAGGAGTATGGGGTGATATCCAGGTGTCTGACATGGGCAACTGGGTAGATAATAGAGTTATCTACCCAGTTATTGAGTGAGTACAGGAGGAAGATGAGGTTTGAGGGTGGAAATGAGGTGGAATGGAGGTGATTCGGTTTTGGACATGATTTTGAGGTGCTCCTGGAGTATTCAAAGAAATGTCTACTAGGTTGCTGATGCAGGTTTAAGGTGCAAAAGAGAGAGGCAGAGCTGAAGATCTAGAATTGAGAGTCATCAGTAAGTTGATTGTAATTGAAGTCAGAGGAGTAGATGAGAGTCCAGGAGAAATGTGCAGACTTAATTTGGATGGAAGACCAAGGACAGAACTGCTATAGATGATGAATTATTATCTGCTTATCATAAAGGTACTTTCTTCCTTGTTGCCAAACATGGCTGAATAATACTTTTGAATAAATTCTTGTTCTGCTTCATAGTTTCCTTCTAGAGGAAATATAGCACAAACTCTGGAGGCAAACTGCCTTGAGTTTGACATCCTAGCACTGTTCTTCATTGAGTCAATGTGGGCAAGTTACTTCACTTCATTATGCCTCATTTTCCCTATCTATAAAATGAGATACAGTAATAGTAGGACCTACCATATAGAGTTGTTGTAAAGATTAAATAAATCAATACCTCTAAAATGCTTAGAACAGGACTTTTTATTAGTGCCAGTACATATCAACTTTTTTTTATAACAAATATGTAATATGATATGGCTTAGGAACTTTTCTTGGTAGTGATCATCCCTTTTATGATATGCATTATGAAATCTGTTGCTCTTTGAAAAAACTGTTGCTGTTTGAAACCCTATCTTTCATTTTTTAAAGCTTTATAATGGTCACAAACCTTTATTTTAAAAAGAAACCTGCTGATTTCTTTTCTGGCTTAGCTCTTTTCTAACTCTTTGCTGTTACTTTTTTTGAAGCTGATGATTTATCACAAGCTCTTTATTCTGTATCACTTTCGTCCTACTTACCTCAGCTCATCATAGAAAAGCAGCATGTACGTTTTGTCTATATCTAATATTGCCTCTTGTCTCCCTGCTTTTTGAGGACAAGGCACGTGCATTGTTAACCTTTATACTCATCCCGGGCATATAATAGATACAATTTTTGGAATGTTGATTGTAGATTAATGATCTAGGATTTTGTTTGGATTATTTTGTCCAGTCACTTGATATTCAGCAGTAATGATGAGCATTTGTATATTCTTAAAATACTTTTTACTACATTCTCATTTTCATAACCCAGAGAGGCAGAAGAACATAGCAAAAATAGGATACAGGCTCCAGGGCACATTTTACAGGTTGAAATTCTGTTTGTGGCACATAATAGCTGTGTGATTCTGGGCAGTTGATTTAACCTCTCTGTCATCATTTCTTTATCAGTAAAATGGGCATAGTCACCTCCATAGGGTTACTGTGAGGATTAAGTGAGTTATTACACGCAAAACATTTAGAACTGTGCCTGAAACATAGTAACCATTAAAAGAAATGTTAGCTGTTATTGTTATTACTATATTATTTTGTTACAATTTTTCTATAGCCCAGATGAGGAATTGAGGCCTACAGAGCATGAGATTATTTGCCTAAATTATGACTCAAATTCTGGCTTTCTGATTTCAGATCTTAATACTTTTTATTCAACTGTATTTTCTTTCTGCAAACTGTTTTCCGGAGTAGTTCTAGCTTTTCTAACAGTGCCACTGTTAGCATCTCAAAAGTTACCCTTGCCTTCTTACTCTTGCTTTTGTTTAGCATCATTTTGCTGCTTAAGAAGCAGAATTTAGTGAAAGGCTTGCATCAGTTCTTTTTTTTCCCTGAAGTTAGAAGTGGGGAGGCAGTCAAACAGACTCCCGCATGTGCCCAACCGGGATCCACCCGGCATCACCCAAGGGGTGATGCTTTGCCCATCTGGGGTGTTGCTCTGCTGTAATCCGGAGCCATTCCTGTGTCTGAGGTGGAGGCCATGGAGCCATCCTCAGCACCCAGGCCAACCTTGTTCCAGTGGAGCCTTGGCTGCGGGAGGGGTAGAGAGAGATAGAGAGGAAGGAGAGGGGGAAAGGTGGAGAAGCAGATGGGTGCTTCTCCTGTGTGCCCTGACCAGTAATCAAACCGGGGACTTCCACATGCCCGGCTGACGCTCCACCGCTAAGCCAGCCGACCAGGGCATCAGTTCTTTATTTCTAAAAATAATTTTATATAAGTATGGTTTCCTAGATATAGACTTATTTATAACCTCGATTGTTTTTAGTTTTGAACCTGTTCAGAACCTTGGGTAGATAGGCCCACTCTTTCAATTCTCTAAATCTTCTTTGTTCAATTCATTGTCTCACTCCCGATCAAACTAAATCTTTTCCAGTTAGTATCAACTACTTCAGTGCTGCCTGTTTTTATCACTTTGGACATATACTTCCCTGACATTTTGTTGTACTCATCTCACTAAATGCTGAATATCTAACCTATATATTTCTTGCTCCTGAGCTGCAGAGGGAGACTAGAATAGTCCAAAGTTGATCTTTCATTAGCTAAAGTTTTCTCATTTGAGGTTTCCTCCAAATCATTTTCTTTATTTATCATTGTGTTTCCCCACTGACTTTTACTAAAAAAGTTTGACATGAGGTCTAACATGAGTTATTCATTTTAACCTCAGCATATTGCTGTGCCAATGTCATTTAACCATCTTTCTCTTGAGCCTGAAAGGTGTCTTACCCTAAAGCTTGCCTGTTTTATTGTACTTTGAATCTCATACCTTGCCACCTCCCTCAGAACCTTAATCTCACAATTTTCCCTTTCCTTTGTAGCATCTTCAATCTATTCCTCTTAATGGATGCTTTCCTTAAACCTTAAGGCTCATTATGCCTTTCTCATCATAAAACAAAGAACCATTGAGTCTTCTGGCCTTTCTAGCTGCCAACCAATCATTCCTTTTTCTTTTCTGGTCATATTTGTCACTTGTTTGTGGTATAGTCACGACTACTTCCTGCTTGTCTCATCATTCCTGGGTCCACGTAGCTGTACTTATCATCATACCTTATGTATACTTGAATTATAGAACTCTTGAAGATTAAGAACCTTTGATGTTTTTCTTTTCTTCACTGATTTCAGGAACTACTGCCTGTTTTAAAATTTTTTCTTATGCTTCCTTCCTCACCCATTTCCCTCCCCCTGTATTATACGTACTGCTTTTCAGAGCTCTGATAGCTGGCCTAGGTCTTTTTATCTGCAGTGCTTAGCGCGGAGTCTGTGAAGTGGACACATAAGAAATGTTTGAATGAATGCCACCCCGACGCCGTGGGGCATCTTTCATTACCTCACTTCTAGATGACAACAGGGTCATAACTGGTCTAGTCTCTCTCTCCCTCTTTTAATTCTAGTGTGTTGCAGATGAATTTTCCCTAAATCACAGCTTTAAT
This sequence comes from Saccopteryx bilineata, assembly GCF_036850765.1. NCBI lineage: Eukaryota > Metazoa > Chordata > Mammalia > Chiroptera > Emballonuridae > Saccopteryx > Saccopteryx bilineata. The sequence continues at coordinate 239,288,670 of NC_089492.1, forward strand.
CATGGCATTCTTTTGTTCAAGAATATACGTGTAGTGGTGTCCTACTGTTGCTTGCATTTTAATGTCATCTATAATCTGATCCTCTCCTGTTGACTTATGCTCTAGCTTGCATTTTGGACCAGTCTGGTGTTTTCACTGCACATCCACAAATGTTCTGCTTATTTGTATCTCTGTAACTCATCTGTTGTATTATTTTCTTTTTGGTATATCCTTTTTCTTTTCCAAATCATACCCTTTTCTTCATACTATTCTAATTCACTATCCTTACTTTTAGGATAACCGTTTCCTTGCTTTTCTTTATTTTTTATCACCTATTAATGCATCCCTAAACAATATTATTTTTTTCTGTTTATGAATTCAATTGAATATAATCATACTGTATGTTTGTATGCTTCCTGGATTCTTTTGCCCAAAATTATATCTGTATCTGAGATTCATTCATGATATTGTAATTGAAGTTTATTCATTTTCATTGCTTTATATTATTTCATTGTATAAATATACCACAATGTTCTGTTCTACAGTAGATGGACATTTGGGTTGTTTCCAGTTTTTGACTGTTAGAAACAATGATCCTATTAATATTCCTATACATCTACTCTGGTACCCATGGGCATGAGTTTCTCTGTGGTACACCAGGTTATGGAATTGCTGGGTCTTATATATTTTATTGTTCGTCATAGCAGTTTTATTAACATCAAGTTTTTAGGTCATACCAAATTTTTTAAGATAGTTTTAGAAATGTACACTCTCACAACAATGTTGCTTTATATAGTTACATCACTCGGTGTTGCCAACTTTTTAATTTTTGTTGGTCTGGTGGATGCATGATGCTTTTTTGTTTTTAAGGTGAGAAGAGGGGAGATAGGCAGATTCCCTCCTGTGCCCCAACTGGGATCCACCAGGCAACCCCATCTGGGGCTGATACTCAAGTACTGAGCTATTTTTAGCACCTGAAGCTGACACGCCTGGACCAACTGAGCTATTCTTAGCACCTGGGGCCATGCTCTAACCCAGTGATTTTCAACCTTTTTTGAGCCGCGGCACATTTTTTACATTTACAAAATCCTGGGGCATACCACCTACCAAAATGACACTCTAACACAGTACATATTATACATATAGTTAATAATATAGTTTCTAAATGTATTTATACTCACTTAGTGTGAAACCTGGGCCTGTTTCGATGAACACAAAAGGGATATTCTGGCAGGAATGGTAGAAAGACACACACGAAGCTCTTCCTCAACAGTTCTCAGTCTCTCTCTGTTTTTAGTTTTTATCGCAGTCAAGCTTGAGAAGCTCAGCTCACATAGATATGTGGTTGAAAACGGGAGCAATGTCAAAATAGCTTTGTTGGCCAGAATGGGGAACTCCTTGGCAACAGATAACCAAAAACTGTCCAAAGGAAGATCAGCAAACTTTAGCTTTAAAGTTAGATAACATTGTGATGCATTGTATATCACCCTCTGCGGGGGTCTCTTTTAAAAAGAAAAAGGTCAAATATCTATATACACTATCAGGATAGACATAACCAGCTGAGGCTGAGGCTTCATCTAGTGGTGGCAACATTTACCTCCAGTCCTGACCAGGATTAGAAATCGGGACCATGGGGAGGAGTAGCAGCTTCAACTACTTGCTGTCATTGTGTGGCCACACAATGACAAGTGCCCCGCAGCCCGAGCGGGGACCTTCCTGGGTGTGGATGAGAGGCGGCCTACTATTGGTTCATCGCTAGTGGTCGGTATGAATCCTAGAAGGTGATTGGTCAGTGAGCGTTCCCTGTGCTTCCACTCTTTCTGTGGCTGATAGCTGGAGGGATTGTAAGGGGAATGTTTATGTTCGGATGGAGGTGGCAGGCGGCGGGCTGGATAAATAGCCTCCGCAGGACGTATCTGGCACGCGGGCCGTAGTTTGGGGACCCATGTTTAATTTCCCCATGGCACACCTGACCATGTCTCACGGCACACTAGTGTGCCGCAGCACACTGGTTAAAAAACACTGCTCTAACCAATCGAGCCCCTGGCTGTGGGAGGGGAAGAGGGAGAGAAGGGGAAGAGGGAGGGGGCGGTAGGCAGATGGTTGCTTCTCCTGTGTGCTCTGACCTGGAATTGAACCTCCATACACTGGGAGACGTCCATACACTGGGCCAATGCTCTATCTACTGAGCAACCAGCCAAGGCCAAAAGTTTTTTTTTTAATTAATTGAATTTATTGGGATGACATTGGTTCACAAAACTGTACAAGTATATAACTCAGTAAAATACCATCTGCAGCCTGGATCATGCGCCTTCCATCCAAAACAAGGTCTCTTTCCATCCCTATTTTCCCTTACTTTGCCCACCTCTGCCTAGTCCTCAACCCCGGTTTCCTCTGGCTATTGTCACACTGTTGTCTGTGTCCATGTGTTATGTGTATATGTTTTCTGGTTAATCCCTTCACCTTCTTTCATCCAGTCCCCCCACCGACCTCCCCTCTGACACTTGTCCGTCTGTTCCCTGTGTCCATGACTGTGTTTCTATTTTGTTCACCAGTTTTGTTTTTTTCACCAGTTTGTTTTATTCATTAATTCCACATATAAGTGAGATATGGTATTTGTCTTTCTCTGACTGGCTTATTTAATTTAGCTTAATAATCTCGAGGTCCATCCATGCTGTTGAAAAGGATAAGATTTCCTCCTGTAAAAGTTTTAATTTGTATTTACTTGATTACTAATGAGATGGAGCTGTTTTGTATGTTTATTGACTATTTGAATATTCTTTAATAAATTGCTTATTTACATCTTTTGCCATTCTCCCTCTTTGTTTTTTCCCTTTGGTTTCTGTCTTTTTCTTACTGATTTGTGTGCGTATTTTATATACATTTAGTGTATTAGTCATTTATTGATTTTATGTGTTGCAAATATCTTCCTACTCTGTTTTGAATCCTTTTCATGGAGTTTTCCAACTGGAGTTCTCAGTTTTAATGCAATTTATCAGCCTTTTTTTTTTTTTTTTGATGTTGAGTTCTTTTGGGGTCTTGTTTAAGAAATATTTATTACCTTGAGCTTATTAAGATATTCATCTGTATTATCATAAACTTGCAGTTGCCTCCTTTATATTTAGGTTTATATTCTACCTGGTATGGTGTGAAATTTTAATTTTTTCCAGAATGGATTATTCTTTCTCCATTGATCTTCCCTGCCATGTCTATAATAGATTTTGTGTCCTTATTTGTGGTTTTTTTTTCCTGGACTCTTTTGTTACATTGGTTTGGTTATACATCTTTTCATAATTATAAATGATCTTATTTATTTATTTTTTTTTTTGTGACAGCGACAGAGAGACCGGGAGAGGGACAGATAGGGACAGACAGGGAGACAGATGAGAAGCATCAATTCTTTGTTGTAGCACTTTGGTTGTTCACTGCTTTCTCATATGTGCCTTGACTGGAGGATTCCAGCAGACCGAGTGTCCCCTTGCTCAAGCCAGCGACCTTGGCCTCAAACTGGAGAGCCTTGCTCAAACCAGATGAGACCATGCTCAAGCTGGCGACCTTGGGGTTTCGAACCTGGGTCCTCCACATCCCAATCTGACGCTCTATTCACTGTGCCACTGCCTGGTCAGGCTAAATGATCCTAATACTAGTAAGTGTTAGAATTTGGTAGAATAATTCCTCCCACCTTTTTGAAGTGTCTTGGCTGCTCTTAGCTCTTTGAATTTCCATGTATATTTTAGAAAAACTCTCAAATCCTATTAGAATTTGGTTGAGGTTGCATTAAATCTACATATCAATTTTGGGAGAAGTGACATCCTTATAATACTGAGTTACCAATCTATGATTATGATTTGCTATCCATTTTAGTTCTTCTTTATATTATACAATGACATTTTACAATTTTCTCTGTAAGGTTTTCATATACATATATATATTTATTTTAGATTTTATTGATTTTTGGAGAGAGACAAAGAGAGACAAAGAGAGAGAGAGATTGAGACAGTGGGGGGAGAAGTGGGGAGCACCTACTGGTAGTACTGCTTCCTGTATGTGCCTTGACTGGGCAAGCCGAGGGATTCAAACTGGTACCTTAGCAGTCCAGTTCAATGCTTTATTCACTGTGCCACCACAGGTCAGGCTTACATATCTTTTATTAGATTTATCTCTAGGTACAGAAAGATTTTGTATCTAGCTATATACCTTGCTAAAGTCTTGTTAATTCTAAGAATGTATCTGTGGATTCATTTGTATTTTCTAGATAGACAACCATATCATCATATCATCTAGAAATTATGAATTTTTGTTTCTTCCTTTTGAAGCTTTATAACCGATGTATTTTTTGTCTTGCTTTACAGGCATTACTGTGCATATTATCATTTCTATTCAACATTGTATTAATACTGAGAATCCTTATTTTGTTTATGATCTTAAAGCTTGATGGTTGCTATAGGTTTTTTTTTTGGTTTTTTTTTTTTGTTTCTTTTGTGTCAGAGAGAGGGACAGATAGGGACAGACAGACAGGAAGGGAGAGAGATGAGAAGCATCAATTCTCTGTTGCAGCACCTTAGTTGTTCATTGATTTGTTTCTCATATGTGCCTTGACCAGGGGGCTACAGCAGAGCAAGCGACCCCTTTCTCAAGCCAGCGACCTTGAGTTTCAAGCCAGTGACCTTGGGTCATATCTATGATCCCACGCTCAAGCCAATGACCCCTGTGCTCAAGCTGGATGAGCCCGCACTCAAGCCAGGGACCTCGGGGTTTCGAACCTGGGTCCTCCACGTCCCAGTTCGACACTTTATCCACTGCGCCATTGCCTGGTCAGGCCCTGTAGGGTTTTTTAAATGTTTATTTTATTGATTTTAAAGAGAGACAAGAACATTAGTCTGTTCCTGAGTGTGCCCTGATCGGGGATGGACTCGCAGCCTCTGCACTGTGGGACCATGCTCTAATGCTCTGGCCGGGTGCTATAGATTCTTTGATCTGGCTTTATCCAGAGGCATAATTTAAGGGCATCAAAAGAGAAAAGGGAAGTGAGGCAGGAAAGGAAGGGAAACAGTATAAGGTGAAAATTTAACAATATTGACCACAGCTTCTCAAAGAGATGGAGCGAGATTGTTGGTAGGTGTGCTTGGTTGGCCACATAGAATATCTTTTTATGGACGAATGGTTCCTTAGATCAGTAGATGGGAGTCTAGGAGAAGAACTATATTTACCTGCTTTTCTCCTGCATCCTGTTTTCCATTAGTCAATTAAGTCTCCCCTTCACTTCTGGATCATATTATTTGGCCCTCTTTGGCAACCACTCTTGATGCTTCAGTACTTTTTCAGTGGCTTTTTACAGAGGAGACTTTTTGGTTGCAAGTGACAGAAACTCAAATCAGATTATTTGCACACAGAGAAAGTGTTGACTTAATAACTGAGTACATTTGGTTCAGACAGATGATGTCAGCAGGCCTCTTTAGGTCTTCAATAGACTTTCCACTGAGTTGCTATGGGAGTTGACAGTCCCAGGCTCAAATCCTGCCAGTTAATTCTAGCAGAAGATCTCTAGCAGCTCAGTTGTTGGTCTGGTTTGGGTCACATGTTCTTTGAATCAGTTACTCTGTAGAGGGATATAGGGGACTTTGGCAGGTCCTGGGTCACATGTCCTTTTCTGTGGATTAGAGGAGAAATGTGATAGTGTCAACTCCACCAATCTCAAGGAATGAGTTCTTTACCAAAAAGAACAGGGTTTTAACCAAAAGAAGGAGAGTAAAAGTATAGTCACACCAAAACTACTAATGATCTTCAAAATTTTCATTTTAAGTTGTTCAGCATCACTGTAATTATTTAAATATATAGCTGTCCAGTCAGATTTGCTACCTACTAAAATTTAAATGTAACTTATGAAATACAAAAGTAGAAAGAAAAACCAGTATAACCTGATGCCAGCTGCAGGTCTGTCCCTTACCTTTGTTAAGTTTAGTTCTGACATTTATGCCAGCTATAGCCCGCCCACGGAGTTACGTTTTTTTTTTGTTTGTTTGTTTGTTTGCTTCCCCACACTTCTTTCTGCATCTACACTCCTGCATCATCTTGAGGTGTTTCTGATCTGTCATGTGACACCAGAAAACTAAACTTATTAACTCATATCAGCAATTTCTTTTTTAAAAAATTTTATTTAGAAAATTAACAGGGTGACATTGATCAATAAGAGTACATAGGTTTCAGGTAAACGTTTCTATAGCATTTAAACTGTTAATTATGTTGTATACCCATCACCCAAGGTCAAATCATTTTCTGTCACTGTATAGTTGTACTTCTTTACTCCCTCCTCCTCCCCCCTGCCCCACATCCCCTTCCCTTGGTAACCACTTCACTTTTATCTATGTCCATGAGTCTCAGTTTTATATCCCACCTATGTGTGAAATTATACAGTTCTTAGCTTTCTCTGACGTACTTATTTCACTCAGTATAATGTTCTCAAAGTCCATCCATGTTGTCATAAATTACACTATGTCATCATTTCTTATGGCTGAGTAGTATTCCATTGAATATATGTACCACATCTTCTTTATCCAATCCTTTATCGAGAAGTACTATGGTTGCTTCCATGTCTTGGCCACTGTGAATAATGCTATGATGAACATGAGGGTCCATGTGTCTTCACATACCAATGTTTTTGAATTTTGGGGGTAGATACCCAGTAGAGGGATTGCTGGGTCATATGGTAGTTCTATTCTTAGTTTTTGAGGAACCACCATACTTGCTTCCGTAATGCTTGTACTAATTTTCATTACCACTAGTAGTTAATGAGGGTTCCTTTTTCTCCACAGTCTCTATAGCACTTGTTATTACCTTTCCTTTTGATAATAGCCAATCTAACAGGTGTGAGGTGGTATCTCATTGTAATTTTGATTTGCTTTTCTCTAATAGCTAGTGAGGATGAGCATCTTTTCATATATCTGTTGGCCATTTGTATGTCCTCTTGGGAGAACTGTTTGTTCAGGTCCTCTCCCATTTTTTCATTGGATTGTTTTCTTGTTTGTTGCTGAGCTTTGTGAGTTCTTTATATATTTTGGATATTGACCCCTTATTTGAGCTGTTGTTTGCAAATATCATCTCCCATTTAGTTGGCTGCCTATTTGTTTTGTTGTCAGTTTCTTTTGCTGCAGAAGCTTTTTAGTTTGATGTAGTCCCATTCATTTATTTTTGCCTTTAATTCTCTTGACTTTGGGGTCAAATTCCTAAATTGTTCTCTACGGCCAAGGTCTATGAGTATAATACCTATGTTTTCCTCTATGTAATTTATAATTTCAGATCTTATATTTAGGTCTTTGATCCATTTTGAATTAATTTTTGTGCAGGAGGACAAACTGTAGTCAAGTTCATTCTTTTGCCTGTGGCTTTCCAATTTCCCAGCACCGTGGAAGAGGCCTTTTTCCCCATTGTGAGTTTTTGGCTCCTTTGTCAAAGGTGATTTGTCCATATATATGTGGTTTTAATTCTGAGCTCTTGATTCTGTTCCATTGGTCTGTGTATCTGTTTTTCTGCCAGTACCATGCTGTTTTTTGATTATTGTGGCTCTATAGTACAACTTGAAGTCAGGTAGTGTGATATACCTCTGGCTTCATTCTTTTTCCTCAGGATTGCTTTGACTATTCAGGGTTTTACATGGTTCCATGCAACTTGGCAATTTTTTATTTTTTTAAAAAATGACATTGGGATTTTGATGGGAATTGCATTAAATATGGCCATTTTAACTATGTTGGTTCTTCCAATACATGAACACGGAATATTTTTCACTGTGTCTTTCAATAATCTTTTGTTTTTAATGATTTTCATAAACTTTGATGAAGATTAAGGGATTGGGTTGTGGTAGGCATATCAGGTGCAAAACTTTCTTAGAGAATCTGTGCTTTAGCTCTCGTTTTCTTGTTACCATTCTTACTCTGACTGAGAAACAATATCTTCCCCTTTTCTTCACAGAGTAGTCCCAACCATGCTCAGGCTCTTTTTAAAAAAATAACTTGATTGAGCTGTAATTTACATGCCATAAGATTAATTCCAGTGTGTATTCAATGATTTTTAGTAAATTTATAGATTTGTGAAAACATCCCCCACGATCTAGTTTTAAAGCATTTTTATCACCCCCCAACATTCCTTGTGATAGTTTATAGTCACTCCCACCCCAAGCTCCAGGCAACCACTAATATACTTGCTGTCTGTCTCTCTCTAGATTTGCCTTTTTTGAACATTTCATATAATAGAGTCATACCATGGGTGGTCTCTTGTGTCTGGCTTCTTTTTCAAAAAAAAAAGAAAGAAAAAACCACCTTCTTTTGAATTATAATTTACATTTAGTATTATTTTGTATTAGTTTCAGGTGTATAGCATAGTAGTTCCACAATGAACTACTTGAAAAAGTATTCTCCCTGATATTTCCAGTATTCAACTGGTATAACTAGTTATTATATAATATTATTGACTGTATTTCCTATTCCATGCTTTACAACCAACCCTCTGGCTTCTTTAACTTCACATAATGTTTTCATAATTCATCCACGTTGTAGCATGTATCAGTAGTTCACTCCTTTTTTATGACTAAATATTGTTTCATTGTATTCAATATGTATATAGTACATTTAGTTTATCCATTTGTCAACTGATGCACATATAGGTTGTTTCTATCTTTGGCTATTGTGAACAGATCTGCTATGAACAGTCATATACAGCTTTTGTTTGAACACCTGTTTTCATTTCTTGTGGGTTTATTCCTAGGAGTGAAATTGCTGGATCATCTGGTAATATTATGTTTAAGTTTTTGAGGAACTACCAAACTGTTCCGCAGATACTGCACTATTTTAGATTCCCACTTGCAGTGTTTGAGGATTCTAATTTCTCCATATCCTTGCTAACACTTGATATTGTCTTCTTTGATTATAGACATTCAAATGAGTGTGAAGTTGGCATTTTATAGTGGTTTTGATTTGCATTTTCCAAATAATAAGTGATGTTTTTCTTGTGCTTATTGACCACTCACAGATCTTCTTTGGTGACATACCTATTCAAATCATTTGTTCATTTTTTTAAAAAAATAACAGTTTTATTCAGATAAAATTCACAAAGGTACTACAAAGTCCTTTAAAAATTTTTTTTTTGTGACAGAGACAGAAACAGAGGGACAGATAGGGACTGACAGGAAGGGAGAGAAATGAGAAGCATGAAATCTTCATTGTGGCACCTTAGTTGTTCATTGATTGCTTTCTCATATGTGCCTTGACTGGGGGGATCCAGCAGAATGAGTGACCCCTTGCTCAACCTAGTAACCTTGAGCTCAATCCAACCAACTTGGGCTTCAAGTCAGTGACCGTTGGGCTCAAGCTGGTAAGCCCACACTCAGCCAGACGAGCCTGTGCTCAAGCCGGTAACCAAGGGGGTTTGAACCTGGGTTCTCTGTGTCCCAGTCTGGCGCTCTATCCACTGAGCCTGGTCACGCTCATTTGGTCATTTTTAAATTGGAGTATTTATCTTGTTTTGAGTTGTAAGAGTTCTTTATATATTCTGGATACAGGCCTTTATTAGATATATGATTTACAAATATTGTTATCCTGTGTGGTTTGATTTTCATTTTTTTATTTAATTTATTGTGTTTACATAGATTCCAGTGTTGCCCCGAATGCATCCTCCCTCCCCAAAGTGCCTTCCCCCCTTCCCTTCAGGTTTATCCCATCCTATCATCCCTTTTCCCTCTGTCCTCTTTTCCTCTGGTCCCTTTAATCCCTTCTCTGTCTCAATTCCATTCCTCAGTTTACATAGTTCTTTGGATTCCTCAAATGAGTGAGATCATATGATATTTTTCTTTCTCTGCTTGGCTTATTTCACTTAACATAATAGTATCCAGGTCCATCCATGTTGTCGCAAAAGGTAAGATTTCCTTCTTTTTCATGGCCCCATAGTATTCCATTGTATATATGTACCATAGCTTTTTAATCCACTCATCCACTGACGGACACTTGGGCTGTTTCCCGTTTTGGCTATTATAAACAAGGCTGACATAAACATGGAGGTGTATTTCTTCTTTTGAATCAGTGATATGGTGTTCTTGGGATATATTCCTAAAAGTGGTATAGCTGGGTCAAATGGCAGTTCCATTTTTAAGTTTTTGAGGAATCTCCATACTGTTTTCCACAGTGGCTGCACCAGTCTGCATTCCCACCAGCAGTGCAGGAAGATTCCCTTTTCTCCACATCCTTGCCAGCACTTATTCTGTGTTGTTTTGTTAATGAGCACCACTCTGACTGGTGTGAGGTGATATCTCATTGTGTGAAAAAACGTTGAGCATTTTTTCATATGCCTATTGGCCATCTGTATGTCCTCTTTGGAGAAGTGTCTATTCAATTCTTTTGCCCATATTTGATTGGATTGTTTGTCTTCCTGGTGTTGAATTTTACAAGTTCTTTATAAATTTTGGTTATTAACGCCTTATCAGACGTATTGTCGAATATGTTCTCCCATTGTGTGGTTTATCTTTTTATTCTGTTCATATTGTCTTTAGCTGTGCAAAAGCTTTTTAGTTTGATATAGTCCCATTTGTTTATCCTGTCTTTTATTTCACTTGCCCGTGGAGATAAATCAGCAAATATATTGTTGTAAGAGATGTCGGAGAGCTTACTGCCTATGTTTTCTTCTAAGATGCTTATGGTTTCACGACTTACATTTAAGTCCTTTATCCATTTTGAGTTTATTTTTGTGAATGGTATAAGTTGGTGGTCTAGTTTCATTTTTTTGCAGGTAGCTGTCCAATTTTCCCAACACCATTTGTTAAAGAGGCTGTCTTTACTCCATTGTATTTCCTTACCTCCTTTGTCAAATATCAATTGTCCATAAAGGTGCAGGTTTATTTCTGGGTTCTCTGTTCTGTTTCATTGATCTATATGCCTGTTCTTATGCCAGTACCAAGCTGTTTTGAGTACAGTGGCCTTGTAGTATAACTTGATATCAGGAAGTGTGATACCTCCCACTTTATTCTTCTTTTTCAAGATTGCTGAGGCTATTTGTGTTCTTTTTTGATTGCATATAAATTTTTGGAATATGTGTTCTATATCTTTGAAGTATGTCGTTGATATTTTAATTGGTATTGCCTTGAATTTATAAATTGCTTTGGGTAATATAGACATTTTAATGATGTTTATTCTTCCTATCCATGAACATGGTATATATGCTTCCACTTATTTGTATCTTCCTTGATTCTTTTTATCAATGTTTTATAATTTTCCGAGTACAAGTCTTTAACCTCCTTGGTTAAATTTACTCCTAGGTACTTCATTTCTTTTGTTGCAATAGTGAAGGGCAGTGGTAGTCAACATGGTCCCTACCGCCCACTAGTGGGTATTCCAGTTTTCATGGTGGGCGGTAGCAGAGCAACCAAAGTATAAATAAAACGATAGATTTAACTATAGTAAGTTGTTTTATAAAGATTTATTCTGCCAAACTTAGCAAAAATCCTACATAAAGTACTTGGTAAGTAATTATTATTATATGCTTTAACTTGCTGTAACTCTGCTTTATAAATTTTATGAAGTAAAGTTATTTCCCTACTTTATAAGTTACCATTACTGTGGTGCCATTTTATTCTTTAAATCTACATTCCTCTTTTACTACATTTTCCCCCGTTTGTTCTGTTTACAAGTCCCTTAACATTTCTTGAAGCATTGGATTGGTAATAATGAATTCCTTGCTTTTTTTTTTGGTATGGGAAGGTTTTTATTTCTCCTTCAATTTTAAACGATAGCCTTGCTGGATAAAGAAGTCTTGGTTGTAGGCTCTTCTTCTGCATACTTGCAATTCCCTTCAGGCCTTAAGTGTTTCTGTTGAGAAGTTGGATGTCATCCTTATGGGGGCTCCTTTGTAGATGAATGACTTTTGTTCTCTTGCAGCTTTTAGTTTTTTTTTTTATTTCTTAGCTTTGGTATTTTAATATTGATGTGTCTTGGTGTAGGTTTCTTTGGGTTCCTTTTTAAGGGGAATTCTTTGTGCTTCTTGAACTTGTGTGACTTTTTCCTGCATCAATTTATGGAAGTTTTCAGCTATGATTTCTTCAAACAGGCTCTCTAACCCTTGTTCTTTCTCTTTTCCTTCAGGAACCCCTATAATGCGGATATTGTTTCTTTTTAGGTTGTCACAGAGCTTTCTTAGAGTTTCTTCAGACTTTTTGAGCCTGTTTTTGCTGTTCCGCTTCCGTGCTTTTGTTTATCATGTCTTCTAAATCGCTGATTCGATCCTCTGCTTCATCCAGCCTGCTTTTAATTCCTTCTAGTGTAGTCTTCATTTCTGATATTGTGTTCACCATTTCTGATTGGTTCTTCTTTATTATTTCAATGTCCTTTTTGATGCTTGTTTTCTCTTTATTTTGGTGCTCATTGTGTCCAACCATTTTTGCTCTAAAATCTTTGAGCATTCTAATAATCATTATTTTAAACTCTGCATCTGGTAGTTTGGTTATTTCCATCTCACTCAGTTCTTTTTCTTGGGGTTTCTCTTGTTGATTCATTTGGATTACACTTCTTTGTCTTCCCATTTTGTCTGTGTATACACTCCTCATTTGGGTGTGTTGTTTGTGAAGCTAGCTAAGTCTAGCATTAGTATTGTCTGCCTCCAATTTTCAGTTGTGTTATTTCTAGGTCTTCTTGGGTTGATGTCAGCTGTTGTTTGTATTTCGCTCTGGCTACTTATCTGCTATCACTGTTCTTTTTGCTGTTTTTGTCAGCATTTTCTGTGCCTTAGCTGGGTCAGGTGTGAAGAGCCCTTCCTTAGCTTCCACTCTAACAAGAGTTGTTAGGTCTTGAACTGGTGCTTTCCATATCTGGTTGCTGAATGTGCCTGCCCTGGACCTCCCTGTCTGGGGCCTGGTGCAGATCAGTATGAGTCACTGCCTATGACTGGCTTCTTTTGTAGCTATAGGCGATCCAGTTCTTGTGGTTGCCTCTTCTGGACCCAGGTGCTATTGTAAATATCAACTGCACTCCTAGGCTTTTATCTACTCTTGGCTTAGGGGGAGTTCCCCTGATATCTGATTTCTGTTGCCTCTTATTGCTGGCTACTTCTTAGGCTCAGTAGTGTAATTCAGTTATTACGTACAGTATTGGATGTGGCCTGCCCCTTAGGCTCAGATGTCATTCTATCCAGACTTTTAATTTATTTATATTATTTTATTTTGCTTTTTTCTTCTTTTTCAGCACTTAGTACAGTGTAGTTACAGGGGTCCAGTGAGTGTGGCCCCTGTGCTCCCATTGTGTGATCTGTCCACAGGCCACCACTGCGGTTGCTGCCTGGGGCGTTTGGGCTTAGGTGCTGCCAGCACCAGCCAGCCTCCATGGCCGCCACTGCCTCTGCTGCCGCTGTGGGCTGGCCATGTTGTGGGCTAGTTTGCACATGGGCTTGGGCCTCTGCAGCATCCGCAGTGGCTTCTACCTCTGCGGGTGGGCTTGTGAAGGCTAGCTCGGACTGCTTTGGGGCTGCCGAGTTCGGCTCCGCCTTCCGGCGGGTTTGCGTCTGGGCTTAGACCTCCTCAACAGCTGCTGTGGCTCCCACCTCCGGGGCTGGACCTGCGTGCTCCCACTTGGACCACCTCAGGGTCGCCCAGCCTCCGTTGCACTGCGGCTGAGGGCGTTCTGGCGCCACTGGCCTGGTTGCACGCCGCCCAGATCTCAGCAGTGGCGGCTGCGGCTTCTGCCCTCGCTGGTGGGCTTGTCACACCGCAGGCAGGACTGTTTGTGAGCCAGGACCTCCTCAGCCCCTCCCTGTCTCCTCTGGCTGCCGCCCCTATGCCCCCATCGAGCACTCAGCATCGCGGGGGGTGGTGTACTTAGACCTCTGAACTCACTATTTGTGTCCCTAATGTGCTGCCTGCCTCTAAGAACCTCTTTGTTCTATCTGGGTCAGGAGAGCCTCTGGTTGGATGGGTTAATTTCTTACCTTTGCTAGTGATGCTATTCCCAGGAAAAATTTTCACTTTATATTTGGGGAGTGACTCAGTCCAGGGGTTAGGGTATCCATCCCTCAAAGTGTCTCCCCTGTGCCTCTAAGACCATATTTTCTAGTCCTCCCAGCGCTCCCAGCTCCTGGAGCTCCAGGAAAGTGGCTGTGAACCAGGTTCTCCGTGCAGTCCCTTTAATACAGAGACTGGGTCTGAGAGTTCTGCTTCCTTCTCTCAAGCAGTGTCTAGGCTGTTTTATCAGCCAAATATAGTCCATAAGCCCCTTCGGGAGAGTCCCTCCTGGCCGCTGCTTGCTCTGGGGACTGGGGCAGTCCTTTCCACATCTCCACCTTTCCTACCAGTCTTAGTGTGGGTTCTTTGGTGGTCCTTGGCTATAGAATCCTCTTAGTTTAGTCCAAAGTTGATCTTTCAAAATGAGTGTTCTCAGAATTAGGTTGTAATCCATCTTGGTTCTGGGAAGTGGGAGTTATAGCATCTGCCTACTCTGTGGCCATCTTGTCTCTTCTGATTTTCATTTTCTTAATGGTGAGTTTTAAAGTACATTTTTAATTTTAATGAAGTCTAGTTAATTTATTTTCCTTTTATGGATCATTATTTTGGTGGTTGAGAAGATTTCTTTCTCTGTTTTCCTTTACAAGCTTTTATATTTTAGCTCTTACATTTAGGCTTATGATCTATTTATTTTTTGTGCATGTTGTGTGATGAGGGTCTAAATTTATTTATTTACTTATTTTTTGCATGGGAATGTTCAGTTGTTGCAACACTTGGTTGAAAAGACTGTCCTTGTCTCATTGAATTGCTTTGGTACATTTGTCAAGAATCTGTTGATCATAATGTAAGAGTTTATTTCTTGACATATAATTGTCTTTCATTGATCTGTGGGTCTTTACACCACTACTATATTGTTGTCATTACTGTAACTGTAGATTTTGTGAATCAGAAGTATAAGTTGTCCAACTTTTAACTTCTTTTTTCAAAATTGTTTTGCCTATTCTGGAGTTTTTTTTGCCTATTCTGGATTTCTAAAAACATTTGAAGATCAACAGCAATATGAATTTTGTTATTTTTTGCCAAAATCCTTTTGAGATTTTGATGATTATGTTGAATCTGTAGATTAGCTTGGGGAAGGTTTCTGCTGAGCAATATTGAGTCTTCAAATCTATAAACACAGACTGTCTCTTCATTAAATATATCTTATTTGGTTTCTTCCTGCAATGTTTATTTAAGTTTTCAATGTGTGAGTCTTGTACTTCTTTTGTTAAATCTATTATTAAATATTTTATTTTTATGTTATTATGAATGGAATTTAAAAATTATTTTTGGTATGTTCACTGCTAGTATATAAAAATGCAATTGATTTTTGAATATTGAAATTGTATCCTTTGCTCTTGCTGAATTCATTGGTTCTAGTCGCTTTCTTTGGTAGATATCTTAAGATTTTCTACATACAGAGCCATGTTATCTGTGAGTAAAGATAGTTTTATTTCTTCCTTTCCAATCAGAATGCCTTTTATTTCTCTTCTTTCCATCCGTCCTTCCATTTACTCTTGCCCTGGCTAGAATCTGCTGTACAGTGTTGAACAGAAGCAGTGAGAGCAGACATTCTTGCTTTCTTCCCATTCTAAGAAGAACGCATTTAGACTTTCAGCATTAAGTGTGCCGTTACTTGTAGACAGATGCTGTAGGAAGGGAAGGAGAGTACAAAGATTTGAGAAGTATTTAAGAGTTAGAATGAACGGGACTTAACAATTGTATATAGCTTACACTAGAATATAATTTGTATGTTTGTGGGTAAGAAGATTTTGGCTTTGTTTTTGTGAAGGAGGGTGGAATTGAGGATAAACTTATCTCCTTTGAGAAGATTGACTTTTTCTGGTAGAGGTTTTTCCCTCTTCAGTTTTCTTGATATTTGTCCATTTCAGATGTGTTAATTTTTTTAAATGCTAAATTTTAAAATTATTTTCAATGTAATTATAATTTAATATGTTCCATGAAATTAGGGAGCAATATTATTATCATGATTTAGGTGAAAAAATTGAGATTTGGTGAAATTATATAGATCAGAGTGATGGAGACATTTAAGTCTCTTAAGACAGTGCTTTCTAAATCTTCAGTGTTATCCCAAAATAGTGTCAGATGGGATACAAGTCATCTGACATTTTTTTTTATTCTCCCAAAAAGGAGCTATGTCTTAAATGTTAAGTATGTTATATAGAAGGCCTGTTTCTGTTCTTAAGTTTCACAAAGAACAACCTGTACGTGTTTTTGTTTTCTTGGGCCTTTAGTGGTTACTGGTGCACTCTGTACCTAAATTCTGAAAGAAGTTAACACAGGCTAACATATAAGTGGCACAAAGGCAGTGCCTCAGAGGAGATTTAGCTATCCATGAAAGGTAGGAAACAGATCGTAACAGTGACAGTAGTCATTAAAGTGTTTCTATTCAATATTAATATGTTAGTATATAAACTAGACATTTTCCCTGGGTATAGGCTAGGTTTTGAAGAATAAAGAAATCATTAATATGAACTATAGCTAGAATCATTTACCTTTGAAGACTTGCTTCTATGGAAGGAGACCTTAGGAGCTTTAAAAATCTAAATTCAATCACTGACTCCATTTTTAAAATTAAGCTTGGAAAGTTACTTATTTTTGAAGTTAATCTAAAAATACCTATTTTTATGATTATAAAATAATATATATACTGCAGAAAATATGGAAATATAAAAGGTTCAAAAGAGAAAATAAATATTACTCATAATTTTTGATTCAGATAAAACTCTACTCTAATGAAATTTATATTCCAGTGGTGATCTTTTGCTAAAACTAGAAATTGTCTAGTTGTATACCAATAGACACTGGCTAAATATGCTCTAATTTATCTATGTCATGGACTCTATTTACAGATAAAAAGAAATAGAGCAGTGATTAAGAGTAGGGCTTTGAGTTCAGATCTTGCTGTTATTCATTATTGACTATATGACCTTAACCTCTTGAAACTTCAATGTCCTAACATAGTGCCTACTTAGCAGGGTTGTTTTGAAGATTAAATGTCTGAGGTATAACATATGTAACATTTTGCACATTGTGTGGCATTTTTGTCAGTGCTTGATAAATATTGCTAGAGTATTATTATTAATTTTATATGCTGATAAGGAAAGATTTTCAAGATATATTGTTAAGTATATGATGTAAGGTATCAAGAAAATGTTATTGTATGATGGCTAATATGTAGATATTAATAATAAGAATTACATACACACACACACACGTCTTTTTCTTGAAGGATACCTGAGAAAATATTAAGTGGTTACACTTGGGGAATAGGACTGGGAGATTGGAAGTGGCAGAGAGATGTACCTTTTGTTTTTACCTCTTTGTGAATTTTGAATTTTTTAATGTCATGCACTTTTTTTTTTAAAGATGTCTTCTTTTATCAGGTGTTTTTGTCTTCTCATATTGAAAAATAGATTTATTCTGTTTCTCATAGTGACTTTTTTTTTTGCAAGAGAGAGAGAGAGAGAGAGATAAGAAGGGGGAGAAATGAGAAGCATCAACTTCTGACGGGGGTGGGTTTCAAGCTGAGCCAGTGACCCCTTGCATAAGCCAGCAACCTATTGGGCTTCAAGCCAGTGACCTTTGGGCTCAAGCTAGCAACTATGAAATGATCCCACTCTCAAGCTGGCGACCCCATGCTCAAGATGGCAAGCCTGTGCTCAAGCCGGTGACCTCAGGGTTTCAAACTTGGGACCTCACTGTCCCAGGCTGACATTCTCTCCACTGTGTCACCACCAGTCAGGCTCCTAGTAACTTGATTTGTATAATCATGAAGCTTGAAAGTAGTTCTGGAACCAGCCCTTTGCAGACATATTAAAAACACAGTAGAATTCCCGGCCAGGGCACATAGGAGAAGCGCCTATTTGCTTCTCCACCCCTCTGCCGCGCCTTCCTCTCTGTCTCTCTCTTCCCCTCCCGCAGCCAAGGCTCCATTGGAGCAAAATGGCCCGGGCGCTGGGGATGGCTCTGTGGCCTCTGCCTCAGGCGCTAGAGTGGCTCTGGTCGCAACATGGCGACGCCCAGGATGGGCAGAGCATCGCCCCCTGGTGGGCAGAGCGTCGCCCAATGGTGGGCGTGCGGGGTGGATCCCGGTCGGGCGCATGCGGGAGTCTGTCTGACTGTCTCTCCCTGTTTCCAGCTTCAGAAAAATGCAAAAAAACAAAACAAAACAAAACAAAACACAGTAGAGACTACTTTGAGATAAGTGAACATGTTTTATATCTTGTCTTAAAAATTGTTTAAAAAAAAAAAAAAAAGAGGTTCAGTAGTAGCTTTTAACTTACCAGTTAACACATGGGATAATAATGATGTCAGCTATGCTCTTTAAGAAAAATGTTGTATATTTAGAATTCTTCTGTGAATTCAGACCCCCCCTAGAAAATATTTACCTATTATATTTATCAGTAATATGTAAAAAAAGCATACATTCTTGTTCCTTTCCCATCAATTAAAAACTAACTATGCTTATGGATTAGTTTACTCTAAAAAACATTTGGAAAGTTCATACACGATGTAGTCTCTGAATTCATTTTTATAGCCTACCTTCTTTTCCCTTTTTCCACTTTCTCTCTCTCTCATTCTTTCTCTCTCTCTCTCTCTCTTTTTCTCCCTCATTTCCTCTTCCTCCTTCCAAGAAGCTCACATCACTTGTTCCATTTAGCATTCTTATTGAACTACTCTTTTGAGGGTGGAGGAACTCTGAGTTTCTCTTTATTTAGCTTTGTAAATGTATTTTTTAAAGCACCCAGTACGTATTAGGCACTCTGCTAAAGGGTGCATGGGTAGATAAGTGAAGACCTGCCATTTAACTGCTTCCTTCCTTGCAAGGAGATAGGTAAATAAATTTCAAAAACAATTTGATAGATGCCATGATTAAGGTATGTTCAGTTATCATAGTGAGGTAGAAAAGAGCCAAAAGTTGTGAGTATGCAAAACACAATTTATTCTTGTATTATTATTTGTTAATTATTGTATTATTTTTCATGTGAACAACTGTAAACCTACTTTTCGTCCACACTGAACACTTTCTTTAATGGCAGATGTTAACCTGCTTTGAGGCATTTATACAAAGTAAGAGATAGCAAATATACTTCAATCAGAAGTGAAGTTTTTCCTTTTCCTCCCAAATTCCTCAAGGAGGTACTAAAGGTGCCTATGAGGAGTGAAAGTGTGCCAGGCCTGAGAAGGCAAATTTTTGATACTTCATAGTATCTTTTTCTTTTCCACCAAATTTCATTGTTGAGGGTTGCATCACTATTATTCTAGAAAAACCAACTTTGCAGTTTATGTGCTTCTTTTAAAAAGAATGTTTAAAAAACGAGCTTTCCTATTACTGAAATCAAACTCTATGTCTGTAAGGCCAGATTCTTCTTATACTGTGATGGAAAGGACTCTGGCTAGTCTGCTGCCTCTCTGAACTGGCATCCTATAAACTATTTCTTTGAATGTATGTGGATAAACACAGAGTGCTTTGAAAGCATAGAGCAGTGTCCAACCTCAGTGAAACAGAACAGAAATAATCAGGCAGGGCCTAATGGAGGCAGTGATATACCCATTGAAGGGTATTTGCCCCATCTGTACTTCATATTTAATTTGCTAGTTTTCCTCATTAAGACAGAGTAATTAAAGTTAAGTTTCAGCCTGAGGAGGCCATGGCGCAGTGGATAAAACATTGGATTAGGACACAGAGGACCCAGGTTCGAAACCTTGAGGTCGCCGGCTTGAGCGCAATCTCATCTGGTTTGGGCAAAGCTCACCAGCTTGAACCCAAGGTCGCTGGCATCAGCAAGGGGTCACTTGCTTTGCTGTGGCCCCCCCCCCCGGTCAAGGCACATATGAGAAATCATTCAGTGAACAACTAAGGTGCCTCAATGAAGAATTGATGCTTCTCATCTCTTTCCCTTTCTGTCTGTCCCTCTCTCTGTCTCTCTCTGTCTCTGTCACACACACACAAAAAGCTAAATTACAGATGTCATTTGTATGTCTAAAACATAAGGACATTTTCCTGCACACTATAATACTGTTTTCACATGTTAAAAGAAACCAATAATTCTTTTTTCTTTTTCTTTTTTTTTTTTTTAGTGAGAGAATAGAAAGAGAAGGACAGACAGACAGGAAGAGAGAGATGAGAAACATCAACTCATAGTTGCAGCACCTTAGTTATTCATTGATTGCTTTCTAATATGTGCCTGTGACCCCTTGTTCAAGCCAGCAACCTTGGGCTTCAAGCCAGAGACCTTTGGGCTCAAGCCAGCAACTTTGGGCTTAAGCCAGAGACCATGGGGTCATATCTATGACCCCGCGTTCAAGTTGGCAACCCATACTCAAGCTGGTAAGCCGACGCTCAAGCCAGTGACCTCAGGGTTTCCAAACTGGGTCCTCAATGTCCCAGGCTGAACTCTATCCACTGTGGCACTTCCTGGTCAGGTGAAACCATTTTTTTTTTTAACATTTATTTATTGAGTTTGTAGAGAGATGAGACCGAGACAGACAGAGAAAGAGGAGAAGCGGGAAGCATCAATTGGTAGTAGTTACTTCCTGTATGTGCCTTGACCGGGCAAGCCCAGGGTTTCAAACCAGCGACATAAGTGTTCCAGGTCGATGCTGAGGCACCACAGGTCAGGTGAATACAATAATTCTTAATTAGCCCTGGCCGGTTGGCTCAGTGGTAGAGCATCGGGCTGGCGTGAGGGGGACCCGGGTTCGATTCCCGGCCAGGGCACACAGGAGAAGCGCCCATCTGCTTCTCCACCCCTCCCCCTCTCCTTCCTCTCTGTCTCTCTCTTCCCCTCCTGCAGCCGAGGCTCCATTGGAGCAAAAATGGCCCGGGCGCTGGGGATGGCTCCTCGGCCTCTGCCCGAGGCGCTAGAGTGGCTCTGGTCGCAACAGAGCGACGCCCGGGAGGGGCAGAGCATCGCCCCCTGGTGGGCGTGCCGGTGGATCCTGGTCGGGCGCATGCGGGAGTCTGTCTGACTGTCTCTCCCCGTTTCTAGCTTCAGAAAAATACAGAAAAAAAAAAAATCTTAATTATGTAATATTGTGTCTGTGTTCACATTTCTCATTATCCCCAGAAATGTTTATAACTGGTTTCTTCAAACTCGTATCTAGAAACCATTAGTTGCATTTAGTTGTAAATCTTTTTTTTTTCCCTTTTAAATAGACTTTATTTTTCATTCTTGCTTTTTTACACTAAAGCTTGGCTGCTGTCTTTTCTCCCTTCCTTCTTTCCTTACTCCTTTCCCTCCCCTCCTCTTCCCCTTACTCTCAGTCTCACATTGACTTGTTGAAGAGACTTGACACATTGAATGACCTGCGTTCTGGTTTTGGTCTGATTTCTTCTTTTGATATTAACTTGTTACACTGTTCTCTGTATTTTTTGTAAACTGGATCTTAGATGTACAGATTTGATTCAATTTAGCTTTAGCTTAAACATTTGGGACACAAATAACTTAGTAGGTGATACATTGTTCAGTAATTGTTTTTGTTTGTTTGTTTTTTCTCCTTAGTTTTTAATACCAATGGCAGCACTCTGATTCAGCCATTAGTCACCAGTCTTTGACTTGGAAAGTCTCAACACTGTGCTGCTATCAGCTGTTTTTGTCCTTTTTTGGGGGAGGGATTTTTAGTTAGCCCCTTTTTTTGCCTTGTCTTTGATATACTTCCACACCTGGTATATTCCGTGACATATTCTCTTTTCCTTCACTTCTTCCCTGACTTCTCTTTTACGTATAAACAGTGCCATTTCCAAGAGGTCTTGTTCTCTTACTTGACGTGTTACACTGCAGCTATTGTCTCTGACCTTATAGGAGTAGCTCAACTAATCACTTTTAATTTAGTCTAAACCAGTGATGGGCAATTTTTTGAGCTTGGTGTGTCAAAATTCACTAAAAAACCAAGCATAACTCGGGTGGTGTGTCACTTCGAGAAAAAAATCATAATTTTGTGATATTTATAGTTTAAATAAAAATGTATAATTGTAATATATAACTGTATTTAATAAACCAAAAACTAATTATTTAACTTACCTGCTTAGTGACTTCTTTGTTCATCTGTCATTCGGTTTCTTTTGTTGGTCTTGATATTATTTAACTTGTGTGGGGTGCCATGAACTAAGATAAGTGAGGGGGAGGGGGAATTCTTTAACTAACCTGCCTATTAGTGACTTTTTTGTTGCTGAGTTTCATTGGCTAAATCTTCAATTGAAGGTTGGTATTTTGTATACTTCAGGCCCAAGCAAGCGCTACTAACTTCATCTGTCAATCTGTTACTTTTGTTGGTTTTGATATTATTTAATGCTAAGAATAAGGTCTCACAAAAGTACATAGAGGGAAGAATTGTGAGTAAAGCCATTGCTATATTTTTCAGGGTGCTAAAAGTATTTGGTAATCGGTTCCAGGCACTCCAAATTTCCTGTTTGTAGTGACACTCCTCTTGATTCTCCAAGCGGCACCTTTCCAGATTCTCAAGCTTTGACCTCAAGTCGACAAACACCTGAGCCCAGATGCTGTCTTGAAATTCTGCAAGTTGCATCTTATGTAAATTAAGATGGCTGCCGCTATTTCTAATGACGGAAAACGGCACCCATAGCACAGGCCCTTGCCTCTCCCAGCCTCCCCCTCACTTATCTCAGTAATGATGGTCAATTAGAAATCCAGGACACCCCAGAACAGTAGATTGGATGATGGTTGCTGTGGTTATGTGGTTGCTGGTAATGGCGATCACAGGGCCCCCAGAGATGCGTCCCTCATGGCATACAGCTGCTCCCTCTTTGCTGGCTGGAAGTGAGGTCACAGATCCCCTAACGGCCTAACTGGAAGTCCCAGAAGTAGACGCTCTGTGCCGAGAGTTCTGTTGTTTCCGCCTACAGACCTCAGGCACAGAGTGTCTACACTACAGCAAATGTTTTATCCTCGGCTACTGTACCTGGCCGTGCAGGAGCCGAGGATGAACCGTCCTTCTCTGCATGCGGCCCCATACTTCCCTGGTATGCGGCCACATGTCATTGAAAATGGCTATGTTTGTCAGTGCTGACACGCGTGCCATAGGTTCGCCATCACGTGTCTACACTCTCCTTATTCCCCATTATTCAGACTGACTGGAGATGAGAGAGGCCCAGATTGGCCTGCTATCCTTACGTCATTCTGGAAATCATGGTTGGGTGGTACACCAGAAAGTGAGAAGCTGTGAAAGGAAAGGTTAAATTCAACATAATTTTCCCTGAGGATATGCATCCTTTGCTGGGTCTCTCCAACATCCCATGGTGGATGACCTTAGTGAGTGCTTTCTTTTGTGAAAACTCCAATGCGTGTTGATATGGTGAGGGAGCTCGAAGACACAGAGAGAGTTGATAAGGAGATAAATAGGTCAAGTATTGGATCATGTTCTTTCAGGAGGGAAGATGTTTTCTTATAATTTAGGAGCATAAGTAATTAGGGGATTTTTGACCTACTCTTCTTTCCACTTGATATTAATAGCATATCAGAAGTAAAAAGGACTTCCATATTGCTTCACTATATGAGCTATCACTAGACGTAGCAAAAATTGTTATTGGGAAAAGTGATCTATATAATAAAAGATTTTTAACTTGTCAATAACTATAATTATTCATTACAGTTCTTGTTTGGCATACTCTGGACCATGGTATAGTTAAGAGATACTGTTTTTTGTTTAGGAAAATTTTCTCATTACCATTTAATAAAATCTTTTCATATAAGGGATCTCTCTGTAAATACTTCCCTTGTCTGGGTTGCAGATAGTTCAGTTTGGAAATGGTTCTTATTTTTAATTATTACTGATTTTCTTTCTGGGGAAAATTAAGTCATGTAGAAATAAGGCAAATATTTGTAACATGGGAATTATTTTTTTGTATGTCTGCAATTGACAAAAGATAGTCTCTTTTTGAAATAGTCATTTCATTTATTTTAAGTTTTATATCTTAACAGCTTCTGAAATCAGGGTATGTCTTGCAATTAATTGATGGTATATTGGTTAATGGGCAAGCTTTTTCTCTCTTAGCCGTACATGAAGTAATTGGCTCATCAATTACTCTTAATATTTACTGAATGACATCATGAGTTGAAAAAATAGAGCAGTTTACAGTTTAGATTACTCATGGGTTAGCCCCAGAATCACAGAGGTAGTGCTGATATTGATATATTGAGGGGAGTAACAATGAGGAAGATAGACACAAGAAGAATATTTGTTCTTTATCTCTCTTTTTAAAAGCTGCTTTGTATTCTCTTGATAAAGGGATCAGTAGATTGTCAGGCCTTTGAACTAAACAGAATAAACACTCACAACATATAGGTTGCATTCAGAGGTGTAAGGGGAGTCCTGAACTGAAGTGAATGTTCTTATTTTTCAACATGCAGTGGAAAAGTGTTACAGAATTTTCCTTTTGCCCTCTCCTTAATTAAGAGTTTTTTGGGGCAGTTTTGGGTTTACAGAAAAACGAGTGGGCAATATAGAGAGTTCCCATATAGAAACTTCCCCACCGAGTTCCTTCTATTATTAACCTCTTGCATTAATGTGGCACATTTGTTATAATTGATGAGCCAATACTGATACATTATTATTAACTAAAATCCATAGATTACATTATATTTGCTCTTCCTGTTGTATATTCTACAGGTGTTGACAAATGTGTAATGACATGTAATCCAGCGTTATAGTATCATACCGAGTAGTCTCACTGCCCTAAAAATCTCTTGTGCACTACTTCTTCAACCCTTCCTTTTCTGGTCCCCTGCAACCTCTGGCAATCACTGTTCCTTTTATTGTTACCATAGTTTTGCCTTTTCTAGAATATCATATAGTTGAGATCATACAATATATAGCCTTTTCGGATTGGCTTCTTTCACTTAGCTGTATTCTTTTAAGGTTCTTTCATATCTTTTTATGGCTTTATAGCACTTTTTATTGCTAAATAATATTCCATTGTATGGATATATCATAGTTTATTTATCCATCTACCTATTGAAAGACATCTTGGTTACTTCCAAACTTTGGTAATTATGAATAATGAATTAGTGTTTTATAAAATACAATGTGATCTAAAGTTACCTGTAAAAAAATAAGAGTTGTGCTTATTCAATATCTTGTGCCTTAAAGAATGATAGCTCTTTTTTTACCTTGTAACAAAAATTTCTGTTATGAGTAGTTGGCACATAACAATGCTCAGTAAGTGTTTGTGGTGTGATTGTATGTGGAAAAAAGCAAGGCGATATGGAAGAGGAGAGGGGGTTAAGGTTATATGACAAATCTGAATAATTTTTAGAAAATGAGATTGTTCAGAAATTTAGCTGGAAATTTGAATGGTGTCTTGGATGTTCAGGGCTCTGAAAAACCAGGCCATGAAGCCTGTTTTGCTTTATGCATGATGGAAATCGTAGGAAGAAAGAGGGTTTATCTTTTGCAAAAGAATGAAACAACAAAAGGCAAGTTTTATAAAATAAAGAAGTGGCCAATTGATTGATGGTCATAGGGCAGAGGTTAGGTATTGACATCAGGAAAATAATTGCACAAAATCTGTGAATAGTAGTCTTTATTATGTATTATTGAGTTATATTTTCTATTTAATAAAAGTATTACTAATGGATTTAGGACTCACTGAATATTTTGGTTTATAGTTTTGTAGAATCTAAAGAATACATATGTTAATGAGCTATAAAGTAATTTGAATACCTAAAATATTTTAATTTTAGGAATGCTATTTAAGTAAATTTATTACACTAGTATACCCCCAAGGGTCAACAAGTAGCTTAAAATTGTGGAACTTCTACATTCTAATTCTGATTCAAATAAAGACTTATCTGTCGAGTTCTGTTATAGTAATGCTTTGGTGGTTTACTTCATTGGTCAATAAGTTCAGTAATACTGTTTCATAGGGCTAAACATTTACCTGTTTTGAGTGCCATTTGCTAAGTATTTTAGGAAAAACAAAATAAATGAAACCACTGCCTCTTTTTATGTAGAACATACTTGGAACATGGAAAATAACTAGAAGGAAAATGAAAGTTAGGTTATGATAGGTGCTCTAAGGGTTTTGAAGTAGGGTGCTATTTTAGTTGTAATGAGTCAAGAAACTTGTATGGAGGTCTTGGCATTTGAGATTTACCCTTAAAACTAAGAATTGAATTTGTGGATACAGGGGAGAAACAGCATTCTTGGAAGTAATCTATGTTCAATGACAAGAATTTTGGAGAGGATATGTAAGGCTAGAGATGATTAGGGTAAGATTATTGAAAACCATGAATGTGAGAACATAATGGCATTTTTAATTAGTTAAGTAAAAACAGGGAATAGTGTTCTGGAGCATTAATGAGGAATTAGTAATAACAGAAAGGAGGCCCTGGCCAGATAGATCCGTTAGTTAGAGCATTGTCCTGATACGCTGTGTGGGTTTGAACCTGGTCAGGGCACATGCAAGAATCACCCAGAGAATGCCACAAATAAGTGGAACAACAAATCAATGTTTCTCTTTCCCTTTCTCTAAGATCAAAAAATAAAAGTTTTAAAAATATTAGGAAAAAGGAGATTATTTTTTCCTAATTATTATAATATGTTAATGTTAATTGTTTTAGAATTAATTTTATATTCTTAAAATATATAAGCTTTAATATATACATCTTATAAGTTCCAGCTCTATTATAAGCCAAAGTATATATATTCCGTAAAATGACATTTACAAAAAAAAAGCCTTATGAAAGTTGACTGTCAGTCTTATACCCTACATCAGCATTGTAAAAACGTTCTACTATGATTATAAGCAATATTTACTGATATCTTATGAATTTATTGACATACTGAGGTTTTGTTCTTTAAATGAAACTTTAATATAATTACCTTTCTCCCCTTTTAAACCTAAATTATTTTCTTTTTAAAAACAACATATTTGCTTTCTTTGTTATAGAACTGTAGCTGCTGAAGTTAGGAAGCAGATCTCTGGGCAATACAGTGGTTCTCCCCAGCTGCTTAAAAACCTCAACATTGTCGGCAATATATCCCATCATACCACAGTAAGTAGCATATTTAAAACATGGTATGTTACTGGTATATTACTGACTAGGCCGTGAAAAACTAGCGGAAAGGTAAGAGCCAGCAGATTGGATTGCACCAAAAGTTTCATAACCTTATTTGTTGTAAACTCATTTCTGAAATTTGGGGGCGAGTGTTAGGAGGGGTTATAGAGATGTTAATTTCCTATTCAATTCTGAAGCTACATTTTGGATTTGATCCACTCTGGAATATTTTATTTTTATTATTTTGTTTTTTATTGAATTTGTTGGGATGACATTAGTTAATAAAATTATATAGGTTCCAGGTGTACAATTCTCTAATACATCATCTGTGTCTTGTATTGCGTGTTCAGCACCTCAAGTCAAGTCTCCTTCCATCACCATTTATCCCCCTTTGATTCTCTGCTACCATTCCCCATCAGCTCTGGAATTTTAACTTTATTTTTATATTATTGACTTGTTAAGGAAATTGGGTTAGTTGTCTTACAAAATTCCTTGCCTTTTGGATTTTATGTTTGCTTCCTTGTAAACTTACCACTCTATCTTGTCCTTCCTGCCACTGATTAGGTTCTGGTTCAGCTTTCTTTGAAATTTCTTCCTTGTAGACTTGCTTTTCTACTTCTGTATTTTCTGTAACTGATTAGATTCTGGGTAATTTTTTATAAACCCACTTTATTTAGATTTAATTCACATACCATACAATTCACCCATTAATGTAAAATTCAATGGATTTAATATATTCATAGATATGTGCAACCATCACCACAGTCAATTTAGAACATTTTATCACCTCAAAAAGAAACTCTTTTGCTATCCCTTTTATTCCCTTTCCATAGCCCAAACCAACCGCAAATTAAATGACAGAATTTTTGATGGCACACTGCAAAGGATTGAAACGTGTCAGCCAAAATTCCAGTACAGTGATGCTGAAGTAAGACAAGTTCATCCATTCCCTATGAGAGATGCTGCATTGCTTCACTATTGCTTCACTTTGTCACTCTTTAACCCTTACTGCCCCATCACGCAGTCTCTTTTATAAAATCATGTCCAGCTCCTTCCTTTTATCACTAAATACAGGATCTTTCTTTGTGTTCTTGCAAAATAATTTACACTTGTATGCAGCTCATCAGTACATCCTAGAACTAAGGCAGCTGTCTTCCCATGGGCATCAGAGAGAATGGAGACAGTTGTAGCAAAACTAATTTTTTCCCTTGATCCAGGTCTAGCTGACATTACACCTAACAAGCTAATGACCTTCTCTATGAGTTATGGAAACAAGATCCTTTATCCTCTATATAATTTTGTGTTTGTAAGAAAGTGCCATAGCTTTCTACTCTACCCTAACACTCACTCTTGCTATGGTTGGTCATTCTTTGCTGAAAGGTTAATTTGGAATTATACGTATGTAAGGACTCCCAACTTGTGTCATTATTTTCATTGAGCATCCATTTGTGATACTTTAAATTCTGAAATGTATACTGCCTCCAAAATAACACCTGTGTAGAAGAGAATTGACTTGTTTTTTAGAAAATGTTCATTTAAAGATATTTTTCTATCTGTTGTAAAATATTCATAACATAAAATTTACCATTTTATCCATATCTGAATCTATGATTTAATGGCATTAAGTACATTCACAGTGTTGTATAACTATCACCACTGTCCATTTCCAGAACTTTTTATTATCCCAAACTGAAACTCTGTATTCCCCCTTCCTCTCAATCCCTGGTAAACTCTATTTTTTCTTTATTAATTTGTCTATTTCATGTATTTGATAAAGGGGGAATCATATAATAATTCTGTTTTTATGTCTGACTAGTTCACTCAGCATGTCTTCAAGGTTCATCCATATTGGAACATGTGTTAGAATTTTATTCCCTTTTAAGGCTGAATAATATGTTATTGTGTGTATGTACCACATTTTGTTGATCCATTCATCTGTTGGTACACGTATTGTTTTCACCTTTTGGTTGTGGGCAACAACGCTGCTCTGAAATGAATATGCAAAATTTGTTTGAGTCTTTATTTCAATTTTGGGGGTATATACTTAGAAGTGGAATTGGTGGATCATATGGAAACTTTTTTTTTTTTTAAAGAAAGACAGGAAAGGAGAGAGATGAGAAGCATCAACTCATAGTTGTTTCACTTGAGTTGTTCATTGATTGCTTCTCATATGTGCCTTGATGGGGGTTGGTGGAGGGGATGGGTCAAGCCAAGCCAGTGACCCCTTGCTCAAGCCAGCAACCTAGGGCTCAAGCCAGTGACCTTTGGGCTTCAAGCCAGCAACCTTTGGGCTCAAGCCAGTTACCTTGGGATGTTGATGATCCTGAGCTCAAGCCAGCGACTCTGCTCAAGGTGGCAGGCACATCTGCACTCACACCAATGAGCCTGCTCTCAGGTCAAGCTGGCCAACTCATTGTTTCAAACTAGGGACCCAGTGTCTTGAGTCGACACTATATCCACTGCCACCACTGGTCAGGCAGAAATTCTTTTTTTGGCATTTTCTTTTCAGAACATAACAGCTGCACCATTTTACATTCCCACCAGCAATGCACAAAGCTCCAATTTCTCCATATCCTTTCTTACACTTGTTGTTTTCCATTTTTAAAAATTAATAGCCGTCATAATGCATGTGAATAGTATCTCACGTTTTTGATTTGCATTTTGCTCATCTCACAAATTTTGTTGTATTTTTATTTAGTTTTTAAATTCTTTTATTTAAAAATATTTTTTAAACATTTTACTTATTGATTTTAGAGAAATGAGAGAGAGAGAGAGGTAGACAGACAGAGAGAGAGAGAGAGAAAAAAAAGGGAAAGGCAGGGGGGGAAGGAAAGAATGGGAAGCATCAACTCATAGTTGCTTCTCGTTTGTGCCTTGACTGGGTTAGCCCAGGGTTTTGAACCAGAAACCTTGGCATTCCAGGTTAATGCTTTATCTACTGTGCCACCACAGGTCAGGCATTTTTTTTATTTTAAAAAAATAATTTTTCCATTGATTTGAGAGAGAGAAAGAAAGAGAGAAGCATCAATTTGTTGTTTCACTTAGTTATTCTACTTAATTATGCATTCATTGATTACCCTTCATATGTGCCCTGACAGGGGATCAAACCTGCGACCTTGTTGTGTCAGGACGACACTGTCCACTGACCCACCAGGCTAGGGCCAGTTTTATGTATTTTTAAAATTCCACTTTTCCGACTTCTATGACTCTTGGATTATTTGGAAGTGTTGTTTTGTGTCCAGGTGTTTGGAGATTTTCCTGTTACCTTTCGGTTGCTAATTTCTAGTTTGGCTATATTATGGTTAGGGAACACACTGCATAGTTTTAATTCTTTTAAATTTGTTAAGGTTTATTTTATAGGTCAGGATATGGCCCAGCTTGGTGTATGCTTTTTTTACTTTATTTTGAAAAGAGTTGATCTGTTGCTATTGAGTAGACTGTTCTATAAATGTCAATTAGATCCTGCTAGTTAATGGTACTTTTGAGTTTTACCATATCCTTGTTGATTTTCTGTCTTACTGTCTTTCAGTTGTTGAGAGAGATGTCCTGACATCAACTATAATTGTAGATATGTCTTATTTTTCCTTTTAGTTCTATCAGTTTTTGCTCTTCACATATTTTATACCTCTGTTGTTTAGTACATACACATTTAAGATTGCTATGTTTTCTTGGTGGTGATATCATATATTATCATCAGGTAATGTCCCCCTTTATATAATACTTTCCTTGGTCTGAAGTCTACTTTATCTGCTATTAAAGTAGCCACTTTTGATTAATGTATGCACACTATATCTTTTTTTCATCTTTGTATTATCTTATTTAAAGTGAGTATTTTGCATTCCATACATATAGGTCATGTTTTTAAATATATTCTGGTAGTCTCTTATCATTTTTTTTTTGGTGTATATAGACCAGGCATCCCCAAACTACTGCCTGTGGGCCGCATGCAGCCCCCTGAGGCCATTTACCCCCCACCCCCCACCGCTGCACTTCCGGAAGGGGCACCTCTTTCATTGGTGGTCAGTGAGAGATGCACTGTATGTGGCGTCCCTCCAATGGTCTGAGGGACAGTGAACTGGCCCTCTATGTAAAAAGTTTGGGGACCCCTGATATAGACCATTTAAATATGTTGTTATTGTTTTGCTAGGGTTTTGCTAGGGAGGAAAGGGAGGAAAGGGAGGGAGGGAGGGAGGAAGGGAGGGAGGAGGGAGGGAGGGAGGGAGGGAGGGAGGGAGGGAGGGAGGAAGGAAGGAAGGAAGGAAGGAAGGAAGGAAGGAAGGAAGGAAGGAAGGACACCCTCATGGGTATTATTGTATTATGTATCTGATAGAATAGGTAAGATAAAATGCTTCTGAGAGGAAAACCCATGAATTTAGAGCTTGAAGACCCAGTTTAAAATTTTGCTTTGTCATGCATATTAAAATCCATAATTTTATAAATATTTCAATAAATGTATTATTTCTTTGAGAAAAATTGTTGCTCTATCATTTGTGGCAATTTTATTTTTAGAAGTTTAACTCGAGTATAAATGCCTTTATTTGTAGAATTAAAATAATAATTATCTCTAACAGGGTTTGGGGGAGATTTAAGTGAGAAAACATAATAATAACTGCTATCTTTTGAATGTTTATCATGTGCTGGTCTTTCATCATTTTAGTTAAAATCTTTAAAATATTGTTGCTCTACCTGTTACTAGTTGTTTCGTCCAAAGAAGCATAGATTGAAGCATCTTCTTTTTAGTAACACATACCTGCACAGAGAAGCAGGTCTCAGTTTTTTTACCCAGTTAAATATCTTGAGAAATAACATGTTTTTATTTTTCTTGGTTCACATCTGCATATTTGTTATATAATTCTTTATAGTTTTGCCTGAATACATTTTTCTTTCTTGAATCAGAAAAGAACTTGAATGTCTTAAAAAGTATATTTCAACTTGGCTAAGCAATATCCCGAATGTTCTGTTATTACTAATAGATCCTCTTAATAGGGTCTGTGTACTAGTATCCTTTGCTGCTGTGATAAAATACCATAAACTGGTGACTTACAACAAAATAAATTTATTTTCTCACAGTGCTTAAGTCCAAAAGAATCAACGGGCTGAAAATCAAGGTTTTGCTAAGGCCATGCTCCCTTTGGGGGATCCGGGATAGAATCAGTTCCTTACCCCTTCCAGATTCTATTGGCTATTTATAACTGCATCATTTCTATCTGTAAGACCAGAATCTACAGATCTCTCCTTGCTTTGTCTTTATATGATTTTTCCCTCTATTTGGCCCAGTTCTCCCTCTATCTTCCTATAAGGATGGATATAATTGCACTTAAGGCTCACTCAGATAATTCAGGATAATGTTCACATTATAGATCACACCTTTTTATTTTTTATCTTAATATTTTGCCATGAAAGGTCCATGGATTGTATGTGGAGGGAGGTTTTTTGGAGGTCCATTTTTTAGCTAACCACAGTCTGATTATAGATTTTTACTAGGATAATCAATAATAGCAACAAATAAAAGTACTGTTTAGAAACTTAGTAATGACAATTCCAAAGATATAAAAAGAAAACAGTTCCTTCAGTGAGCATTATGTCATTGTAAAGTATTATAAAACTGTTAATGATCATTACTGGCTTTACATAAGAGGTATGGATAAAGTCTAAGCATGAGGGTTAAAGAGAGTATAACCTAAAACGTGAATGAGTATCAGAAGGATAACACCTTGTGGTTTCTTTCGTGCATCTGTTGAAAATTTAGAAATGACTAGGTTAAAACATATTATATTTTTAAAAATACATGTTTTCCTTAAAGTTTTAAAAATCTTAATATCCACCTATTCCTTTCCATTTACCTCTTTTCCCCTCGCCCTCACATTTATAAAGGTGCCCCTTACAGAAGCAGTAGAGCCAGTGGATTTGGAAGATTACCTCATTACTCATCCTTTAGCTGTGGATTCTGGGCCGTTAAGGGATTTGATTGAATTCCCTCCAGATGATATTGAAGTTGTTTATAGTCCCAGGGACTGCAGAACCCTTGTTTCAGCTGTACCTGAAGAAAGGTAAGGAGACATTTGCCTATTTTTGGTTTTAGTGTAACTATTGAAAAGCTAACTTCCATTATTTGATTAATAACCTATTTCTTGTGGTGGTGGTGGTATTTCCTGTTAAACAACCAAGAGCTGTAGCAACCAAATTCACCATCAGTGCTTTCCTGTTTAAATTACAATTTTTTTTTTTAAATAGTGAAATGGATCCACATGTTAGAGATTGTATAAGAAGTTATACAGAAGATTGGGCAGTTGTGATCAGAAAGTAAGTTATATGTTTTATATAACATTTAAAAATACTGAGTGGGATCTATAAATGGATTAATGTTAATTAATAATAAATATGAGATCTGAAAATTTATTTGAACAAATAGCTGAAGAAGCAAAAGAAGAACCTTTTTATATAAATATCTTTTCTTTACAAGTTCCACAATTACTTTAACTTACCTTTTTTTTATAAATAATAGGTTTGTGGGGATAGTATTTCCATATTATCATAGATCACTAGTAACTAAACATGTAATGATAATGATTTATAGTCTGATTCTTTTGGGTAATCATAGATGAATATTAATGAATTTTATTATTCAGAAAGAATCCATTTTATTGAAACTTAAATAGTTAAATTTAATTGCCAGTTTTCCAGATCAAGCCGTTTGAAACGACACTCTACCTTTTATTAACTATTTACAGGTCTTTGATTTTTACATTCAATCAGGTAAATATTTATTAAAAATAGTAATGTTTTATTCTATCTTGTAACTTATTTTTCTAATGGGTGGTGTTGAAATATCATGTAAGATTGAGAAATAAAATAGACTCCTGTGAACATGGTGTTGCCATTGGCACAGAGTGTGCAGGCCTCCTTGGCCTGCCGTGCCCCAACCAAGGAGGCCTTGGGGTCTGAGAGCAGGCGCCATCAGGATGCTGTGCATGACCCTAGTCTGCGCTCCCTGTATAAGTCCACAGAGAAACATAGATGGGTAACAACAGAAAATGGTTTTGAAATAGTGGGAATCAACAATTTTGCACAGGAAACTTTGGGAGATGTTATTTACTGGAGTCTGCCTGAAATTGGGACAAAACTGAACAAACAAGATAGGTTTGGTGCTTTGGAAAGTGTGAAAGCTGCTAGTGAACTCTGTTCTTCACTATCAGGAGAAGTAACTGAAAGTAACGAAGTTCTTGTAGAAAATTTCAGGACCTGTCAACAAATCTTGTTATGAAAATAGTTAGCTGATCAAGATAACACTGAGTAACCCTGCAGTGTTCTGGACAATGCTCTAACCAACTGAGCTGACTGGCTAGGGTGAAATTGCTTAATCTTAAATTAATGGTAGATAGAAGAGTTAAAATAGCAACTTTTAGCCCTAGCTGGCTAGCTCAGTTGGTTAGAACATCATCCCTATATACAAAGGTTGCAGGTTTGATCCCTGGTCAGAGCACATACAGGAACAGATCAATGTTTCTGTCTCTCTCTCTTTCCTTTCCTCTCTCCCTAAAATCAGTAAGTTTAAAAAAATAGTAACTTTTAGTAATACCAATGGAAAAAGAAACTACAACAATACCACTGGAAGAAAGTACTCTCTTAGCTTTCTAACGATTGCAGATAAACACAATATGCATCTTTTTATAACACCTTATGATTTTTAGGCTAGGCAATAGTTATAATATTCAGGATTTTTGAAATGATCTATTATAAAATCTAGTAATAAAAATTATGTAATTCAAGGACAACATTGCTATCTTAAGCCTTATATAATACGTACTGTAACTTGCTTACATCTGTCTCTGGATTTGGGTCAAAATACTTCACGATATTTTTATTGGAAATGACTGTCAGTGGAGAACATTTTTGTTAGTCATTACGGTGTCAGATGACGAACAATTCTATCTTAATTTTGTAATGTACCATTTGCTGGTACTATTTTAATACAGTAAAGCAACAGCTTTGCAGGAAAACAAAGTTTAATAATAAAACGTTCAGCTTATTCAAATAAAACTACTTTTCCTTTGCCAGTTTGCATAAAGAAGAGTCTTCTTATGAAACTTTTAAGCCTTATTTTATTTATTTATTTTTAGGTGAGAGGAGGGGAGATAGTGAGGCAGACTCCCGCATGCGCCTCAACCAGGATCCATGCGGCAGTCTTGAGTACTAAGCTATCCTTAGCTCCTGGGGCCAACTCTTGAACCAATCAAGCCACTGGATGCGGGAAGGGAAGAGGGAGAGAAAGCGGAAAGAGAGGAGGAGAGAAACAGATGGTCACTCCTCCTATGTTGTCCTGACCAGGAATTACACCCGAGGCATCTATATGCTGGGCTGATGCTCTTATCTACAGAGCCATTGGACAGGACTCTCCTTATTTTATTTTTTAAAGGCAATATGATGACTGAAATAGTGGAGATTCTGTTATGACATTATCGTTTTCAGAAATGTAGTAACTTGTGCTCTATTGTTTAGCAACAGTGATGTATCTATCCTTTGGTTATTGTTTTGCCCTATGGCTGCTGTCTTATTTCACTGGGTTTAATATTGTGTTAAGCATCACTCTTGGGATACTGCTGACATGCTTTTTAGTTTTAGTGTGACCTATTAAAAGCACAGACTGCTACTCTTTATAAAGAAGAGCTGCTTTTGAGAACTTAAAATTTTGATAAGTATTTTAATAGCCTGATTTTAGACATCATTGAAGAAAACTGTTCCTCAGTCAGATAACTCAAAAGTCTTTACTTCAATGCATGTATATTGGAAACATATAATTCGATTTTTTTTTTTTTTGGTGACAGAGAGACAGAGAGAGGGACAGATAGAGACAGACAGACAGGAAGGGAGAGAGATGAGAAGCATCAATTCTTCGTTGTAGCTCCATAGTTGTTCAGTGATTGCCTTGACTGGGGGGCTCCAGCAGAGTGAGTGACCTCTTGTTCAAGCCAGTGACCTTTGGGCTCAAGTCAGAGACCATGGAATCATGTCTATGATCCCATGCTCAAGCCGGCGACTCTGTGCTCAAGCTGGTTAGCCCACGCTTAAGCCGGATGAGCCTGTGCTTAAGCTGGCAACCTCAGGGTTTTGAACCTGGGTTCTCTGCATCCCAGTCCGACAATGTATTTACTGCGCCACCACCTGGTCAGGTGGAAATCTTAATAAAGAGATTAGTTGTGAAATATATTAACGTAGAATCATAGAATCGACTACTTAATATTAGTCATGGGATTGCTGACTATTTTTTTTGTAATTAAGTGAAAGGTGGGGGGGAGAGAGAGACAGCCTCCCACATGCGCCTGTCTGAGATCCACCCAGCAAACCTCTAATGGGGCAATGCTCTGCCCATCTGGGGCCACTGCTCTGTTGCTTAACAACTGAGCTATCTTGTTGCCTGAGTTGAGGAGCCATCTTCAGAGCGCAGAGCCAACTTGCTTGAACCATTCGAGCCATGGCTGTGAGAAGGGAAAAGAGAGAGAGAGAGAAGGAAAATTGGGAGGGGTAGAGAAGTAGTTGGTTGCCTCTCCTGTGCTCCCTGACTGGAATCAAACCCCAGCTTCCACATGCTGGGCTGATGCTCTACCGCTGAGCCAACTGGACAGGGCTGGGTTGGTGACCTGGATTTAGGCAAGAGGATAAGGTAGTCAACATTTATGGGTATTTACTATGTGCTGATTATTTCATTAGTCACTTTACAGACATCTCATTTAAGGTTCCAACAGAAAGGAGCTCGGGCTCAGACTAGTTAAGTAAATTATTTGAGGTCCCACAGCCAAATAGTGAGATAGTCAGATTAGAATATAGGGGCATCAGATTCTGAAGCTTACATATACGTTTGTATATGCAAGATATTACTTATTACCTGCAGTGGTAAATGGAAGACAAAAAGGGTACTTTTGACAGATTAGAAGTTTAAAGTATTCCTGAAAGATACAAGAGAGTTATGATTGGAATATAATAGAAAAGTACAGAATAATTTAAGAAGATATATGCAAAAGCTATAGATAGATATAAAACACTATAGTATGTAAAAGACTATTGATCATGAATCATGTCACTCTCCTCAGCTCTCTTGAATTTTATACTGTAAGATTTTTAGACCATAAAGGAGGCTGAATGCAACACTATTCTGGTTTATTAGAGCAACTTAGATATACAACATCACAAATTAAAGCACTCTAAACATTTCATGAAAGGTGAAAACATCTGCTTCTGAATAATACCTTTATGTTACTATATGGAATACTTTTATTTTAATTCTTCCAGAAAAAAATGCTTCCTTTTATTTTGTGATTGTGCTGTGATGTGAATGTCATATAGCTTCAATTTTTTCCCCAAAGGGATATCCATTTTATTTTACATGAACTTAAGCTGGGAGGCACTGATACAAATAACACAAGCATAGAGCACTGCCTTCTATGCAAGTTGGGGAATGCTTCTTAGGACCACATTCCATGGCACCTTACAAAATTAGATGTTCAGTTGGCACTTGCTGATGGTGACAGTGGTTTGAATGGTGGTACTAATAAAAATAATGATTATAAATAATAGTGTCGCTTCTATTTTACTATCTTTAGCAGCAAGAGATGATGTGAGTGATTCATATCAAATTTGATTTTTTACTGTTTTATAAATTATCTAATAGCAAGAACCATACCATCCTCTTTTTTTATTTATTTATTTATTTATTTATTTATTTATTTATTTTTTCATTTTTCTGAAGCTGGAAACAGGGAGAGACAGTCAGACAGACTCCCGCATGCGCCCGACCGGGATCCACCCGGCACGCCCACCAGGGGCGGTGCTCTGCCCCTCAGGGGGCGATGCTCTGCCCATCCTGGGCGTCGCCATATTGCGACCAGAGCCACTCTAGCGCCTGAGGCAGAGGCCACAGAGCCATGCCCAGCGCCCGGGCCATCTCTGCTCCAATGGAGCCTTGGCTGCGGGAGGGGAAGAGAGAGACAGAGAGGAAAGCGCGGCGGAGGGGTGGAGAAGCAAATGGTAGCTTCTCCTGTGTGCCCTGGCCGGGAATCGAACCCGGGTCCTCATCCTCTTGATCATTATAATTGTTTTTGCTCCAGTTAAAAATTTACCCTGTTTGACTATATGAGGTGTGGAAGAATAACTGCTTTTTGACCTTAGTGTCTCTCTTTGATGTTCTTGGGTGTTGGGTTGTTAGGAAAGAAGGTTACATTAATTTAAGAGTTTAACAATATATGTTAATTAAGTAATACATATATACAGTGATTTAGAGCCTGCATTTTTTTTTTTTCTGAAGCTGGAAACTGGGAGAGACAGTCAGACAGACTCCCGCATGCGCCTGACCGGGATCCACCCGGCACGCCCACCAGGGGCGATGCTTTGCCCACCAGGGGGTGATGCTCTGCCCCTCCGGTGCGTGACCAGAGCCACTCTAGCGCCTGGGGAAGAGGCCAAGGAGCCATCCCCAGCGCCCGGGCCATCTTTGCTCCAAAGGAGCCTTGGCTGTGGGAGGGGAAGAGAGAACAGAGAGGAAGGAGGGGGGGGTGGAGAAGCA
This sequence comes from Saccopteryx bilineata, assembly GCF_036850765.1. Lineage (NCBI taxonomy): Eukaryota > Metazoa > Chordata > Mammalia > Chiroptera > Emballonuridae > Saccopteryx > Saccopteryx bilineata. The sequence continues at coordinate 239,327,254 of NC_089492.1, forward strand.
AATGGGCGCTTCTCCTATGTGCCCTGGCCGGGAATCGAACCCGGGTCCCCCGCACGCCAGGCCGAGGCTCTACCGCTGAGCCAACCGGCCAGGGCCTAGAGCCTGCATTTTTTATTTTAAAAGTCTACAGCTTTAGCTTAAGATATTTTATACCTAATGAGATACAATAAAAATATTTTGTTTATTTGATATTTTAAGATTTGATGCTTTATATGTCTTTTTTTGCCTTTTAAAATGTTATATTATTATGAATGCAATATGTATTTTCTACTTTCTCATTTTATTCTTTAATCTGGCTTCCCATTCTTCCTTTTTACTGACCTATTCTCTGAATTAAAAGTACAACTTTAAATTATATACATATGGTTGTCATGAAAAGAAGGAAAATATGATTTACTTCTAGAAACTCATAATCAGCTCTCTAGTTGGATTAAAAGAACTTTGAATGGAACTTTTCTTAAACCTCTGGTACAATATTTAGCACACTCAAAACTGTTAGAATATATTTTTATTATGTAAAGAAATAATACAGAATATATTTGGCTTATTATTATAAAATGATGAAAAAGTGAAAAACTTTTGTAACTATTTATGTAACCATCTTATTTTGAATAGGTATCATAAATTGGGAACAGGATTTAATCCCAATACATTAGATAAACAGAAAGAACGGCAAAAAGGTTTGCCAAAACAGGTCTTTGAATCTGACGAAGCTCCAGATGGCAGCAACTACCAGGATGACCAAGTAATAGTTTTATTTTAAAATGACTTTGAATGATGTTATTTAAATAGTTTGTTTTATTTATTAATTGGTATAATTATTTTTAATGTTGTATATGACAGGATGATCTTAAAAGACGCTCAATGTCAATAGACGATACTCCAAGGGGTAGCTGGGCCTGCAGTATTTTTGACTTGAAAAATTCACTTCCTGATGCTCTGCTTCCCAATTTACTTGATCGAACTCCAAATGAAGAAATAGACCGTCAGAATGATGACCAAAGGAAATCTAACCGTCACAAAGAACTCTTTGCTTTGCATCCATCACCAGATGAGGTATAGTTATTTGGGAATAAAGAAGTAAATAATTATGAAATAGATATTTTAAGAGTATAAATTGTATATAGTATTAGAGTAATGTAAGGAATAAAACTTAATTGACACATAACTATAATATTTTTAAGTGAAATATACTTTTTACTCTAGTGAATTTATTCTAAATGAGAAACTTCTGTGAATTTAGCACATTTATGATTTAATGACTTCTGTTTGAAGTCAATTTTATGTTCAATTATGATGACTGAAAGCATTAATAGAGTAAGTTTTTAAGGAAATTATAAAGGATTGAAATATGATAAGTATGTTCATTTTGGTGTTGCTTGTCAATTTGTAGGAAGAACCAATAGAACGACTCAGTGTGCCCGATGTGCCCAAAGAACATTTTGGTCAAAGACTTCTTGTAAAATGTTTATCACTCAAGTGAGTATTTTTATCATTCATTATATCCTTTTGTTTACGGTGTCCTTTTGAGAAGTATTGTTCTCCCAAAGCTGAGATTTAGAGCATTTTTAGCTCACAGGTAAAGATGACTCTTTAACATAGTTATATATTACTCAAAAATTAGGGGATATTTTATCTCTTCATATTCATTTTGAAATATCTTCTAAGTTTTGTGAGTAGTGTAGTTAGTCTTACAACTTGAAAAAACATTCACTGAAACACCTTCCTTTAGTATCATCAGATATTATTCTTGGACCGAGGAAAATAAAGACAGAGTATTCTTTTCCTTAAAGAATTGAATGTTTATTTGTTACATGGTAGGCTTGTATTTTTGAAGATTTTTGAAGTATGTATTTTTTTCCTTCTTTAAAAAATGTATATTCACATTAATCTTCACAAAGTGCTTTATCTTATTTTGTTTCATGCCATCTTCAGAGTTCTAGGAGGTAGATATTATTTTCTTCATTTTACAAATGAGGAAACCAGCTTTCAAAAACATTAGCCGAAGTTAACTGGCACACTCATTATTCTGTATCCAGTAACTGAAAAACAAGCAATGCTTTTTTCATTCTATCATGTTAGTTAGTTATTAGTTCTGACTTATGAAAAAAGAAGTTTCAATTCATAGTGCTCTCTGAAAGAAGCAACTGATAAGGACAAACCACTTCTATGGATAGATAACAAAGGCAATTTTCTTTCTTTCAAAGCTAATCCTTTATATATTTAATTAGATTTATCTAGAAACCCGTTAGATTTAGTACATTGAGTCTTTTTTTTTTTTTTAATAGGGACAGAGAGAGAATCAGAGAGAGGGATAGATAAGGACAGACAGGAACGGAGAGAGATGAGAAGCATCAATCATTAGTTTTTCATTGCGACATCTTAGTTGTTCATTGATTGCTTTCTCATATGTGCCTTGACCTCAGGCCTTCAGCAGACCAAGTAACCCCTTGCTCGAGCCAGCGACCTTGGGTCCAAGCTGATGAGCTTTTTGCTCAAGCCAGATGAGCCCACGCTCAAGCTGGCGACCTCGGGGTCTCTAACCTGGGTCCTCCGTATCCCAGTCCAACCCTCTATCCACTGCGCCACTGCCTGGTCAGGCTAGTACATTGAGTCTTTTGACTATCTGGACACCTGACTTAAAAATTTTTTTAAAAAAATAGCTTTATTATGATACTATTTACATGTCATAAAATTCACCCTTTTAATCTGTTCAGGTCAATGGTTTTTAGCATATTCAGAATTATGCAACAATTGCTGCTAACTCCAGGACATATTTATCACCTTGGAAAGAAACTCCCTACCTGTTAGTAGTCATTTCAGGCTTCCATAACAAAATACCATATGCTTGGTGCCTTAAACAACAGACATTTATTTTCTCACAGTTTTGGAGATGGTGACAAGTAAGGTGCTGGTAGGATTGGTTTTTGGTGAGACCTCTCTTCCTAGCTTGCAGATGGTCATCTTCTTGCTGTTCCCTCACATGGTTTTTCCTGTGTTCCACATGAACAGAGAGCTGTCTCCAGTGTCTCTTCTTTTTATAAAGGCACCAGTCCTACTAGATTAGGACTTCACCCTTATGATCTCATTTAATCATAAGTACCCCCATAAAGTCCCTGTCTATTGCCTGATCAGGCAGTGGCACAGTGGATGGAGCATTGGCCTGGGATCCTGAGGACCCAGGTTGAAACCCTAGGTCGCCAGTTTGAGCACAGGCTCACCTGGCTTGAGTGTGGGGTTGCCAGCATGAGTGTGGGATCATAGACATGACCTCATGGTTGCTGGTTTGAGGCCAAAGGTTGGTGGCTTGAAGCCCAAGGTTGCTGACTTGAACCCAAGGTCGCTGGCTTGAGCAAAGGGTCACTGGCTCATCTGGAGCGCAGCTCCAAGTTAAGGCACATACGAGAAAGCAATCAATGAACAAATAAGGTGCTGCAACTATGAGTTGATGCTTCTCATCTCTCTCCCTTTCTGTCTGTCTGTTTCTCTCTCTATCTCTCTCTATATATGTAGGACCCTATCTCTAAATATAGTCTCATTGGCAGTTATGAATTTGGGGGCAGGACACAATTCAGCCCACTACAATACCAAGTAGTAGTCACTCCCATTCCTGGCAACCACTAATTTAATTTCCGATTTTAGGAGTTTGTCTAGTCTGCAAAATTTATATAAATAGAGTTATACAATATTTGGTGGTCCCTTGTGTGTCTGGCTTTTTTCACATAATATACTGTTTTTAAGGTTCATCTATGTTGTAGCATATATCAATACTTCATTTCTTTATGTGACTGAGTAATATTCTAATGTGTATATACCACATCTGTTTATCCATTCATCAGTTGGTGAACATTTGGGTTGTTTTTACTTTTTTAAAAATAGCAGCTGTCTTGAGTTATAATATTATGCAACTCACTCAGGGTATACACTGGCTGGGTGGTAGTCTATTGGATGCATACACCACATTTTGTTTATCCATTCTTCAGTTGAGGACCTTTGGTTTTTGTTGTTTTTTTAAGACATTTTGAATATTCTTGCTAGGACATTTATATACAAGTTTTTGTATTGATTGGTTGCCTCCCTATCCCCAAGGCCACTGTTTTTGTGAAGGGTCCTTTATACAGCTATTTTTTCTAAGTTTTAGTTACCATTTTCACATTCTTTTTTAGGTCAGGGGTTGGTAATGACTTGCTGCTGTTGCTATTTTCAGGGAATAGTACTCTCTGTAGTGTTTTTCCTTAAATTATGTCCAAATGTTTGTAAATGGCCTTTTATTAAACTCTTAACTCAATGAAAATATATTGTCTTTCTCCTCCAAGAACTTTGACTAATAGCCTTGTGCTACAAAAATAAACAATATTGACCTTTTGTCAGATAATTGTCTGTTGTCTGGGACTCTCCTATACAATGTAGAATGGTTAGCCACATCCATGGCCGCTGCTCAATAATTGCCACTGATACTCCTTCAGTAATGATAACCAAAGACATCTCCAGACATTGCCAGCTATTCTCCTTGGAGGAAATTAATCCTTGGTCGAGAACCACTGCTCTGGCATTTCAATAACCTCATATTACATTTTGTTTTATTCAGCAGATAGTTACTGAATGTTTACTAAATGGAGTCATTGTTTGGGGAAGTCCATTAGACATCTCAGCTTAAGCATATACAGTTATTAAATAAGTAATGAAAATCAGTATGCTAGCATTTAAAATTATAGTAAAATTAATATTTATGTCATGGAAATATATTCATAAAATATCAAGTTAAAAAAGCAAACTATAATATATATACAATGACATTCTTTGTTTAAAAAATGACCCACTTAAGTGCATTTATACACGGAGAAAAGTCTGGATGGATAGGCATTAACTTAATTTTGGCTCTCTCCATGTGGTGGAATTTTGGATGCTCTTGTTTTCTTTCAAATAGTTTTATGTATCTCCTAAATTTTTTACACTGAATATGTAATTTATAATTTGAAAAAGAAAACATTAGGTCTTTACTTAAAAGTTTAAGATCTAACATATCCACGTATATAAGTAACCAAATTATAGGTTGGAATATGCTTAGTGTCAGAAAATAGACTTAAAATGCATCAGCTTTCAGGCAGAAATTACTTGTAGCTGGAGAAATTAAGAAAGATTACGTAGAGAAGGGGATGTTTGATATAAACTGAACGATATGCCTGGAAAAATGTGTTTCAAGAAGAAGGGGTAGCATATGGTATAGCACAAATGTAGAAAAGTACAGGATATTGAGATTATTTTTGGAATGAGAATTTCTCTTCAATTATGTATTTTATATTTATTTTTAAACTACTTCATTTTTTTTCCTAAAGGTTTGAGATTGAAATTGAACCCATTTTTGCAAGTTTGGCTTTATATGATGTCAAGGAAAAGAAAAAGGTAAGGTTATATGATTTAAACATCATCTTTTTGTCATATGTTTCAGAAACTGGATTTTAAGTTGTTTTATAAGATAAATAAGCAATGATTTTTTAAAATTATTAAACATAGATCTTTTAAATGGGAAAATAGAAATTTAATCTAAGATGTTAAGTATTTTCTTATTGTGAAATAATTTAGTTGATACTTAGTTTTCATTTCATTGAAAGAGTTTAAAAAGCCAATAGCAGAAAAAACTTTCTTTTAATTGAAGAAATAGAAAATACACAATAAGAAAAGCATTTTAGGCAATCTATAAAAGATTCCAATGAGGATGATAGTGAATTTTTGTTGACATAGTTTTTAATTTCTCACTAGACAACAGATCATTTATGTGTGTTTTAAATATTCTGTTGGAAGTACTGCTCTTAGTTTTACCATCAGAGTTTACAGTAGGCTATCTCATCACAGCATTTCTTAATTTTATACATATATGTATATATGTGTGTGTGTTGTGTGTGTGTGTGTGTGTATATATATATATATATATATATATATATTAAACTAGGGAAGAGGGGGACAGGCAGGAAATGAGAATGATGAAAAGCAAAAACTCATAATTGTGGCGCCTTAGTTGTTCATTGATTGTTTTCTCATATGTGCCTTGACCCAAGGGCTCCAGCCGAGCAAGGACCCCTTGCTCAAGCCAGCAACCACTTGTTCAAGTCAGCAACCTTTGGGCTCAAGCCAGCGACCATGGGGTCATGTCATTAATCCCACGCTCAAGCTGGTGACCCTGTGCTCAAGCTGGATTAGCCCACGCTCAAGCCAGTGACCTTGGTGTTTCAAACCTGGGTCCTTAGCATCCCACAACAATGCTCTTATCCACTGTGCCACTGCCTGGTCAGGTTCTTAGTTTTATATTTTAAGCCTAAGGTATAGTAGAAACTTGAAGTGCCTTCAGTGACTTCTGCTGTCAAAATATTATGTTTTTTTGCAGTGGAACTCTGCTTTAGCAACTTATATTTGCTAAATTAAAACTGCTGAGATATTGTTATGATTTTTTATTTAATTTTTCTTAAGTGAGAAGTGGGGAGGCAGAGAGACAGAATCCTGCATTTGCTCCAATCCAGATCCACCCAGCAAGCCCTCTATGGCAGTGGTCCCCAGCCTTTTTTGGGCCACGGACCGGTTTAATGTCAGAAAATGTTTTCACGGACCGGCCTTTAGGGTGGGACGGATAAATGTATCATGTGACCAAGACAAGGGTCAAGTATGAGTCTTAGACGGATGTAACAGAGGGAATCTGATCATTTTTAAAAAATAAAACATTGTTCAAACTTAAATATAAATAAAATGGAAATAATGTAAGTTATTTATTCTTTCTCTGCAGACTGGTACCAAATGGCCCATGGACCGGTACTGGTCCGTGGCCCAGGGGTTGGGGACCACTGCTCCATGGAGTTATGCTCTGCCTGTCTGGGGTTGTTGCTCTGTTGCTTGGCACCTGAGCTATTTTAGTGCCTGAGGTGAGGCCATGGAGCCTTCCTCAGCAACTGGGACCAACTTGCTCCAATGAAACAGTGGCTGCGGGAGGGAGAGAGGGAGAGAGAGAGAGAGAGAGAGAGAGAGAAAGCGAGAGAGAGAAAAAGGGAGGGGGAGGGGTGGAGAAGCAGATGGTTGCTTCTCCTGTATGCCCTGACTGGGAATGAACCCGGGACATCCACATGTTGGGCTGATGCTGTACTGCTGAACCAACCGGCTGGGTCCTAAGATATTCATATAATTTAAAAAGACAATTTGAAGCAATTCGTCTCAATAATAATTTCCTAGACGTTACATTTCTAATAATAAGAGCTTGGGATATACTTCTTTAGACTACATGTATTGTATTATATTTACCAAGTAGTTTGTACATTTCTTTTGCTTTGATTTAGATATGTAAAAATTGGTCAATGAAATATATGATAAATTGTATGTTATAGAAGAATATTTTAAAATCTGTAATAGTTTAAGATTGGGTATATATAATTTTTGTGAATTTTTATAAAATGTACAGATTTAAAAATTTAACATATGATTGTATTTTTTAGATTTCAGAAAACTTTTATTTTGACCTGAATTCTGAGCAGATGAAAGGAATGTTACGCCCACATGTACCACCTGCTGCCATTACCACCCTGGCAAGATCAGCTATTTTTTCTATCACTTATCCTTCCCAAGATGTTTTTCTTGTAATAAAGGTGAGAATGATGTTAAATATATTTGTGTAGTGTCTGTATACTTGTCTCCCTGTCAGTGTTGCGGCTTTAAATGGGGACAGATTTTACCTTTATTTATTATATCTTAATATTCTTTAACACACAATAGGTGCTACCAATTTTTTTTCTTGAGTTAATGGTCATGTTAGTCAGGTTGACCATAGAAACAAACCAGTAAAATGGATGGACGGACACACACATACACACACACACACACACACACACACAGGAATTGGCTCATGTGATTGTGGGGGCTGACAAGTCTGAAATCTGCACGCCAGGCTGGCAGGCTGGAAATTCAGGTTAGCGTAGATGTAGTCTTTTCTGGTACAGAGCAGCGTACTGGAAACTCGGGCAAGTAGACTTGAGAATGCCTTTTTAGAGAAACCTCAGTCTTTGCTCTGTGGCCTTCAGCTAATTAGATGAGGCCCCCTTACATCATGGAGGATAATGTGCTATATTCAGAGTCTACTGATTTAAATATTAATAACCTCTTAATAAGACCTTCACAGCAACATTTAGTTTGGTATTTGATCAAACAACTGGGCATTGTAGCCTAGCCAAATTGACCTATACAATTAACCATTCCAGGAGCTATACCATACTTTTATTATTGAGTTCTTAAATAATATAAATACTAACATCTGAATTATGAAGTTATTGAACATTGTGACTTGACTGTCAGTCAAGTAAGAATAAAGATCACAAATCCTAAAAGTTGACTATTAAGCTACTTAGCTTAGGGCAGTGATTTAAAACCTTTTCATCTCATGGCACACATAAACTAATCACAAAAATTCTGCAACACATGAAAAATGTATATTTTTTGTTGATTTGACCAAAAATAGGTAAAATTTTGACTGATTTACAAAAAAAAAAGTAATTACTTACCCTTTTTGTTCCAAAGTGACTTTAAAAAAAACTCAGGTGCCTATACTTGAATATAAAGATTTCTGGTACCAAGAATTAACCTTATTATGCAATTTGACCAATAAGATGCACCTCTACTATATGATATACCATATATATATATTTGTGGTTCAAGATGGCATTCACACCAGATGACTGTTGTCGTGTTGGCTGTTGTCATTTTCTTATTTGATAGTCTGGAAAAGAGGTGCCCTGATTAAATAGTCAGGAATTGCATGTTTTAAAATTTCTTGCAGCTCCCCAGTTGAAAATCACTGGTGTAGATATATATTTAGCATAAATACATCAGTTTTTCAGAGTGATTTAACTATTTCTAAACTTTTTCCAAACTGTTATGTGTCAGTCTTCTTAACTATAGCCATTCTGGTGTTCACTGTTTTTTTTTTTGTTTGTTTGTATTTTTGTATTTTTCTGAAGCTGGAAACGGGGAGAGACAGTCAGACAGACTCCTGCATGTGTCCAACCGGGATCCCCGGCATGCCCACCAGGGGACGACGCTCTGCCCACCAGGGGGCGATGCTCTGCCCCTCCAGGGCGTCGCTCTGCCGCGACCAGAACCACTCTAGTGCCCGGGGCAGAGGCCAAGGAGCCATCCCCAGCGCTCGGGCCATCCTCGCTCCAATGGAGCCCTGGCTGCGGGAGGGAAAGAGAGAGACAGAGAGGAAGGAGGGGAGGGCGGGGGTGGAGAAGCAAATGGGCGCCTCTCCTATGTGTCCTGGCCAGGAATCGAACCCGGGTCCTCCGCACACCAGGCCGACGCTCCACCGCTGAGCCATCCGGCCAGGGCCTGGTGTTCACAGGTTTTAATTTGCATTTTTCTCTGATTGTATTGATGGGACCATCTTTATATGCTTATTAACCATTGAATATTCTTTTTTGTGAAATGCCTGTTGAAATCATTTGCCCATATTTTTATTGGGTTGTTATGACTTTTTATTATTGATTTGTAGGAATTGTTAATATATTCTGGATGTTAGTTTGCTGTTGGTTAGTTTTATTCCTCATGTGTTGTTACCCTGTACTTGCTTTCTTCTAAAATGTTATTTTTTGATGAACCAGTTTGTGGTTTTACACATTGTCTAATTTATCAACCTTCCTCTCCACTATGGCTGTGTTTTGTATTCTGTGAATGAATTTTTTGCCTCCCCCAAAGTCAAGAACATGATTGTCATAAGTAATCCCTTGTAAGAGTAATTGTTTTAACTTTCACATATAGGTCTGTAATCCATATGAAACTGACCTTTGTGTTTACAGTGAGATACAAATGAAAATCTTATTCTTTCCTCCCCCAAATATGGATAGCAAAATGATACAGCACTATTTATTGAAAAGCTTACTTTTTTCCATGCTATTTTTGCAAAATCTCCTTTGTTATAAATCAAGTGTTCAAATTTCTGAGGTGGTTTTTCTGCATTCCTTTTTGGTTTCACTGGTTTATTTGTTTTGTCTTGCTGGGATGTTGACTGGGATTGCGTTAAATATACAGATCAAGCTGGGAAAGTTGACATCTTTAAACTATTGAGTTTTTTAGTCAGTGAACATGTATGTCTCTCCATGTTTTTTGGTCTTTTCTTCTCATATTTGCCTCATAATTTGATAATTTTGATTCTATTGTAAATATCATTAAAATTTTTAAATTTTAAGTTATACAGTATTATCATTGGTATATAGAAATTCATTGTCTTTTCTTTATAAAGTTTTTTTTTTTAGAGAGAGAGAGGGACAGACAGGGACAGACAGACAGGGAGATGAGAAGCATTACCTCGTAGTTGTGGCACCTTAATTGTTCATTGCTTTCTTATATGTGCTTTGACTGAGGGGCTCCAGCAGAGCCAGTGACCTTGGGCTTCAAGCCAACGACCTTTGGGCTTAAGCCAGAGTCCAGGGGGTCATGCCTATGGTCCCACGCTCAAGCCAGTGACTCTACACTCAAGCCGGATGAGCCCACACTCAAGCCAGTGTGACCTTGGGGTCCTCAGTGTCCCAAGTCGATGCTTTCTCTATCCACTCTGCCATCTTCTGGTCAGGTGTCTTTAAAAACTTTTATTTCAGTAACATGCAAAATTATATCTCTTCATTAATTTTAGCATACTTAACTCAGTTATGTAACCTATATCCAGATCAAGGTATGGAATATTACCCACAGCCTTTATTTTGCCCCTTCCTACTATTATGACTTTTATCACGATACATTAGTTTAGCCTCTTTTTGAACTTCATAGAAAAGAAATCATGTAATATATATTTTTGTGCCTGGTGTGCTAAAGAATTATGACTAAGATTCATCTAGTGGTAGTTTGTTATTTTTCATCTTGTATAATATTCTGTTATAGGAATATATTATAGTTTATTCTAATTGTTGGACATTGGCGATTTTAAGTAAGGCTGCTATAAACATTCTCACATATGACTTTTTGTGAAAATATGTTTTCATTTTTGTTTAATGTATTGATAAGTATTGAATTACTGGATCATAGTGTTATTATAGCTTCAATTTTAGGAGGAACAATCAGTTTTCCAACATGATTCAATCCCATTGGTAGTGGTTGAGAATTTTAGTTGTTCTAGTTCTTCTTTAACACTTGCTATTATTATATTTTATTGTATTTTACACTTTAATATTATTAAATATTTTAGTATATGTTCTATTTTATTTCTAGTTTATCTGCAGGGTTATATCAATTTGGTTTTAATTTGTGATTCCCTATTGACTAAGAATGTTGAATAATTTATGGCCATTTGGATATCCTATTTTGCTAATTGCTATTCAACTTTTGTATCTTATGTATACTTAAAATTTGTAGAATTTAAACTCATAGATACAGAGGACATTTTAATGGTTGCCATAGGGGATGAGAGTTGGGAATAGTTCATTTTGAACTTGTTTGTGAGTAATTTTAGTATAATATACATAAAATATACAAATTATTCCCAGAAATAAAGAATCCATAGTTCAATTATTTTTAATAGTTTTTTCTTTTTTAAAATAAAAAAATGTTTTTAAAATACAGTGGCATACTATATTATATTAGTTATTGGTGTACAACTTAGTGATTAGATATTTTATATAACTAATGAAGTGACCACTCCAACAAGTCTGTTATCCAACTGACAGCATGCATAGTTATTACAGTACTAGTAACTGTATTGCCTATGGTGTTCTTTACATTCTTATGACTTTTTTTTTTTAACAGAGACTGAGAGAGAGTCAGAGAGAGGGATAGATAGGGACAGACAGGAACAGAGAGAAATGAGAAGCATCAATCATCAGTTTTTTGTTGTGACACCTTAGTAGTTCATTGATTGCTTTCTCATATGTGCCTTGACTGTGGGCCTTCAGTAGACCGAGTAACCCCTTGCTTGAGCCAGAGACCTGGGGTCTAAGCTGATGAGCTTTGCTCAAACCAGATGAGCCCACGCTCAAGCTGGCGACCTCAGGGTCTCGAACCTGGGTCCTCGGCATCCCAGTCCAACGCTCTATCCACTGCGCCACCACCAGGTCAGGTTCTTATGACTATTTTTATAACTGACAATTTGTTCATCATAATCCCTTAGCCTTTTCTACCCAACCCAACTCCCATACCATCTGGCAACCATCAAAATGTTCCATGTATCTATGAGTTTATATTCCACAAATTTTAAGTGTACATAAGGTACATAAGTTTTAAGTAATATATACATAATACACCTATGTATATATATACCTATGTGTATAAATATATATACACTTATATATAAAATATATATATGTGTAATATCCATTTTGTTGGATTGTTATTATTAACTTGTAAGAGTTCTTTGTATATCCTTCATTCACTGATTTGTATTATCAAGTTTATTATCGGCCAAATTCCTATATACACTTGATTTGATTTATGGACTTTCATTCAATTATATTTACATTTCCTTTTTAGAAACATTAAAAATTTTATGAGTAAAGTGAGACATTTCGGAGACAAATGATGAGTAGAAACTACTGTATTGACCACCTAAGAGTATTATTTTGTGATTTGTGTTTTTAAATTTTGTACTTTGATATTCTATTAAGTGGAGATGAATTTATGACTTTTTATTAATATTTAAATTGTGGTAAATACACATAAAATATATCATCTTAGTCATTTTTATGTATACAATTCAGTATTCACTATATTCACATTGTCGTGTAAGTAGTCTCTAGAAATTTTCATCTTGCAAAACCTACTTTCTTTGTTGCGATAGAAAGAGAAAGTGAGATCGGGAGGAGAGAGGAAGGGGGACAGATGAGAAGCGTAGTTGTGGCATTTTTAATTTGTTCATTGATTGCTTCTCATACATGCCTTTACCTGGCGCTCCAGCTAAGCACAGTGACCCTTTGCTCAAGCCAGCGACCATGTGCTCAAGCCAGTTACCTTGGGGTTTCGAATTTGGGCCCTCAGCATCCTAGGTAGATGCTCTATCTGCTGTGCCACTACTGGTAAGGTACAAAACCTACTCTTTTTCTTTTCATTGAATTTTTAAGGGTGACACTGGCTAACAAAATTATATAGGTTTCAGATGCACAGTTCTACAACACATAATTTGTATACTGTATTGTATGCTCACCACCCCAAGTCAAGTCTTCACTTATCACCATTTATCCTCCCATACCCTTCTCTATGTCCTCCCACTTCAACCCTCCTCCCCCTGGCAATCACCACACTATTTTCTGTGACCATGAGTTTTTTCTCTATTTTTCTGTTTTTGCTCAATCCCTCCACCTTGAGCCCCCAAACCCAGAACAGCTGTCAGCATGCTCTCTAAGTCAATCTTTATTTTGCTTGTTAAAAACCCACTCTGAAGGCCCTGGCCGGTTGGCACAGTGGTAGAGTGTGGGCCTGGCGTGCAGAAGTCTTGGGTTCGATTCCCGGCCAGGGCACACAGGAGAAGCGCCCATCTGCTTCTCCATCCCTCCCCCTCTCCTTCCTCTCTGTCTCTCTCTTCCCCTCCCGCAGCCGAGGCTCCATTGGAGCAGAGATGGCCCGGGCGCTGGGGATGACTCCTTGGCCTCTGCCCCAGGCGCTGAAGTGGCTCTGGTCGCTACAGAGCGATGCCCTGGAGGGGCAGAGCATCGCCCCCTGGTGGGCAGAGCGTCGCCCCCTGGTGGACAGAGTGTCGCCCCCCCTGGTAGGCATGCCAGGTGGATCCCAGTCGGGCGCATGCGGGAGTCTGTCTGACTGTCTCTCCCCGGTTCCAGCTTCAGAAAAATACAAAAAACAACAACAACAAAAAAACACACTCTGAAGCGTCGACCTGGAAATGCTGAGGTCGCTAATTCGAAACCGTGGGCTTGTCTGGTCAAGGCACATATGGGAGTTGATGCTTCCAGCTCCTCCCCCTTCTCCCAAGTTTATTATCGGCCAAATTCCTGTATACACTTGATTTGATTTATGGACTTTCATTCAATTTTGATGTCCAATTTATCTATTTTTACTGTAGTCTGCTTTTATTTTTTTCTTATCTCTAATCCAAGAAAACATTGACCTGAAACTTTTTCTCTACTTTCCTTTTTTTTTTTTTTTTTTTTTTTTTACAGAGACAGAGAGAGAGTCAGAGAGAGGGATAGACAGGGGCAGACAGACAGGAACGGAGAGATAAGAAGCATCAATCATCAGTTTTTCATTGCGTATTGTGACACATTAGTTGTTCATTGATTGCTTTCTCATATGGGGCTACAGCAGACTGAATAACCCCTTGCTCAAGCCAGCGACCTTGGGTCCAAGCTGGAGAGCTTTGCTCAAACCAGATGAGCCCACGTTCAAGCTGGCGACCTCGGGGTCTCGAACCTGGGTCCTCTGCATCCCATTCTGACGCTCTATCCACTGCACCACCGGCTGGTCAGGCCCTACTTTTCTTTTAAGAGTTTTATAGTGTTAGGTCTGTGTTTAGGCCTTTGGTCCATTTTGAGTGGATTTTTGTATATGATATAAGGTATAAGGGTCTAACTTTACTTTTTGCATTTGGATATTAAAGTTGTCTTTTTTTTCCTTTTTCAATTTTTTTTAACACTACTTGGAGCTCCAGTGGCGCAATCGGTTAGCGTGCGGTACTTATACAACACTATTTGTTGAAAAGACTGTCCTTTCCTCATTGAATAGTCTTGGCACCCTTCTTGAAAATTATTTTACTATATATACAAGGGTTTATTTCTGGCTTCTGTTCTGTTACATTGATCAATATGTACATCTCTATGTTTGTACCACATTGTTTTGATTACTGTAGCCTTGTATTAAGTTTTGAAATTAACAACTATGAATCTTCGGCTTCCAACTTCATTCTTTCATTTTTAAGTTTATTTTGACTATTCAAGGTCCTTTGAGATTTCATATGAATTTTGGGATGTATTATATTTGGGATAATTTTCTGTAAAAAATATTATTGGGATTTTGATTATACCTGTAAATTGCTTTGGGTAGTATTGACATCTTAACTTTATTAAGTGTTCCAATTCATGAGTACAGGATGTCTTGCCATTTATTGGTGTTTTCTTCAATTTTTTTTTAACCCTGTTTTATAGTTTTCATAAATATTTTACTTTCTTGGTTCATTCTCAGTATTTTTATCCTTTTTGCTATTATAACTGGAATTATTAAAAAAATTTTTTTAACTGCTCATTGTTAGTGTGTAGAAATGCAACTGATTTTTGCATGTTTTGTATCCTAACATTTTGATGAATTAATTTATTATTTCTAAAGGGTTTTTGTGGAATATTAGGTTTTTCTGTAAAAAAGATCATATTTTCTGCAAGCAGATTATTTTATTTCTTCCTTTTTGATTTGAATATGTTTTATTTCTTTTTCTTGTTCAGTTGCTCTAAGACTTCTCAGTACTATGTTGAATAAAATTGGCAAAAGTGAATATCCTTATTTTGTTCCTGATCTTAGAGGAAAAGCTTTCAGTCTTTTACCAATAAATATGATGTTATCTGTGGGCTTTGCATGTATGGCCTTGATTATGTTGACGTAGCTTTCTCCAGTTCCTAGTTTGTTGAGTGTTTCTTCCATGAAAGGGTATTGAATTTTGCCTTAGTGCTCTTTCTGTATTAATTGAGATAATCATGTGGTTTTTCTGTCATTCTGTTGATCTGGCTTATTATATTGATTAATTTTTATATGTTGAACCATCCTTGCATTCCATGCTGATAGCTTTTTAAAAAATTTTTACTTAATTTTTAACTTTTGCCTTTTACAGCTAGAAAAAGTTCTACAGCAAGGAGACATTGGAGAGTGTGCAGAACCATATATGATTTTCAAAGAAGCAGATGCCACCAAGGTATAAAATGTCATGCCTCTTATTTCCCCCACTTTTGTATTCATTGCTGGTCACTCCTATTACCCACAAGTTTCCTAACCTGACCATAAATAGCCTCTAATCTCCTTAATTAAAATTTGGGAGAATATTATATAAAGCATATTAAAGAATGTAATTCATTTTTCTATTGACCTATTCAATTTCTTTATTTGCTTTGTTACCTAGCCTATATCATGTGCTGTGCTATTCTTTCACCAAATACTAATACATTCTTTATATTTTTTTGTAGGAAACTAAGTTAATTCAGTTTACTTCCTAAATAATTTTTTTATATTTACAGAATAATTATATTGATGGAAGTTTTCCTAGCAAAACAGAAATATTCTAGGCCTCTGCTTAGCTGTAGATAATTAAGAATATGGTAAACATAGAAAATATAACTTCTGTTTTGCCATTAAGTGACTAATATCTAGAATTTGGATAAAGTTTTAAAGCAAAAATAATTGGTCAACAGTAGGTAACTCACCTTGAGTTAGCTATAGGAATAACATGTGATCTTGGATATTTGAACATATGATCTAACACTTGAAACAACCAGGAGAGGTATGCTTGACAAGCTAGAAGATGTTTTGCTTTCTATTTATCTAAGATTCAAAATAAGAACTGAGTCTTTTCTGTTACTATAGGCAGATCTGAGCACATAATAATCTTCTTTGATCCCTGACTGTCTGGTTGAAAGCAGGGTTAAAGTATTCTGGCTTTCTGAGGTTGTCATTTTACAAATTAAATTTGCTCTGTTATATGGAGCTCATAGGTATAATAGCAGCTTGTTCCATACTTCTCATGTATTTACATAAACTGATAGAATTAAGTGCACTTGATATCTGGACTCTTAAAGCAAAAACCTATTTTTAAGGTATAATAGGTATAGCAATAAAAGTTCTGGCATTTAGCTATAATTTCATCTTTTCTCAGCCCTGAGTCTTAAAGTAGGACACTGTCATTAGAGTATACCTCACCAATAGATATCCTGTATGGAAAGAATATATGAGGTATTGGTGTAGATTTTCAATCTTGGACCATTGGTTGGTTATTTTAGGGCACCTTAGTGTTTGTTTCAGGAATACTCTTAAAGTTGGCCAGTCCCAGGATATCTTCCAAATAGACATATACTATTTGGATCATTAGTCTTTTTCTAGGATTTAGTCCTCTTAAAATACTTTCTCTTCTTTGCTTATTTTATTACTACTCTGGGCTTATTATTGGCCTGTTTGTGCCTCCACTTCCACCTCATGGTTGGTATAAGTTAGGGTCTCTTTCAAATTGGCTCAACTGCTTCCATCTTCTTTAGAATATTTAAAATTAACAAGTCATGACCTAGAATATTTTGTAGTTTGCAGTTGTTGGCCAAAACATGGTTATGTTTCCTTTCATAAAATAGTACTCACAATGCATAAACATGTTTGACACTTCCTCTCCTTTCTTTTCTCTGAAGAGGAGATAATCTGAAACAAAAATTTCAAAGATTTATTCTCTGCTTACATCTGTAGAACAGATTGAGGTTGTTCAATAGTTAAGATAATACACTGTTAGGCCCTGGCTTTTTGGCTCATTGGTAGAACATTGGCCCAGCATGTGGGAGTCCCAGGTTTGATTCCCAGTCGGCACATAGGAGGAGCGACCATCTGCTTCCCTACCCCCCCCCCTCTCTCTTTCTTTTCCCCTCTCACAGCCATGGCTCGAATGGTTCAAGCAAAGTTGGCCCTGGGTGCTGAGGACGGCTCCATGGCCTCGCCTTAGGACCCCAAACTTTTTACACAGGGGACCAGTTCACTGTCCCTCAGACCATTGGAGGGCCACCACATACAGTGCTCCTCTCACTGACCACCAATGAAAGAGGTGCCCCTTCTGGAAGTGTGGTGGAGGGCCGGATAAATGGCCTCAGGGGGCCGCATGTGGCCCGCGGGGCCATAGTTTGGGGAAGCCTGCTAGGTGTTAAAATAGGTCAGTTGCTGAGCAAAGAGCAGCAGCCCAGATGGGCAGAGCATTGCCTGGTAGGGGGCTTGCTGGTGGATCCTGGTCAGGGTGCATGTGGGATTCTGTCTCTGACTCCCCGCCTCTCACTTATTAAAAAAAAAAAGATAATACATTGTTAATTGATCCCTGAAAGATACAGATTGTCTTTTCATCTTTGCTGAGAATTGAGAATTCTTAACCTGCCTGTTTATTTATTATGAAATAGCATTTAATTCATTTATTTTAGCATAATCATACAATGTATAAAGTTTTGTTTTGCAGAATAAGGAAAAATTGGAGAAGCTGAAAAGTCAAGCTGATCAGTTTTGCCAAAGACTTGGGAAATACCGCATGCCTTTTGCTTGGACTGCGATCCATTTAATGAATATTGTTAGCAGTGCTGGGAGTTTGGAAAGAGATTCTACAGAAGTAGAAATAAGCACTGGAGGTGGAGGTAAGAGAGTTTTATATAAAATATTTCTAAATGTGTAATTTTTTCTTTTTTTAAATTTTACATATGCTTGTTTTATTTGTAGCCTTTGCAATGTGAAGAGGCATAAAGAGGGTTTTCTATTTTTGTCTTTTTAAAACTTTAACAGCTTTATTGAGATGTAATTCACATACCATACAGTTTACCTATCTTAAGTATATAATTCAATGTTTTTAATATAGTCACAAGGTTCTGTAACTGTCACTGCAGTTTAATTATGGAATGCTTTCATAGTCATTAGCAGTCGCTTTACATTCTCCTGAAATCCTCATACCCAACTCTGAGCAACCTCTAATCTACGTAGTTTGTATGGAGTTTTGTATGCCAGACATTTCATGTCAATAGAATTACATCATACCCAGTCTTTAGTGCCTAGCTTCTTTTGCTTTTATAATGTTTTAAAGATTCATCTATATTGTAGCATCTATCAATATTTCCTTTTTTTTTAATTTCCAAATAATAGTCCATTGGATGAATATACCACATTTTACTTATCTGTTCATGGACATTTGGCTTGCTTCAACTTTTTGGTTATTATTAATACAGTGGTCCCTCGTCTATGCGGGAGTTAGGTTCCAGAATCCCCCACGACAGTCAAAAATTCGTGAAGTAGTGACCTTATATTTATTTTATTATTTATATATACAGAACACAGTGCTTTGGTTGGTTGCCTCCCATCCATCAGCCAATAGTGTGCCGTGTACACATGGGCAAACTAGCTCAAGGAGAAGCAGCTATAGCTGTGGTTTCCATATGTGTGAGTCTTTGTCTACTCATCTGCTGTATGCTATGTATTTTATTTCAATTTAATATGTTTTAATTAATATTTTTATATATTTAAAAAATTTTAGGCTAGTAAATGCTTATTTTAATGCAAAAATAATTAAAAAATAAATATATAAAAATAACTATATACTGCAAAATCTCTCAATAGAGCGAAAAATCCACGATACAAAATTAGATATATATCTTCAATTTAAACATCTGCGATACAGTGAGACCACAAAAAGTGAACTGTGGTATGGCGATATAGTGATAATGCTGACATATGTTTTTATTTTTCTGGGTTATATAGTTAGAAATGAAATTACTGGGTCATATGATAATTCTATGTTTACCCTATTGAAAGGGCAAGACTGTTTTTCAATGTGCCTGTACCATTTAAAAATTCTACCAACATTGGCCTGACCAGTGGTGGTGCAGTGGATAGAGTGTTGACCTGGGATGCTGAGGACCTAGGTTTAAAACTCTGAGGTCATTGTCTTGAGCAAGAGGTCACTGGCTTGGCTGTATCCCCCAGGTCAAGTATGAGAAGCAATCAATGAACAACTAAAGTACTGCAACTATGAGTTGATGCCTCTCATCTGTCTCCATCTCTCTCTCTTTCTTCCGCTTAAAAAAAAAAATTCTACCAACATTGTATGAAGGTTCCAGTTTCCCCATATTTTGTTAACACTTTATCTGTCCTGTGATATTAGCCCTTCTACTGCAGATGAAGTAGTGTTTTGTTGTTGTTGGACATGCCTTTTGTGTGCTTTGGCTACTTTTGTATCTTCTTTGGAGATATATGTAGTCATATTTTTTGCCCATTTTTAATGGCTTTTTTTTCTTCTTTTTTCCAAATGAGAGGAGGGGAGATAGAGGGACAGACACCTGCTTGAGCCCCAACTGGAATCCATCCAGCAACCGCTGTCCAGGACTGATGCTCTGCCCAATGGCCATGCTTGCAACAGAGTTATTATTAGTGCCTGAGGCCAAGGCTCCATGGAGCCATCCTCAATGCCTGGGCCTGATGTGCTTAAAACAATTGAACTATGGCTGAGGAAGGAGAAGAGAGAGAGAGGGAAAGGGGAGGGGTGGAGAAGCAGATGGTCACTTTTCTTGTGTGCTCTGACTAGGAATTGAACCTGGGACATCCACACACTGGGCTGAAGTTCTACCACTGAGCCAACCAGCCAGGGCCTAATAGCTTTTTTTTTTGGTCTTGGTATTTATAATGCTTATTTCTTAAGTGGCTTTTTTGTATTCTTATCATTTAGTTGTACAAGTTCTTTATATTATGGCTACAAATCCCTTGTTTAATAAAGAATTTGAAAATAGAGAATCTCCGGACGGCTTGTGGAGCGCACGTTCCACTCCCAGTGTAAGTGAGCACTTCCAGTGCAAGCACTTTTCTATTTCAGTGTAGAGAGTGTTGAGAAAACAATGTAACTCTTTTTCTAAAGAGATTTTAGTTACTGATTTTACAGAAAGGAGAGAGAGGAGCGGGGAAACATTCATCCTCTGTAGTCACCCAGGATGTGCTTTGATCAGGCAAGTCTGCTGTTTCCAGGGGATGCCAGCATTCTAGGTCCAAGCTTCATCCACAGTGCCACCCCAGATGGCAGTGGAGTAGGCGGACGCACAGACGCCCAGCTCTCAACACCAAACTGGAATACAAATCAATTTAGGAAAAATCAGCATGAAAAACCAACACTGAACTGCAAGAACAGCTCTCAAAAACCAAGGAGCAAAGAGGAAGCCACAATAATCCTGGTAAGGAGTGCCTGAATCTCCTCTGCTTACAGGAACGGAAGGGGGGGGGGTGAGGCTGAGAGCCCAGAGAGGATTTCACAGAGGAAAAAGAGCAGAATCCACTGCTCACAGCCACTTACCTGACGACCAGGGAGCAAGGTGGGTTGAAAAGACCAGCTTATCTCCCAAGTGGAAAGGACAAGGAGAGGGACAGACTGTGAGGGGCTAAGGTATGCAAGAAACGAAATAAAAAAGCTGACTCATTCGTGCTGGAGGCGGCCATAGCTGGGGGAGGGACTGAACCTTTCACAAAACAGAGCTGAAGTGCTTCCGGATCAGAGATCTCCGGACATCTATCCAGCTCCAATCAGTGCAGCAAGACACAGCTGAAAACAAGAAGTGGGGAGGAGGGGCAGTAACTCAGGTCTCCATGGAGATCTGAGATACACCTCCCCCTACTGAAGCTGAGAAAAAACCCTGCCCCCAGTGAGATTAGTTGGTGGAAGAGACCTTCAGCATCTCAGGTTACACCCACAGCATTCCTGGTTACAGTTTGAAGGAAGCCCCCTGCTGAGATCAGTTAACAAGACTATCACCTGTTAAGAAAACAAACAAATCAAGACTTCAAAGCTGCCCAAATCTGAAAGTGGATTACAAATAATAGCTGATACCAACCCAAGAAGACCTAGAAATAACACAACTGAAAACTGGAGGCAGATAACACCAAGCCTAGACTCAACCAACTCTACAAATAAAACACCATTATGAGAAGACAAAGGAGTGTAACCCAAATGAAACCACAAGAGACACCTTTGAGAGATGAGCTGAGTGATATGGAAATAATCAAACTTCCAGATGCAGAATTCAAAATAATGATTGTAAGGATGCTTAGGGATCTTAGAACAACAATGGAGGGGCAGTTTGAAAACCTAAATAAAGAAATAGCAAGTATAAAAAAGGATATTGAAATATTATAAAAGAATCAGTCAGAGATGACAAATACAATATCAGAAATGAAGACCACAATGGAAGGAATTAAAAACAGGATGGATACAGCTGAGGATCGAATCAGCGAGTTGGAGGACAACTGGAATGAAGGCATGAAAGCAGAGAAGAAAAGAGAAAAGAGACTCAAAAAGTCAGAGGAAACACTTAGAGAGCTCTGTGACAACATGAAGAGAAATAACATCCGCATCATAGGGGTTCCTGAAGAAGAAGAAAAAGAACAAAGGATAGAGACTTTGTTCAACCATATCATAACTGAAAACTTCCCTAAATTAATGCAAGAGAAACTCTCACAAGTCCAAGAAGCACAGAGAACTCCATTAAAGAGAAACCCAAAGAAACCTACACCAAGACACATCATAATTAAAATACCAAAGCTAAGTGATAAAGAGAAAATATTAAAAGCTGCAAGAGAAAAAAAAGTTATCACCTACAAAGGAGCCCCCATAAGGATGACATCCGACTTCTCAACAAAAACACTTGAGGCCAGAAGGGAATGGCAAGAAATATTCAAAGTAATACAGAACAAGAACCTACAACCAAGACTACTTTATCCAGCAAGGCTATCGTTTAAAATCGAAGGAGAAATAAAAAGCTTCCCAGACAAAAAACAACTCAAGGAATTTATTACAACCAAACCAACGCTGGAAGAAATGTTAAGGGGCCTGTTGTAAACAGATCAAAGTTGGAAAAGAATATAGCAAAAAAAGGAATACACCTTTAAAGAAGAAAATGGCAATAAACAACTACATATCAACAATAACCTTAAATGTAAATGGATTAAATGATCCAATCAAAAGACATAGGGTAGCTGCGTGGATAAGAAAACAGGACCCATACATATGTTGTCTACAAGAGACACACCTTAGAACAAAAGACACACATAGATTGAAGGTAAAAGGATGGAAAAAAATATTTCATGCAAACGGAAATGAAAAAAAAGCTGGGGTAGCAATACTTATATCAGACAAATTGGACTTTAAAACAAAGGATATAGCAAGAGATAAAGAAGGCCACTACATAATGATAAAGGGAGTAATCCAACAGGAAGATATAACTATTATAAATATCTATGCACCTAATATACGAGCACCCAAATATATAAAACAGACTTTGATGGCTTAAAGGGCAAGATCAACAGCAATACTATAATAGTAGGGGATTTCAATACCCCACTAACATCACTAGATAGATCCTCAAGAAAGAAAATTAACAAAGAAACAGCAGACTTATTGGAAACACTAGACCAACTTGATTTAATAGATATCTTCAGATCCTTTCACCCTAAAGCAGCAAAATATACATTCTTTTCAAGTGCTCATGGTACATTCTCTAGGATAGACCACATGTTAGGGCACAAAAGTGCTCTCAACAAATTTAAGAAGACTGAAATCATATCAAGCACTTTCTCCGATCACAACGGCATGAAACTAGAAATGAATCACAGCAGAAAAGCTCAAAAATTCTCAAACACATGGAAACTAAATAGCAGGGTGTTAAATAATGAATGGATTAAGAATGAGATCAAAGAAGAAATAAAAAAATTCCTAGAAACGAATGACAATGAGCATACAACAACTCAAAATTTATGGGACACAGCGAAAGCAGTGCTGAGAGGGAAGTTCATAGCACTACAGGCACACTTTCAGAAGCTAGAAAAAGCTCAAATAAACAACTTAACCCTGCATCTAAAAGAATTAGAAAAAGAACAGCAAGTAAAACCCAAATGTAGTAGAAGGAAGGAAATAATAAAGATCAGAGCAGAAATAAATGACATAGAGGCTAAAGAAACAATACAGAGGATCAATGAAACTAGGAACTGGTTCTTTGAAAAGGTAAACAAGATTAATGAACCTTTAAGTAGACTCACCAAGAAAAAGAGAGAGAGGACTCAAATAAATAAAATTAGAAATGAGAGAGGAGAAATAACAACTGACACAACAGAAATACAAAATATTGTAAGAAAATACTATGAAGAACTGTATGCCAAAAAACTAGACAACCTAGATGAAATGGACAAATTCCTTGAAACATACAATCTTCCAAAAATCAATCTGGAAGAATCAGAAAACCTAAACAGACCGATTACACCAAATGAGATCGAAACAGTTATCAAAAAACTCCCAACAAAGAAAAGTTCAGGACCCGATGGCTTCACAACGGAATTCTACCAAATATTCAAAGAAGAACTAACTCCTATCCTTCTCAAACTATTTCACAAAATTCAAGAGGAAGGAAGACTTCCAAGCACCTTTTATGAGGCGAGCATAATTCTGATTCCAAAACCAGGCAAAGACAACACAAAGAAAGAAAATTATAGGCCAATATCTCTGATGAATATAGATGCTAAAATCCTCAACAAAATATTAGCAAACCGGATCCAACAATATATGGAAAAAATCATACACCATGATCAAGTGGGATTTATTCTGGGGAGGCAAGGCTGGTACAATATTCGCAAATCAATCAATGTGATTCATCACATAAACAAAAAGAAGGAGAAAAACCATATGGTAATTTCAATAGAAGCAGAAAAAGCATTTGATAAAATCCAGCACCCATTCATGATCAAAACTCTCAGCAAAGTGGGAATACAGGGAACATACCTCAACATGATAAAAGCCATCTATGAGAAACCCACAGCCAACATCATACTCAATGGGAAAAAATTAAAAGCAATACCCTTAAGATCAGGAACAAGGCAGGGGTGCCCCCTTTCACCACTCTTATTTAACATAGTCCTGGAAGTCCTAGCCACAGCAATCAGACAAGAAGAAGAAATAAAAGGCATTCAAGTTGGAAAAGAAGAAGTAAAACTATCATTATTTGCAGATGATATGATATTGTATATAGAAAACCCTAAAGTCTCAGTCAAAAAACTACTGGACCTGATAAATAAATTCAGCAAAGTGGCAGGATATAAAATCAATACTCAGAAATCAGAAGCATTTTTATACACCAACAATGAACAGTCAGAAAGAGAAATTAAGGAAACAATCCCCTTCACAATTACAACCAAAAAAATAAAGTACCTAGGAGTAAACTTAACCAAGGAGACTAAAGACTTGTACTTGGAAAATTACAAAGCATTGATAAAAGAAATCAAGGAAGATACAAACAAGTGGAAGCATATACCGTGCTCATGGTTAGGAAGAATAAACATCATTAAAATGTCTATATTACCCAAAGCAATCTATAAATTCAATGCAATACCAATTAAAATACCAATTACATACTTCAAAGGTATAGAACACATATTCCAAAAATTTATATGGAACCAAAAGAGGACATGAATAGCCTCAGCAATCTTAAAAAAGAAGAATAAAGTGGGAGGTATCACACTTCCTGATATCAAGTTATACTACAAGGCCGTAGTACTCAATACAGCCTGGTACTGACATAAGAACAGGCATATAGATCAATGGAACAGAACAGAGAACCCAGAAATACACCCACAGTTCTATGGACAACTGATATTTGACAAAGGAGGTAAGGAAATACAATGGAGTAAAGACAGCCTCTTTAACAAATGGTGTTGGGAAAATTGGACAGCTACCTGCAAAAAAATGAAACTAGATCACCAGCTTACACCACTCACAAAAATAAACTCAAAATGGATAAAAGACTTGAATGTAGGCCGTGAAGCCATAAGCATCTTAGAAGAAAACATAGGCAGTAAGCTCTCGGACATCTCTCGGAGCAATATATTTGCTGATTTATCTCCACGGGGAAGTGAAATAAAAGACAGGATAAACAAATGGGACTGTATCAAACTAAAAAGCTTTTGCACAGCTAAAGACAACAAGAACAGAATAAAAAGACAACTACACAATGGGAGAACATATTTGACAATACGTCTGATAAGGGGTTAATAACCAAAATTTATAAAGAACTTGTAAAACTCAACACCAGGAAGACAAACAACCCAATCCAAAAATGGGCAAAAGAGATGAATAGACACTTCTCCAAAGAGGACATACAGATGGCCAATAGGCATATGAAAAAATGCTCAACATCACTAATTAGAGAAATGCAAATTAAAACCACAATGAGATATCACCTCACACCAGTCAGAATGGCGCTTATCAACAAAACAACACAGAATAAGTGCTGGCGAGGATGTGGAGAAAAGGGAACCCTCCTGCACTGCTGGTGGGAATTCAGACTGGTGCAGCCACTGTGGAAAACAGTATGGAGATTCCTCAAAAATCTGAAAATCGAACTGCCTTTTGACCCAGCTATCCCACTTTTAGGAATATACCCCAAGGACACCATAGAACGGCTCGAAAAGGATAAATGCACCCGCATGTTTGTGGCAGCATTGTTCACAATAGTGAAGATCTGGAAACAGCCCAAGTGTCCGTCAGAGGACGAGTGGATTAAAAAGCTTTGGTACATATATACTATGGAATACTACTCAGCCACAAGAAATGATGACATCGGATCATTTACAATAACATGGATGGACCTTGACAACATTATACGGAGTGAAATAAGTAAATCAGAAAAAAAAAAAAAAAAAACTAAGATGAATCCATACATAGAAGGGACATAAAACGGAGACTCAGAGACATGAACAAGAATGTGATGGCAACAGGGGCGGGAGGTTGGGGGAGGGGGGAGGGGGTGAAGAAGGAGAGAGGGGTTAGGGGAGGGGAGGGGCACAAAGAAAACCAGATAGAAGGTGACAGAAGACAATTCAACTTTGGGGGAGGGGTATACAGCACAATCAAATGTCAAAATAATCTAGAGATATTTTCTCTCAACATATGTACCCTGATTTATCAATGTCACTGCATTAAATTTAATAAAAAAAAAAAAAAGAATTTGAAAATATTTTCTCCCAGTTTATGGGTTCTATTTTTACTCTCTTTATGGTACTTTTTGTAGCATAATTTAATTTTTGATGAAATTCAGTTTATCTCTTTTGTCTTTTGTTGGTTGTATTTTTTGGTGTCATATCTAGGAAAGCATTACCTAATCCAAGATCAAGATTTACTTGCATGGGTTTATCTAAGAGTTTTACAGGTATAGCTCTTCTGTTTAGGTATACTCCATTTTGAGTTAATATATGTATCTGGTGAAGGTAAAGGTCCAACTTCATTCTTTTTATGAAGATAGTTGTTCCAACATCATTTATTAAAAAGACTATTGTTCTCCAGTTGAATAGTGTTGGCACTCTTGTTGAAAATTCAAATGACTGTAGATCAGGGGTCCCAAACTTTTTACCAGGGGGCCAGTTCACTGTCCCTCAGACCGTTGGAGGGCCGGACTATAAAAAAAACTATGAACAAATTCCTATGCACACTGCACATATCTTATTTTAAAGTAAAAAAACAAAATGGGAACAAATACAATATTTAAAATAAAGAACAAGTAAATTTAAATCAACAAACTGACCAGTATTTCAATGGGAACTATGGGCCTTCTTTTGACTAATGAGATGGTCAATGTCCGGTTCCATATTTGTCACTGCTAGCCCTAACAAGTGATATGACGCGCTTCCGGAGCTGTGAGGCCTGCGTCCCGTGTCACCGGAATAGTACTGTACACGAGTGATGACGCGCCTTGCTCCTCTCACTGACCACCAATGAAAGAGATGCCCCTTCCAGAAGTGCAGCGGGGGCTGGATAAATGGCCTCAGGGGGCCACAGTTTGGGGACCCCAAATAGATGTATGAGTTTATTTCTGGACTCTCAATTCTATTACCTTGATTACTTATCTAAGCTTATGCTATTCCTATACTGTCTTTGTTATTTTAGCTTTGCAGTAAGTTTTGAAATTAGGAAGCATAGGTCCTCCAACATTTTTCAATCCTTTTTCAGATTTTTTTTTGACTATTTTGGGTCCTTATATTTTCTTTTTTTTCTCTGAAAGATTTTTTAAAGTTCCTCTCATTTCTTTTTTATTTTAATTTTTATTTATTTATTTTTAGAGGGAGAGGAGGGGTATAGGAACAGGAAGCATCGAATCCCATATGTGCCTTGACCAGGCAAGCCCAGGGTTTTGAACTGGTGACCTCAGCATTCCAAGTCAATGCTTTATCCACTGCACCACCACAGGTCAGGCCCCTTATATTTTCATATGAAGTTTACGATCAGCTGTCAATTTCTGTACAAAACAGCTAGAATTTTGATTGGCATTGCATTGAATATGTAGATCAATTGCAGGAGCCCTCTTAATATTAAGTCTTGCAATCTATGAACAAAGAATGTTTTCTCATTTATTTAGTTCTTAATAAAAATTTTTCAACAGTGTTTGAGTGTTTGGTATACAAGTCTTGCCCTTTTCTTGTTAGAACTATTCTATTGTTTTTGATGGTACTTTAAATGGATTTTTTTTTGTATTTTTCTGAAGTGAGAAGCAGCAGGGGTGGGGGGGATGGGGCAGACAGACTCTCGCATGCACTGGACCAGGATCCACCCGGCATGCCCACCAGGGGGTGATGCTCGGGCCCCTCTGAGGTGTTGCTCCACTGCACCCAGAGCTATTCTAGCGCCTGAGGCAGAGGCCATGGAGCCATCCTCAGCACCCGGGCCAACTTTGCTCCAATAGAGCCTTGGCTGCAGGAGGGGAAGAGAGGGACAGAGAGGAGAGGGGGAGGGATGAAGAAGCAGATGGGCGCTTCTCCTGTGTGCCCTGGCCAGGAATCAAACCCGGGACTCCTGCACGCCAGGCCGATGCTCTACCACTGAGGCAACCGACCAGGGTGGCTTGGTCTTTTCTTTATGGTAAATTTATTCATTATTAATTAGATCTCTTTACTTGGTTTAGCTTTATAAATGTCTTCTCTTTCATCTTGAGTCATTACAATACTACTATCTTTTTAGAGATTTGATCATTTTATCTAAGTTATCTAATTTTTATCTAACATCGACTTACAGGTGTTCATAACATTGAAATTTCTTTTTCTCTCTAAGATCTATAGTGGTGCCCCTGAATTTAATAATTTTAATCTTTTCTATTTTTTCTTCATTAGTTTAAGAAAAGTTTTAAAATTTTTATCTTTTTGAAGAAACCAGATTTTGATTTTATTGATTTTTTTCTATTGTTTTTCTAGTTTTCATTTTATTTATTTCTACTTAGCTGTTATCTTTTTTTGGTATACTTTCTAATGCTTGCTTTGGGTTTAGTTTTCTTTTTTTAATTTCTTAAGATATAAATAAAGTTAATGATTTGTGATCTTTTTAAAATAGACATTTTATAGGTATAAATTTCCCTTGAGTATTGCTTTAGTGATCATCTGTATGTGTTGGGATGTTTAGTTTTCATTTTCATACATCTTAAGTATTTCTAATTTCTCTGGCTGGTTTTTCTTTGACCCATTGGTTATTAAAGAGTATGCTGTTTAATTTTTGCATGTTTATGAATTTCCTAAGTTTTATGTTTTATTGATTTATAGTGTAACTACTGTTCTTAGAGAACATATTTTTTTTATTTCAGTCTTTTTGAATTTATTGTGTTTTGTTTTATGGCTAGTACAGGCATAACTTGGAGATACTTCAGGTTCCATTCCAGACTACTGCAGTAAAGCAAATATCCCTGTATAACGAGTCACATAAATTATTTTTTCATGCATATCAAAGTTATGTTTACACTATAGTCTATTAAGTGTGGAATAGCATTATGTCTAAAAAAATGTATATACATATAACTTAATCAAAAATACTTTCTTGCTAACAAATGCTAACCATCATTCGAGCCAGTCTTTATGCTGGTGAAGAGTCTTGCCTTGATGTTAATGGCTGCTGGCCGATCAGGGTGGTGATCGCTGAAGGTTGGCATATCTGCGGCAATTTCTAAAAATATGACAGCAATGAAGTTTGCCACATTAGTTGATTCTTCCTTTTACTAATAATTGCTCTATATTGTGTGATGCTGTTTGATAGCATTTACCCGCAGTAGAATTTCTTTCAGAATTGGAGTCAGTTCTCTTAACCCCTGCTGCTGCTTTATCATCTTAGTTTATGTAATATTTCAAATCCTTTGTTGTCATTTCAACAGTCTTCATAGCATTTTATCAGGAGGAGATTCTGTCTCAAGAAACCACTTTCTTTGCTAATTCATAAGAAGCAATTTCTCATCTGATCAAGTTTTATTGTGAAATTGCCACAGTGCAATCACATCTTCAGGCTCCACTTTAATTCTAGTTCTTGCTGTTTACATCTGCAGTTACTTCCTCTAGTGAAGTCTTGAACCCCTTAAGGTCTTCCATGAGAGTTGGAGTTAACTTCTTCCAAACACCTGTTAATGTTAATATTTTGAGCTCTTCTAATTGAATCACAAATGTCTTAATGGCGTCTAGAATGTTGAATCGTTTCCATGAAGTCTTCAATTTACTTGTCCAGATGCATCAGAGGAATCACTAACCGTGGCAGCTATATCTTCACGAAATGTATTTTTTAACTATTAAGACTGGAAACTTGAAATTACTTCTTGATCCATGGGCTCAAAGATCTGGAATGGATGTTGTGTTAGCAGGCATGGAAACAATATTAATGTTGTACATCTTCATTAGAGCTCAAGGGTAACCAGGTACATTGTCAGTGAGCGGTAATATTTTGAAAGGAATCTTTTTTCTGAGCAATAGTGCTTAACAGTGAGCTTAAAATATTCAGTAAATCATGTTGTAAACAGATGTGCTATCACCCAGGCTTTGTTTTTCCATTTATAGAGCACAAACAGAGTCGATTTACTATAATTGTTAAGGGCTCTAGGAATGGTAAAAGCATTGACTTCAACTTAAAATCGCCAGCTGCACTATCTACCCCTTAACAGGAGAATCAGCTTTTAAAACTTTGAAGCCAGGCATTAACTTCTCTCTAGCTATAAAAGTCCTAGATAGTATCTTCTTCTAAAATAAGGCTGTTTTTTCCCTGGCCAGATAGCTCAGTTGGTTAGAAACACAGAAGTAGCCGGTTCGATCTGTGGTCAGGGCATATGTGGGAACAGCCTAATGTTTCTCTCTCTCTCTCTCTCTCTCTCTTTCTCCCCATCCCCCTCTCTCTCTCCCTCCCACCCTCCCCCTTCCTCTCTAAAAAGAAATAAAAATAAACATTAAAAATAATAAGGCTGCTTTGTCTACATTGAAAGTCTGTTGTTCAGTGTAGTAACCTTCATTAATTTTCTTAGCTAGATCTCCTGGACGACTTGCTGCAGCTTCTACATTAGCATTTGCTGCTTCACCTTGCACTTTCTTTCATGGTATGAGGATGGATTCTTTCCTTAAACATTATGAACCAGCCTGTGTTATCTTCAGACTCTTCATCTGCAACTTTCTCACCTCTCTCAGCTTTCATATAATTGAAACTTTGATGGAAGAGAATGTTGTGGCTGGTTTGATCCAGACTATTGGAACTTTCTCCATATCAACAATAAAGCTGTTTTGCTTTCTTATTTTTTGTGTGTTCACTGGAGTAGCACTTTTAGTTTCCTCTAAGAACTTTTCCTTTGCGTTCACAACTTGGCCAACTGGTGCAAGAAGCCTAGCTTTCAGCATATCTTGGCTTTTGACATTCCTTCCTCAGTAAGCTTAATCATTTCTAGCTTTTGATTTAAAGTGAGAGACATACAACTCTTCCTTTCACTTGAACACTTAGAGGCCATTGTAGGGTTATCATTTGGCCAATTTCATTATTGTTGTGTCTCAGGAAATTGGGAGGCCCTGAGGGAGAGAGATAGGGGAATGACTGCTGGTGGAGCAGTCAGAATACACACAATATTTATTGTTTGCCTTATATGACTGTGGTTTGTGGTGCCTCAAAACAGTTAAAGTAGTAACATCAGAGATCACTGATCACAGATCACCGTAACAAATATAATCACAATGAAAAAGTTTAAAATATTCTGACAGTTACCAAAATGAGACACAGAGAAAAATTGAGTAAATGCTGTGTGAAAAATGGTGCCAGTAGACTTTTCAACTTTTGTGGATAAGCTGCTTTAAAACAAACTTTAAGTATTATAAAAATGAATATCTTATTTTTCTTTCCTTGGTAGAACGAAAAGGATCTTGGTCAGAAAGGAGGAATTCTAGTATTGTTGGCAGACGATCACTTGAAAGGACAACAAGTGGAGATGATGCTTGTAACTTGACCAGTTTTCGACCTGCTACGCTCACAGTGACGAATTTTTTTAAGCAGGTATTGTTCTGTCATGTAGGAATTCTAGGGGACTATTTGTCTGTAAATTTCTTTTGTTTCAGAAAAATTGTGACTATTTTCTTTTATTTTAGAAGATTTTATTTTTTCATTTTAGAGAGGGGACAGAGAGAGTGAGGAGAGAGAGAGAGAAGGGGCAGGGAGGAGCAGAAAGAATCAACTCCCATATGTGTCTTGACCCGGCAAGCCCAGGGTTTTGAACTGGTGACCTCAGCATTCCAGGTCGATGCTTTATCCACTGGCCACCACAGGTCAGGCCAGAAAAATTGTGATTGTATATGTACATGTAGTACATGTGATTTTAAGATATTGAAACCAAACTTTAAGAATAAAAATAAAAAAGAATAAAAAAATAGTTATATATCTGTTGTTTTATTGTTTTTAAATATTTACATTGACTAATAATACATTAGAATCAATCCTCCACATTTATATTCTGTTTCTTAATTGTAATAGTTTAACTTTTTTTAAACATTAATAGTTTGTGGATTTTCTTAGAGTGATTGTGTGGTCATATCTGTCCTCCCATCCCAACTTTCTTTTTTGACCTAACCTATCACATCCATGGTACATAAAATAAAAGTTTCAAGTCATAGTGGTACATCTCTGTGCCAAAATGCCATTGTTATTTTTATAGGTGAATTTATAAGTCCAACAGGTTCTTAAAGATATTTTATTCTTTGCAACCATGTTGCCTACACTTTAAATCATGAATCAAATCAGTATTTTTCAGATGCCGGTCATTCAATGGTAATAGAAATGTAGTATATAGCACCAGTTTAAAAAAAACCAATAGAATAAAAATATAATAATGCTTCAGTGAGCTTTATTCCCTAACTTTTTTTGTGAGTGTATGCGCATAATGGATTTTTTTATTTTTTTAATTATTTATTTATTTTTAAATTTATTAAATATAATGTGGTGACATTGATAAATCAGGGTACATATGTTGAGAGAAAACATCTCCAGATTATTTTGACATTTGATTGTGCTGTATACCCCTCCCCCAAAGTCAAATTGTCTTCTGTCACCTTCTATCTGGTTTTCTTTGTGCCCCTCTCCTCCCCCAACCCCTCTCTCCTTCTTCCCCCCACCCCCCCTCCCCCAAACCCCCATCCCCGTTGCCATCACATTCTTGTTCATGTCTCTGAGTCTCATTTTTATGTCCCATCTATGTATGGATTCATATAGTTCTTAGTTTTTTTCTGATTTACTTATTTCACTCCGTATAATGTTGTCAAGGTCCATCCATGTTATTGTAAATGATCCGATGTCATCATTTCTTATGGCTGAGCAGTATTCCATAGTATATATGCACCAAAGCTTTTTTATCCACTCGTCCTCTGACGGACACTTGGGCTGTTTCCAGATCTTCGCTATTGTGAACAATGCTGCCACAAACATGGGGTGCATTTCTCCTTTTCGAGCCGTTCTATGGTGTTCTTGGGGTATATTCCTAACAGTGGTATAGCTGGGTCAAAAGGCAGTTCGATTTTTAGTTTTTTGAGGAATCTCCATACTGTTTTCCACAGTGGCCGCACCAGTCTGCATTCCCACCCAGTAGTGCAGGAGGGTTCCCTTTTCTCCACATCCTCGCCAGCACTTATTCTGTGTTGTTTTGTTGATGAGCGCCATTCTGGCTGGTGTGAGGTGATATCTCATTGTGGTTTTAATTTGCATTTCTCTAATGATTAGTGATGTTGAGCATTTTTTCATATGCCTATTGGCCATCTGTATGTTCTCTTTGGAGAAGTGTCTATTCATTTCTTTTGCCCATTTTTTGATTGGATTGTTTGTCTTCCTAGTGTTGAGATTTACAAGTTCTTTATAAATTTTGGTTATTAACCCCTTATCAGACGTATTGTCAAATATGTTCTCTCATTGTGTAGTTGTCTTTTTATTCTGTTCTTGTTGTCTTTAGCTGTGCAAAAGCTTTTTAGTTTGATATAGTCCCATTTGTTTATCCTGTCTTTTTTTTTCACTTCCCCGTGGAGATAAATCAGCAAATATATTGCTCCGAGAGATGTCCGAGAGCTTACTGCCTGTGTTTTCTTCTAAGATGCTTATGGTTTCACGGCCTACATTTAAGTCTTTTATCCATTTTGAGTTTATTTTTGTGAGTGGTGTAAGCTGGTGATCTAGTTTCATTTTTTGCAGGTAGCTGTCCAATTTTCCCAACACCATTTGTTAAAGAGGCTGTCTTTACTCCATTGTATTTCCTTACCTCCTTTGTCAAATATCAGTTGTCCATAGAACTGTGGGTTTATTTCTGGGTTCTCTGTTCTGTTCCATTGATCTATATGCCTGTTCTTATGCCAGTACCAGGCTGTTTTGAGTACAATGGCCTTGTAGTATAACTTGCTATCAGGAAGTGTGATACCTCCCACTTTATTCTTCTTTTTTAAGATTGCTGAGGCTATTCGTGTTCTTTTTTGGTTCCATATAAATTTTTGGAATATGTGATCTATATCTTTGAAGTATGTAATTGGTATTTTAATTGGCATTGCATTGAATTTATAGATTGCTTTGGGTAATATAGACATTTTAATGATGTTTATTCTTCCTAACCATGAGCACGGTATATGCTTCCACTTGTTTGTATCTTCCTTGATTTCTTTTATCAATGCTTTGTAATTTTCCGAGTACAAGCCTTTAGTCTCCTTGGTTAAGTTTACTCCTAGGTACTTTATTTTTTTGGTTGTAATTGTGAAGGGGATTGTTTCCTTAATTTCTCTTTCTGACTGTTCATTGTTGGCATATAAAAATGCCTCTGATTTCTGAGTATTGATTTTATATATATGATCCATTAATGGTAATAGAAATGTAGTATATAGCACCAGTTTAACAAAAACTATTAGAATAAAAATATAACAGTGCTTCAGTGAGCTTTATTCCCTATTTTTGTGAGTATATGCGCATAATGAATTTTGATGTAAATAAATTTTATATTGCAAACCAAGATCAGGAAATTTTGAAAGCCTTTGTGTTGGGAAACCAGATGACCAGAACCACATAAGAATGGAGGAAAATTTGTATTAGTGTGACACACTGGAGAAGACCTGTGTTTTAGAGAAGATTAAAGGAAAATGTTAATTACTGTCTCAAAATTTCTCCAATTGATATGTTATTCTAAATGGAAGAAATCCTGGCCTACCTTGTAACTTGAGAGGGCAAGATTTTAGGGAAGGATGTGCCATGAATAGAGGGCTAGCAATTTGCCTGAAGCCCCTTTCACACTTATATGTCAATAGCATTCTTAGGCAGCTGCTCTGAGAGCCTCAGATGGAAAATAAAGCAGGTAAGAAGTATCTGAACTGGTAAGAGTCTTTTTATCATTGACTGCAGTACAAGAAAGACTCTAGATAAGGCCACAGTGTTAGTTACTTGGATGAAGTGATTGCCAAGTACTGCCATGGAAATGGAGCTGTAGATTTATCTGATAATAATGGCACAGCCTTGCAGCTACGACATTTTTCTTTTTGTACTCCTTTAGCTGCTCCATCACTTCTGCTACAACCACAGCTCTTTTTTCATTTCTTCAGCTGTTTTATCAATGAACTGGTATTATAAACTCAGATCAACAAGTCATTCGTCCACCTATCCACCTGTTTATTCAAATTATATTTTTTGAGCATTCATCATGTCCTGAGCATCAGTTTTCCCTCTTACTTATTTATCCAACAAATACTTTTTGAGCACTCACCATGTACTGGAGACTGGTAACTGGAAACTAGCACAAAGTGATTATAAAAACTTAGAAATGAAAAATTGCTAAAGACAGAGCAATGGAAAGCATTTTATACACTTGACTTTGTAGAACTCTATACTTTTTAAACTATTAGTATGTATAACTTTTATAAGTGTTTAAATTGTTAGAATATTATACATGAAGCAAATGCAAATTCTGTAATAAGCAAAGATTATAATTTTAATAAAGTAGAACAGGTACAAGTTTCTCCTAAATGAGATGCAGAAGGCAGTTTTTTTTTAATTGATGAGCAGTTATTATCCACAATTGGAATAATCATTGTTTATATGCAGATTTAAAATGTGACAAACTAAAATTATTAGAACTACACAGAGACTTAAAAATAAAATCAGATTCACACATTAGTTTTAAAGGCATTTGTTCTATTTATTAAAATGTGCATAATTTTATTGCTTCAGGATTACATAACAGTAAACATGCAGTGTGGAGAAAGCTGTCAGCTTGGCTCATTCACATGTTTGAGGTTGACTGGGGTCAGCTGGGCTAGATTGACTTCTGCTAGGAAGACAAAAATGACTCATACGTCTTCATGTTTTTCAACTTATACACTCATCATCTAGCAGGCAAGCTTGGTCATGTTCTCATAACAGTGGCAGAAGTTCAAGAGGGAGGGTAAGCTCACTTGTGCAAGTGTTTTTCAAGTTTCTGCATTTCCTTTGCTTACTGGCCAAAGCAAGTCACATGGCCAAGCCGTGGGAGAGAATTAATACTCCATGTAAGTAACAAAAGGTTATGGAGTCAGTTAGGGAGTAAATAAATAATGGAGGTCAGTAATGTAATCAGTTCAACACGTGAAGAAGACAAATAATTGTATCTAGAGATAATCTTAATGTATTATAAATAAGGACCATTTAAAGATCTATACAGGGTGGGGCAAAAGTAGTCTACAGTTGTTCATGTGGATAATAATATAATAAATAATACAAGAATAAACTTTGTGTTTCATGTACTCCCAACTGTAAATTAATTTTGCCCCACCCTGTATTAATTCTGTATTCAAAAGGAGAGAATATACTTTTTTTTAGCAACCAATGGAATATTTACAATACTTAATTATATATTATATTACTGAAAAAGTTTTCATAAAGTCAAATCTGATAACTATAACTCAGTAAAACTAAAAACTATTTATAAAAGTATTAACAAAAATCTCCAACCTCTTAGAAATTAAAAATCACTTTTCTAGGTAATGGGATAAAAGATAATTCTATACCCTGTTCAGAGTATAGTAGTGAGCAAATGGTATATTGCTCAAGGTGCTCTCACAGTAATAAAGTAACCTTAAGTATATTTATTTATCAAATAATATAAAAAGACAATATATGAACTATGTATTAAAACACTAAGATGTCAGATATAGGAGCTTGGATTAATAAAATCTAAAGACTAACTCTTGAATAAAAGAATAAACTCCCTGCCTATTTTATTTGAAAAAATTACATTAAATTGAAAAATTTGTATTAATTAAATATGGTTTTGTTTTGTTTGTCTATTTTCTTATGACTGAAGTCTTCCCTCCCCCTTCTTTTTCAAGTGAGAGGGGAGACAGAGACAGATTCCTGCATGCGCCTCGACCAGGATCCACTTGCTGATCCCTGTCTGAGGCCAATGCTCTGCCCATCTTGGGCCATGCTTGCAACTGAGCTATTTTTATTTTTATTTTTTTTTATTTTTTGCATTTTTCTGAAGCTGGAAACAGGGAGAGACAGTCAGACAGACTCCCGCATGCGCCCAACCGGGATCCACCCGGCACGCCCACCAGGGGCGTCGCTCTGCCCACCAGGGGGCGATGCTCTGCCCATCCTGGGCGTCGCCATGTTGCGACCCTTCTGGGTGTCGCCATGTTGCGACCAGAGCCACTCTAGCGCCTGGGGCAGAGGCCACAGAGCCATCCCCAGCGCCCGGGCCATCTTTGCTCCAATGGAGCCTCGGCTGTGGGAGGGGAAGAGAGAGACAGAGAGGAAGGAGGGGGGGGGGGGGTGGAGAAGCGAATGGGCGCTTCTCCTATGTGCCCTGGCCGGGAATCGAACCCGGGTCCTCCGCACGCTAGGCCGACGCTCTACCGCTGAGCCAACCGGCCAGGGCTGAGCTATTTTTAGCACTGAGGCAGAACACCTGGAATCCTCAGCACTTGGGGCCAAGGCGTTCCAACCAATCTAGCCATGGCTGCGGGAAGTGAAGAGAGAGAGTGAGAGAGAGAGAAAGGGGAGTGTTGGAGAAGCAGATTGTCGCTTCTCCTGTGTGCCCTGACTAGGAATCGAACCCTGGACATCTGCACAATGGGCTGATGTTCTACCACTGAGCCAACCAGCCAGGAGAGTTACTGAGGTGTTTTTATTTTTATTTTATTTTATTATTTTTTTTGTGTGTGTATTTTTCTGAAGCTGGAAACGGGGAGAGACAGACAGATTCCTGCATGTGGCCAACCGGGATCCACCTGGCACGCCCACCAGGGGCGAGGCTCTGCCCACCAGGGGGCGATGCTCTGCCCCTCCGGGGCGTCGCTCTGCCGCGACCAGAGCCACTCTAGCGCCTGGGGCAGAGGCCAAGAAGCCATCCCCAGCGCCCGGGCCATCTTTGCTCCAATGGAGCCTTGGCTGCGGGAGGGGAAGAGAGAGACAGAGAGGAAGGGGGGGGGGCGGTGGAGAAGCAAATGGGCGCTTCTCCCATGTGCCCTGGCCGGGAATCGAACCCGGGTCCCCCGCACGCCAGGCCGACGCTCCACTGCTGAGCCAACCAGCCAGGGCCTACTGAGGTGTTTTTAGAGTTTACTTTCTGATCTAAGTATCAAGATAGTTGTATTTTTTTCAGAGATAGTTTTTGTTGTTCTTTTTTAAATTTAGTCAATGCTGTATATTTTGCATTTGAGAAACTTGTTGATGTAAAGTTGAAAAGAAATATAAACTCAAGTGTAATAAGTTTCTGATTGTCATATATGTATGCCTCTTTTTATGTCTATGTTCTTATTTTTTATCATTTTCATTTAATTTGTATTGTTTTTCCATACTTTAGATTATCTTGTAATGCCTTATAGACAATGGGCTATAAATTTATAAAATGTAAAAACAGCAGATAGCAGTATTATAACTTTAAATAAAATTTGAAAACATGAAAAAGGAAATATCAGCATATTGATTTTTTATCATATTAATTTTACTTTTCATTCTGGTTAAATTGAAAGAGGAAGGGCAGGATTATTAACAGGCAATATTTTTAATCTACTATATATGTTTTATCAAATAACTTTTTCTTTCTTTTTAAAATTAGGAAGGAGACCGCTTAAGTGATGAAGATCTGTACAAATTCCTTGCTGATATGAGAAGGCCGTCTTCTGTTTTACGGAGACTAAGACCAATTACAGGTATTCAAAAATTTTAAGTAGAAATGATTATAACGTATCACAAATATATTGTGTTGTTTAAAATTACAGCTAGTGCTCGACTTGCGACCATGATTGGTTCTGACAGACCAGTTGTAACACGATTTGGTTGTAAGTTGAGTAGGCTTTATGTACAGTACTGTGAACTGATGTTATAAAAATCTTTAAGTCATATTTTATCATAATTTTCTTTCATTATTGTTATATATCATATATCATAATTTTCTTTGTTCATTTTATGCCATTTGTATCATCTCTACATCATTTTGTTTCTTATTTTTACATTTGTCAGGTTTAAGTAAAACACTGCATTACCAGTACAACTGGTTTAATATTTGCAAAGACAGTTTCCTCTTGGTAGACATCTTGGGAGGGGTTTGATGAAAAATATCCAAGACACAAAACACAAATTGCTGTACCGAGTCTGGGATAACAGGTGAAATGGTGCATGCAGAGATGGTAGTGCTGCCGGAAGCTGGTCCACACTGTTTGTTGTACACCCAGCTGGGCTACGCTTGCGCTGCCAGATGTGGAGCAGTCATGGCTAGTGATTGTGGTCGTAAAGTTGAATGGTTGTAAGTTGCATAGGTCATAAGTCAATCAATATTTGTATGGGTTTTTATTTTTTACTTATCTGGCTCAGCTGTCTTTCTGTGCTCAGTGCCTGTCAGTCCTCTTCACCTCATTCTACTCTCATGTGGTCTGATAGTGGGTGCAGGGATTCAGCACCTTTGATAATTTGAGTACTGAATGAGACTGATGGATAATATTATGGCTTAAAATTATTTTCTAAAGGGAAAAAAGTACATGAAGTCATAAAATTTAGAAACTGATTCATGTTATGATTAGAGCAAATCATTCTAGAGTAAAACTATTTTTAAGCCTGCTAAGTTTAAATTAAATATTTAACCTTTGAAATGTTGGCTTGTTCCTGTGCTAGATTTCTCTCTGTAATTTTTTCTCCTTTTTACTCATTCATTCATTCAGTATTTTACATGTGTTTATGTCTGTCTGGGTAATTTATATTTGTGAGACTTGCTAAAATGAAGTAATTTAGAGGACTGAGATAATAGTAATTTTGGTTTCTTCCCAGACTTCATGCAAAAACAGGATCTGATGTCTTCCAAAAACATTTTTTACATGAAGGTTTTATTTATTATGTTTGCATTGTTTTTATAATATATTTTTATATGTAGCTCAGCTGAAGATAGACATTTCTCCGGCACCTGACAATCCTCATTATTGCCTAACGCCAGAGCTGCTTCAGGTGAAGCTTTACCCTGACAGCAGAGTTAGACCGACCAGAGAAATTCTGGAGTTTCCGGCCAGGGATGTCTATGTTCCAAACACTACTTACAGGTAATACACTTTAATGTGGGAGGATGTTGAAATAAGATACTGTATATTCTAATATTAAAGTAAACTAG
The DNA here is from genome assembly GCF_036850765.1 of Saccopteryx bilineata. Classification (NCBI taxonomy): domain Eukaryota; kingdom Metazoa; phylum Chordata; class Mammalia; order Chiroptera; family Emballonuridae; genus Saccopteryx; species Saccopteryx bilineata. The sequence continues at coordinate 239,367,855 of NC_089492.1, forward strand.
AATGAAACTCTACAAAAATATTTTGTAGCTTTGTTATATTCTATTTCTTATCACTGGATTTTGTAGTAAAAGCTGCAATGTATTAAGCTCTTACTATATGCCAGGTATAATGTTAAGTTTTTTATATACATTATGTTATTTAATTTTTATAACTTGAGGTAGGTGTTACCTTCATTTTAGAAGTGAATAAAAGAGGGACAAACATAAGGTGATGGAAAATAATTTGACTTTGACTGATGGTATACAACATAATAGTTCAAATGCTATAGAAATGTTTACCTGAAACCTATGTACTCTTATTGATCAATGTCACCCTGTTAAATTTAATTCTGAAATAAAATTTAAAAGAGAAGAAGTGAATAAACTGAAGAATAGAGAGATTAAGTATAGTTGAGTACAGTGAATTCCTAGTTCTTATATATTATCAAAAGTTCTTATTAGCAGAATCTAGCATTACATATCAATCAAATTTATGTGCCTACACCATATTCTAACACTTAACAGTATTTGAAGAATATTCACTAGGTTAATACTTGACATAAGGTTGTTGGATAGGATTTTGAGGCAGAATACTGCATAACCCCTGGGGTAACATTTACATACACTTTTTATGAATGATGCTCCCCACATTGTAAATGCTGAGACCGTGACTCAGTTGTGTGTTGGAATCTAACAGGGCATCTCAGACATAAGATTCTAACTTGACTTTCCCATCTTAGCATATTTCACCACCATTTACCCAGTTCCTGAGGCCAAAATTTTGGGAATCAAAATTTTTTTCTTTTTTTTTAACTCCTCACATTTATTCCTCCAACAAGTTTTATAGGACGTACTTTCAAAATTTATCCTAAATTTAGTATTTTTTATGTCTTCCACCTTTAAAACTCAAGTCTAAGTCACCATTTAGATCAGCATTGTCAAATAGAAATATAATGGGAACCATGTTTATAATTTAAAATTTTTATGTGTTCTATAAAAAAACAAAAAGAAACAAATAAAATTTTAATTATATGTTGTTTAACCCAATATGCCCCAACTGTTATCATTTTTACATGTAATAAATATAAAAAAAACATTGAAATAGTTTATTTTTCTTATCTCAAAATCCCAATTCAGATGAGCCACTTTTTAAATGCTTAAGAGCCACATGGGGCTGGAGACTATCGTATTGGATAGCTGCTGATCTTGAATTCTGTTGTACCTTTCTAATGATCATTCATTCCTTTGTCTAAAACCCTCTATGGCTTCCATTAGAAGCAAAAAAAAAAAAAAAAGAATTTTTTTAAATAATAGTTTATCAGACTTTACATATCTGGCTTCTGCATTTTTTAAACTTCATATCCTATTAATCTCTGCTTTGCTTATTTTATTTCAGCCTCAATATCCTCTTTGTTTATCCTTGAGCAGACAAAATTGAGTCCTGCCTAAGGTTTTTCTGTTTGTTCTTTCCTTTGCCTGTCATGTTTTCGCCAGATCTCCACATGGCTTGGTTCCTTTTTCAGACATATATCTGCTTAAAAGTTACTTCCTAGAGAGGCTTACTCTCATCACCCTACCTGAAACAATCCCCTGCTTCTCTTCTCGAGCTTTTTACCATCTTTGTATTTCTCATCATCTGGCATATTACAACATGTAGTCACGTGATCATTTTTTGTCTTTTTCATTAGAATGTAATTATTGAAAAGGCCAGAGACCTGTCTATTTTGCTTATTACTACTTTATCTTCAACATCTAGAATATTGTGTTAACATACAGAAAGCACATAATAATTATTCAAAGAACTAAGAAATTGGAAACTATACACTGGTCTGAGGATGGGATGTAACATCTACATATATGGTGTGATTTCTGACTCCATTCTTTACTATTTGGGTGACTTAGGACAAGTTACTTAATTTATTGCCTCCTCAATTTTCTTGTTAATAAAACATGAGATAATAACCTGTCTTCTCTTGTGAGAGTACAGAGCACAGAGCATTGCCTAAAATTGGCACCTAGTGTGACTCATATTCCTAGAAAATAGGCTAGAGAAATACATACTGCTTTTAAAAGAAACAAAGTAATACAGTCTGCTATGTATGGAATAAATAAATAATAATATAATTCAAGACTTGTATTCACTCTACCTCTATCTAGTGTAAGAATCTCATCTAGGGTGGGGGGAGGGAGGACATGGGAGGGAGGGAGGGAGAGAGTTAGGGGGAGGGGGAGGGGCACAGAGAACTAGATAGAGGGTGGCGGAGGACAATATGACTTTGGGCGAGGGGTATGCAACATAATTTAATGACAAAATAACCTAGACATGTTTTCTTTGAATATATGTACCCTGATTTATTAATGTCATCCCATTACCATTAATAAAAATTTATTAAAAAAAAAAAAAGAATCTCATCCAGAGCATCCCTAGTTTGTGGTTGTCTATCTTGCCTCTGCTTGGATTATTTCAAAAACAGAGAAAATGTTAAATTGGGGACTTTGAGTACTCTTTTTTTTTTCATTTTTCTATTTATCTTTGTTATTTATTTACATATTAATATTTTTAAAAGATTTATATGCACATTCTTAAAGTACATATAGTGCTATAAGACTTAAAATAAAAAACAGAGGTCCTATTTACCATTATCGTGGAAATCCTTTTTATATTTCTTTTATAATGGAATTCTTATTTCAGATATTTTCTTTCTTGGTTTACTCATTTCTCTGAGAGCCTTCAGTATCTTCCTAAAACAGGACATATGTGGGTAAATTTTTTGAGACCTTTTATATCTGACAATATATTTTACCCCTACTCCAGAATTGTTAGTTTGGCTGGATACAGTATTCTTAATTGTAAATCATTTTCTGTCATCATTTTGAAAACATACACAATTATCTTCTGTTTTTAAGTGATGCTTTTGAGTAGTCTGAGATAAGTCTGATTGCTAATTCTTTGTTTGTATCTTATTTTTCTTTTGAAGGCTTTTTTTGTATTGTTTTCTTTAACCCTGGTATTCTGAACTTTGGACTTTGATAAAAAGGCCAACTGTTGGGTCCCTTTTCCATTTTGAAAACTGCTGTTTTGGATGATCACTTGGTAGTACATGCATAAATGCAGTGTTTGGCCTTGACTGGATAGCTTGGTTGGTTAGAATATTGTCCCAATACGCAAAGGTTGCAGGTTTGATCCCTGGTAGGGCACATACAGGAACAGACCGATTTTCTGTCTCTTTCTCTCTCTCTCTCTCTCTCTCTTTCTCTCCCTTCCTCTCCCTTCCTCTCTCTCTAAAAATCAATAAATACAATATTAAAAAAATTGTAGAAATAATGCAATTTGTGGCTGTTAATGATGACAATAAAAAGGAAATTTGATTATTCTATAACAGAAGGAATGAATATATAACAACTAGAAAGCCCGGCGGTCATACGAAATGACCACTGTTCTAGATATTATAAATTGTAATTAAAATGATTTGTGAAAAGGTGTCTGCTAATTCAAACTGAATTACCCAGGGCAGGCGGCGAGGACGCCCCTTTGCTTACTGCCCCACGGGGTTTCCCCCTTCTACTTGCTTAATTGCTTAAAGTAGAGTGCAATGAAGGAAACCACTGGCGGTACATTTCTTAAGAGCCACCGCTAGCTCAATAAATAAAGGTGATTTAAATAATAAAATGTTAATTCACATGTCAAAGATCTCTTTGTACACAACATTTCTTGTGTAGATCTTTCCATCAGTTTTAAGCTTGTCTTGCAGAGGACCATCAATTATTTTTAATTTTACATCCATTCTTTCACGAACTCGTGAACAGGCAACATAAAGTTGACTGTGTCCAAATGCAGGCTCAGATAAAAAAATGCCAACACGCTTAAGCGTTTGGCCCTGAGACTTATTGATGGTCATAGCAAAGGCAAGTTTTACAGGAAATTGTCTACGTCTCAATTGAAACGGCAACCCTGTTTGAGATGGAGCCAAATCAATTCTTGGAATGACATGTATTTCACCTAAAGAGGAGCCAAAGACTTAGCTATTATGACATTATTTTTCAATTGGAGAACCTCTAGTCTTGTACCATTGCAAAGACCCCTTCTGGTGTTAAGATTTCTTAACAGCATAATAATTGCTTCAATCTTTAACCTCAATTTGTGAGGTGGCATGCCAGAAGGCGACAGACTATTTAAAAATTCCATTGGAAAGTTGTTGGCACTCGCTTTATTATCAGCTACAACGGAATCAACACTTAAATATGTCGTGTCGTTCCCTTCTCTGCCTTTGTTCAAGGGACTCATTTTGTCGAGACAGGCTTTTTTGTCTTGCATATGAGGCAAGCCTTGTTTCTCTATGCTCATCAGTCTTTTTTTGCCGAGAAAGACGCATTTGCTCTGCGACTGAAGAAAGCCTTGTCTTTCTCTGCTCAGTGGTTTCTTTTTGTCGAGAAAGCTATTTTTGTGCAGCTTTAGCTCCTTTTCTCTCCTCTTCAGTGCTGTATTTTCTAGGAGGCATTCTTAAAAGAAATTACGTTAAGACGTAGTTTTTATGTAAAACAGATGATTGCCAATGCAAACAAATGTTCACCTTCCCCCTGACACACTCAATTTGCGTTCAGCCTTAAATTGTTTCAAAAGCAGATGATTGCCAATGCAAACAAATGTTCACCTTCCCCCTGACCCGCTCAATTTGCATTCAGCCGTGGCAACTTCATCCCATTGGCTAGTACAGTTATGCAAGCAACCAATAAGCTATCAGCGACAAACAAACATTAAGCTGCATATAATGAAGATACAACTTCGAAATAGGTTTCATAAAGGAGGCAAATAGTAGGTACTCAATAAATACTAGTTAATGAATACATTTTTGATTAATGAATGACTTAGTTGATTTCTGTTAGTTAGGCTTTTAGGAAGTAAAGATACAGCCATGAAAATATGCTGATTTTAGCCCTGCCTGGGTAGCTCAGTTGGTTATAGCATTGTCCTTGTATGCCATGGTTGAGGGCTTGATCCCTGGTCAGGGCACATGAAAGTCGACTAATGAATGCATAAATTAAGTGGGACAACAAATCAATGTTTCTCTCTAGCTTTCTCACTTGCTCATTTTCTCTCCCTTCTTCCCTCCCCCCCTCTTCTTCCCTCCTTCTTTTCCTCTTTCTATAAATTTTTTTTAAAGCATGCTGGTTTAGGGTGAGAGAGAGAGGGAGTAGGTAAATAGATTGTAGAAAAGTAGATAACCCTGAAACAGGAAACTGAGTAAAATTCACACTGGTTCCAATTAAACTTCTGGTATAGAAATTTTGTAATGCATTAGTCTCCACTTATTAGCAGAGTATATATTCTAATACCCCCCAGAGGATGCCGCAAACCTCTGCAAGTGGCAGACCCTATACAGTAAGTCCTCCCTTAATATTGATGGTTTCTTCAACTTGAAGTGAAATGACATATAACAAAACCGATTTTACCATAGCCTGATTAGTGTCAATAAGTGTCAGGTTCCTACAGCATGTCATCAATTTTATGATGAAATTATATTGAATGAAATGATGTTATTTGAGGACCCGTTATATTATACTATGTTTTTTCTTATATATACATGCATACCTGTTAAAAGAATTTAATTTATAAATTAGTTACAGTAAGAGGCTAACAACAATAATGAATAATAAAATAGAACAATTTTAACAATATATTGTAATAAAACTTATATGAATGTGATATCTCTCTCTATCTCAAAATACCTCATTGTACTGTATTCACACTTCTTGTGATGTGAGGTGGTGCAAATGCCTCCGTGATGAGATGAAGTGAGGAGAATGAGGTAGGCATTGTGATGTAGTGGTAGGCTCTATTGACCTTCTAAAAGTATATCAGAAGGAGAATCATTGAGCCACAGTGATGTTATATGTCTTCTACCAACAAATTTAATGCCCTTTCCATCTTATTTAAGCACTTGTCATGCACTGGGGTTGTAACTTTGGCAGTTTTAGTTATATCAGCAAAACTAGCACAAATTTTTATTCTTCACAATTTCATGAGTAGATTGATTTGTTCTTACTGAAGATTTAGCAACTTCAGAATAAGTTGATTTTTCTTTCCTTATTAAACCTAAAACTTTCACCATTCATTTAAAGGAAGCACTTTAAGGCTACTCTTTGGCATATCCAATTGCCTGCATCACTACTCTAGTGCTTTGAGACCATTATTAAGCAAAATAAGGGTTATTCTAACATAAGCACTGTGATCTACTACAGTAGATCTGATCACTCTGACAGCCAGTAAGTGATTAATGGGTGTGGAGCATATACAGCTTGGCGATGCTAGACAGTGGGATTGGCAGGATGAAGCAGGATGATGCGAGATTTCATTGTGCTACTCAGGACAGTGCACAATTTAAAACTTGTGAATTGTTTATTTGTGGAACTTTTCATTTAATATTTTTGGACCATGGTTGAGCCTGGGTAACTGAAACCATGGAAAACAAGATTGCAGATAAAAGGTGGAAATTACTGTTAATTCACTAAAATCAAGTAGATTGTCTTTGTTCTTGGAGTTTTATTACTTTTATTCACAGTTATTATGTTTGCCAGATTTACTTCTGTCTTCATTTGCTAAGTGCCATCTGGGGAGTACAAACAGTAGTGCTGCAAGCTTTCAGAGGAAGGAGCCTCCGTTTACTGGATACTTGTGGGAAAAGTGGGATTACCTATACCTTGAAATATAAAGAAGACCTAGCCAAACAGAAAGGTCTGGGGAGGCATTATAAACAAATGGAATGGCGTATAGGGGATGTTTAAAAGTAGATAATTTTGATTAGAGCTGAGGGTTTGTGTTGGGTAAAAAATAGTTTAAGAAGTAATAATTTGGCCTGACCAGATGGTGGCACAGTGGATAGAGCATCGGACTGTGACACAGATGACCCAGGTTTGAAACCGCAAGGCTGCTGGCTTGAGCACAGGCTCATCTAACTTGAGTGTGGGCTCATGATCTTGAGCCAGGGTCGCTGGCTTGAGCGTGGGATCATGAACATGACCCTATTGTTGCTGGCTTGAGCCCAAAGTCACTGGCTTGAAGAAGGGGTCATTGACTCTGCTATAGCCCCCCGTCAATGAACAACTAAAGAGACTAAGGAGCCGCAATGAAGAATTGATGCTTCTCATCTCTCTCCCTTCCTGTCTGTCCTTATCTGCCCCTCTTTATCTCTCTATCTCTCTGTCTCTCTCTGTCACACACACACAAAAAGAGGCAATTTGGAGTCAGATAATAAAACCTCTTGAGTACCTGGAAGAGATTTGAATTTTATTCTGTGGGCATATACACTTTTAATTGGAGTACATGTTCTTGTGAGGGCACAGCTATATGGGACATGGAAGTCCACAGGACAAAAATGACACATCTTCCAGGAACATCACTTCTTGGAAGATTTGGGGAGGAAGTAACTTTTTTTTTTTTAATTCAGTGAGAGGAGAAGAGGCAGAGAGACAGATTCCTGCATGCACCCTGATTGGAATCCACCTGGCAGGCCACTAGGGGGTGATGCTCTGCCCATCTGGGGCATTGCTCCATTGCTCAGCAACTAAGCTCTTCTTAGTGCCTGAGGCAGAGGTCATGGAGCCATCCTCAGCACGTGGGGTCAACTTGCTCCAATAGAGCCATGGCTGCAGGAGGGAAAGAAAGAGAGACAGAGAGGGGGAGAGAGAGAGAGAGAGAGAGAAGCGAGAGGGGGAGGGGTGGAGAAGCAGATGGGCACCTCTTCTGTATACTCTGACCAAGAGTCAAACCTAGGACATCCACACGCCGGGCCAATGCTCTACCACTGAGCCAACCAACCAGTGCAGTAAATAACTATTTTTATATGAAGATAGATTTGTGGAGTAGAAAACATAATTCATGTGCAATTTTAAGGCAAGATTTTAAAATCTAAGATAAAATCCTATTAAAATTCTAAAAGAAATATGTGCTTATTGTATCAAACCATTTAATCCTATGACTGCAATATCTGTAAGGCTATATTTTCATTATTCTTGGCCATTATACTCTTTTAGTAGTAAATTTGAACAACACAGGTTGAAGTAGTATATATACAGCCATTACAAATTTATTTTAAGAAGATTGAGGGGAGATAAACATAAAATCAGGAGCCCAGACAGGAAACTATTTAGAAAATTTTAAGACTCAGGTTAAAGGCAGTCCTTGGTAGGTTTTTGACAGCAGAAATGAGAAATAAACACATCAGATTAATAGACTCTTCAAAAGAAGATTGTAACAGATTTAGTGGTTTAGGATACAGAAGAGGTGGTTTACAAAGTTAAGGGAAAGTTAGAGATGCTTCCCAGGTTTTAAGCTTCTGTGATGGGGAAGCATGGTAGTGCCATTAATGGATATAATGAAGTAAGGAGTAAAGTGGGAGAGGGTAGTAAGGGAGGAAGGACCAGCAGAGGTAGTAAGGCTATGATAAATTTGTTATTTGATACATTGAATTTGGGACTATACGATACCAAAAGTAGAAATTGCAGGTAGGCAATGTCAGAAGGGGAATTGGATAGAGATCCGGAAATAACATGCAGATTCAGGAATCTTATTCATGGGCAATAAACAAGTCTATGAGAGTAGATGAGTTTCTGAAGGTCAGCATAGAAGAGATGATTGAAGATTGTACATTGGCCCACAATACTAAATCCTGGGAGGGAATAGGACTGTAAAGACGGATTCAAGTCAGGAATTATCTTTGGAAAGTATAATAATATTGTGGGAGCAAATGAAGGTCAAGTGTGAAAGAAGAATATTGTTATTAGTAGTAGAGAGATAAAAGGATATGTGGATGGAGAAAAGGCCTTTAGATTTAATAATTGTGAGTTAGTGGTGAAATTAGAACACTTTTGGCAAAGTAGTGAGGACAGACGGACACAATTTTGTGAATAATAAAGGAAATAAATTCTTTCTCTTTCTCTACCAGAATTATCTCCCAATTTGAGCTTTAAAGGAGAAAATAACAGTGCTCCCAAAAGAAACAAAATAAAACATATTGTATGAGAATTGTAAGAAATTGAAAAACCAATAGAGGGAAGTAATTGGTATATTAAATTATTTTGCATTTGAAAGCTTTCAATTTTATCTTTTAAAAAGCTATTTTGGTATTGTGGCTCTAAAAAGTTTGCCTGTTCTGAAAACTAAAACTTATTCTCCCTTATATTCTTTTGTGCTTTTTTGAAACAAAATATTTATGTAGGATACACATAGATCATACATATTTATATATGTCATATATTTTTATATATGGCATATATATAGGATAACTTGAAATGAATAATGCTGAATATTTATTGACTAAGGTGAGACATTATATAACTTGGGCACTATATTCTTTAAAAACTGAATTTAATTCACCTGACCTGTGGTGGTGCAGTGGGATAAAGCGTCGACCTGGAACACTAAGGTCGCCAGTTTGAAACCCCAGGCTTGCCTGGTCAAGGCACATATGGGAGTTGATGCTTCCTGCTCCTTCCCCTTCTCTCTCTCTCTCTCTCTTTCCCCCCCTTCCCTCTCTCTTCTCTCTGAAAAAAGTTGAATAAATAAAGTCTTTTTAAAAAATTATTTAAAAAACAAAAACAAAACACTGGATTTAATTCAAATCTAGTAATCCTTGAGGATTTGGAATTTAAACGACTTAAAATTAGAAATAAAAATCACACTTCTCTTTGATGAATAAAATTCAAGAATTTAAATTTCTATAATTTAGGGGGCTGAGTTTTTATTGAATTTGGAAACGTACATCCACGTGTCTCAGACTATTGAAACATTCAGTAACTTGAATGATTTTTAATTCTATTTGAAAATCTACACTTAAGTATTAGACTCATGCTATGTCCAGGGAATCAATTATTGAACTTTAACTTGATGTTACAAATACATTCATTCTCATTATAGTCTGACAAGATCTCTTAAAATATTTTGTTTTCACAGTATTGTGTTAAAATATATAAAATGTATACAGTATAGATAAGTTAGAAAATATATGTTAAGGTAGAGTGGTACCTGGTATTAAAGTCAATATGACTTAGAGATCATGATCTACTGACTTTAAGACAGTGAACCTATTTCAATACAGTATTTCATCCTGTCTCATACATAAAGTATACTAAACATTTACTCCAAGCTATTTTGTAGCAAAATGAAGCATCAGTTTTAAAATTTATATTATAGATTTTTCGCATGTTCTGTGGACTGAGTAAACTTTGATTTTGAAATTAAAATGTTACAGCATTTAAAAAAATGTTACAGCATTTAAGAACTGTACAATTATCTGTCCTTTATACTTAAGTGTAGAATTTTAGCAAGAAAACTAGTCTTTTTTAAGTGGGAAAGTTGTGAAATTAGCCCACGTGATGACTTTTAAATGAAAGTCTCTTTGTAAGTTTTTTATTTCAGAAAGTTATTAAAAAATATTACCCATTGTTTAAAAGCTAGATTGTACCATCTAAAATTGATTATCATATTACAAAGTAAATGAATAAATGATTGATGTCATAAAAACTTGATTGAGAAGGTAAATGGTGTTCTTTTTTTTTTTTTTTTTTGTATTTTTCTGAAGCTGGAAACGGGGAGAGACAGACAGATTCCCACATGCGGCCGACCGGGATCCACCCGGCACACCCACCAGGGGCGACGCTCTGCCCACCAGGGGGCGATGCTCTGCCCCTCCGGGGTGTCGCTCTGTTGCGACCAGAGCCACTCTAGAGCCTCGCTGTGGGAGGGGAAGAGAGAGAGAGGAAGGAGAGGGGGAGGGGTGGAGAAGCAGATGGGCGCTTCTCCTGTGTGCCCTGGCCGGGAGTCGAACCCGGGACCTATGCACGCCAGGCTGATGCTCTACCACTGAGCCAACCGGCCAGGGCCTAAATGGTGTTCTTTTAGGTGATATGATATGTTTAATCTTAAATTGACGATAGTGTTAAAAATAATCCTTTTCTAAAGTCTTCCATTAGGGATTTAATACCAGATTATTAAACCACAGTAATTTGGGATGATTCTAATGTTTAATTTATTGGCTTTTTAATTTGCCTTAGTTCATTCAGAACTTTCTGAATCTGCTGGATGGATCAACATTTTGGTTGATTTGATAGAGTATAACTTTCCACTTTGAGACTTCCAACATATTCCTCTTCTCCTCTCTGGCTTAGCTTTTGCTCTTGGCTTGTTATATTTACCATTTAGGTTGTTTTCCTCACATACATCATGCCACCACCAGCCTCCTAAAGAAAACATATATGTCATTCAGTGAATACAAACTCATATGTAGTTAGTTATATTTCATTAGTATATCCTCATTTCTTATAAATATGACAGTGTTATATACATATATATCTTAATATAAAATGATCTATAAAAGTCTCATGTACCCTACCAAAACTAAAATATCTGAGCAAGGTTAAAGGTAAATACCTAGTTGAATTAGAATAAAATTAATACTTATATTAAGATACTTTTATCTATACAGAAAATGTTTATTTGGCATTCAGATTTTACAGAGTTGACATTGTAGATATTAGCTAACACTTTGGGAAGATAGTTTGAACATAGGGAAACAAAGTATGGATATTAGGAAAAGCATACCTGAGTAATTTTCTGGACAGTTGAAGTATCCTTTTGCTCTGTGATCCCAAGTAGAAAACACCAAATCTTTGTTTTCTGCAAATGCATTGGGGATATTGCCGGTAATCTCAACTAGGTGTAGTTTATAGTTGGTTTCATGATTTCCCAAGTTGAAAAAATATTCAATATAATGCTTGCTGTCTTTCCAGTCTTCTAGCTCAATTCGTAAAATGTAATTAGATTGCTTTATTATAGAGTATATCTTCTCTAGACCCAACCAAAATTCTCCTGAAAAGAAAAGTCATAAAAATCTGTGGATTGTTTTTAAATTTAATTTTGTTGTAATTTATTGGTATACATAGATTCTAGTGTCCCTCTGAATACCTCCCTCCTCCCCATTGTTCCCCTTTGCCCTCCTCCCTGCAACACCTCCCCCCGGTTTTGCTTTTCTGTTCTCATCCCATCCTCTCATCCCCTTTCCCTCTGTCTTCTTCCCCTCTGGACCCTTTGATCCCGCCTCTGTCTCTATTCTGTTCCTCAGTTTGTATTGTTCATTGGATTCCTCAAATGAGTGAAGTCATATGGTATTTTTCTTTCCCTGCCTGGCTTAAAATCTGTGGATTGTTAACTGCAGATTAGGTACTGATATTCTTTTCTTTTGGTGACAGTTTTTACTAGTTTAAGTAAATGAATTGTTTTAGTCTCAAATTGCTTCGTTATTTTAGTCTCTTAAATATTTATTTTTAAAACAATCTTATTGAAGATAGTTATATAGTTACACGTGTAAAAAATGTTAAAAATATTCATAGGCATGCCTAAGTCTGATTATCTTTTCTAAAATGGATATTATAAAACATATTTCATGGGTTAAACATATTAGGCTGTTATAGATATTTTTAGGTCTGGTCATTGGTAAAATATCTCATCTCTAGATCCTTGTATATCTTGACTTTACTATCAGCTATTTATAATATTAATATCCATATACTATCAAGAGATTTGTTAAGAATTTCTAGAGACCTGGATTGAATAACAGTCATTTTAATCTTAGTTTTTGATACTTGCTTGATACATATTTTTCCTTGTAGAAAAAAAAAAATAAAAATGGAAAAACATTTAAAATTAAAAAGCATAATTCTTAATAACTATTCTCTAAAATTTAAAAGATTTTTGTTTGGAATTAAAAACAACATAAATACAAATATATCTTTTTTTTTTTTTTTTTGTATTTTTCTGAAGCTGGAAACGGGGAGGCAGTCAGATAGACTCCCGCATGTGCCCGACCGGAATCCACCCGTTATGCCCACCAGGGGGCGTCGCTCTGTTGCAACCAGAGCCATTCTAGCGCCTGAGGCAGAGGCCACAGAGTCATCCTCAGTGCCCGGGCCAACTTTGCTCCAGTGGAGCCTTGGCTGCGGGAGGGGAAGAGAGAGACAGAGAAGAAGGAGAGGAGGAGGGGTGGAGAAGCAGATGGGCACTTCTCCTGTGTGTCCTGCCTGGGAATCGAACCTGGGACTCCTGCATGCCAGGCCGACTCAATAGATCCTTTTTTAATTATCACAAACTTTTATATTAAAGTATTTCAGAAAAAAAGTAAAAATTTTCTATTGATATTAAATTATTTAGAGACTTCATTTTAAGGACTGTAAGTACAAATGCTGTACTTTCTTTTTTTAAAAATGTGAGGCTGTGGCCGGTTGGCTCAGTGGTAGAGCATTGGCCTGGCATGTGAGTTTCAAGGGTTTGATTTCTAGTCAGGGCACACAGGAGAAGTGACCACCTGCTTCTCCACCCCCCCCTTGTCTCTCTCTTTTTCCCTCCTCCTCTCATAGCCACAGCTCAATTGGTTCAAGCAAGTTAGTTGGCCCTGGGCACTGAGGATGGCTTCTTGGCCTCTGTCTCAGGTGCTAAAAATAACTCAGTTGCCAAGCAGTGGAGCAATGGCCCCACATGGGCAGAGAATCTGTCCCACAGGGGGCTTGCTGGGTGAATTCAGATCATCACCATGCAGGAGTTTGTCTCTCTGCCTCCCCTCCTCTAGTTTAAAAAACAACAACACCTCAAATATAATTTAATGAGAAGGCTGACGAAAACAGGCAAAACACTGAGATTACCATCAGCAGTGTTCAATCAGTTTTTGCTTATGACTAGAAAACAGGAAGCAAGGAAAAGTTGGCTTTTCACCACCAAGCATATAAATAACAACTACCATCAAATGGGGAAGAAATTACATCTTTGGGAAGTAGAAATTTGGTACCAAAACTGATTTCCTATGTGCTTTTTTAAAATTAATCTAAATTTAAAGACATGAACAGAGCCACATATAGATACTCTCATGCACAGACTTTTGAATGCATTATAAATGGCTTACCTTCTTATAGAAATAAATGAGTATTTTGAACTGAACTGTCAGCCTTTTATTTTGGGGTTCATTCACTCCTAAAAGAAAATTTGAAGCTACAAAATATTACTGAATGAATATACTGTTTAGATAGGGATTTTAACTAGTAGTTTGAATACAAATTTTTTTTTAATGCTCAAATAGTATTTGAGTGTTTAAAAATTCACTAAGACAATGAATGTCTTCCACTTTATAGTAAATGTGTGCTTCTGCATCATTCATGGATTTTATAATGTTTTTTGGATTTTAAACCTCTGTTATTCGTTTTTATTTTGCTTATTTTATTTGTTATCTTGTTTACTTTGTGATCAAAATATAGTAATTTGCATTGAGTTAACTAATTTATTTTAAATGCACACATCTTATAGTATGCACTTATAATATTTAAATAATTGAAATCTACATGGTTTATTGTACATCTGACAGGTTCATCTCTTCCAACCTCCAAATAATTTTTAACTCTAAAATGTTAATAAGAAAATAGAGTACTGATAAGGATGGTTTTCTTTGTTGCTCATTTATAACATTTACCATGTATGAGACTACCTAGCCCTTAATCAAAATTGTTTTTAGTAATTATAATTATAATTAGAAGTCATCTTATTAAATTGTGGTACATATACTTAAGAACAGATACGTAGTTGTGAATAGTATAATTCAAATAAAGACATAATAAGTGTAATTACCAACAACTGTTCAACTGTTTTAGTAAGTACTATGAAGGTTGGGACTGTTCCTCATTCACCTAATGCTCAGTCCATAATAGTTTTTCAATACTTTTTTAAAAACACAAAACAGAGAGAGAGAGATGAGAAGCATCAATTGGTTGTTGTGGCACTTTAGTTGTTCACTGATTGCTTTTTCCTATGTGCCTTGACTGAGGGGCTCCAGCCAAGCCAGTGATCTTGTCTCAAGCCAGAAACTATGTGGTCACGCCTGTGATTCCATGCTCAAGCTGGTGAGCCCATGCTCGAGCCACTGACCTCAGAGTTTCGAACCTGGGTTCTCCGTGTCCCAGGTCAGTGCTCTGTCCACTGCGCCACTGTCCGGTCAGGCTCAATAAATATTTTTAACAAGTAAATGAATGAATGAAGGAAGTCACCTTACCATCAAGCCTTCCAAAACCATATTTGTAGTTTTCCCAAGTTTCATTGAAGTTTTGTGATCCATCCATTCGGTGTTGAATTAATGTCCATGAACTACCTGAATATAATGAACGAAAATGTGCGTTTTTAGTAGATTGATGTTGTCAGATATAACAAAATACTGTTATTTGGTTTGGTTTTAATTAGTGGCTTTGAAGGTAGTTATTAATATTGTTATGGAAGTAACATTTTGTTATTTATTATGGGTCCCAAGAAGATAAGTAAAGAGCAACTAATGAGTTTGTCTTAATAAACTTATTGACAATAGTCATTTCGGATTATTTTATAGAAAAAAGATGGAGAATATTGAATATATGCATGAGTAAACACATAGAAAGAACAAATATAAGTACTAGATCTATATAACTACTCACATTATATGTATTTCATTTTATATATATTCAGAATAAAGATAACAGGATCTGCTAATAGGTAATGAGTAACCTGAACTAACTATTGTCCATTTTCTTTGTAGGCTAGTTTTACCTGATTTAACATCACAGTAGACATTAAAAACTTGAGAGTTGCTGGGTCTAATGGAATAGATGCCACTTGTATGTTCACCTTTGTTATAAATGGTGGTACAGTCGGCAGGAATGTCTAGAATCAACAAAAAGTTATTTCATAAGATATAGTAATAAGAATGATATCTTTAGAGCTTGAGATTTTATGGAATTATAGTGTAGCTTTGAACCTTTATTAGTAATATATTACTGAAATTAATGTATTACTGAAAAAGTACTTTATGTTAAAGCATTTTTATTAGATGGCATGTTATGCACAGAATATCAAAATAACTATTACCAAACTGATTTCTTAAGAAGGAAAGTGACAAAATGTGAATTTTAAGCTTTTTTTTTTTATTTTTTTTATTTTTCTGAAGCTGGAAATGGGGAGAGACAGTCAGACAGACTCCCGCATGCGCCCCACCGGGATCCACCCGGCACGCCCACCAGGGGCGACGCTCTGCCCACCAGGGGGCGATGCTCTGACCCTCTGGGGCTTCGCTCTGCCGTGACCAGAGCCACTCTAGCGCCTGGGACAGAGGCCAAGGAGCCATCCCCAGCGCCCGGGCCATCTTTGCTCCAATGGAGCCTTGGCTGCGGGAGGGGAAAAGAGAGACAGAGAGGAAGGAGGGGGGGAGGGGGGAGAAGCAAATGGGCACCTCTCCAATGTGCCCTGGCCGGGAATCGAACCCGGGTCCCCCACACGCCAGGCCGACGCTCTACCGCTGAGCCAACCAGCCAGGGCCTAAGCATTTTTTTGCTAGATGTAAGAAGATAATAAAAGAAATACCACATATGAGACATTAATGTATGGCTTGTAAAGGTGTCACAGATATGTACAGAAAAGTGAACATACATGGAGGAAACTAATAGAGACATTTTTTTCTGTATGAATTATATTAAAAATAAATGTGTTTTGAAAGTATATCATTTTATTTTGTTGGAAATTGAGACTCTGTTCCTCCATCATTTTGTTTTTCTTATGAAAATTTTCAAGTAAATGAAAAGTAGAAACAATGAAGAAAAGACCTTAACCTTTTTGTTCGTATTCAGCAATTATTATCATGTTGTCCTATTTGCTTTATGAACACACGTATACACAAGTACATATTTTGCTGTGCTATTTGAAAGTGATTTGCAAACATATGACCATTAACCCCTTAGACATTTCAGGTTGCATTACTTAAACATGAGATTATACTCTTAAAGGACTATAATACCAGTACTACATCTAAGAAAATTAATAATAATTCCATATTTAATATCAAGTCTGTATTCATATTCATATATCCCTGATTATCTTAAGAATGCTCTTTACAGGATTAAGAAAGAAACTCATCAGGATCCATTTTAGGTTGGCATTATATTTGGTGGCTTTGTCTCTTTACTCTCTTTTAATCTAGAGAAGGCCCTGAGAGTAGGGATTTTTTGATGGAAATGTTAAAGATAGAAGAAGAATTTTGAAATAGCTTCAAGAAGGAACAAACCATATTATCTTACCATCATGTTGTACATTTTTTGTTTCATTTAAATGAAAAGAGGGAGTAGTTCTGGGTGCTCTTGGTTTTGAAGAAAGAGAATTTTCTGTGGATTCTTGAATGCCAGTTCTTCGTAACTGATAAAAGAATATAAACCTACTTTTAAAAGTAGTACTGAATATACAATTAGGGGAATTCGGGTGAGGATATTAATAGTAAAGCTTGTATGCATATTTTAGTTTATCATGTGTTAGTTGCTTTTGATTTTTAAGAAGGTTAAACAATGCTATACAAATTTTACAGATGATCTGTTCTCAAAATATTTAATCAGGCATGTTACTTGATGAGTTAAAAAAAATAGAGAAAGGGAGCTCTGGCCAGTGGCACAGTGGATAGAGCATCATCCTGGAGTGCTGAGGTCACTGGTTTGAGCCCAGGGTCGTTGATCCTGGGGTAACCAGCTGAATCAGAGGGTGCCAGTTCCAGCCTTAGGTCAGGGCACATATGAGAAGCAATCAATGACACACCTAAGTGGCACACCTAAATGGAAATGAGTTGAAACTTCTCTCTCTCCCTTTCCCCTTAAAAAAAAAAAAAATCGAGAAAGGGAGAGCAAGAAGATTATAAAGACCAAAGCAGAGACTTTGCGTAAATATTTTAATGTTCTATTGTTAGTTTAGCAATAACAGTTTATTTTTATTGAAGTGTGCTAGGTTTGTGATCTGTTGGCTGATATAGCTTTTCTTTTTGATTGAGAAAAGTATATAGTATGTATATACTATAATTATCCTGTGTTATTAGTATTATTTTTTCCATGCCAGCATAAAGGACATTTCCTAGGACCTAATTCATAAGGATCTGTTGTAAAGTTCACTTATTGGGTATCAGTCTTTTCTACTAAGTAACTATGTGATTTTAGGGTCACTTGCTTTTTATTGTTTTGGTTTCTTCATTTAAACTTGATGAAATTGGATCAGATATCTAAGGCTTCGGTCAACTCAGAAACTCATTATTTGAATTCTTCATACATTTTATTATTATATGTATATTTTATAATAATGAAATTTTATTTGTTATTTATGAGAAGGTTCATTTAATCTTAATAAAATATATAGGAAAAAATTTAGAAAAATAACATATATTAAGAATGAAATTATGGAAATCAAAACTACTTGGCCAAAAACATTTTGGACAATTAGCAAAAATAACCTACTAAATTATGATTCATAAATTAGCAAGAATAACCTACTAAAATTATGAGTCACAAAATTACTGAAACACAATGATGTGTTTGTTTACTGGAAATTGGTAATATTTGTTTATAATTCTTGGCAATTATTTTTTTAACCAGTCTCTTCAAGTCTATGTTATTTTTTGGAGCCTCCTTGAATGAATAGTATTACAAAGATTTTAAACTGTGGTACTACATATTGGAATGCTTAGATTCTGACAGCTTTATTCCAAACAGGTATCTCCCTAACCTAGCCAGTTGTTTGCACTGTAGATTAATTTTATTGTTGTGAATTAAACTTAATTACCAGGTACAGTTTCTGATAATAACAACAGCAAGTTTTTATTGACTTCTTTTTGTGCTGAGAATGACATTACCTTTATTATTTTATTAATTCAATATATATTTATTAAGTACCTGCTAAGTATCAGTCAGTGTGCTATATTCTGGGGCAACAACACTTTAAAAAATGGAAGAAAATCTTTGTATTCATGGAGCTTACATACTAGAGCAGGGACAGACAGAATAAATAACTAAAATATAAATTATCTTATATAGAAGTAAGTACTAAGGAAAAAAGGAGTAATGAAGGAGGTAGCAGTTTTCAAGGATGGGAATAGGAGATTTTAATTTTTAAGTGACTTCAGAAGACTTCATTGAGAATTCTATGTTTGAGAAAGACCGAATGGAAATGAGTAGGCCATGCAGAGCCAGGGAGACGAGCCTTCCAGACAGGAAACAGCAAGGCAGAAGCCCTGAGATGGCAGCATGTTTGATGTTTTTCAGTAACACTGAGGAGGCTAAAGTAGAAGAGGTGAAGTCAGTGAGATAATAAACAGCTGGAGTCTCACAGGCCATCTGAGTGAGATGGGAAGCAAGCCACTGAAGGTTTTGATCAAAGAGAGACGTGATCTAATTTAAATGTTAATAATCACTTTGGCTGCTTTATTGGGTATACTTTACATGAATTCTTTTTTCTCACAACAATCCTGTAAGTTGGATTCTTATTATGATCTTCATAGAGTAAGTGAGAAAAGTGAGAGACAGAGGGGTTAAGTAATTTATTCAAGGTCACACAAAGTTTTAGGGTCAAGATTCAAGCCCTGGTAAGTTTATTAGCTTCAGAGGCTGCAAGCATATCAATTATGCTGATGTGAACCTTTTACTCACTCTTCAGCTATAAGTATTTAAAATAATTCTAGGGTTCAGTGTTTTTATAAACCTAAACTTTATGTAAAAGATTGGATATACCAATCTTTTAAAATACCGACTTACCTGATTTTCTATTTCTTTTATTTGACTATGCTGATGGTTTAATTGTCTATATTGTTCTTCCACGGTCTGAAGAAGGTCTTTGATGCTGTTATCTTGCTGTTCTACAAAAGTCTGGACATAGGTTGTAGGTTGATTAGAAGTTTCTTTCTTACTTCATTTTTCTTAAATTAGACTTTTTAATCTATAACATCACAATCTAATTTTTTTAAGTTAATTGTAGATTAGAAAAATGAATATTGGTATTTTTCTCTTGTTTGCTTCTTTCAAATAGTATATGCTTTTGTTTTTATGTTTTACTTAATATGTACCACTTCTAAAATCTGATTTCCTGAACTTAAACTACTTCAATTAAATAAAAAATAACAAAATAACAGTATTTTAATAGGATTAATTTTTACCATGTACTGTATTACGTTTATTTAAACATGGAAGAATAGCTTCAAATTATATTCCTTTAACATTTTACCTGCCTTGTATAATTTGCAATACTGTGTCTATATTTTATTATTTAATGAGAGTTATGATTTTCATCTGAAATATAAAGTTTAGTTGTTTTCATATACTATAATGTTAGGGAAACAAAAACTAACTTCAAATTATAATGGAAAATTTTATTTCCTGGAGGTTGTTTTTTTAAATAAAACAAAACAAAACTATTTCAACTAGGTAATCAAGTATTTAAAATAGCATGTCTTAAATATATTTTTAAAAGATCCACATTAAAACATAATCATAAGCACCTTATAATTTCTACTTACTTTAAGTGAAGTTACTTCTGGGTGTTCCTGAATTTCAGGTTGGTTTTTAATTAAATTGGTTAATTGCTCCTCCAAATGTCTCACTTTTTGTTGAAGTAGCATTTTTTCTTTTAGGACATTTTCAAGTTTTGAGTTGAGTTCAAGTGACATATTCTTCACTTCTTCGTTTTTGACTTGCAGTTTAGACGTAGTTTTCCTAAGTTTCTTTTCTTCTTCTTTGATTTCATTAGTTTGCAGAGATAGATCATAAAAAGACTGAT
This sequence comes from Saccopteryx bilineata, assembly GCF_036850765.1. Lineage (NCBI taxonomy): Eukaryota > Metazoa > Chordata > Mammalia > Chiroptera > Emballonuridae > Saccopteryx > Saccopteryx bilineata. Next base: position 239,388,463 of record NC_089492.1, read on the forward strand.
CAAATATATTGAGTTTTTCAAATATATCATTAATTTGGCCCTTAGTCTTATGGACAAAGTCTTTAAGACCATGTCCTAACTGAAGAAGGCCATTGGCTAAAATTTTTACATCATCTAACATAGCAAATCTTGATTTTCGCTGTGGAGATATGGAATCAACTGGTGAATAGTCTTGGTCAATTCTGGAAGATATAACTAGAGGAGCAATAAAAAGAAAGAGCTTAAACATGTACATTTTTATCTTAATTATTTAATTTCAAGCAATTTGGGGCTAATTTTCTCCTGCAAGCAGAACTAGATTTCTAATCTCTCTATATACCACTATTTGCCACATAAACGGTAAGGTTGGTAGGTGAATATAGTTAATCATTAAACTGTGTAAACTTGTACGAATGTAACCTTCCACACTGAGTTACATCAATGTTAAGTGAAATCAAAGAACGGAGCAACTAACTTCATAGGTCATTCTAAATTGTACTGTATTTAAATTTGCTATAATATTTTAAATTGCATTTTCAGTGTTATGAGATCTACCTGTTTTTTAAAGCTCATTTTAATTTGTCGTGTTAAAAATTTACACCAAACTCTTTTGAGTGGTAAATACATCATTAAAGTTGAGAAAAATTAATGAATTAAGTATGAATTTTCTAAATTGTATTTGTTTTTGTGGAAACTGTGACCTGTCCCCCAAAATAAATCCTTTCTTTGTGAAACCTTCGTCTACTTCTTTGGGTGGTATATATCAGTTCTCAGTGCTGTACTCACATGGTACTTGTATAAGCTAACATATACTTATTTATACATTGTTATTCATCACTATAATTATTTGTTAGTGTATATTTTTGCTTCAAATGATCTGTCTTAACCATATTTGTATAATATCACAGAGGCCCATATATTAAATGGCATTTCACTCCTTTTGTCCATTATATTTTATGTTTTCTATGTTCTATTTTCTTTTCTATGTACCCACTGAAAGAGCAATAGATTGTGCTCTTTTGAGGGCTAACCAGAATTAAATACTTCCAGTGTCAGAAATGATTTGCCCATTATAAAGTTTTATGATATTTGAGCTTGGTAACAATTTTGATAATATAATTTTAACAAAACCAAAATAATTTGTAGTATGTTTAACAATTAATGTTCCACTGTACTTCTTCTAACAGTGTTAAAAGGAAAAATACTTAATACTTTGGTTAAATTATAAGTGATTATCCTTTTTAAGTGTTCATATTAAGGACTTTCTGAGAAAATAAATCATCCTTTTAAAAAATTCCTTAGCTTGACAAATTAGTATAGTCAAATTGTTAGGAGTATGGGTTCTGGAAGCAGACTGTGTAACCTCATTTCATGTAAAATCAGCCCTACCTAAGAGAAATTTTGCATAAAGTTAATAGCTTTTTTTTCAAAGGGAAAAGCTTTAATATAATGAATTTCACTTTAAATTGTAAATTGTCAACTTACACTTAACAAAATGAACCATGTCTAAATTTCTACTCTTAGAAATGCCTCCTCCTGGTATAAAATAGAGATCCTTTCTTTCGGTGATTGAGAATTAAGGGCTTTTGGATATATAATATTATAGAAGAGGTATATCCATAGTGATTGAGTATGATTATAGAGAGAGATTGGCTGAATTGGAATGCTCTGCTTTTCTTCAGGTGTGTGACTCTTGGTCAGATTACTTAGCTTTTCTGTATCTGTTTTCTTGTCTGTCAAGTGAAATTAATGTCTTCTTTAATGGGTTGTACGAAGATTAAAAATTAATATTTTTAAAACACTTAGAACACTACCTAGTGCTTAGTAAATATTACATGGTATTATATATTAGCTATTTGGGGAGTAATTAGAAACAATCTACATTTATGTGTACATATTGCAATATTTTATTGGTAAAAATTACCTAATCTCATGTTAAGATGACATAAGTTGGAAAATTTTGCTAGAATCTAGGCTTTTTGAGTTTTATTCTCTTGGACCTTAACAAGGAATTAGGTCTTTTTTTTTTTTTCTTTTACTTAGAGGTGGGGAGGTAGAGAGATATACTCCCACATGCACCTCAACTGGGATCTACCCGGCAAGCTTTCTACAGGGCAATACTCTGCCTATCTGGGGCCACTGCTCTGTTGCTCAGCAACCAAGCTATTTCAGCACCTGAGGTGAGGCTATGGAGCCATCCTCAGTGCCTGGGGCCAACTTGCTTGATTTGAGTCATGGATTCAAGTCATAGCTGCAGGAGAGGAATAAAAAGAGAGAGAGAAAGAGAGAGAGAGAGAAAGGGGAGGGGTGGAGAATCAGATGGTCGCTTCTCCTGTGTGCCCTGATAGGGAATTGAACCTAGAACTTTCCCACACTGGGCCAACACTCTACTGCTGAGCCAACTGGCCAGGGCTGAAATTAATGTCTTTTTGTTTAGCCTTTATAGATGCTTTTTCTAAGTATCCAACATAGAATCATGTAAATATTTCTGTTGTTAATGGAAGTGAGGAATCTAAGTAAATAAAAATATACAAATACTTCTAATAAAGAAGAAAAACAAAAAAACGTGCTTACCATTACTAGTAATACATGTTATGGAATTATTATTGATATATAAAAGCATATGCTGAACTAGTGAAGATATTTTAATTTCCTCCCTCTCTTTTTAAAGGGAAAACTTAGCATTGTTATTATTTGTCATGAAAGGCATATTTCAAAACTTGTCTTAACTAAACCGTCTACTTTTCTGCCTTAAAACTATTGACACTGCTATTTTGTCTACTTTCTAGTTGAGGAGGAATTGAGATGGGCCAACTTCTCATCTCTGTTTACTAGAAAAATCTATTTGTTTTTAATTTATATCCCTTACAGCACTTTAGTATAATGCCTTACTTATTGGAAAAACAATAAATATTTATTGAAATAAGAAAATGATAAAGTCATAACATGGGAGTTTTCCAAGCATATATTTTACATATGGTAGATGTTAACTCCTCTTTGATATAGGCGGTTCTTTTTAGAGAAAGGAATTTGAAAAGTAGCCCCTTCCAGTACATGATAGTAACTGGAAATTAATACCAAAGAGAGACTCTGTAGAGAAATTTTCTTCCATTTGAGTGATTATACTAGAATGTTAACACTTTTTGTGCAATTTAAACAATTTCTCACTTGTAACAACAAATAGATTGGAGGCAAAGTCACATATTCTTGGTTTATAATATATTGTCTCTGGGTAGAATTATTTGGATAATTTTTTAATAGTTTGAAATGTTATTGAGTATAATTAAATAATTTGCCTATTTACAAGCTGTGGAAGAGTGTCAATGTGGGAAATATAATGGAAGTAGCAATTTTATAAGTGGTTTATATTTATCTTTCAGGGTCTCCTGAGTGCACATTGTTAAAGGCAGAATCTAATCTTTCTTTGAACTCATGCTTATTTAAATACAGCCCTGATCAAATATAACTAGTAATGTTGTAAAAATTAAAAAATTTTATGCCAAAGAAAATAAGAAACTAAGCGAAATTAGACCCTAATATAAGGATTTCTAGTTTCTAAGAACTAATATACAAAATTTTTAGCGACATAGAAATTTAGGACATTTGGCAGCCTTGTTTGAATTCCAAGCAAAGCAAAGTCCCTTATCCTCCCCCAGATTGTGCAATCTTTTGTACATACGACTTCCAAAGAAAACAAAAGGCAGTTTGGATCTTTTGACTATAGTATTCTTTTAATTGCTCTCTTTTTAACTGTGATCATTTGTTTTGAATTAATGTATTTGGTAGAAAGATTCTGAAAGTAAATGAGAAAAACATTTATAAATAGAAATGTTTATATTAACTAAAGAACAATGCCAGAGCAATTCATTAGCTCCCATTTCCTATCTATTTTTTTGGAGAATTATTTCTCCTCTGCATTGGCAGCAGGGACTATTAAAGGCATGTAAGATGCAAGATCATAAACTGGACCTGAAGTCAATGGAGAGTAATATGTGATTGTCTCATAGTAGCTATCTAAAAGTGTTTGTTATACTTAAACATATTGCTGTACATGTTTTTGAACAATATGTGGAATGTTATACCTCTTTAATCCTTGATCACATTTATACAAAAACTGCATTTATAAATATCATCCTAAGATAATATTAGAATTGTCTTTTAATTTTTTAATGTTTCAGTGCATACTCACTTATTTCCCAAAACCCTCTTGCAGAGGAAATATCATGTGATTTCAGCTCTACCCCTTATTTGGTTATATGTGAAAATTACTTAATTTTTCTGGGTCTTATTATTCTGAAAAGTTGGGATATATTTGATTGCTGTCTGTTTGAATGATTGCTCTAAGGATCAGATAAAATATTGTATTTGAAAATGATTAGCGTAGTGGCTAGCAAATATTAATAATTCAGTATTTGTTCATCTCTCTCTTTTGTGACATGTAGTAATAGTGGTTAGATATGTATTCACTATTGTGTGTACTATTGCCTTCACAGAAATCTTCTCTACATATACCCTCAGAGTCTCAATTTTGCCAATCGTCAGGGTTCGGCCAGAAATATAACAGTGAAAGTCCAGTTTTTGTATGGGGAGGATCCGAGCAATGCCATGCCGGTAAGAAATGTTCTTTACTTTTCTGTTCTTCACTTATAGTTCAAATAGATATTCTATGGGTATCAGTTGGTTGGTAGCTCTTAACTAGAAATCAATGTGATCTTGTAAACAGATTTCTAATTGCATTATGTCCTGTACAGATAGTAATAAATTTACTTGAAGTCCTATTTATTGAGGATCTGGTATATGCAAGACACTCCCAAAGATACAAAGATGAATAAGACTTGTAATATAAGGATAGAAGACAAATACATAAATTTCTAAAATAGTGACTTTGAAAAGAGTCAGTCAAAATTACCTAGGGCAGTAGTTTTCAACTTTTTTACTCTTGGGGACTAGTGCAAATAGAATTATTTCAGGGACCGCTAAGGCAGAAATCACCCTGAGCAAATTTGATTAAGATCATTGGGTCTGTAATCTTCATACAACATCAGGGTGGTTAATTCTTTTGAAGACCTACATGAAATTGCTGGCAGTGGTTGAAAAACACTGATCTAGAGAACTCTAACAAAGCACAGATGCCTTCCCTTCATCTGGGAGTCTGTGATTCTGATTCTCCTTCTTTAGAATAAAAGGCCAGGCAAGAGTCAGAACAGGCTGTGGTATACATAGTTTGAAAATGTTCTCCGGTTGATTCTACATGTCTGTTTCTTCTCATCTTTGTTGAGAAACTGGCAATAGCTTTTAACTTTGGCTGCATATCACACTCACCTATAGAGCTTTAAACACTACCAGTGCCCAGACTGAATCTCATTCCAATTAAATTATAATCCCTGGGTATGGGAACCAGGCAGGTATCAGTATTTAAAAATCTCCCCTAGGGGGTACATTTTGCAGCCAGTATTGAGAACCAAGTGTGTACTAATTGTGGAAGGTTGTTATAGGGATTCAAAGGCATAGGTTTTCATTGGTAGGAGAGAATGCCTGAAAGGTGGTGAAAATGTTAATGGCAGCAGGTCTAAATGGTGGGGGGAGGAAAGCAATTCAAGTTGGAGAATGTCCTGCAACAGAGACACAAGGGTGAGTGGTCAGTGAGCCAGAGCACTGGGAGGTAAGTCAGAAACTACGAAGATAAGTCCGGTTGAGGCCAGACTGGGGGATTCTTGACTGCCCAAATTATGCCAGTATTTGTGGGACACTAACGAATATGAGTTCCATGGTAGTCGATTTTTGGCTCAACCTGAAGTTAGTAACATATAGAATAGGAGCACAGCTGTCACTGTAGTTGTTCAACTTCTGACAGTCCTAGAGGAATGCAGATGAGCTAAGAATAGGTACATTGTTAACAGTTTTATTTTAGCTTTCTGTGATAGTCATTTGGATCAAGTTCTGATTTTCTATGAACTAGGAAAGCTGTGTCTTTTCTTCTTCCCTATTGCCCCAATTTCATCAGTGTTTTTAGACCTTGACAGAACAAGCACAGATTATTCATCTTTGTATTCTATGGCAGCTATTTCAGAGTCTTACATATAATACATGTTGAATAAATATTTGTAGAATAAACATAGAATTTATTTTTGTGGTTTGAATTAGCACTTTGTGCTCTTTACTAGCTCTTTATTTTTGCTGAAGGGATAAATGTACTCTCATAGTTGAACAGATACTGGATTGTGAAAACAGATCTTTTGTTTTCTTTTATGTGAATTGCCATATGAATTTGTTTTTGACAAATGTAATATATGTACAATAATCTGTTTTATTGTTTGCCTAACAAAACTCCTTGTCTTAGCATCTACCTGGCCTCCTCTACAGAGCCCTAGCTGCATCCAGCCACATTGGCAGTTAGACCACTCCCTCTTTTGGTGCTGCCATAGCATCTTCTCACTTCTTTTATGGGCCTTATCGCTTTATGATTATATGTTTATTTCTTCATCGTGTCCACTAGAGTGTGAGCTCCTTGAGGGCAGGGACCATGTCTTACTCATATTTATATCTTGATGCCTATTGTAGTGCTTGGCACATAATTGATGCTCAGTTCATATTGATGAATGATGTTAAATGGTCAAAAAAGGAACACTTTCCACTGTGTATCATTCATTTTGTGGAAATGAGTTACTTTGTGAAAAATGATAGCTTCTCAGAGGGAAAAGGCACTGTATTCCTTTGTGTATTATTACCCATGTAAAATATAATGCTTTTATGTTTATGTGAGTGGCTAGTTTGAAGGAGTATATAAACAGACACATTTTGTTTATTTTTTAAAAAAAGAACAAAGATAATTGTTTTTAGCATATAATGTCAATATGATAAAACCATAAACTCTAAGTCTGGCCCCGGAACATTTTATAAAAACAGTATTCTTAGCAAATTGATGAAATTAGAGTTATCTAGGAGAGTCGTAATTCTTATACTTTACATACTCTTAAAATAAAAGAACCTGCTTGAAATACTGCAAAAGGAGACAAAATACCTGTTAATATGTTCTTTTTTATTTTGAAATGGTGCCAGTTAATCCCTTTGTGTAAGGAAAATACTGGGGGATTTATCAATTGTATTGATGGAAGTGTGATGACATGTCTACATTCCTATTCATGCCTTTGTAGAGATGGCTGGCCAGATGTAAGAGTTTAATCTATGGCTAGATAATATTGCAAGCCTGCCTCACGAGAATCATAGCTATGACCGTGATGTCATTAAGCCATTGTTCTAATCAGCTGCCCTAATTAACTACTGCTTGCTGTTAGAATTCAAGAGGCAGATATATAAGACTATTATTTTACTGCTAACCCTTCTCCAAAAGTAGTAATGCATTTTTTTAATGTGGTGGATTTTTTTTTATCATGTATAAGAATGTAAAATGGAGCTTCCCCTCCATTGTAGAGTAGCTTGCAGGGAAAACTGGAAGCAAAAGATACCTAAAACAGGATTTTAAAATATCATTTATAAATAATATATATTTGACTTTCAGAATGGCTGCTGTGTTAGTGGAGAAGCCCCCAATTTGTAGCCCCCAAGTTGTCACCATTCTAGGACCATATTTCTTATCTAAATTCCAAATGATGTGCTACATCCAGATTTTAAAATGAATTCTTCACCTTCTTAAAAAAAAAAAAAGAAATGTACTTTTTTGCCTAATAAATATAAATATAATGAATAGAAAATTTTTGAATGTTTGAATGTCAGATCATATGGGTCTATAATTGAAAAGAAATTTATAATTAAGCAATTGAACTTATTAATGAATGTCAGTCAGTAGGCACATTGTTCTTCACTGGGCTGATTTTGCCCATTGTTCTCAAATAGTTATTAAACCAGACAAATCCTTACATAGATATGAAACATCCAGCATTTATTACAACAAAGTTTCAACATGCTGTTATTTGTTACAGGTAATCTTTGGTAAATCTAGCTGTTCAGAATTTTCAAAGGAAGCCTATACAGCCGTAGTATATCATAACAGGTACTGAATTCAAATATTTCTTTCAAAGTTACTCACTTCTCAGTGGCATTGTGAGCACTCACGTTAGTGTGTTTACCAAATGCTTTGCTGCACTGAAGGTGCAAACTCAAGACAGCTGACATCAAAGTTATAATTTTCAACATGTAGGACTACATTTTCCAAAGACATCTCAAATATAAGACTTTATACACAAAACATCTTTTCTATCAAATTCTCTGATCCTTTCATTTTTATTATATTACTATTGATTATCTTTGTGGCTACTGGTCCTTTGGTCTTTACCTATTATATTCTCCTAACACTTTGTAGCTTTACTTAACTCTGCTGAGCTTGAACTCATTAGTCAGTTAAATTGATGGTATTTTTAAATCAGAGGATTCTTTTAGTCTTGTCATTTTTCTTCTTTGAGAAATTGTTAACTTTGGATTACCTTTAATTTCTGCTTCTAGTCTTTCTTTTTTGACTGAACACTGTTGGATAAAAAGCACAAAATTGTACCAGTCAGGACTATCACAGATTATTTTCTCATGATGGGGCAATAGCAATTAATTTGATCTTCTTTCAGCCCCACAGATTACTCTTTGGCAATCTTTTTGTCATCACTTTTTACACTCTCTCTCATTGTGCAATAGTTATTTTGTTTTTCTCCCCCTTCCTCTAGCTCCTACTTCTTTTCTATTTGGTTTACTCCTAGCTTTCCTACTTGACTGAGTCCATCCCACTTGAGATTCATCAACATTTCTGCTCTTTACCTCAGATTGTCTTTGCACTGACCTGCCTTTTCTTCTGTTCCAAAGGCAGTAATGGCCCACACCCTGCTCTGTGTGAATCCTTTTACTTCTGTCCTCAATCTTATCCAGCTTCTTCCAGAATATGCCTTCATCAGTTATTTCTTCTTTTGCATCATCAGTCTCCTGTTTCATTAGCTCCATCTCTCATTGTCAAAAAGAAGCTTAAGTTTCTTATTCTTAAAAAACAAAGTAAAAGTCTTTCTGCAGTGCTGATGTGGTTTTTCCTTGCCCTCCTTAAAACTTTCTTCTTTCTCATCTTTATTTATGGTCCTCTCTCAGTTTTCTTCTATATCTTTGAATACATTTTTCTTCTATATTAATTATTTTAATTATTTCTTTTAAAAGTTGACATTCCACACAAACCACTAAGGTTTTGTTCTTAACCCTTTTCTTTCTATAAAATTCTCTCTCTAAATAATTTTATATGTATTTTTCAGAGCTACATTCAATAAAAATGCTCCTGCTTTTACCTTTAGTTCACAACTTTTATTTTCAGTTATAACCTTCTGTCTGAGGTACAGACATGTATTTTCAGTGCCTGTTGGGCATGTTCATTTGGGATCTCTGCTGCCTTCTCAGTTTCTAGGTGTTTATTCCTGACCCTCTTCCAGACCCTATTTCTATCTGTTAATAGTACCACCAATTTTCTGGTTATTCTGACTCAAACTTTAAGACATCCTTGCCTTCTTTTCTTTAAAATTCAATCATCTTTTACATCTTGACTTTTTCTGCCTCATCACTCAGCATGTTCTGTGCTGTCCTGTTTCTGGACATTTCTTTGATCTTTATTTCTATTATATACTGATTCCCTCTACTTACTGACCCTTTATCATTCTTTAATGGCCACATTATATATCTCTTCCAAAATACAATCCCCTGATCCAAAATTTTAAGTAATTTGTTGAACTCTGTTCTCAAAGTATTTAACCTTATAACCTTTATACCAGAGGTTGGCAAAATTCCCACACAGGACCAAATAGTATATATTTAGGTCTTGTGGGCCATATGGCCGCTGTTGTACTACTCAGTCCTGCTGGTGTAGTGCAAAAGCAGCCATAGACAGTAAATAAAGTTGCAACTGAATGAGCATGGCTATCTCCCAATAAAACTTTATTTATGGACACTGAAATTTGAATTTCGTATATTTAATGTGAAATTAAAGGTCTACCGGAAAGTTCTGTCCATTTTTAGAATAAAACAAAATACAAATTTTTTTACTGTCAATAAACTTTATTAAATAATATATTTCCACACCAATCCTATCTTCCGAATATGGTCTGAAATGGTTTGCTGAGCTGAATTAAGCCTTTCTGCGATCTCCAATGTTGTCAGAAAAGGATCTTGCTCCAACATGACTTAACAACATCGTCATCGATCAAAGATGGTAGCCCAGAACGTGGCTTATTAGAAAGGTCGAAATCACCTGTTTCGAATTTTTCGAACCATCTTCTGCATGTCCTATCAGAAACTGTACCTTCACCAAACACTTTCAATAAATTTCTACATGCTTCTGTAGCATTTATTCCTTGTTGAAATTCGTAGAAAATACAGTAGTGTAAATGAACTTTATCAGTAGCCATGGGTACACTATTGCTTCACACATAAGACTAATGTGAATCAATTTTGTTTTAGTTAATTTGCTACATCAGTAGGTATACATTAAGTGATAAAAATAGAGAGGCACACATGTGCCAAATAAACATGTGCTTATGTGTCGAAACTTGTTGTGATAGAAACGGACAGAGCTTTCTGGTAGACCTTATATTATTCTTTGTTTTTTTTTTCAACCATTTAAAAATATAAAATTCATCCTTAGTTTGTAGTTTATACAAAACCAGGCAGTTGCTTGGATTTGGCTGGTGGGCAGTAGTTTGTCAACCCCTACTTTATAGGATAGCTTTTGTTATACATGTATCTTATTTATATTTCTACTAAATTATGTATATATTTTAGAGTAATTATTTTTTTCTGTTCATCTTTAAAACCACCACAAAAGTTATACACTGCCTAACCTAAAGGAGGTTCACTTGCTGATGAAGAACTAGTAGATGTGTAATTTTCCATAACAGACTTCACATAATACAATTTGAGGAAAGACATGAGCTGTAAAACTCAATACAAGGAAAGATATTGATAAAGAAACTAGTAATTTCTAAAAGTATCTCAGTTTGTGGCTCAGTATTTTTGTTGCTCTTAGCATTAGTAGAATTAAAATGACAGTACCATCTAACATTTTTAGTAAATTCAATTTTTTCCTATTTCGGTGATGACTAGTGAGATTAGTGATAAAATATATAGCATCTTTTATCCATCAAGTTCTCAGATAGCTAGTACTAGCTATCTTTCTTGCGGGTATTAAAAACCTTGTTTCACTATTTCTGTGATTGAATCTATATCAATTAGCATTTTAGAGGCTTATTTGAGAAGGATATTTGACCTCTTAGCATCAGAGAAAAAAAATCCTAATTAGTTTTTGGTGGGACAGCTTTCACCTTAAAGGTAGTTGGAGTTGCCTGACCTGTGGTGGCACAGTGGCTAAAGTGTCGACCTGGAACGCTGAGGTCGCCGGTTCAAAACCCTGGGCTTGCCCAGTCAAGGCACATATGGGATTGATGCTTCCTGTTCCTCCCCCCTACTCTCTCTTTCTCTCTCTCTCTCTCTCTCTCTCTCTCTCTTCTCGGTAAAAAAAATGAATAAATAAAGTCTTAAAGGTCGTCGGAGTAATATGGTTTGATGCATTTCCATTGAAGATAACTGAGAGATACTAATTGAACATGGAAGGTTGGGATGCTAAGGTTCTATCCCTTTTAAGCTTGTATCATAAACAGCAGCCTTGCTTTGCTATAAAATTCTCAGTGAATATTAAAATGAAAATTCCATTGGTTTGATCAAATATGCTATTTGCTGTATGCTTATAGTGTCTAGAAGCACTTCTGAAATATGGGCAAAAAGTAATTTGTGGGTGTTCCCTGGCTTGCTTGTTTGTTTGTTTGTTTGTTTCTCTCTCTCTCTTTCTTCTTTCAGCTGCTAGTCAATATATTAGGCATGTTTTGGTAACATTATTTATTTGGCAGTGAGATAATTGATATAAGACATTCTATAGAGAGCCCCACTTGATACTAAGTTGTATAAAGATACCTTTTTTCTTTTTTACAAAAGGATAATACAAGTTAGTCTTAATTTGAAGCTCTACTCCTATAAAAGAAAATTTTTTTCTATAGTATAATTTTAAAATATATACTTATATAAATTTTTATTATTGTTTTATGTGATGTGTATCAGAACTGGTTTATAATTATAGAAAGCCTTGCCCTAGTCATCTCTTTTATAGTTTCCAATCTAATAAAAATCTCAGCATCAAAGTAACAATTATTAATGAATTTTCAAATAATAGGAGTGCTTAGCCCATTAATAAAAATGGGAGGAGAATTTTCAGAAACAGTGACAGCTCCCTCATCTGAAGTAAGAGTTAGTTACTTATTTGGGTATAAAGAAAAATATTTGGACTAGAAGAAAAATTAAGCATGAATCCTAAAATTATTTTAATATTACTCAAATATACAAATGCAATAATTATTTATTTTGAAAAAATTACTATTGATCTTTTTTTTTGTATGAAGGTCTCCTGATTTTCATGAAGAAATCAAAGTTAAACTTCCTGCTACTTTAACTGACCACCATCACTTGCTTTTTACTTTTTATCATGTTAGTTGTCAACAAAAACAAAATACTCCTCTTGAAACTCCTGTTGGATATACAGTAAGTGTATTTTGTTAAACACTTAGCTCTTATCTCTTAAATATTATACTTATTTCTAGGATCAAGTTGGTATAATATTTTTTATCTGATTCTCCACATTGGTTAAGAAGAGTCACTGTAACAAAAAAATGCTTATTAATATAATTAATTGACTGACATGTCTAAACGCTTATGTGTTGGTCCTGATATACCCAACAGTACAGTATGAATAGTTTCGGTTTTAAGGGTTCTCCAGAAAAGAATAGTTTCAATGTAAAATGATTTAAAAATACATTTAGCAATTATATACTTTTAAGTAAATACAATTTTACTTTAATTAAAGGCATTTAAACCCTTGAGTATTTTTTTTAAAAATCATTATGATCAAATTGCAAAACTGAACCTAAGGTGAAGGACATTATAATAATATGCTATTACAATTTTGTCAGAAAAATCATACCTCGATTCAAAAGAGAAGAGTCAATATTATATTTATTTTTTGTCTATTGCTGTTTGTGACATGAATTTTGCTAAATGAGAGAAAATAAATTTATGTTCATACTTTAAAATATTTTTCAAAATATTTGAATGTACATTTCACCAAAGATGATACATAAAGAGCCATTAAACACAAGAAAATATTTTTAACATTATTAATCACTAGAATATTGTAAATTAAAACCATTACACACCTGCTAGAATTGTTAAATTTCAAAAGACTAACCATACCAAGTATGGGTGAAGATATGGAACAACTAAAATTCTACATTGCTGATGGTAGTAATATCTACCACATTAGAAAAGACTTTGGCTTTTTTTTTTTTATAATTGGACATATAGTCATCATACAATTTCGCAATCCTACTTCTAAATATTTACCCAAGTGCAGTGAAAACATATGTTCACACAGAGACTTATACACTATGTTCATTCCTGCCTCATTCATAAGGGTCAAAAATTTGAAAGCAACACAAATGTCCATCATTAGGAAAATGGACTAGTATATCCGTTGAATAGAATGCTATTCAGAAGAAAATACTTAGAATTACTGATATATACATCTTGTGAATGAGTCGCATAAGCATTTTGCTGAGTGAAAGACAACAAACCACAGAACAGTATATACTGTATGATTCCACTTATATAAAATCTTAAGGTAGAAAAGCTAACCTAGGGTTACAGAAAACAGTTTAGTGTTCCCGGGATCATAGTTGGGGAGAAAGAGAATAGATGTAAAGGGGAAGTTTTGTGGGAAAATTTTGAGACTATGGAAATACTTAATATTCTTAAAATGTTTTTTTTATATTTATATCTAATCAAAAAATTTTTTTCTTATTTACATTGACGCTATTAGCCCAGTTTAAAATTGATACACTTTGTGGCCTTTTTCTACTGCCAACTTTCCCTTGGCTAATAAGGACTTTCTAGAGATTTAAATACTGCATAGTTAGTACTAATAATATCTTATGGAGCATCTTTAATAAAATATTGTCAGGGAATCTTTGGAGAAATTATGAAGTCACATAATTAAATAATTAAATCCCTTCTGTGCTTGGAGATATGAAACAAATGTGGCTCATATCAAGTTTTTAAAATAAATTCTCCAAATAATTACTTTTTTAACAAATATATTTGATGAATATTGTTTCTTTTTTATTTAAAAGTGGATACCAATGCTTCAGAATGGACGATTAAAGATTGGGCAGTTCTGCCTACCGGTCTCACTGGAAAAACCACCACAGGCTTATTCTGTACTGTCTCCTGAGGTCAGTATCTCTCACGTTGAAATTCTCCAGGTTGAATGAAATGGGTTTTTCATTACAAAGATTTTTTTTCTCAGATAATATTGTGCAATTCTATATATATGTATATTGATAATTAAGTAATAATATTTTTTCTCATAATTAAAATTATAGAATGCTTAGCTTTTATTCTATTTTTAAAAATACACATATAGTCATTTTATTTATTTATTTATTTATTTATTATTCTTTTGTATTTTTCTGAAGTTGGAAACGGGGAGGCAGTCAAACTCCTGCATGCGCCCGACCAGTATCCACCTGGCATGCCCACCAGGGGGTGATGCTCTACCCATCTGGGCATCACTCTATTGCAACCAGAGCCATTCTAGCGCCTGAGGCAAAGGCCATGGAGCCATCCTCAGCGCCCAGGCCAACTTTGCTCCAATGGAGCCTTGGCTGCGGGAGGGGAAGAGAGAGACAGAGAGCAAGGAGAGGGGGAGAGGTGGAGAAGCAGATGGGCACTTCTCCTGTGTGCCCTGGCCGGGAATTGAACCCAGGATATAGTCATTTTAAATCAAAATAATACATGAAATAGAAACTCAGAGAAATGATAAATTTGGAGAATTTTTATATTGTAACATGAGAAGCTTCTTTAAATAAATCTTTTTTTTAGGAGATAATACTTAAGTAAAAGGCTGGAGAGAGGAGAACAAATTTCATTTTAATTTTTTAGAATCATTTTGTAATTGAAGACCATGTATGTGAAAATAAAGTAGCTGTCAACATACTACTTTAAGCAGCTTTGTGACTTGAAGGAAACAAAAACATTGGA
Source organism: Saccopteryx bilineata (assembly GCF_036850765.1). Taxonomy (NCBI): domain Eukaryota; kingdom Metazoa; phylum Chordata; class Mammalia; order Chiroptera; family Emballonuridae; genus Saccopteryx; species Saccopteryx bilineata. Next base: position 239,403,556 of record NC_089492.1, read on the forward strand.
AAAAATCTCACTCAGGAATCACAGTTGTCACTGTTCAAAAACCAAAGTGCCCTTTGAGGGAACTACTACATGAGGAGTAACAATGCCACTTAATGCTTTAACCATAACTATAAACATTAACCTGATATATGTATTATGAATGATGCTCTGGTGGTATTTATTTTCAGAATATTATTTGGAAAGTATTAACAAATGAATTAATATTGTTTTATTTATTTATTTATTTATTTATTTATTTATTTTTGAGAAAGAGAGAGGGACAGAAGGGATAGACAGGGAGAAAGATGAGAAGCATCAATTCTTTGTTGTGGCACCTTAGTTGTTCATTGATTGTTTTTTCATGTGTGCCTTGACCATGGAGGGCTCCACCTGAGCTAGTGACCCCCTTACTCAAGCCGGTGACATTTGGGCTCATGCCAGTGACTTTGGGCTCAAGCCTGTGACTTTTAGGCTGAAGCCAATGACTATGGAGTCCTGTCTATGATCCTATACTCAAGCCAGCAACTCTGCACTCAGACTGTTGAGCCCACGCTCAAGCTGATGACCTTGGGATTTCAAACCTGGGCCCTCAGCATCCCAGGCCAATGCTCTATCCACTGTGCCACTGCCTGATTGTATTGTTTGTATTAAAAAAAAAAGAAGCAATATAATGCTTTGAGCTTATTTCTTACAATTATCTCACTCTGCTATAGCCACAGAGCACAGCCTTCGCTGTCCTTCGGACATGAAAAGAGCGTTCCTGTAACGAGCTCTATGCACCTCCCCGGGCTGGCAATGCTTTCTCATGGGCCTGCTTCTCCATTTCATTCCGATAGCCACTTCAGTGCCACCTTCAGAGAGGTTGTCCCTACCTGTTTTAAGTAGTAGCCTTCACCATGTTTTATCTCATTGCTTTGCTTTTATCCTCTTAATACTTACCATTGATTTTATAGATTATGCATCTTTGTTTATCTATTTATTATCTATAGAATATAAATCCATGAGGACAGGGACTTTTTCTTGTGCACTGCTGTATCTACAAGAACTTAGAATACTGCTTGGTTCACAGTTGGCAGTCAATAAGTATTTATTAAATAAATGAGAAAAGATGGTAGGAATTAAAAATATGACTCTCCCCCCTCTTCCCATATCAATCACTGAGTTTTCCAGTGACACATTTTTTCAGAAAAATAAGTTAGTCTTCTGCCAGAGGTAGCATTATTTTTCAAAAGGAAATATTTTAAAAGAAAATATGATTTTATGGAAGTTGTATATTTGTTTTTATTTGTTTTGCAAATGAATGGTCAGCTTTCTAAAAGGGGGCTGGTGGTTTCTTTCTAGCTATGTTGTGTATGCTCATATGTAAAGAACATCGTGATGATTTGTAATTGACTATAGACAGATGTATGGCTGATTGATATGTGAAATAAACTGGTTAAGTACTTACACTTGTTTATTTTAATTACTATATTAAAAGGAAAGTCTATCTTAGCATTATTATTATATTTAAAGAAAAGTAAATATTATTAGTTTTAGTACTTAATTTAAAATATCTAAGAGATAAGTATTTAAACATTCAACCTTTATAGGTCATTGCCCAGTGCAGTTTAGTATTTACTCTCCTGGCTGAGTTTGAGCTTTATTTGATTCAGAAGGTCAGAGACCTTCTGATATGTATTAACTTAAATAGTTCTTTGGGCCCTAGAATATGAAGCTTGGCATAGGAGTATGCTTAAATACTGATAAACTAATTTCTATAACCAGTGAACTATTGTTTTATGATATGACTTAATGATGACCATTTCCAGTGATCAGTGGTCATTTTCTTCTTAAAACTGGGTAAAACTGTTGGCTCTGCAGTAGAACATTGGCCCGGCCTATGGAAGTCCCAGGTTCGATTCCCAGTCAGAGCACACAGGAGAAGCGCCCACCTGCTTTTCTACCCTTCCCCCTCTCCTTTTTCTCTATCTCTCTCTTCCCCTCCTGCAGCCAAGGCTCTATTGGAGCAAAGTTGGCCCGGGCAGTTAGGACAGCTCCATGGCCTCTGCCTCAGGCACTAGAATGACTCCTGTTGCAACAGAGCAATGGCCTAGATGGGCAGAGCATCGCCCCCTAGTGGGCATGCCAGGTGGATCCCAGTCAGGCACATGCGGGAGTCAGTCTGCCTCCCCGTTTCTCACTTGAGAAAAATACAAAAATACCCACCCCCCCAAAAAAAAACAAAAACGGTAAAACAGAAGAAAAATCTTTGTGTGGCTTTGTTTCACCTCATCTTCTTGGTTGTTAACTGTTTGCCCCTCAAATATTCATGTGCTTTTCATTCTGAACCTGTGAGCACTCTTCTTAGGCAGGACCATTGGTTGCAGTGCATGTGAACGGTACTCCCAAAATTAGGTATAGTGTAGAACTTGTACAAGATTAAGATGCTCTTGACTTTTACTGTTAGTTGATGAATCCTAAATCTGGATCTCTGTTCATCCATTGTTTGCCAGTTATTTGTCTGGTAAATTAAAATGCCCAATGATGTCTCTAGTAGGATGTTCCACAGATAACCTTAAGCATAAACTGTCATCTATACAGTGAATGGTTCAGTAGTAAAAATAATGATACACAGTAGATTTTAATATCCCAGTAGGATATTTATACTAAAACATAAAAACAAACAATGTAGCAACAACCAAACTTAGTATGTAGCTTATTAATCAGTAATTGTGTAGAAAATAGTTTGGAAAATATACATCAAATTAAGCAAAGTTAGTTCTTGAAGGGGTGAGGGGTTGTAAGAGTTTTTGTTATTTTAAGCCTAATATACTTTGAACAGCAGTGTAGCATAAATTCCAGGGTTTAACTATTGGCTCCACCACTTCCAGTTGTGGGACCTTGGGTAAATTTCTTAATCTCTGCTATGGACTGAATTATGTCCCCAATTCGTATGTTGAAGCCGTAACCCCCACATGTGACAGTAGTTGGATATTTGGCTTTTGGGAGGGAATTAAGTTTGGATGAGGTCATGAGTGTGAGGCCCTCATGATAGAATTAGTTATAAGAAGAGACACCAAAGAGCTAGCGCTCTCTCTCTCTCTCTCTCTCTCTCTCTCTCTCTCTCTCTCTCGAACACAGTGAGAAGGAAGCCATCTGTAAGCCAGGAGGAGGTTCTCACCAGACACTGACCATGTTGGTGACTTGATCTTGGACTTCCAGTCTTCAGACTGTTAGAAAATAAATTTCTGTTGTGCTTATAATAAAGGGTCATGTTGATGACTGAGTGATTTAATGGTATGCAAAGCATTTAGAATGGTGCCAGGCATATAAAAATATAAGTAGTGTTTGCTATTGTTATATGCCAATTCTTTTACCACACTGCTTGTTAGAATATTTTAAGACAGCAGTTCTTACTTTATCAAGCACCAAAATCACCTGGAGAGTTTGTTCTAACACAGTTGTTGAACCTTACTCTCCCTTGCCCCAGTTTCTGATGCAGTAGATCTGAGTTGGGGGTTAATTATTTACACATCTAACAAGTGCCCACATGATGTTTGTGTTGCTTATCCTTAGTTCAAACTTTGAGAATTGCTATTTTTGAAGAAGTATGTGCTCACATTTGACTTCTGTATCCTATTTTTTTATATATAACTGAAAACAGTATTTCAGGATGAAAGAGCTAGTACTGTTTCTTGCTTTAAGTAGTTTAAATTCACCAGCTTTTCCCCCCAAAATATTTCTAAACCTATATTTCTTACCCCAGTAGAGATATTGCATTTTCTACCTATCTGTGTTGAATTACTTAACAGGGAGATAATTTTATTTGGTGTTCTATTCTACACATAAAAATATATAAAAATATGGAAAAGAAATCCCTCTTTTTTTCTTTAATTTTTTTAGCTGAGACTTTCTATTTTTGTCATTTGTTTCATGGATATTCATAATTGCTAGTTGAAGTTTTTTTTTCTTTATTTTAAAATGATAGCTGCTATCAAATCTGTCCAACATCTGTGTCGTCTTAGAATTGGCATCTATTGTCTTTTTCTCATTTAAGTTGATACTTTCCTGGTTCTTTGTATGGTGTGTGACTTTTTTTATGGTATTGGGAACATTATGGATATTACAACTCTAGATCTTATTTATGTTTTAGCAGTGGGGTAGGGACTATTGCCCGCTTAAATGTCTACATTCCTCATGCCGCAATATGTTGGGGCCAGGGGTTCTTATGGGGTCGAGGTGGGATTTCAGGCTCTCTAGTAGACCTCTGATGACACTTCTCTGACTGTGATGGGGAGGGGGCACCTTGTTACTGCTTTCCTCTGGGCCTCTACTGACATCACAGTTGGTGGGGGTAATACTGGACTAGAATCAGATCCCCTACCTCTGATAACCATCAATGTGTGTGGGAAATGGTGAGGATCGTGCACCTCATTACAGCCAGCTAAGGGTGGACACCCAGGTTCCCCATTCAGCTTATGGAGAGGAGGTGGTACTGCCATTTGTTTCTGTCAAAGCAGGGCAGTTATTGGCTGTGACTAAAGAGAGCAGCTTTTCTTGGAGCTTTTCCTGTCTGCTCCTTTTGGCCCTTCTGGCTCATCAGCTTCTATAGCACCTAGTCTAGGGTATATGAGGCAAAAATAAAACCCAGGGAACACCGCCTTATAGGTCCTCCCATTCTGGGGTCCCTAGCCTGCCTGCATTCTTCTGTCCACCTTTCAGTCTTTATGTTTATTTTATGTATCATGTTCAGGGATTTTTTAGCGGTACTTAGCAGGAAGAATAGAGAGAACTGATGTAATTGCTTTTAAAAGTAAGATTTTATTATATAATTTCAATTAATTCATCACCAAAAAAAAAAGTTTTCTCATTTTTAAAATGGATTTCCTTGGCTTGTGAGTATTTTAAAGCCCTCTTAATGAGCCCTGGCCGAATACCGTAGTTGGTTAGAGCACTGTCCCCACATGCAAAGGTTGCAGGTTCGATCTCCAGTCAGAGCACATAGAGGAGCAGATCATTGTTTTTGTCTGTCTCTTCCCACCTTCCTGTCCCATTGAAATCAATAAATAAATTTTAAAGAAACATAACAAGTGTTTAAAATAAAGGAAATAGATTATTATAAATCATTAAAGTGATATTGTGGACATGAAAAGAGATTCAAAATGTAATATGTGTAGAAGGGGTTGCAAAAAATATCTTTGTGGCCCTGGCTGGTTGGCTCAGTGGTGGAGCGTCGGCCTGGCGTGCAGAAGTCCCGGGTTCGATTCCTGGCCAGGGCACACAGGAGAAGCGCCCATCTGCTTCTCCACCCCTCCCCTTCTCCTTCCTCTCTGTCTCTCTTTTCCCCTCCCGTAGCCAAGGCTCCATTGGAGCAAAGATGGCCCGGGTGCTGGGGATGGCTCCTTGGCCTCTGCCCCAGGCGCTGGAGTGGCTCTGGTCGCGACAGAGTGACGTCTTGGATGGGCAGACCATTGCCCCCTGGTGGGCTTGCCGGTTGGGCGCATGCGGGAGTCTGTCTGACTGTCTCTCCCCGTTTCTAGCTTCAGAAAAATACAAAAATATATATTTTTTTGTTACCACTTATGTAAGGATGTGTATAAAAAGATATTTGTATAGAGGAGGATTTGGAATTATATAAAAGAATATGTTGCTGGGAAGATAGAATTTTGAGTGTATATTTTCTGCTTTTTACTCTTTGAGCCTTTTAATTATTTTGTAGGAAACACTAATTTTGTAATAAGAATAATACATATTTTCCACTTACTTACAATGCATAAAAACATATTTCACAAAGTATTTATTCATTGAGATATTGTAATGTTTAAATTTGTTTTCACAGTTCATAATCAATTTGGGCACATGTGATCATTGAATTTTATATCTTACAGGTTCCTCTACCTGGCATGAAATGGGTAGACAATCACAAAGGTGTTTTTAATGTTGAAGTTGTTGCTGTTTCATCCATTCATACACAAGTAAGTGAGTTTTAATTTTTACAATCAAATTTCACTTGAATGAATTGAACTTATTGTCTAGTACTTAAAATCAGTTTTGTTATTTGCTGTAGAACTTATGGGAGTATAAGTCACGTTAAAATTGCGTAGATTTAGAAGTTATTTTTTATCATCAAAATGTTAATGTCAACAAAAGCAAATACTTTACTTTTCAAAATGTTATTAACTTCATTTTGAACAATTAAGTGATTTTTCTCCCTGAGTTTCTGGTACATAGCAGTACTTTAGAGTTCAAAGTGTATCATCCAAAATATTTCATTTCTTATAGGCTCAAGTATTTCAAATGGAAAGAGTTCTTGGGGATCATTTACTCCATATTCTTCACTGTATTTTTCAAAAAAGCCAAGCTCTCCCTAAAGCCTTTACATGTACTCATTCTATAGCTGAAATGCTTTTTCTCTTGACCTTCATTTGACCTCTCTTCATTAAGGCTTTTCCTTACCTCAGAGAGGCCTTCTCTGGTGACTCTTTTTTTTCATTTTTCTGAAGCTGGAAACAGGGAGAGACAGTCAGACAGACTCCCGCATGCGCCCGACCGGGATCCACCCGGCACGCCCACCAGGGGCGATGCTCTGCCCCCCAGGGGGGGGTGCTCTGCCCATCCTGGGCGTCGCCATATTGCGACCAGAGCCACTCTAGCGCCTGAGGCAGAGGCCACAGAGCCATGCCCAGCGCCCGGGCCATCTTTGCTCCAATGGAGCCTTGGCTGCGGGAGGGGAAGAGAGAGACAGAGAGGAAAGCGCGGCGGAGGGGTGGAGAAGCAAATGGGCGTTTCTCCTATGTGCCCTGGCCGGGAATCGAACCCGGGTCCTCCGCACGCTAGGCCGACGCTCTACCGCTGAGCCAACCGGCCAGGGCTCTGGTGACTCTTAAACACAGCAGCCCCATTTCTCTGTATTGTCTTACCCTGCACTTAACACTGCCTTTTGCTTTCAAGCACTCTCGCACTTTCACTTTCTCTCACTCTTTCTGTGTGTGTGTGCATGTGTACATATACATACATATACATTTGTTTATTGGTTCTCTCTCTCGTTACACTGTAAGTTTCCTTGAGGTCAGGGATATTGCTGCCTGTCAAAGAAAGAGAATTCTGTTAAAGGACCTTACAATAGGGGGAATGTAAAAATAATTCCAATGCAATAAAAAATAGTACTGTTAGTTGTATGAACTAAATCCAGTATAGAGGAGAGAGTTGTCTGTTTTGCTGGGAACTGAGGCGTTGCATTGGTAACTAGGTTTTTACCACACATGGAGAAGGTAGGCCATTTGAAGGTAAAAAGCAAGTGCAAAGAGACAGTAATCTGTTTACAGATGGGCAAATACCATCTGGTGTGAATGCAATTAAAAGTGCATGGGAAATCATGATAGATGAGTGTCGTAGACCAGACTGATAACAGATTATGAAGGAACTTGAGTACTTTAGAGTTTAGAGTCCAGGTAGATGGTGATTTCTAACCTAAATAGGAAACTTGAAAGAAGTATCTTTGGGAGCTTGCTAAGGGGGAGCCATCCTTATTAGTACGAACCTTTCTAAAATCCAACTTCCCAAATGCCCGCCAAAGCTTACCCTTGTGAGCAGACCTTTCCAATGATAGTAGTCTAAGTTCCCTATGTTAACTCTTTTCTGCACAGTGAGATAGGGAAAAAGAAGAAAACCTAGCACTTGTACATTATGTTTTAAAACAATAACGAGAAAAGGCTTTAGTTAGCAGTCCACAGGTAGATCCCAGTTAAAGAATGGCTCCAGTGGATTTTTTCCACTTCTGTTACTGAATTTGTCCTATGTTTCCCGTAGTTCTTATTCTTCTGATAATGATAAGAGTGACGTTGAAACATATTCTTTCCCTTAATAGAAGTATTTTTGGTATCACAATATGTGTGTTCTTAAGTAAACAGGTACATTATTTTTCATGCTTTATTTTATTCCTATAATCATTGTTAGTTTTCTCTTCTTTTATTTTTTTTAATTCATTTTGAGAGAGAGATAGGGAGAGAGAGAGAGAGAGAGGAAGGGAGGGAGGAGCAAGAAGCATCAACTCCCATATGTGCCTTGACCGAATAAGTCCAGGGTTTTGAACTGGTGACCTCAGCGCTCCAGGTCGACGCTTTATCCACTGCGCCACCACAGGTCAGGCAGTTTTCTCTTTTTAGGGTTGGTAATATATTTATATTTTACTCCTGACTTTGTTTTTGTGGAGGCAGATCCCTATGTTGTCTTTATGTGACAAAAAAGGATTTGGGACAATATATGTTATATAGATGATTTAGAAGTTATATAATGTAGGGGAAGAATAAAGTAGAAATTGGCTATGTAGTACCCTGGCCTTCACAGTCGTGATGACTAATACTCAAAAGTATATAAATTTTGTAACTATGTAAAACAATTTCATCATGTATTGTAATCTTTTTTAAAGGATCAATTGAAGACAATAAATGTTTCATAGGATGTTTTATACTTTGCTTATAGGTCTCTAAAATTTATTGGATATATAGCTAGAACTCCATAGAATTATTTCTCACTCATTTAAAACATATATATATATTATAACAATATTAGAATTATAAATGTGAAGTTGTTCAGCATTACAAACTTTTCTTAAAATGTATTTTCATTGTTAACTAAGTGAAAGTTTTCCCAGTGTTCCAACAGGCTTTTGCTCACATCTCATTGGTTAGCACTATAGCACATGATCATCTTTAGGTACACTGGAGGCTGGGAGAGCAAGCATGTAGTCTGGGACTAGGCATTTACTGCTTTCAGTAAGACTGGTTCTGTCAGTGTAGAGGAGATTAAATAATAGTCTGGATTTAGTCAGGAGGGAGGTGGAAACTGCCAGTAATTTGAATGAGAAAACATATATAAATATTAACTAGGTTATAGTTGATTCACTACTAGTTGGGGTAAAAGAGAATTCTATGATTCTAACAAAGGAAGCAAAAGCAGAAAAGGATAAGGAAGCAACTTAGAAACCTAGAGGAGGAGCCTAAAGGCTGAGAATCAGACCATGAATCCCCTTCTGCAGGAACACACGGCCTGCTGTGCTTTGGTATTGGAGAAACTTGGGGGAGGGCACCTGATGTGGAGCTCTGAGAGTCACCATTACTGTGGTGGATGCTGCTGCCCGTGTCCCTCACCTCTGAGCCATAGCATTCACATCTAGTTACCATCAGGAACACAAACAGGAACAAGAAAGGTCCCTGCTAATTCCTTGGGCCTCGCAAACTGCTTCCTATCTCTTGTCAGAGCCAACCACAAGCCACTTGACAAAGAAGAAGTGGAGCTCCAGTGTTACAAATGTGGCAGACAGGGTGGGAGTGAATGGAGCAGAGAGACAATAAATTAATAATGGGCACAGGTAGGTTACTAGCAAACCTATCAAAATAATAATTGAGTTCTAAATCAATAAGGCATATTCACACTGGAAAAGTATCTGTAATTATTTTTAGTAGATTTCTTGAGTAATTAGTAGTATATGAAGTTTCTTAATTATTCTCAATAGATTTCTTAAATAATAGTATGTGCAGTGGTTACTTTACAATAATGAAAATACAAGGTGGAACAGAAGTAGGTTTACAGTTGTGAATAGGCAAAACATGGAGTTTATTCTTGTATTATTATTTATTAATTGTATTATTTTTTATATGAACAAATATATAAACCTGCTTCTGCTCCACCCTATAGATATAGAGTTTAATAGGAAATCATATTCATATATACAGATATGTACTTTTTTTGTATTATCAATTAATATGAAATATTTTATTAGTGCTTCATAGTTTAAGGAATTTACAGAGTTATCATGGTTTAGTGCTTTTGTTTATTCTTTGTTTTAGGATCCTTATCTTGACAAGTTTTTTGCTCTGGTCAATGCTCTGGATGAACACATGTTCCCAGTCCGAATTGGAGACATGCGAATCATGGAAAATAACTTAGAAAGTGAATTGAAGAGCAGTATTTCAGCGTTGAATTCATCTCAGTTGGAACCAGTGGTCCGATTTCTTCATCTTCTGCTTGATAAACTGATACTTTTAGTTGTTAGACCTCCTGTCATTGCTGGCCAAATAGGTAACTTATGTTTGAGGAATCATAAAATTTATAATTTGGTATTCTTAGCTTTTGTAGAAATAGAACCATGATTTCTGCTTTCTATCTATAAGGATTGCATTTGATTGGGGGGGGGAGTTATTTACTTATTTCTAAAGCCAAAAAATGATAACTTTCTTTTGTTTTTTATAAAATATGTGATGTAGACTCTACTCAAATTATGGAAACTAATTTATTTACTCACCAAATATTTTTTTTTTTCTTTTTTTTTTTTTTTTTTTTTTTTTTTTTCATTTTTCTGAAGCTGGAAACAGGGAGAGACAGACTCCCGCATGCGCCCGACTGGGATCCACCCGGCACGCCCACCAGGGGCGGTGCTCTGCCCCCCAGGGGGTGATGCTCTGCCCATCCTGGGCGTCGCCATATTGTGACCAGAGCCACTCGAGCGCCTGAGGCAGAGGCCACAGAGCCATGCCCAGCGCCCGGGCCATCTTTGCTCCAATGGAGCCTTGGCTGCGGGAGGGGAAGAGAGAGACAGAGAGGAAAGCGCGGCGGAGGGGTGGAGAAGCAAATGAGCGCTTCTCCTATGTGCCCTGGCCGGGAATCGAACCCGGGTCCTCCGCACGCTAGGCCGACGCTCTACCGCTGAGCCAACCGGCCAGGGCTCTCAAATATTTTTTTAATAAATAAATTTTTATTAATTTTAATGGGGTAACATCAATAAATCACGGTACATATATTCAAAGAAAACATGTCCAGGTTATCTTGTCATTCAATTATGTTCCATACCCATCACCCAAAGTCAGATTGTCCTCCGTCACTTTCTATCTAGTTTTCTTTGTACCCCTCTCTCTCTCCCTCCTTCCCTCCCCCTCACCCCCCGTAACCACCACACTCTTGTCCATGTCTCTTAGTCTCGTTTTTATGTCCCACCAATGTGTAGAATCCTGCAGTTCTTGTTTTTTTTCTGATTTACTTATTTCACTCCGTATAATGTTATCAAGATCCCACCGTTTTGTTGTAAGTGATCTGATGTCATTATTTCTTATGGCTAAATAGTACGCTCACCAAATATTTTTAAGCATGTACTGTGTACCTGGACACTGGTAGGCACTATCCAAGGCATGGTCCCTGATTTTTAGGCTCTCATAGACTAGTTAGGAAACCAGGAAAACATAAATCATGGTGCATTTATATGACATAGAATATACTACTCCACATTTTCACTCACTTGCTATCCGCTATTTAAGACAACTGTTCTTTCCTGCATTAACCCAAAATCTCTATATTCTTTTCTTCTTCTGTATTTTAGAAGGAAAGGTATTTTTATTTCCCATCCTTTTCCCAATATTTACTCCTCTACTTTTGCTAACATCTTCCACCTAAGTCCAGCAAAGTAGTTGAGATTGTAAGAAATTTTAGCTAACCTGTTATAGAAATTTTGTGTTAAGTGGGAGAGGAGTATTCAATGCCTTGGGATTTTTTTAGGAGAGACTTGTAAGTAGAAGTAATTTTGGGTCGAGCACTTAAAGATGAATAGGAGTCTGACAGGTAAGTAACTAGTCCAGGAACATGAAATAGCATATGATAGTGCACAGATGAACCTGGAAATGTTGGGTGAATTACAAGTAATTTATAAAGTGGAAGGTGGGTGATTAGAGATGATAAGTGGCGGGGGAGATGACATAGAATCCTTCATGACATTTTAGAGAATTGGAAGTATGATTCTGTAAGGATCAGTAGCCTTTGAAGGGTCTGGTATTAATTAGGGAAGTAACATGACCTGGTTTGGCTTTTGTAGAGATAACTGGTGCATGGAAGTAGCTTAAAAGTGGGACTATCCAGAGTCAGGGAGAGAAATTGGGAATCTTGTAATAGTTCATATAAAATCTACTAGGTCCTGATAAAAGAGAGGTGATAGTAGGATGGAAAAGAGAGGGTAGGTTAAGAGATATTGTGGAAGTCATAGGAGAAGATTTTATGGAAAAGATGTTAACGTTGTAGATTCTATAAGTAAAATAATAATAATAATAGTAAAAACATTTGCATAGCATTTACTATATACCAGGAAGAGTACTATTGTTTTATTTATAGTATGAAATCCTCATAGCTATGGGTATAGGTATCATTAGTGCCATCATTTCATGAATGGGTAAAGTGATGAACACAATACTTAAAAAATTTGCCTAAGGATTTAATAACCAAGCAACTGACTCCAGAGTCCCCCTCTTATCTACCATACCAGCGATTTTCAATCTTTTTCATCTTATGACACACATAAAGTAATTACTAAAGTTTCTGCACCACACCAAAAACTACATTGTAGTTTTTGCCAATCTGAAAAAAAATTAGGTATAATTCTGACTCATTTACACCAGATGACTATTGTTATGTTGTCTGTTGTCATTTTTTTAATTTGACAATCTAAAGGAAAAGTCAGGCATTGCTTGTTTTAAAATTTTTTATGGCATTAGTGTGTGACAGCACATCAGTTGAAAAATTGCTGTACTGTACTTAAGATGTGTCCAGTGGTGAAATTACAAGAATTGTTTTAGTCAGATAGCCCAAGTAGAAACCAGATTACAAAGAATAAAGTAGTGAATAGTAGATGATGAAAGCAATACAAAAAACGTGTACTTCTCTTTAAAGATTGTTGGAAGAGGAAGCAAGGTTAATCAGAGTGTAAGAATGGAGAGACTGGAGCATGTTTATGTGCTTTGAGAAGTAGTTGTGGGGGCGGGGGGAGAAAAGATATAGGAGTGTGAGAGCACGTCTGTGGGACAAAAGTGAAGGGAGGTAGATCATTCTTGTGTAGGAGAGAAACACTGCTTCCTTTTGGAAAGGAAGTAAAATGCTTGATTCTAAGTGGTAGGAAAAGCTTGAGGACTTGAATGTTTTATACATTTCTGAGAGTTAAAGGCAGGATGGCAGAGAAGGGTGTAAGGTGAATGTGAATTTTGAAGAGGATTCTGATAGTTTGGAGTAGCTACTATGAGGAAAAGAAATTAACTAGGAACCCAAGTAGGATTGCTATACCCCACTTAAGTTTCTCTGCTTCTAGTCTCTTTCTCTTCCAGTTCAGTATATGTAGATAAATCTCCCTAAAATGACCACTTTAGCTGATTATTCTACTTATAGGAAATTTAATTGGCCTCATTATCTGTTCATAATTTCCTGTCTTGAATAAATAAATCATGGAATCTGAAACTCTGTTGCTTAAAATGGCTGTTTGGTTTACCCATTTATTCAGTGTGCTACCAGAATTTCCCAGTTTTTGCAAAATTCATGTTATATACTGACTAGAATGACTGGGTAGGTATTGCTCAATCTGATGTTTAAAATGCTGTTATAGTCTTACCTCAGCGTATTCTTCTATTCTTCTACCTCTTCTAATCCATTTATAGATTCACTCATTTTAATCAAGTTGCTTATTCACTATTTTCTTATCTTAAATTGATATTTTAAATAATCTACTTTTATTAATATTTTTGAATTTTTTAAGCAAAAGTCACATTCTCCTTATATGCTATGTAGGTTTTCAAAGTCATCTTTAAAATGAAAATTTACTTCTCAAAGGTGATATCCAAGATAGATTTCTTTTTTATATGTGTTTTATATTGTTTTACAAAATTGTAGGTACCTGTGGGGCGATGTTTTGTTTTTTGACTAAGCAAACCCATATGATTTTCAAGTTAAAGTAGTAAAATGAGTTTTTCTCATTTTGTTTAGAAAAAGAAATTTTGATTCATCTAATACAAGATAAACATTAAAATCAACATCAAATTGTTTAATCACTATGATGTACACCTGGAACTAGTATAATATTGTGTGTCAACTGTAATTGAAAAAGAAATTTGAAAAATCAACATCAAGTATCTTTATACAATTACTGTGTATAATCACTATACTTAATGCATAGGGAGATGACAAAACCTTGATCATTTTGGAACTTACAATATAAAAATGCAAAAATATTTTTCTCCTCTTTAAAAGTTAATTTAGGTCAAGCATCTTTTGAAGCGATGGCATCCATTATAAATCGGCTTCACAGAAATCTGGATGGAAACCATGACCAGCATGGCAGGAACAGCCTTCTTGCATCATATATCTATTATGTTTTTCGCTTACCAAATACTTACCCGAATTCACCATCACCAGGTATTTTATTTTTACTATGAACCGAAAACACTTATTGAATGCCTGCTAAATGCTGTGAATTATACTAGGTGCTAAAGTTAATAAGTTACATTTTAAAGCATCATTATTTGCATAGCTTCTTTTAATTTGAATTAGAGAGATCTTGCTTGAATTAATTTTTGGAAATGAACTTTGAAAATAACTTTGTGTGTCTCTGGAAGCATTTCATCATTTCCTGTTAAGATAAAAGGAGTGTTCCATATGTCACTGGAGTGCTATCGGATGTTTAAGAAGAAATGTGGAGGGCTAATCATTCCCTGGTAATGGTGTGAGACCTATAACAATATAAAAGATTATTCTCTAGAAAAGTTCTGATTTCTCCATTGCTAATAAATTGACACTACAGCCTTTCAGAACATTAGAGCCCAAAGTAGTTGTTTTTTATATGATGGTGGTGGTGGAGGATGTGGATGTCTTAGTTTGAATAACTCTTTAGTTGTTTAGTTAGTTATGTTGTACATACCTTTCAACCTGCTCACATCTTTGTCTGTGTGAATCATCATTCATCACTAGTGATAATGGTAAGTGCTCTTTTTAGCAATTAGGAAGGTTATCTTTAGTAATGGAGACAAATAATTATGACATTATGAAAGCTAAGCATAACAGTAATCTGACTCTTGAGTTTTATCTCATTTTTTTTTATTGCAAAAACAGTAGTAATTGACTAATATTCTGGTTCATAATATTCTATCTTGATTTTTTAAATTATAGTACTTGAGGCTTTGAGTGTGTAAATGATTATGGACTATATATATTTATATAATACTCCTCCATTTACGCTTTCATTCAGTACACTGTTGCAATACCACAGATTGTGCAAAAACATCTTTTTTATATGCTTACCTGAAAGACTTGTAATTAGTTGACAGGTATGTGTTCTTTGTATATATGACATTCAGAAAGATTTCTTTAAATTAAAAAAATGGAGAAATTATGTATACAATTGCTGGCTATTTTTATGTTTATAGAACATAGTTGAATGATAGTGTCAGGAATGATTTTAGACAAAAAAGGATTATTTTTTGCTTTTTATATGGGATAGACTCTTAGAAGAATATCTTTACAGTTTTTATATGTATATTCTAAAAGGTGCCATTTTGTTATAGTTCAAATTGTCACTGATGATAATAGAGAAATAAAGCATAATCTCATTCAAGAGGTGTTGACAGTAAATTGACTGTCCCTCTAGTAACTATATCAAGGGGCAAAGCAAGAAGGGGTAGGGAAGAAAGAAGAGACATAAGTGGAGTATTTTGGGTCCTAGATACACCTTTATCTAAGTAAAGGTAATGTGTGTGAGTCTTTTCTGCTACTTGAGTTTTTTATTATACATGTAATCCATAATCATAGAAACACTGAAGAGAATTGTATTTACAATTTATATGGTTTTGCCAACTGTTGGAAAATAGAATATCTTTGTGAATCTATCATTAGGTCTTGAGTGTTTTTCTTTCTTATTTATAGTATTTTTCATTTATGAACAAAAACAATTCATGTCTTTGTGAAACTTTATAAAGTAGCAGAGATTAATTTTCAGGTCCTTTCTTGACTAATTTTTTTATTTAATTATGTGATGTTTTATATACAACTCTAGGTCCTGGGGGTTTAGGAGGATCAGTGCATTATGCCACAATGGCTAGATCTGCTGTGAGACCTGCAAGCCTTAATTTAAATCGTTCTCGGAGCCTTAGTAATAGTAACCCAGATATATCTGGGACTCCCACGTCACCAGATGATGAAGTACGGTCAATCATCGGCAGTAAGGTAAACTGAAGATAGTGTCTATAAACTTGATTTTTAGTTCATGAATAAATGAAAAATGTCCCCATGTTTTAATTTATTCTTAATTTTAAAATGTATTTGAGTTAGTCGTAAGCAACAAATTGTACATTTCTATTCCATCAATAAACGCTAAGTATTTCCCGTTTCTATTAAATATGCTTGCCATTACAAAATGGTTTGTGCACTCTGCTTAAAAAAGATCTATCAAATTTAAAACCTTTTCCAGGATGAACAGTCACTACCACTCACTTTAGTCTATCTGTTATTTCATCATGTAAAAAATGATTTTTTACAGAATTCAAACAGCCATGTGACTGCTGTGTAGAAGGGACATATCACTGATGTAAAATATATGTCATTATTCAACAAAAAAATATCAAGAACAGTAATTAGCCTTGATTGATAATCAAGCTACATTTCTTATGAAAAACTATGTAGGATACACCAGGATTAGAATAATATGATTTATTTAATGATGGTTAATATTTATCCCAGATAATAAGGGAGATGCCAGCTAGTTTAAATCTAGCTATATTTATTTAAAGCATTTTTTTAATAATTTTATTTTTTTAATGGGGTGATATCAATAAATCAGGATACATATATTCAAAGATAACAAGTCCAGGTTATCTTGTCGTTCAATTATGTTGCATACCCATCACCCAAAGTCAGATTGTCCTCTGTCACCTTCTATCTAGTTTTCTTTGTGCCCCTCCCCCTCCCCCTTTCCCTCTCCTTCTCCCCATTCCCCCCGTAACCACAACACTCTTATCAATGTCTCTTAGTCTCACTTTTATGTCCCACCTACGTATGGAATAATGCAGTTCCTGGTTTTTTCTGATTTACTTATTTCACTCCGTATAATGTTATCAAGATCCCACCATTTTGCTGTAAATGATCCGATGTCATCATTTCTTATGGCTGAGTAGTATTCCATAGTGTATATGTGCCACATCTTCTTCATCCAGTCATCTATTGATGGGCTTTTTGGTTGTTTCCATGTCCTGGCCACTGTGAACAAAAGCATTAATTTTTATTGCCCAAAGAAATGTACTTAAGAAACAAATAGCTATTCCCTTTCCTTATGTAAAGTACAAAAATAACTCAAGAGTTTAAACAAGCTGGACAGAAGAACAGTAGTACTAAGGCCAAGAAACTGTGTCATGTTCTGTTTTTACCAAACTATTTCAAATTTAAATACATTTGCTATTGAAAAGGAGGAAGATAATTGTTGTTATGGAATCATAGCCAACGTTTCTTTGGCATTTTAGTCTGGTAATAAGGATATGAGGAAGAAATACTAAACACAATCTAGGATTTGTGTTTAACACTTAGCCTGAACTACAAGAGAATATTTTTTTAAGATCTGGGTTCATTTGTTTGTTTGTTAGATGAAATACTTGAATATTGATCAGAGACATCAGAACTACTTATATCTATTCATATAGTTACAGAAATTTTACATTTTCAGAAGTTTCTAATGAACAGTAAGCATTGCTTATTTTAAATTAACTTCTAAGCAATTTTTAAATGATTTCTCACAGATCAAAAACATAGCCTCACCCCACATGTCCATGTTTAGGAAAAGAACTTAAGTTTTTATCTTTGTCTTTCTTTTTGGTCATATCTCATTATAATAGAAGTAGTATATTTAGCATGATTTATATATTATAAAATATAGTTCTTTGGTAGAATGTATCTGATTAGTGAATTATAAGAAATTTACCTATTAAACTAAAGACATTTTCTTCAAGATTCTACTTTTAAAATGACTCAGTTTCTGTAAGATTTGCACTATACCTTAGTATAATTCTAGTTTTCTTTTATATGATGTAGTTGATAAATTACAACATCAAGATTTAGAACACAGGTTCAAATATATTGAAATGATTATTTGCCTTATTTCAAGTAGTTTATAAAATGAGACATGACATGAACTTACTTTTGATGATATATCAACTTTTGAGAAAACCATCATAAGATGAGAATTTTTTATGATTATACAGTCTTTCATGAATCAAGTTTTATTTAAATGGTTTTTATGTTTTCTCTTTGTTGCAAAAATTTTGCTAGGTACCTTTATTTTGGATTATCATTTAGTTATTTATAATCGCTACTAATAATAGTATATAATTTTATTTTATTGAAAAATTATAAGGGGTCTTGAAGTTTATTTATAGCTGCTTTTCATTTAGTCTGATTTTATTGGCCTAGAAATTTAAGTAACTTTTTCTTTTAGGGTTTTCTCTCCTTGCTCAACCATCATCATAACCTAGATCTTGTCATTACCAATAACTTTATCCCTCATCATTTCAGTTTTATTTTGTTCTCTAATCATTAGCTCCTAGTTTTCTCTTTGGTACATACCCCAATTCCAACAATTTCTCTATTCCTCTACAACCTCCAATCACTCGATCTTAATTTAACTCTTATACTGCATTTTCCTCCCTTAATGTTATTTCTTCCAATTTAGTTAGCCAGCTAAAATTTTACAATCAGTTATTATAATTACTCCAATTACAATCAAACCTCAATTCCCTCATTCTTTGCTTGCTTCATTTAACTTGTTTGACTAAACCTCAACCCATAGTTTACCCAGTTGACTGCCTTTGCCATGTTACCACCTATGCCACTGAACATGATTTGAGAAATACCATGATGACTGGCCTCATTCAAAATTAAAGACCATAAACCTTAGAGAACCTTTAATGTTATCAGTCAGTTATTATAGATATGTATTTCTGTATTCTATTTACTTTTCTGCTCTCCCAGAAAAGGGTTTTATGCCACCTTTTGTTACTTCAAGCCTCCTAACCTCCCCCTCACCAATTCTCTTTCTCACTTATTTTCTACTTCATTGAGAAAATTGAAGCCATCAGAAGAAAATTTTGGTAGACATTTACCATCACATCTACCTGTCTACTCATCTACTACTACCTAATACTACTCTGCCATAGATGAACTATCCGCTTCTCTAAATCCATTCTGCCCATTTGTACACAACCTCCATTTCCTCTTACCTACTCAAGATCCTTAGGTCAGCAGTTCTTTCCGCTCTTGTCTGTATCATATTTCTCCGTCTACTAAATCATCCCATCCTTATGCAGGCACACTATTATATTTTTTATTGAAAAAAATCTCCATTGTATTTCTGCTGCTGGCCTCTGTCATTTCTCTGGTACCTTTTGTGGTAGAATTTCTTAAGAGTTTTCTATACTCGGTATGTCCAATTCTTTTGCTCCTATTCTTTTTACCCTTCTTTTTTTTTTTTTCCTGAAGCTGGAAACGGGGAGAGACAGCCAGACAGACAGACTCCCGCATGCGCCCGACCGGGATCCACCCGGCACACCCACCAGGGGCAATGCTCTGCCCCTCTGGGGCGTCGCTCTGCCGCGATCAGAGCCACTCTAGCGCCTGGAGCAGAGACCAAGGAGCCATCCCCAGCGCCTGGGCCATCCCCGCTCCAATGGAGCCTCGGCTGCGGAAGGGGAAGAGAGAGACAGAGAGGAAGGGGGGGGTGGAGAAGCAAATGGGTGCCTCTCCTATGTGCCCTGGCCGGAATCGAACCTGGGTCCCCCGCATGCCAGGCCGACGCTCTACCGCTGAGCCAACTGGCCAGGGCCCTCTTTACCCTTCTTAAATCATATATTTCTCCCTCCTTCCACCCAGATTGCCCTTGTTAATGTCACCAGTGCTCTCCATGTTACTATATCCAATACTGAATTCTCACCACTTGGCTCACTTTACATTCCTGCGGCTTTTGACATAAATTTTCCTTCCTCCTTGATTTATGCTGTTTCCTTGGTTTCCAGTGTACTACATTCTCTTGGTTTTCCACTTACTTTACTGGTTACACCTTTCAGTCTCCTTTGTAGGTTCCTTTTCCCCCCTGATCTCTTAATCTAGAAGTGTCCCAGTCCTCTGTCCTTCTCTTCCCTTTCCTTCTCTCTGTACTCACTCAACTTGGTGATCTTACCAAATCCCAAAGTTTAATTAAATACCATTATATGCTAATAACTCCCCAAATGATATTTCCAGTACAAATTTCTTTCTAGAATTTTAAACTCAGCTATCTTTTCTAACTCCTTGTTTGATTTGCATATATATTATAGAGCCATTTCTCACCACCTCTACTACTATATATGCTGTTTTCTCCTAAATCACATACCTATGGAAAAGAATAATCTGTAAATTAGTCACAGTAAGAGATTAGCAACAATAACTTTTAATAAAATAGAACAGTTTTAATAATATACTATAAGAAAAGTTACATGAATGGTCTCTCAGGTGTTCATAATACACTGTACACATTCTTCCTGTGGTGATGTGAGACTATACGGTGCCTACGTGATGAGATGAAGTGAGGTGAATGACAGGCATTATGCGCTAGTGTTAGGCTGTTAATAGGGTTACCTGAACACAAGCATTGTGATACCTTGATAGCTGATATGATAACCAATAAGCTACTAAGTGACTAACGGGTGGGTACCATATGCAGCTTGGGCACACTGTACGAAAGGATGATTGATGTCCTGAGTAGAGAAGGTGTAGGATGGTGCAGGATTTTATTATGCTACTCAGAACAGCACAATTTAAAACTTATGAATTGTTTGTTTCTGAAATTTTTTATTTAATCTTTACAACCTTGGTTGACTATGGGTAATGGAAAGCTAAACCGCAGATAAGAGGGAGACTGCCGTAATAGCCAGCACATTGAAGATACCAGATAATTATCCCATGAGTGAATGTTGGTAAGCATTGAATATCATAGAAAGAATAAACTGCTTTAAAAAATTGAATTATACTTTTGTTTGTCCTCTTACTATCAGGATTAATTCTACATTTACAGATCTTAAGAGATTTGGCCTTATGAAAGTTTTGGTTAGACTTCATTCCTTAATATAAGATGCAGAACTCCTTAAATTCAAGAATACTTGTATCAACAGGCTTTTATTACTCTAGTGGCTGTAAAACCATATTTGTGAGACTTCTTTATAATTATTTTGCCAAAACTGATGTATTCTTTTATTGTCCTAATGATAATCTTTTAATGCTCAAGTATGTGAATGATAACATTAGGTTTGAACTTTATTGCTTTTAATCAAATACAATGCAGTTTTACGTTGATACATATTTTCTTTTTGATGTATTATCTCTTACTTTTTCATTTTAAAACACTGAGAGGTTACTAGATGCTAGGCAATATGCTGAAGACTTCTGGCAATAAAGCCAAGTCTTCGTAAGATAACATGAGTGTTACTGTCAAGTCAAATACAAAGTGGGCCTTGCTCAAGGAGAGTGCCTATCTGTATCTAAGGGATGGAATGTTATGGGGATTTGACAAAAACAACATCACTTCATGCACATTATGTGTATATTTGGTTAATCTTTTTTATGTTAGTTGGAGTTCAGTAAACACTAAGTTATTATCTTAGTAAATAACATTGATGAATGTGCTTAAATAAGGTCTATTTGATATCATTCTTAACTTTAAAACACCTAATTTATGGAAATTATTTGCTGGTCACGAAATAATTGACCACAGGCTTTCTTTAATTAAATATAAGGACTTGATGTACTTTTAACTGGTTTAGAGCCTTAGTATTGTGGATATAACATATAATTAATGGCACAAAGAAATTTATTGTTGATTCTCACATTACTGATTAACATGTACCTTAGTTTTCAAAGGAAATTGCTAAGCAAAGAGTTAAAAAAATTTGAGTACAGCGAAGTTATTGTTACTCTTTTTATAGAAATTTATGGTAGAGAAAAAGGCACAATTGTAATGTTGCAGCAATCAAGTGCTCATCTTTTTGTTATTTTTGTAACATAAGTAGTGATTTTTTTTTAAGTGGGAGAGAGAGGGACAGACAGGGACAGATAGGAAAAGAGAGCAGTGAAAAGCATCAACTCAATAGTACGGCATCTTAGTTGTTCATTGATTGCTTTCTCATACATGCCTTGACCGTGGGGCCAGTGATCTCTTGCTCAAGCCAGAAACCTTGGTCTCAAGCCAGTGACCTTTGGGCTTAAGCCAGCAACTATGGGGTCATGTCTATGATCCCACACTCAAGCCAACAACCCTGTGCTCAAGCTGGCAACATTGAGGTCCCAGGTTGACGCTCTATCCACTGCACCACTGCCTGTTCAGGCCTTAGGTAGTAATTATAACAATTCAAAACATCAGGAAGAACTTTACACTTACACAGTGGGAACACAATTTGGGAGACTGAATTGTGTTTCAGATAAGACAAATTGTGTTTTTGTCTTATCTGAAAAATATGTGCTAGTTTGCTTTTATTTGAGATAATACAATGGAGTTCTGAGAAGACAGGTATTTTATTTTAAATAAATCTGATTACATAATTTTTCTAGTATTTGTATATTGTTTAATTTACTTTGGTAGGAAGTATATAAAAACGTGAAAAAGTTTTTGTTAAAACTGTATTTTGAAAGTTTACTATATTTGAGGCATTGAAGTTAGTAATTTACTTAATTATTTAATTTGATCTTTACAGTATGAAGGAGACACTCATTATTTCTTATTTTTAGCTAAGAAACTGAAAAAGAGATTCAGTAATTTACCTTAGACTTTACAATTAGTAAGCAGTAGAACATGGATTTGAACTTTAACTCTAATAATATACATTCAGTGTCAAATGTATAGCTGATTATTGTATCGTCACTTTAACCTCTTTGTATTTTTGGAAAAATAGGGACAATAGAAGGATATATTCATCCTAAAACCTAAGCCCTTGAGAGGTGACAGGCAAGCTGTCTTTCCCTCTTTTCCCTTTAACTTTTCTCTTTTCCCTTCCTCTCCTTCCCTCCCTCCCCCTTCCCTCCTTCTCTCTCCTTCTCCCTTCCTGTCCCCATAATACTCTGATTTTATTGTTTAGAGGTAGGGCCCTGCACATTTGTGGTGGTTGTTAAGCTTCCCATGTGATACTGTCTATGCGGGATTGATCAACATTGTGACTACTCTTTTCTTTTTACCTGTCCTGGTGTTTTCTGGTTTGGGTCCATGCTCATGCCCTGATATTTATAGCCAGTCCCTCTTAATGCCAACAATCCTCTAAAAATTTCTTATGACTTGCTCCAGTTCTATTAGCAGATTTCCAGGCCCTAGTCCAGATTACCGAATCAGGATTTTGGGGGGTAGTGCCCAGAATCTGAATTTCATAAACCTTCCCAAGTAATTTTAATGATCAGTCAGGTTTAAGAAATTGTAAACTCCCAGGTCCCTTTATCTGGGATCATAATAACCTCTTTCAGAGACACATAGACATAATTTACTTCTGGTCATATACATTGGTAGCATATTAAATTAACTTTAAATTAGTGATAGTGATGATGAAGATATAATTTCTATAAATAGCTCAGCATGTTTTTTCTTACTCTTTATATAATATAGTAGCCCATTAGGTTTAATTACAAAAAGCATAATAAAACTGAGCACATCCCCAAATTTACCATGATTTTTAAGAAGGCACAAATACTAGGCTCTTTTTTAAATTAAAAAGAAAATTTTTCCATTGATTTTAGAGAGAAAGGGAGATAGCGAGAAAGAGAGAGAGAAGCCTCAATTTGCCATTCCATTTAGTTGTGCACTCATTGATTGCTTCTCCTACATACCCTGAACAGGGATCAAACCCATGACCTCAGCACACTGGGTCAATGCTTTATCCATGGAGTCATCTGGCCAGGGATAGGCATTTATATCTTAACTTTTTACTTATTTTCTCCTAACAGTTCCTAAAAGAAAATAAGAAACAAGATCAGATAGAATTATAGAATGTCAGCACACGGAAGTTTACAGTTGATGACATATGGAATAAAATTACAATCTTTTAGAAAAGATTGGAATGTTTTTTCCTTTCATTTTTTTCCTTTTAAACTCTTTATATTTAGAGTAAATTATCTGTTGCTAACTCATACTACCATCTTTAAAAAGAATTGGAGGATTGGTACTATGGGAACTTTAGTTGTTGGTACTTCAAGGTGATCCTTTTCAGAGAAATTACCTTTGAATGCTATACTTAATGTTCTTGGTGATTTTTAAAAACTTATGTAATTAAGATAATTTTGGTGAACTAATACTCTAGGTGCCTAGAATTTTTGGTTGCTTTAACAGTACTAATTTAAAAAATGTTTGCATTGGAAAGTCTGGATTTCTTTAAGAATAATTTATAGCATGCCACATGTAATATTTCTTTCCTTTCCAACTGCTTTCTATTATATGCATAGGGTTTAGATCGCTCCAATTCCTGGGTTAACACTGGTGGTCCAAAAGCTGCCCCATGGGGATCCAACCCCAGTCCAAGTGCAGAATCAACACAGGTGGTGTTTATATTAGAGGTTTTTTTTTTTATTGGCTGCTGATGTTTCCCTTTAGAACATTACTTTTTAGTATATACTATGGTTTCAGTGGCTTGCTTTTTTAATCATTAAAAAGTGTGTATTTTTGTTTACTTAGCACATTTTTCTACTACTATGCATGAATACCACCAATTGCACCAGTATTGCTCTGCTTTCCTATATCCTGTCTCCTTCTCCTCCCTCCTTATACACTCATTGAGTATTTCAGTGCCTGCTGCTTATGCAATTGATGGCTTTGTAACAGTTTCTACTTTAGGCTTAGTACAACTTCAGTAGGAATTTAAGAAACTTTTTTGTGGAAAAACCTGACAGCTTTCCATTTGCTTTTGGTTTAAAGTGTAGCTATTGTATCATTTCCATTTAGCATTTACTATCTTGTCATTTTTTTCATAATCACTGACTAGAAATACTGGTGATAAAGTAGAAATTCAATATGAACAGTATATGTTTTCCATCCTATAAGATGAAATACCGGAAGCAAAAATCTATTTAATTTGTACTGTGTTGCAAAGTATGAAATTTACTGTAACTTACTTGAATTAGATTTTGTTTACTTAAGTCTAATGGCTTGATAAGTAATACTGCATGATACCTAAAATATACTTCTCATCTGTTTAATGGCTTTAGGAAAAAATACTCTTGCTTTTAAAGAAGCTATTTAATTACATTTTAGTATTGTAATTGATTTAAATTTTATGTAGTATATGGCAAACCTGAATACTCATTTTGATAATAGTGAAAAGTGAAAGAAATCATTCTGAACTTTTAATATTCTTTTATTGAATATAAAATTTGGGGGTTTTTTTTTTGGTCTGAGACCAGTTGAGAAGTATGTTTTTACATTTTCTTACTGGATATGTGCATGTGTATAGATCACACAAATAAAAGTTTCATTCTTTGCAGCACTCTGAATTTATACAATTATTAAAACACTCATCTTTTTAAAGACTAAAAATATTTAGAAGCCATTTTGATATTTGTAATGCGCTAAAACAACTTAAAATGGTGAAAAGGAGATGAGCAATAAAATAGACGGTTGTTGAAACCGCGTTAAAACACCATTTAAAAATTGTATGTAATCCTTGAGCTGCAAAGTCATCCACAGCAGACTTTAATGTTATCTCGTCATTCATTCATCTTCACTTCATAGGCTATGGATCGAAGTTGTAATCGTATGTCTTCGCACACAGAGACGTCAAGTTTCTTACAAACATTAACGGGACGCTTACCAACTAAAAAGGTAGATTCATAAAAAAACAATCCATGTAGGGGAAAAATAATTCCAACCATTAAATAGATATAAGGTTTCTGTGCATAATCGGTTTGCATTGTGTTTAAAAATACATTTGAGCAAGCACTGCTTGTCTGATGCCTTTTGGCACATGCTTTTCCACTGTAGGCTCTTTTACATTATTATACTGTTTATATCTTTGGGACTGGCTATTTTAGTGATGAAATTTGATCATCAAATATTAGTGCCAAAAAATGTATCTACTCTTAATTCTGTTTCTGTAACTACTTCTGTTTTGTGTTTTAAATCTCCAGGAAAAGGAAGATGAGTTAGAAAAATTATCACTCTTAGTAAGATATGTTGATTTGCTTCCCTTATGCACAGCTTTGTTAGTCCTTTTTCATAACAATATACACTACTTTGCAAATGCATTGTGTGCATATCCATTACAAAGCAGAAAGTTTCTGCCATTTTTATAAAAAGACTTCAAATACCTGAAAACTTGAATATTAATGCCTTATAACAAAGTTTAAAAATTGAAAAGTATGCCCTAAATTGTACCAGCAAAGTTCATGAATGTATTTGCATATATTAAAATTTGTATGTAAAAAGATTTTATTTGTAACTGTGAGTTTTCTGTCTAGTTTCTGTTTGCAGGTACAATTTAGGAGGCTATTTCCCACCTGTTTTTTTTTAAATTACATTTTACTTCAAGATAACATGTAATTTTTTCAGCTATTCAACATGCCACTGTCTTACATGTATAAATAGCCGTTTCGTTAATGGGTGTCCTCACTGCATCATTGAATGGTTCACATGCCTTATTTTGCTTATTCTCATTATATCTTCATTTGCATTATTATTTGGTTTGTGTTATTAACAGACTTGACTGTGATAATAACTTTGGATTTACTTCTGGATAGCTTTTCCATGAGGAGCTGGCTTTGCAGTGGGTTGTTTGCAGTGGCGGCGTTCGGGAGTCAGCTTTGCAACAAGCCTGGTTCTTTTTTGAGTTAATGGTGAGCAAAATAAACATGTTCTTTAATATTTTCCTTATTGAACACCTTTGTGTTAGCTCAGTATTTTATACTATGAATCTTTTTCTATTGTCCATCTTACAGTTTGACATGTTCCTCCAAGGCAAAATTACATGTTATATCTCTAAATAAACACTGTGAACACTCAGCACGATTTAGTTGAAATTATAAAGCTCATTTTATTTACTTTTTTAAGGATGGTTGCAGAAACTAGCTACTTTTTTAAAGGACCTGTGA
Organism: Saccopteryx bilineata; assembly: GCF_036850765.1. Taxonomy (NCBI): domain Eukaryota; kingdom Metazoa; phylum Chordata; class Mammalia; order Chiroptera; family Emballonuridae; genus Saccopteryx; species Saccopteryx bilineata. Next base: position 239,430,439 of record NC_089492.1, read on the forward strand.
TATATATTTTTTAATCTGAACATGCTACTGTATAATGGCAGTATTGTAGATTTCATACCAGAGATAGATAAAAAGAACTTTATAGATACCTAATTGCTTTTATGGTGAAAAAGCTCTTAGGGAAATACCAGTTACAGCTAATTAAGAAAAACTTTTTGGGGCAGATTACAAGATGGTGATGGAATAGATGGACGTTCCAACTGCCACCTCCCAGGACCAAATTGGATTACAACTTAATTTAAGAACAATCTTCTTGAAGAACCAACTTTGGGCTAAATGAAGAGGAGTCTATAACCAAGGATCACAAAAGAAGCCACACCAAAACGGATAGGAAGGGCAGAGACACAGAGGACTGCCTTGCTCCCAGGAGTGAGCGGTGGCTGAGGGTCCAAAGGGACTCTCACTGCAGGGAGGTTTGCCTTGAGAGGGAAGGGTCCTCAGCCCCAGGACTGGTGCCCCAGCCCAGAGACCCAGAGCCTAGAAGAAGCCCCACACAGCATTTGGTGGTTAAAAGAGCTGAGGTTTCTGTCTGCAAGAAAGAAATGGAGCTCTTGAGATGCAGGCTCCGTCTTAAAGAGCCAGCTCAGAAAACCTCGGTCACAGCCACTTACCATGGGTTCCAGCAGAGGGAGGGCTGAGAGGACTGGAGTTGCGTCAGGAAAGTGTGAAATTGGTGGCCCAAGGAGAGACACTGTGAGGGATGGCCACCAGAACCCCTGTGCTGAGGCATTCACCTCTGAGTGGAATCAGCCTGGGGGAAAACCACTGCCCCACCCTATGGAGACTGGGCCATTCGGAGAAGTAAGTCCAGAAGCCGTGGATACATCAGTGACTCAGTTTTCTGGTGTTGAGGCCAGAACTATTTGCTGGTGACATGATACTGTACATAGGGAACCCTAACGTCTCAGTCAAAAAACTACTAGAACTGATAAATGAATTCAGCAAAGTGTCAGGATATAAAATCAACATTTAGAAGTTAGTGGCATTTTTATACAATATACAACAATAAATAAACTGTCAGTGAAATTAAGGAAACAGTCCCCTTCACTATTGCAACAACAACAAAAAATAAAGTACCTAGGAATAAATTTAACCAAGGAGGGAAAAGACTTGTACTTGGAAAATTATAAGATATTGAAAAAAGAAATCAAGGAAGATACAAATAAGTGGAAGCATATACCATGTTCATGCATAGGAAGAATTAACATCATTAAAATGTCTATATTACCCAAAGCAATCTATAGATTTAATGCAATTCCTATTAAAATACCAATGGCATACTTCACAGATTAGAACAAATATTCCAAAAATTTATATGAATTGCCTGAATTGCCTCAGCAATAAATAAACCCGAATTGCCTCAGCAATCTTGAAAATGAAGAACAAAGTGGAAGGTATCACACTTCTTGATATCGAGTTATGCTACAAGGCCATTGTTATCAAAACAGCATGGTATTGGCATAAGATCAATAAAAGAGGAACAGAGAATTCAGAAATAAACCCACGCCTTTATGATCAACTGATATTTGACAGTGGAGGCAAGAGTATACAATGAAGTAAAGACAGTCTCTTTACTAAATGGTGTTGGGAAAATTGGACAGGTACATGCAAAAAAATGAAACTAGCCCACCAACATACACCATTCACAGAAACAAACTCAATATGAATAAAAGACTTAAATGTAAGTCATGAAATCATAAAAATCTTGGAAGAAAACATAGGCAGTAAACTCTCCAATATCTCTAATAGCAATATTTTTGTGGCTATATCTTCATGGGCAAGTGAAATAATGGACAAAATGAACAAATGAGACTATATAAAATTAAAAGGCTTTTTGCATAGCAAAAGATACCATGAACAAAATTAAAAGACAACCCACACAATGAGCAAACTATTCACCGTTACATCTGATATAAGGGTTAATAACCAAACTTTATAAAGAACTTCTAAAACTTAACACCAGGAAGGTAAGCAATCCAATTTAAAAATGGACTAAAGAACTGAATAGACACTTCTCCAAAGAGAACATACAGGTGGATAATAGGCATATGAAAAAATGTTCAACATCACTAATCATCAGAGAAATGCAAATTAAAACCACAATGAGATACCACCTCACACCTGTCAGAATGGCGCTCATTAACAAATCAACAAACAACAAGGGCTGTTGAGGGTGTAAAGAAAAGGGAACCCTCCTGTACTGTTGGTGGGAATGCAGACTGGTACAGCCACTGTGAAAAACAGTATGGTGTTTCCTCAAAAAATTAAAAATGGAACTGCTTTTGACCCAGCTATCCCACTTTTAGGAATATATTCCAAGAATCCCAAAACATTAATTCAAAAGAAGAAATGCAACCCCATGTTTATTGCAGCATTGTTTACAATAGCCAAGATCCGGAAACAGCCCAATGTTTATCAGTGGACCGGAAACAGCCCAATGTTTATCAGTGGACGAGTGGATGAAAAAGCAGTGGTACAGATACACAATGGAATAGTATGTGGCCATGGAAAAGTAAGGAAATCTTACCTTTTGCAATGTCATGGATGGATCTGGAGATTATTATGCTAAGTGAAATAAGCCAGGCAGAGAAAGACAAATATCATAGGATCTCACTTATATGTGGAATCTAATGAACACAGTGAACTGAGGAACAGAATAGAGGCAGAGGCAGGGTCACAGGGAGCAGAGGGACAGCTGTCAGAGGGAAGGGGGATGAGGGGACAGAATCAGAGAAGGGGAAGGTATTAGTGAAAATATATATACATAACACATAGTTACAGATAACGGGACAGGAAATCCCAGAGGGAAGAAGGGGGGGAGGGACCCAAGGAGGTAGACAAAGAGGGTGTGATGGGCGGCAAGTTGTTGGGAGGTGAGGGTGTTATATTGAGTGAGATACCTGAATCCATGTTAACACAGTAAATTAAAAAATTTAATAAAAGTTTTTTGCTTCATTCAATAAATGATATTAAAAACAATGAATCAGTATCTTAATATTTATACACAAATGTTTATTGCTTTTGTGTAATATATATGTTTATCAAGTGTGTACAGTGTGGCAGCACTGTCTCTATGCACTAAGTCCTACCAAGGCACAGAAAGATTAAGTAACTTAAACTGTGTACTGCCTGTAGGGAACAGAAGTGTGTTTCAAAAGCAGGCATTCTGGCACTAGGGATCTTCCTCATCAGCCTCTAGAAAGCTGAAATCATTGAAACTTCTTCTTCTAAAAAAGAAGTATGTGAAAAAAGCAACAAAGGAAAACAAAACAACAAAACAGAAAAGGAGCTTCTAGAGTACATCATAAGGTCTTTCTCAGCATTGAATGTTACCTACGTATATGGGTGATATAAAGCAATTTTTTCTAGGAATTTACTAACCAAATAAATAAATAAGACATTATACATAAATGATAAGGTAACTCATTTTTTCCCCTGGAGAACAAACACCAAATGTGTAATTCATGTGCTTTTAATATAAGATCAAAATGATAATTTTTGTATATATTTTGTTACAGTCTTAGATATATGGTCAGAATGCTTAAATATAAACTAGTCAGAGGCTATAGTTTAAGACTTGACTGTGCTATTTACTAACTGTAGAACTTTGGCTTGAATGTCCCTGAAGCTAAAATCTTTATTATTATTACCACTTTGCTGTGTTAAGAATCTGTAACCAAGTCCTGGACAGTTGGCTCAGTGGTAGAGCGTCGTCCTGGCATGTAGAAGTCCCAGGTTTGATCCCCGGTCAGGGCACACAGGAGAAGCGCCCATCTGCTTCTCCACTCTCCCCTTCTCCTTCCTTTCTATCTCTTTCGCCCCTTCCTGGGGACAAGGCTCCATTGGAGCAGTTGGCCCAGGCGCTGAGGATGGCTCCATGGCCTCCACTGCAGGCACTATAATGGCTCCGGCTGCAGCATAGCAATGCCCCAGATGGGCAGAGCATCAACCCCTGGTGGGCATCCAGGTGGATACCGGTCGGGCTCATGCAGGAATCTGTCTGACTGCCCCCTCGTTCCTAACTTCAAAAAATACAAATAATAATAATAATCTGTATCCAAAAATATTTTGTAAACTTAAATCACTTGGTTAATTTTTACCTAATATTTTATGGTTAATATTCAGTTATTTATATTTAATATACACCCACAACTTGACACTAGATGCTGATAACACTACAGTGAAGTCAAGGTTTCTAGTGTTTCAGAGCTCCCTGTCTGGGGGATATGGAATGGCAAAATTACTGAGTCTAGGAAAGATTTAATTTAAAACAATTTTAAAGGGTGATATGTTTTCTTTTGACGTATGCAGAATTTTTTTTTCTTATTGACAGCCAGGATAATTTTATGAAGGTAATGTAGTGATTGAATTGTATTTTATTTGATGTTTCCTTGGAACATACAAAATATTATAGTGAACTTTTCAAAATATTTGAGGAGCTAAAAGTACTTCAGCCATCTATTAAATCACATGGTATAATGAAATGTAGCCCTATTGCTTGGAGTCTTTGTAACTGCTAATTGCATCCATAAGAAATTAAAGTCATGGCTTATTTATTTTTTCAGGTAAAGAGTATGGTGCACCATTTATACTTTAACGATAAGCTTGACGCACCAAGGAAAACTCGTTTTCCAGAACGTTTCATGGATGACATTGCCGCTCTTGTCAGTACAATTGCTAGTGATATAGTTTCACGATTTCAGAAGGTAATATGACTTATTTTTTTTGTTAAATCTATTTGAAGCTCACATTACACTATCATATTTTATGTGTTTTTTCTTTTTATTCTGTTTCTCAGGACACAGAAATGGTTGAAAGGCTCAACACAAGTCTTGCTTTCTTTCTCAATGATTTGTTGTCTGTTATGGACAGAGGATTTGTCTTTAGCCTTATAAAGACATGCTATAAACAAGTAAGGCATGATTAGTAATAATTCATAATCAAGTGACCTAAATACTGTGTTATTTTTACAGCTAGAGCTGAGAGACCTTGAAGAACCCATGCATTCACTGGTATTTAAAAGTATAGCATAGTTTTATTTATAAGGCAAAAGTAAGATAACATTTGTTTTCTTAGGACACAAGGTTGTGGCAAGCTGATATCAGTGCAACTGGCTTTTCCTTGGGTTACACTGGCCCACTCTTTATTTAATGAGGCTGGAGCACAGCATCAAGTCAGTAGTCTAACTGTAAAGCAGGCCCAAGATACCATTCAAGAATAGTGTTCATACTAAATGAAGAACTAACTTCATTTTCTTTGTCATCGGTGGTATTTAAAGCAGCTGCATTTTGCTATGTATTCCTTCTAATACAACCTTGAACATTGTAGGGTTTAGACAGATGTTTACCCAAGGCCCAAATGTCATTCATTTTGCTTTTACTAAACTAAACGCATCTTGGAACTTTTCCACAAACAGCTGATTTTGTTTCAAAAATTTTAGCAGCTGATTTATAAAATCTGCCTTTTGAAAAACATTAGTTATCGAACCTATCGATAAGCAATTTTACTGGTAAGCCATATGCTCATCCTAGAGTTACCTCTTAAAGGAGCTTTCAAAATATATAGATCTGTGGGTCCACCATCCCAGCATTATTGAGGAGTTTGAATATTGGGGTGGAAGGTCAGGAGTGTGGGACATAGTGCTTATGAAAAGGACTTCCTAGCTGGTCCACAGATTAGATTTTGGGAACTATTCATTAAGAATGCTATTTGGCAGTCTAATATTTTTAATTTTAAAGATCTGTTCTATTAGATACCTTTATTGTATGTTTCTTTTAATGGAGAAGTTAAAATTCTGTGGGCACTGACTCACTTGCGAACATTTGCTACAGTATGTATTATTTTTACTTTGTCCCCAAAATTTCATGTTGCTTCCAAAACCTATTTGTTTTTATTATTCAGGTTTGACCTCCTACCTTTGCCAAGCATTGAGCTAGACCCTAGGGATGCTAAAGTTATTAAGTCAGTTTATATATGTCCTCCAGTAGTTTATGGTATAGCTGGGAAAATAGCAAACAGATTATTATTAATATAGGTTAGCACAATGTAATGTAAAGTGAATGGATACTTTCTTTTATGAAGTTGTTTTGATGGTGTACTTTTCCTTCATAAAGTGCCTCTTTGAGAAGGGGGAATAATGCTATCTTGAAAATATAAAAATATGGCTTTTAGCCTAGTCAGTGGATTTATACAATAAATCTTGTAGTTCAGATTTGTTTATTTTAACAGTAATTCTGGAATAACCTGATGATATTATTTGAATCACAAAACCCAGAGCTGCTCACTGTGTACTGTTGTTTAATTCTTTAATCTGTCCTTCTGGTGTGTTGGTATTAGTGAAATGATATATTCAATTGGTGTTTTCTTGTTTATGCAATGCTTACAAGGTGTCTTCAAAGCTCTATTCATTACCAAATCCAAGTGTCCTGGTGTCCTTGAGGTTGGATTTTCTGCGAATCATCTGCAGCCATGAGCACTATGTTACATTAAATTTACCCTGCAGCCTGCTTACTCCACCTGCATCACCATCGCCTTCTGTTTCTTCTGCAACATCTCAGGTATGCTAAGTGTAGGAAAGATTCTTTTTTTCTTTTTTTAATTGAGAGGAGGGGAGATAGTGAGACAGACTCCCGCATGTGCCCTGACTGGGATCCACCCAGCAACCCTTAAATCTGAGCTAATTTTAGTGCCTGAGGCTGATGCTGGGACCAGCTGAGCTATCCTCAGTGCTCAGGGCCAATGCTTAAACCAATCAAGCAACTGGCTGTGGGAGAGGAAGGGGGAGAGGGAGGGGCAGAAAAGCAGATGGTCACTTCTCTTTTGTGCCCTGACTGAGAATCAAACCCAGGACATCCACATGCTGGGCCAATCCTCTATCCACCAAACCTACTGTCCAGGGCCAAGATAGTCTTAAAGTCCACATTTGTTAAAAAGTACTTTAAACACTAGAATAAATTGTAGGTACCACTACTGAATTAACAGCTGTATGTACAGGTAAGCTCTGTGTTAAGGGCTTTATAAGTATTAATCATTTAGTTCTCAGAGCAACTCTAGGAGATAAATTCTATAACTATCCCCATTTTACAATGAGAAAACTGAAACACAGAAAGGTCAGTAACTTACCCAAGCTCACACAGTAAAATGGCAATGCTAGTCTTTGAACCAAGGCACATGTTGGCTTTATTTTATATTAAATTAATTTTTCAATTATAGTTGATATATATATATTAGCTTTAGGTATATAACATAGTGATTAGACATTTCTATACCTTACAAGTCATCACCTCTGTTAATCTAGTACCCATCTGACACTATACATAGTTATTAGTTCTTACAATATTTTTAACTATATTCCTTATGCTGTACTTTGCATGTTGGGTTTATTTGAGACCCAACTTCTTAACACTGTGTTGTACTCCTCTTACAGATTAATGCACACGTCAGTGAATTTACCTACGTAAGCTCACTTATTTAGATGTTTTTACAAGTTAAATTTTTTTGAAGTAGACACAGTTTAGGATGAAAAATGTTTATTAGGACTTAATACTAGTTAAAAGAAGGGGGATGAAGCATAATTTAGCAGAAAAGGAAGTCAAAATGTTTGGCCCTGGCCAGTTGGCTCAGCGGTAGAGTGTCGGCTTGGCCTGTGCATACCCCGGGTTCAATTTCTGGTTAGGGCACACAGGAGATGTGTGCTTCCCTTTCTCTCTCTCTCTCTCTTTCTCTCTCTCTCTTCTCCTCCTGCAGCCATGGCTCATTTAGAGCAATTTGGCCCCAGGCGCTGAGGATGGCTCCATAGCCTCTGCCTGAGGCACCAAGAAGAGCTCAGGTGCTGGGCTATGGAGCAACACCCCAGATGAGCAGAGCATCACCCCCTAGTGGGCTTGCCGGGTGGATCCCAGTCAGGGCACATGCAGGAGTCTGTCTCTGCCTCCTCTCCTCTCACTGAATAAATTTAAAAAAGAAGAAGTCAGAATGTTACAGAATTACCTCCCAGAATTCAGGTTTGTGTACTCAATGCACTCATAGGCCAAAATGTTGAGATACCAGTGTTTGGAAACAAAAATGTTTATTTGATTTTGTCAAAATGAGAGGATGGAAGAACAAGATCTCTCAGATCTGTCTCTTTCAAAAAAGAAAAGTAGAGAGTTTTTATATAGCTAAGGGTTTATTTTAGTTCAGGGAACTGAGAGAGAAGTCCATGTTTCTTTAGTCACAGAAAACACTTGTTGTATCAGACGCCTAGGTATCAGCAGCTGGTCACAGCTACCTTGAAGACATCCTTTCCTTTTACAAAACAGACTCTTAAATTCTCCTCAAGTGATCTCTTCCTGCTAGACAAAGAAACAGTCCAGTAGTAACACAAAATTATATTGTAAGAACAGGGGATACTGGGTCAAAGGACCAAGATTCTGCAAAATATATCATTGTGCATCAGTGACACTATCTTTAAAGCAAAAGACAGAAACTTGACATCTTGCAACTATTGCCACTGTTTAAGCTATCATTGTTTTGTGTTTAACTAGCTGTAGTTTTTTGTTATCTCAAGCAAAGATTACTTTTTTTTTTTTTAAGATTTCATTTATTCATTTTAAAGAGTGGGGAGAGAGAGAAGACAGGGGGAGAGAGAAAAAAAAAGAGAAAGGAGGGTGGTGAGGAGAGGGAAGCATCAACTCATAGTTGTTGCTTGTCATACATGCCTTAATCAGGCAAGCCCGGGCTTTCAAACTGGCAACTTCAGCATTCCAGGTCAATGCTTTATCTGCTGAAGGACCACAGGTCAAGCCAAAGCTTATTTTTAAACATTTCTCATAGAACTTGCTGTACAGACATACCTTCAGAACATGACCAACATACTGTCTTACTCTTTGACTATAGCTACCTGACAACAAAAGGAACTGGAACATTTAGTTAAAGCTTATATCTATAGCCTAATTGTGAATTAAATTATTTAATTCTAGTTTCAAAAAATACTAGGGGCAGTAAGATCACAAAGGGCTCAGCTACTAAACTGCAGTGCAAGATGACAGAGCCCTGCCTACCTCTCTTGATTCCAGAAAACCCAAAGGAAACTAGATGAATTTTTGTAGGTTTATTGGATGGTACTTGACTTCAACAGCTGTTAAGTTTCTCTAAAGATGAGTAAGGGTTATCATAGCAATTATTATGTATCTTGTCATAGAGATTGGGATTAAGGGATTTTGTAGTTTTAGTATCAAAGGAGCCTGAATTTTCCTTCCTAGTGAAATGTTCTTTCTGTTATCTAGTTTCTCAGGTGAACAAGCTGTTTTCTTAGGCTCTGAACGTCTAACATCAGAGTTGATCTTAACTCTTCTTGATTTTACTTTTCAGATATTTACTTTCTTAATGTAATTCTCTAGACTAGATCAATGTCAGTTCCTTGATAAAAGAAAATTTGAAACTTCATTTAGAAAGATGGGAAAACAGCATAGCGTACCCACAACTTTTTACTGTAAAAAGTTGTGCAAAAAATCTTGTTTCCACATACTCTTTTACCTGGCTAGCACACACTTCTTCCTATAACAGATGAAGATAGTCTTTTGATTTCTTCTCCCATCCTCTTTCAAAGATGTGGCTATACAGTTAAATACAAATTAAGCATAGGTACAGTTCTAAAACCTTTAATGAAACACATTTATTTACACCTAACTTCCTACTGAATATCTCATTTAACCAAGGAATTTATAGAATTTATTTCATTATCTTGTTCCCCACCTTGTAATCTAACTATAGTACATAATTTTCATATTCTAATAATATATGACAGAGACATCACTCTTTGGGGGAGTGGCAAGAGGAATTTTATATATATACTTATTAGGAAGATGATTTCTCCATAGAAAAATCTGAAATCTTTTGTTCTTTCAAGAAACCTCACGTAGATGGTTTTGAGTTATGCATTAGAGGGGATGAAGTCGAGGACTTTTTTACCTTGAACTTGGGGTATGCTATTTTTGCAATATTAAAAACTTTCTAGAAACTCAGTAAGTGAACCCTAAAATTACAGTGATTTTCTAGAGATAGTATTTTCTCTGAGAAACCATTTTATCTGTATTTGAGATTTCTCTGGAAACCTGTAACCTTGACTATGAATATTTCCCGACACTTAGCAGTGAGCACATAATACAAGGTGGGGCAAAGGCAGTTTTACAGTTGTTTGTGTGGAAAATAATACAATAATTCATAAAAATACAAGAATAAACTCTGTTTCACATACTCACAACTCTAAACTTATTTTTTTTTGCCCCACTCTGTATATTATTTGGACATAGTTTCTTTTTCCATTCAGAGTATAATATTAAAACATTAAGTGTCTAAAAGAATAAAGAAAAAACAGATGGAAAGCTTTAGTATGACAAAAAGAAATTAAAAATAATTACAAGTGTATTTCATCCTAGTTTCCCATATCAAAAGTAAGAGCAGTTACTTTCTCCAATGTTAACAATAATTGTCTATAATAAACCCTAGGCAATAAATTATTCTAGGCAAAGTTTATCTCACTTTTAGATAATGCTCACATTTTATTTGTTGTAATGCCCTGTCTGTGGGATGCTTTGTTGCATAATTATTACGGTTTGTTCTACCTTACTCCCAAACAGAGTTCTGGATTTTCTACCAATGTACAGGACCAGAAGATTGCAAATATGTTTGAATTGTCTGTGCCTTTCCGCCAACAGCATTATTTGGCAGGACTTGTATTAACAGAGCTGGCTGTCATTTTAGACCCTGATGCTGAAGGGTGAGTAGACCAGGTTTTGCCTTGTAAAATATCAGCTTGATTTTGGGCAATGAAACGGAAGCATCCCACTTTAACTTCCTAAATATCCAAAGAATACTCTTTTCTACTCTATTTGCAAAGATCTATACTCATGCTATTTCTGTAGTTCATCAATTTTATATTTTTTTTTCATATTTTGTTATTCCTGAATTTGAAATTTGTGTTAAAATTGGTGATATATCATGATTTTTTGGTAGCATTGTTTTCATCCTTAAAGGTACACAAAATATTTGGACATTCAAGTAAATGGACTTTTATATTTGTTGATAAACAATAGGCACAGTTCAATTGAGAAAAATAGACTAGGTTTCTCTTCGATTCTTTGTGAGGAAAATTTATCATTTGCTATCATACTACTTGGCATTTTATTTAAAAATTTGCCCAATAAATCCTTAGGTTTTAAAAACTTTTTTTTTTCATTTTTCTGAAGTGAGAAGGAGGGAGGCAGAGAGACAGACTCCTGCATGCGCCCCGACCAGGATCCACCCGACAAGCTCACTGGGGGGCAATGCTCTGCCCATCTGGAGTGTTGCTCCGTTGCAACCAGAGCCATTCTAGTGCTGAGGTGGAGGCCGTGCAGGCATCCTCAGCAGCCAGGCCAATTTTACTCCAACGGAACGTTGGCTGCAGGAGGGGAAGAGAGAGACAAAAGAGAGAAAAAGGAAGGGTGGAGAAGCAGATGGGCGCTTCTCCTTTGTGCCCTGGCTGGGAATCGAACCCCAGGACTTCCACACGCGGGGCCAATGCTGTACCACTGAGCCAACCATCCAGGGCCGGTTTTAAAAACTTTTACCATTGAGTATACTTTTAGAGGATTTTTGGAAATTAATATAGTAAGAAAAGAAAGGGTATATCATCTGATGATTTGAATTTATAGAAATAGCTTGATATGTTGTGGTCTAGCATTCCTATAAGGTACTTCAATATTAATAGTTATTTTTAAAAATCTATATGACCATGACTCATTTGGGTAATAATTGCTTTCATTTTTCATTTTTTTCATACTGGGATTATTAGAAATTTATAATCCAGTTTAACCTCATATTTAAGAGTTCCATAGAACAAAAAGAGTTACCCTGGCACAGGTTTTACAAAAATCCTCTGATTTATTGAACGAATAAAAGAGGAGGTTTGAAAAATTCTTAGCAGTGGTCTAGGCCATAGTCCATTAATGCTCAATAAATTATGAAAGGTTAAATCTTCTGAAAATGAAAAGTATGCCTTTTTATAATGGCAACTTCCTATTTTAGGAATATGTTTTAAAGTAGTTGTTCATACTGTGTTCTGCAATTATAGAGTTCTGAAGAGTTTCCATGTAGGCTGGGGTGGAGGAGTTCAGACATTGGAAGAAAGAGAGGACAGACTAAGAGAGTGAGGCTCTGGGGCTTCCCCCCTGTAGGCCACCATATTTATTATTTGCTATTAGACATGAATATGATGTCATTGGGGGATTCACTGTTTAGAAAAAAACAACTCTAAAATCAATTCTAAACATACTAGCTTTTTTTAATAACTGGTGTATCGCAATCATTTGAATGTATATTTCCAATAATTTTACTTGATATACCATAATATTTTTGGTTATAAAAAAATAGAAAACCTTTCTTAATATTGGCTCTATTAAAGGAATGAAATTTATTATTTCATAATTGAAAGAGACAATTGTTCTTTTCTGTGTATCTTTTTTTTTAATTTATAATTTTATTTAGACAATTAATTTTAATGGGGTGACATTGATCAACTAGAGTACATAGATTTAGAGAAAACATCTCCAGATCATTTTGACATTTGATTATGTTGTATACCCATCACCCAAAGTCAAATTGTCCTCCGTCACATTTTATTTGGTTTTCTTTATGCCCCTCCCCTCCCTCCACCACCTTCCTCGCCTCCCTTCCCCTCCCCCTAGTAACCACTTCACTCTTATCTATGTCCATGAGTCTCAATTTTGTGTCCCACTAATATATGGAACATACAGTTCTTAGTTTTTTCTGATTTACTTATTTCACTCAGTATAATGTTATCAAGGTCCATCCATGTTGTTGTAAATGATCCAAGTCATCATTTCTTATGGCTGAGTGTACTATTCCATAGTATATATGTACCACATCATCTTTATCCAATCATCTATTGAAGGGCTTTTTGGTTGTTTCTATGTCTTGGCCACTGTGAACAATGCTGCAATGAACATGGGGCTACATGTGTCTTTACGTACCAATGTTTTCCAGTTTTGGGGGAATATACCCAGTAGAGCAGCGGTTCTCAACCTGTGGGTTGCGACCCCGGTGGGGGTCGAATGACCAAAATACAGGGGTCACCTAAAGCCATCGGAAATACATATTTTATTTAAAAATGTATTGTATAATAAATAGGTATTTTCTGATGGCTTTAGGCGACCCCTGTGTTATGGTCGTTCGACCCTCGCTAGGGTCGCGACCCACAGGTTGAGAACCGCTGCAGTAGAGGGATTGCTGGGTCATATGGTACTTCTATTCTTAATTTTTTGAGGAACCACCATACTTTCTTTCATAATGGTTGTACTACTTTACATTCCCACCAACAGTGAATGAGGGTTCCTTTTTCTCCATAGCCTCTCCAACACTTGTTATTACCTGTCTTGTTGATACAAGCTAATCTAACAGATGTGAGGTGGTATCTCATTGTAGTTTTGATTTGCGTTTCTCTAATAGCTAATGAAGATGAGCATCTTTTCATATATCTGTTGGCCATTTGTATTTCTTCCTGAGAGAAGTGTCCATGTCCTCTTTCCATATTTTTATTGGATTGTTTGCTTGTTTGTTGTTGAGTTTTGTGAGTTTTTTGTATATTTTAGATATTAGGCCCTTATCTGAGCTGTTGTTTGAAAATATCATCTCCCATTTAGTTGGCTATCTGTTTTATTGACAATTTGTTTTGTTGTGCAAAAGCTTTTTAGTCTGATGTAGTCCCATTCATTTATCTTTGCCTTCACTTCCCTTGTCTTTGGAGTCAAATTCATAAAATGTTCTCTATGGGCAAGGCCCATGAGTTCAGTAACTATATTTTCGTTTATGTAATTTATTGTTTCAAATCTTATATTTAGGTCTTTGGTTCATTTTGAATTAATTTTGGTACAAGGAGACAAACTGTAGTTGAGTTTCATTCTTTTGCAGGTGGCTCTCCCGTTTTCCCAGCACCGTTTATTGAAGAGGCTTTCTTTTCTCCATTGTGTTTTTTTGGCTCCTTTATCAAAGATGATTGGACCATATATATGTGGTTTTATTTCTGGGCTTTCTATTCTGTTCCATTGGTCTGAGTGTCTATTTTTTTGCCAATACTATGCTGTTTTGATTATCATGGCTCTGTAGTATAATTTGAAGTCAGGTATTGTAATGCCCCCAGCTTCATTTTTTTTCCTTAGTATTACTTTGGCTATTAGGGGTTTTTTATGGATCAATATAAACCTGATGATTTTTGTTCCATTTCTTTAAAAAATGACATAGGAATTTTGATGGGAATTGCATTAAATTTATATATTGCTTTGGGTAACATGGTCATTCTAACTATATTTATTTTTCTTATCCAAGAATAAGGAATATTTTTCCATTTCATTGTATCTTTTGTGATTTCTCTTAACAATGCTTTGTAGTTTTCATTATATAGGTCTTTTACATTCTTTGTTATGTTTATTCCTAGGTATTATTTTGTTGTTGTTGTTGTTGCAACCGTAAAAAGGATTATTTTTTTGAGTTCATTTCCTGAAGTTTCATTGTTGGCATATAAGAAAGCAATAGACTTCTGTATATTAATTTTGTATCCTACGACCTTACTGTATTGGTTAATTGTGTCTTATAGTCTTTCTGTGGAGTCTTTGGGGTTTTCTATGTACAAGATCGTATCACCTGCAAAAAGTGAAACCTTTACTTCCTCTTTCCCAATATGAATGCCTTTTATTTCTTTCTCTTGTCTGATTGCTCTGGCTAGAACTTCCAGCACTACATTGAATAGGAGTGGAGAGAGTAGGCAACCTTGTCTTGTTCCTGATTTTAGAGGAAAGGTTTTTGGTTTATTGCCATTTAATATGATTTTAGCTGATGGTTTGTCATAAATGGCCTTTATTATGTTGAGATATTTTTCTTCTATACCCATTTTGTTGAGTGTTTTACACATAACATGATGTTGTACTTTATCGAATGCCTTTTCTGCATCTATTGATAGGATCATGTGGTTTTTGTTCTTTGTTTTGTTGATGTGGTGTATTATGTTAATTGTTTTATGTATGTTGAACCATCCTTGTGATTCAGGGATGAATTCCACTTGATCATGATGAATTATTTTTTAAGGTGTTGTTGTATTCAATTTGCTAGTATTTTGTTTAGGATTTTTGCATCTGTATTCATTAGAGATATTGGCCTGTAGCTTTCTTTATTTTTGTTGTCCTTGCCAGGTTTTGGTATGAGGGATACATTGGCTTCATAAAATGTGTTTGGCAGTATTGCTTCTTCTTCAGATTTTTGGAAGACTTTGAGTAAAATAGGAACCAAATCTTCTTTGAATGTTTGATAGAATTCACTAGTATAGCCATCTGGCCCTGGACTTTTATTTTTTGGGAGGTTTTTGATAGCTGTTTCTATTTCCTTCCTGCTTATGGGTCTGTTTATGCTATCTACTTCTTCATGACTCAGTCTAGGAAGATTGTATTGTTCTAGGAATTTATCCATTTCTTCTAGATTGGTAAATTTGGTGGCATATAGTTTTTCATAGTATTCTATGCTAATTCTTTGTATATCTTTGATATCTGTGGTGATTTCTCCTCTTTCATTTTGGATTTTGTTTATGAGTCCATTCTCTTTTTTCCTTAGTGAGTCTTGCCAAGGGTTTGTGAATTTTGTTGATTTTTTTGAAGGAAGCAGCTCCTTGTTTTATTGATTTTGTCTATAGTTTTTCTGTTCTGTGTTTCATTTGTTTCTGCTACGATTTTTATTATTTCCTTTCTTCTGCTGGTTTTGGGTTGTCTTTGTTCTTTTTCTAATTCCTTATGATGTGATGTTAAGTTGTTTACTTGGGCTGTCTCTTGTTTGTTCATATAAGCCTGCAGTGATAGAAACTTCCCTCTTATTACTGCCTTTGCTGCATCCCAGAGATTTTGATATGTCATGTTTTTATTTTTATTTGTCTGTATATATCTCTTGATCTCTGCTATTTCTTCTTTGACCCCGTCAGTTTTTAGAAGTATGTTGTTTAATTTCTATGTTTCTGTGGGTTTGTTTACTTCTTTTTTGCAGTTGAATCCTAGTTTCAAAGCTTTATGGTCAGAGAATATGCTTGGTATAATTTCAGTCTTTCTGGATTTGTTGATGTTAGTTTTGTGGCCCACCATATGGTCAGTTCTTGAGAATGTTCCATGTACAATGAAGAAAAATATATACTATGACATTTTGGGATGAAATGTCCTATAGATGTCTATCATATCCAGTTATTCTAGTGTTTTATTTAAGGCCAATATTTCTTTATTGATTTTCTTTTTGGAAGAACGATCTAGAGCCTCCAAGTATGATTGTATTTTTGTTGAGTTTTTTTGTTTTGTTTTGTTTTGTTTTGTTTTGTATTTTTCTGAAGCTGGAAATGGGGAGAGACAGTCAGACAGACTCTCGCATGCGCCTGACCAGGATCTACCCGGCACGCTCACCAGGGGGCGACGCTCTGCCCCTCCAGGGTGTCACTCTGTCGTGACCAGAGCCACTCTAGCGTCTGGGGCAGAGGCCAAGGAGCCATCCCCAGCGCCCGGGCCATCCTTACTCCAATGAAGCCTCGCTGCAGGAGGAGAAGAGAGAGACAGAGAGGAAGGAGAGGGGAAGGGGTGGAGAAGCAGATGGGCACTTCTCCTGTGTGCCCTGGCCGGGAATTGAACCCGGGACTCCTGCATGCCAGGCCGACGCTCTACCACTGAGCCAACCGGCCAGGGCTGTTGGTTTTTATTTTTAATCAGTTAGTAGATGTCTTATATACTCTGGTGCTCCTTAGTTTGGTGCATATATAGTAAGAAGTGTTATGTCTTCTTGATTCAATGTCGCCTTTATCATTATGAAATGACCATCTTTATCTCTGATTACCTTTTCTATCTCATAGTCAGCGTTGTTAGATATGAGTATGCTACACCTGCTTTTCTTTAAATATTATTTGCTTGGAGACTCGTTTTCCAACCTTTCATTTTGAATCTGTTTTTATCCTTGTAGCTTGTGTTTCTTGAAGGCAGCATACAGTTGTATTTTCTTTTTTGATCTACTCTATTACTCTGTGTCTTTTTATTGGTGAATTCAATATATTTACATTTAATATAATTATTGACACTTGAGGGTTTCCTAATGCCATTTTATATATTGCTTTCTTATAGCTCTGTTTCTTCTTTTTTTTAAAATTTTATTTATTCATTTTAGACAGGAGAGAGAAAGGGAGAGAGAGAGACAGAGAGGGAGAGAGAGACAGAGAGAGAAGGTGGGGAGGAGCTGGAAGCATCAACTCCCATATGTGCCTTGACCAGGCAAGCTCAGGGTTTTGAACCGGCGACCTCAGCATTTCCAAGTCGATGCTTTATCCACTGTGCCACCACAGGTCAGGCTAGCTCTGTTTCTTGTTTGGTTTTTCTCTTTTGTTTTTCTGTTATTTGTTTTTGTTTGATTGTATTCCATGCTTCTTTCCTTCATTTCTTCTTTTTTTAAGCCATGTGTTTCTATAGTGGTTTTTTTCAGGGGTGGTAAAAAATTAATTAGGTAATTAAAAGAATATATATCATATTCATTGTAGTATATTTTCTCCTGAGTGCTTCTGCACTCCATCCTCCTTTGCTACTGCTAATCTTTGTCATCTCCCCTTTTTTGTTTTTGTTGTCACAGATTATTCTTGTTTTTATTGTAATCTTATCGGAGCTTTTACTTGTGATTTTGTTTTATTTTAATCTTTGTATCTGATCGGATAATCCCCTTTTGTATCTCCTGAAGTGGGGATTTTCTGGTGATAAATTCCCTCATCTTCTCTATATCTGTGAATGTTTTTATTTCCCCTTCATATTTGAAGGATACTTTTGATGGATATAGTATTCTTGGATACAAGTTCCTCTCTTTCAGTACTTTAAATATTGGTGTCCACTCTCTTCTGTCTTGTAGAGTTTCTGCTGAGAAATCTGATGATAATCTAATGGGCCTTCCTTTATATGTTATATTCTTCTTTTCCCTGGCTGCCTTGAGGAGTTTTTTCTTTGTCATTGGTTTGTGATAATTTCATTATGATGTGCCGTGGAATAGGTCTGTTTGTGTTATGGTAAGTTGGTGTTCTGTTTGCTTCTTGGATTGGAGGCTCTAATTCTTTCCACAGGCTTGGGAAGTTCTCATCGATTATTTGTTTGAATATGTTCTCCATTCCTTTTTCTCTCTCTTCTCCTTCTCATATACCCATTATTCTTATGTTCCTCTTTTTGATGGACTCAGACAATTCTTGTATGGCTTTCTCATTTTTTTAAATTTGTGAGTCTCTCTCCTCTTCTCTCTGTAGTATCTCTAGTTGTCTATCTTCTATGTCACTAATTCTCTTTCTGGCCTGTTCTATTAGCTAATCTTTTTAACTCATTTTCCAGTTTATATATTGAGTTTTTCGTCTCTGTTTATTTTCTTTCTATGGTTTCAATTTTCTTGGTGAAGTATTCTTTTTGTTTATTAAATTGCTTTTTGAGCTTTCTAAATTGCCTTTCTGATCTTTCTTGTATTTCACTGAGTATTTTTTAGGGTTTCACTGAGTATTTCATAGGGTTTTGAATCCTATGTCATTTAACTCCAAGGTTTCCAAGTAATTGAAATTTTTTTCAAGAGATTTTTCATTATCTATCTGAGTGACATCTCTGTCTTTTGTATTCATGATATTTTATTTCTTTTTCTTTACTGGCATTTTAGAGTGGTATTGTTAATTACACTAATAAGAGATAATTTAAAAAATAAAATAAAAAATGAAAATATACAGTGAAAAAATGAAAATTCTCTAATGATAAGTGGAACTAAAACTACCGAGAACAAGGAGCAGAAACTGAGGAAAAATGACAAAAGGGAGAAAAAAAATGAAGTAAAAAAACAAGCAAAATGCCTCAAAGAAAAATAGGGGTCCAAAATATAATAATTTGATGGTAAATGATCTAATGAGAGAAAAAAAAAGAGAAAGGAGAAGAAATGGGAAGAGAGAAGAAAGAGGAAAAAGGGATAAAAACAACAACAAAAAAGAATGAAAGGTTTCTGAAATGAAACCCTCACAAAAAATAAGAATGAAAAATGTAACAACTATGGATCATGAAGTTCAAAAGGAAAAGGAAAAAAGAAAAAGGAAGGAAGATAAAATGACCAAAATGAAAAAAAAATTTTAATGTAATTTTTTCCTGGTTTTGAAAGGTAACTTCTTTCTTTTTTTTTTCTCCCATCAGGTGGCACTGTACTACAAGTATTGCACCTGTGGGGCTCTTGGGCAGAGGTCTGCTGGTGTGTCGCTGTGGCAGTGACATAGGCTGGGCCTCAGTTCAGTTGGTAGGTGGGGCTTGTTAGGGCTTTAAGGCTCTAACAATGGCAGTTTTCCAGGTGCCTCTCCCCACGTCCCTCCCACCTGAGCTAGCAGCCTGGGGGCTTAGCTGTGAGGTTTGCCCAGTCACTGTCTGCAGAGCAAGAGGTTCTAAGAATAGCCAGGTTATTTCTCCAGTACCACTCAAAGCACAGTTCTGGGGAAGGCAGTGGCAACCGGAGCTGCCAGCGAGAGAAAGCACGGCTGGGAGCCAATTGTAAATCAAGTGACTTTCTATGGGCGTACAGGCAGGTCTAGCATGCCTCAGCACACTGCAGGTCTAATCTCCACAGGATTCTTTCTCATGCACTGTTTGGTAGCCTGCAGTATGTCCAGCTCCCACAAGTCCAGCAATGCACACAGAGGCTTGCACCCGCCCACTTAGGCGCTCAGTGCCTGTGATCTCAGTCAGAGCCAAGAATGCACTCAGAAGTCTGCATCAGCCCATGGAGGTGCTTACCCCAGCAGTCTTAGACCAAAGGTTTTGGCCTGGGCGCGCGCCTTGCACTGGTGATCGTGGATCCAGGAATGCACAAAGATGCTGGCAATGGCTCACATGGGTACCCTGCCCTAGTAATTTCAGGTGGAGCCCACTGCCTGTGTGCGTGCCTTGCATCCAGGCAGAGCTGGTGTATTCTTTCTTCTGTTTGAGCACCTACCCTAACTCAGCTCCTTCCCCGCTAACTAAGACTCCACCACGCTCAGCTCCAAACAAAAGCACCCCTTCCTCAGATCAGTGAGGAAAGCGAAATACCCTCTTCTCCGTCTTATTTCCTTCAGAGAGGATTACGTATTCAGCCACCTTTTTGCCCAATCATACCTTTGTTTGGTGTGTGTGTATTTCAGGTACTCCTGAGATTTTTTTTCTCTGTGTTTAGTTGTTGAATTTGGTGAAATTTCAAGGGGAGATATTGGGAGTGTCTCTCATGGGGCCATTTCTCTGATGTCACCACCTCGAAAGAAAGGGTGTTTTAAACAGTACAATCAACAGCACAGTGATGCTACTAGGGTTCTGTTTCTTTACATCTTTTACCTTCATTAGATGCTTTATCCTATGGTGAGTGTCTTTCAAGACTGCAAGACAGTTGTCACTGGCAATTAAGGTGAAATTCTTACTTGCTTATGTCCAGCAAGAGAGAGAGGGCAAAACCTTGTTCCAAAGCTTGCGATGTAAATTTTCCTTCGGACTCATGTGACTCACTTGCCTAACCAGAGCAATGCCAGGTGCTAGATGGATTAAATCAGTCCGACGGAAATGTGGTGCTTAGACTGGTTCATGAGTTTTTTGTTACAGACAAAATTGTAAATCAACTGTGTCACTAAACACATACGTTTAGTTTATATGACCTTTTTTTTTTTTTTTTTGTAGACTTCAATTAGGGAAGCAATGAGTTGATTAACAGTTTTCTATTCTTGGACTGGTAGCAAAAACAGTTTGCTAACTGGCTGTTTTAAGTAGCAGGGCTAGTCTAATTAGGATCTATTCCTGAAACTGGATTGAAACATTCAACTGCTGTTATTTAGGAAGCAAAGGAGTAGATAGTAGGTAGTAAATGGAAACACTTGGTATGGACTTAACATTTAGGAATTTATTACGGGGAACATCATATAGTAGTTTATTCCTATCAATAAGTGAAATACCATATAAGCTAGAGGAAACTAATTTCAAGTGAATATGTATTTTTGAGATAGGAAAGGCTTATTTGAATAATGAGGGGGGACATTAAAGCTCTTGAAGATATATGGAGTTCATTGAACACATGGGGAAAGTACTTTCTGAGAGAAGATAAAACTTTTTCTGAGACAAAAGATAATCCTATAGCTATAAAGATGGAGATGTATTAAGAGATGTGACCAGAGCAAATTAGGAATGGCTTTTTAATAGAAAGAAGTTGGTGGTAAAGTCTTTTCCTGAGATTGATAGTGAGAGGCTTAAAGAGAGATCTGAAACTGGTGTGAGGTACAGCATTAAGGGCCAGTTGAAGTTGGTTTAAATTTATTGATTGATTGATTTTAGAGAGAAAGGAAGGAAAAAAGGGGGAGGGGGAGAAAAACATCAATTTGTTTTTCCATTTATTTATGCATTCATTGATTGATTCTTGTATGTGCCCTGAGTGGGGATTGAATTCGCTACCTTGGCATATCGGGACGACACTCTAATCAACTGAACTACCCGGCCAAGGCTGGATGAATTTTTAATTAGAAAGTTTTGCATAGTCAAAGAGCCTTCAATTTAAGAAGAGAGGCAAAAAAAAAGTGTGATTATGAGAGTGACCCTTGCTATTGTATTAGGCCAGTTGAAACGCAGGCAACTGGGAGTTTAGAACAGTTGTAAGGGCCCAAATGAAGTATATAAGCAAGGAAGGTCAGTTTAAAAAGATGTCGAAGGCAACTGCAGCCTGTGGACTACATAATTTATTAGGTAGAGGATTTTTTTGGGGGAAAAAGGAAATAAAAGTATACCTTTTTTGAATGTGAAAAGATCTCATTTGATGAAATAGCATTTATAGTTAACTTAAATTTTTCCTCTTTTTTTTTTTTTGTATTCTGAAGTGAGAAGCAGGGAGGCAGACACACAGACTCTGGCATGCGCCCAACTGGGATCCACCTGGCATGCCCACTAGGGGGTGATGCCCTGCCTATCTGGGCCGTTGTTCCTATTTGACCGGAGCCATTCTAGCGCCTGAGGCAGAGACCATGGAGCTGTCCTCAGCGCCAGGGCCAACTTTGCTCCAATGGAGCCTTAGTAATGGGAGGGGAAGAAAGAGACAGAGAGAAAGGAGAGGAGGAAGGGGGAAGAAGCAAATGGGCACCACTTCTGTGTGCCCTGGCCAGGAACCGAACCCAGGACTTCCACATGCCAGGTAAATGCTCTACTGCTGAGCCAACTGGCCAGGGCCGATTGATTGATTGATTGATTGCTGTAAAATATATCCACATAGTAAATGATGATGGACTGGAGACTTGACTTGGGGTGGTGAACGCACAATACAGTGTACGGATGATGTGTGGTAGAATTGTGCACCTGAAACTTCTATAATAACAAGTATCATCCCAATAAATTCAATAAACATGAAAATACATATATATAACCATAAGTACTCTTAAGTTATTTAAAATAATGCACTAAGAAGGAGTTAGTATAAATATATTACGGTTAACTCCTAAGTAAATTTGTGTAACACTTTTCCCTCTCTGTTATTATTTATAGAGACATTAATTTTAAAATGAGAAGTGTTTTTTGTAGGAAAACGTGCAAATATGTGACTAAGTTAAGAAGCTGAACAAAATTGATTCGGTATCATAGCTTACTGTTTGCTTTAAAGATGTTAACTAATCTTTGTGGCCTTACTCCTTTTTGTTCTCCATCTTCTTTTTAAATAGACTGTTTGGATTGCATAAGAAAGTCATCAATATGGTACACAATTTACTATCCAGTCATGACTCAGACCCACGGTACTCTGACCCCCAGATAAAGGCCCGGGTGGCCATGCTGTATCTACCTCTGATTGGCATTATCATGGAAACTGTCCCTCAGCTGTACGATTTTACAGGTACTTGGTGTATTTTAAAGGCAAATCTCAATGTATAAAAGTGTTAGAAAATATCTCAAGGATGAAGATCTTATTTTAGGAAAAAAAATAAAAGGAAATGTACACACACAAGTAAACTGTAAATACTTAACCACAGTACTGAAAATCTTTTGACTATGAGAGAATCCACTACAAGGTTTCTGTAAGTAGTTCTTATCATGAAATTTAAAATAGTGATTGTAGCCTGACCCGTGGTGGCGCAGTGGATAAAGCGTTGACCTGGAACATTGAGGTCGCTGGTTTGAAACCTTGGGCTTGCCTGTTCAAGGCACATATGGGAATTGATGCTTCCTACTCCTCCCCACTTCTCTCTCTGTTTCTCTCTCTCTCTCATTTCTAAAATGAATAAATAAAATCTTAAAAAATAAAATAGTGATTGTATAGTATTTCTATTTGTACTTACTAGGAAATAGAGTTTTTATGTATAAATATTTACTGTTTCTCTAAAAAACCAAATGAACATTTGAAAGCTGTCTATTACCCTGATGTCAATTTTATTCATATAAAAGAATTTAAATTAATATTCACCTGTATTAACAAGAATTAAGTTTATTGCTAGTATTGGGTTAACAAAATGAAGTTTTGTTGCTTTTCAAATATTAGGACTGACAAAGTTTTATTGCTCTTGCTTTTCATATTTAGAATTTACTTGAATTCCTTCATTTGCCCTAGAGAAAATACTGTAGGTTGTTATTAACTTGATAAAATAACTTCTAGTTCAATAAAAACAAACCTTTACTGAGTACACTGAGTACACATTATGTATTAAGAACTTCAATAGGTGATAGTGATACAAAAATAACCAACCCCTTGCCTTTAAAAGACTGATATTAAATAATTTTTCCAGTATTTTGATCACTAATGTGGGTTTCCTAATTTGAAAGCAAGGTAAAGTTTGCTATAATACTATAAATTATTACTATAGGAATGTGTTGATGGTTAAATCATTTAAAATACTGTTTAAAAGAAGTAACTCTAAGGATAAATATTACATGTTAATAGCTTTTTTTAATAGTAGTGGAGAAGAAGAAAAAGAATTGCATGCTCAATAACTGTTAATTAAACTAAACAGAAGTTTTATTTATTTGTTTTGGACTTTTTTCCCCAGAAACTCACAATCAACGAGGAAGACCAATTTGTATAGCCCCGGATGACTATGAAAGTGAGAATGGAAGCATGATAAGCCAGACAGTCGCCATGGCAATTGCCGGAACGTCAGTTCCTCAGCTAACAAGGCCTGGCAGTTTCCTCCTCACATCAACGGTAAAAACAACCCTCCTACAGAAGCTTTTTCTGGAAAGACAGATATTTACAAGGATATACTCTTAAATAACTGAGATTATTGTATTAGCTGATGTAGAAATACACTTAGCTTAATCTATTTTGCAGAAACATTAAGGTTCTGAGATTATTCCCTGTCTTGTACTGTTATTTTTAACAAGTATTAGGGTTTGTGGCATAAAGCTCGATAGTTTGTCATTTAGAATTTTGAAAGTTGTCTTATTATCTAGCCTAGTTTTGTTTTTCTTTGTAGTTTTCCAAAGTTAGAAGTGGGGAGGCAGTCAGACAGACTCCTGCATGCACCCGACCAGGATCTACCCAGCAAGCCCACCAGGGGGCGATGCTCTGCCCATCTGGGCCGTTGCTCTGTTATGCCCAGTACCATTCTAGCACCTGAGGCAGAGGCCATGGACCCATCCTCAGCGCCCGGGCTAACTTTGCTCCAATGGAGCCTTGGCTGCAGGTGGGGAAGAGAGAGATAGAGAGGGAGGAGAGGGAGAAGGGTGGAGAAGCAGATGAGCGCTTCTCCTGTGTGCCCTGACCAGGAATTGGACCCGGGACTTCCACACACCGGGCTGATGCTCTACCGCTGGGCCAACCAGCCAGGGCCTTATTATTGTTATTATTATTACTATTATTATTATTATTAAATGAGAGGCGGAGAGGCAGAGACAGACTCCTGCATGCACTTCGACTGAGATCCACCTGGAAAGCCCCCTATGGGGCAATGCTCTGCCCATCTGGGGCCACTTAGCCTAGTATCTTTTTTAAATCCATTATTCTTATTTTTTTTGTTTTTTTTTCTTTTTTATTTTATTTTATTAAATTTAATGCAGTGACATTGATAAATCAGGGTACATATGTTGAGAGAAAATATCTCCAGACCTGTGGTGGCACAGTGGATAAAGCGTCGACCTGGAACGCTGAGATCGCCGGTTCAAAACCCTGGGCTTACCTGGTCAAGGCACATATGGGAGTTGATGCTTCCTGCTCCTCCCCCACTTCTCTCTCTATCTCTCTCTCTGTCTCTCTTCTCTAAAATGAATAAATAAATAAAAATAATTAAAATAAAAATCTGGAATGTGGGAGCCATGGAAGAGTTTAAAAAACAACAACAACTCCAGATTATTTTGACATTTGATTATGCTGTATACCCTTCACCCAAAGTCAAATTGTCTTCTGTCACCTTCTATCTGGTTTTCTTTGTGCTCCTCCCCTCCCCCAACCCTTCTTTCCTTCCTCGCCCCCCCTTCCCCCCCCTCCCCCCCGTTCCCATCACATTCTTGTTCATGTCTCTGAGTCTCATTTTTATGTCCCATCTATGTACAGATTCATCTAGTTCTTAGTTTTTTCTGATTTACTTATTTCACTCAGTATAATGTTATCAAGGTCCATCCATGTTATTGTAAATGATCCGATGTCATCATTTCTTATGGCTGAGTAGTATTCCATAGTATATATATGTACCAAAGCTTTTTAATCCACTCGTCCTCTGACGGACACTTGGGCTGTTTCCAGATCTTCGCATATTGTGAACAGGTGCCACAAACATGGGGGCTGCATTTCTCTCTTTTGGAGCCCCGTTCTATGGGTGTTCTTGCGGATATATTCCTAAAAGTGGGATAGCGGGTCAAAAGGCAATTTGATTTTCAATTTTTTGAGGAATCTCCATACTGTTTCCACAGTGGCTGCACCAGTCTTCATTCCCACCAGCAGTGCAGGAGGTTCCCTTTTCCCACATCCTCGCCAGCGATTAGGCATTTTGCTGTGTTGTTTTGTTGATAAGCGCCATTCTGGCTGGTGTGAGGGTGATATCTCATTGTGGTTTTAATTTGCATTTCTCTAATGATTAGTGATGTTGAGCATTTTTCATATGCCTATTGGCCATCTGTATGTCCTCTTTGGAGAAGTGTCTAGTCATTTCTTTTTCCCATTTTTGGATTGGATTGCTTGTCTTCCTGGTGTTGAGATTTACAAGTTCTTTATAAATTTTGGTTATTAACCCCTTATCAGACGTATTGTCAAATATGTTCTCCCATTGTGTAGTTTGTCTTTTTATTCTGTTCTTATTGTCTTTAGCCTGATAGCAAAGCTTTTTTAGTTTGATATAGTCCCATTTGTTATCCTGTCTTTTTTTTTCACTTCCCCGTGGAGATAAATCAGCAAATATATTGCTCCGAGAGATGTCCGAGAGCTTACTGCCTGTGTTTTCTTTCTAAGATGCTTATGGTTTCACGGCGTACATTTAAGTCTTTTATCCATTTTGCGTTTTTTTTGTGAGTGGTGTAAGCTGTGATCTAGTTTCATTTTTTGCAGGTAGCTGTCCAATTTTCCCAACACCATTTGTTAAAGAGGCTGTCTTTACTCCTATTGTATTTCCTTACCTCCTTTGTCAAATATCATTGTCCATAGAACTGTGGGTTATTTCTGAGTGTCTCTGTCTGTTCCATTGATCTATATGCCTGTTCTTAGCCAGTACCAGGCTGTTTTGAGTACAATGGCCTTGTAGTATAACTTGATATCAGGAAGTGGTGATACCTCCACTTTATTCTTCTTTTTTAAGATTGCTGAGGCTATTCGTGTTCTTTTTTGGTTCCATATACATTTTTGGAATATGTGATCTATATCTTTGAAGTATGTCATTGGTATTTTAATTGGTATTGCATTGAATTTGTAGATTGCTTTGGGTAATATAGACATTTTAATGATGTTTATTCTTCCTAACCATGAGCACGGTATATGCTTCCACTTGTTTGTATCTTCCTTGATTTCTTTTATCAATGTTTGTAATTTTCCAGTACAAGTCTTTAGTCTCCTTGGTTAAGTTTACTCCTAGGTACTTTATTTTTTTTGTTGTAATTGTGAAGGGGATTGTTTCCTTAATTTCTCTTTCTGACTGTTCATTGTTGGTGTATAAAAATGCCTGATTTCTGAGTATTGATTTTATATCCTGCCACTTTGCTGAATTTATTTATCAGGTCCAGTAGTTTTTTGACTGAGACTTTAGGGTTTTCTATATACAATATATTTTTTTCTTTGTTTTTATTATTTTTCATCTGCAAATAATGATAGTTTTACTTCTTTTCCAACTTGAATGCCTTTTATTTCTTCTTCTTGTCTGATTGCTGTGGCTAGGACTTCCAGGACTATGTTAAATAAGAGTGGTGAAAGGGGGCACCCCTGCCTTGTTCCTGATCTTAAGAGTATTGCTTTTAATTTTAGCCCATTGAGTATGATGTTGGCTGTGGGTTTCTCATAGATGGCTTTTACCATGTTGAGGTATGTTTCCTGTATTCCAATTTTGCTGAGAGTTTTGACCATGAATGGGTGCTGGATTTTATCAAATGCTTTTTCTGCTTCTATTGAAATTATCATGTGGTTTTTCTCCCTTCTTTTTGTTTATGTGATGAATCCCATTGATTGATTTACGAATATTGTACCAGCCTAGCCTACCCA
This sequence comes from Saccopteryx bilineata, assembly GCF_036850765.1. Classification (NCBI taxonomy): domain Eukaryota; kingdom Metazoa; phylum Chordata; class Mammalia; order Chiroptera; family Emballonuridae; genus Saccopteryx; species Saccopteryx bilineata. The sequence goes on from NC_089492.1 coordinate 239,458,138, forward strand.
GAATAAATCCTACTTCATCATAGTGTATGATTTTTTCCATATATTGTTGGATCCGGTTTGCTAATATTTTGTTGAGGATTTTAGCATCTACATTCATCAGAGATATTGGCCTATAATTTTCTTTCTTTGTGTTGTCTTTGCCTGGTTTTGGAATCAGTAATTATACTCGCCTCATAAAAGGAGCTTGGAGTCTTCCTTCCTCTTGAATTTTTTGAAATAGTTGAGAAGGATAGGAGTTGTTCTTCTTTGAATATTTGGTAGAATCACTTGTGAAGCCATCAGGCCCAGGACTTTCTTTGTTGGGAGTTTTTTGATAACTGTTTTGATCTCATTTGGTGTAATGGTCTGTTTAGGTTTTTCTGATTCTTCCAGATTGATTTTTGGAAGATTGTATGTTTCAAGTAATTTGTCCATTTCATCTAGGTTAAGTCTCGTTTGGCATACAGTTCTTCATAGTATTTTCTTACAATATTTTGTATTTCTGTTGTGTCAGTTGTTATTTCTCCACTCTCATTTCTAATTTTATTTATTTGAGTCCACTCTCTCTTTTTCAAGGTGAGTCTGGTTAAAGGTTCATCAATCTTGTTTACCCTTTCAAAGAACCAGTTCTGGGTTTCATTGATCCTCTGTATTGTTTCTTTAGCCTCTATGTCATTTATTTCTGCTCTGATCTTTATTATTTCCTTCCTTCTCCTTCTACTACATTTGAGCTTTACTTGCTGTTCTTTTTCTAGTTCTTTTAGATGGAGGGTTGTTTATGTGAGCTTTTTCTAGCTTCTTAAAGTGTGCCTGTAGTGCTATGAACTTCCCTCTCAGTACTGCTTTTGCTGTGTCCCATAAATTTTGAGTTGTTGTATGCTCATTGTCATTCATTTCTAGGAATTTTTTTATTTATTTTTTTATCTCATTCTTAATCCATTTGTTATTTAACAACCTGCTATTTAGTTTCCATGTGTTTGAGAATTTTTGAGCTTTTTTGTTGTGGTTCATTTCTAGTTTCATGCCGTTGTGATCGGAGAAAGTGCTTGATAAGATTTCAATCTTCCTAAATTTGTTGAGACCACTTTTGTGCCCTAACATGTGGTCTATCCTAGAGAATGTACCATGAGCACTTAATCGAGTTGATGTATTATAGTGTCCAATAAGTCTGCTGTTTCTTTGTTAATTTTCTTTCTTGAGGATCTATCTAGTGATGTTAGTGGGGTATTGAAATCCCCTACTATTATAGTATTGCTGTTGATCTCGCCCTTTAAATCCATCAAAGTCTGCTTTATATATTCGATGCTCCTATATTAGTGCATAGATAATTATAAATAGTTATATCTTCCTGTTGGATACTCCCTTATCATTAATGTAGTGGCCTTCTTTATCTCTTACTATATCCTTTGTTTTAAAGTCCAATTTGTCTGATATAAGTATTGCTACCCCAGCTTCTTTTTCATTTCCATTTGCATGAAATGTTTTTTTTCATTCTTTTACCTTCCATCTATGTGTATCTTTTTTTCTAAGGTGTGTCTCTTGTCGACAGCACATGTAGGGTCCTGTTTTCTTATCCACGCAGCTACCCTATGTCTTTTGATTGGATCATTTAATCCATTTACATTTATGGTTATTATTGATATCTAGTTGTTTATTGCCATTTTATTCTTTAGAGCTGTATTCCTTTTTTGCAATATTCTTTTCCCACTTTGATCTATTTACAACAGGCCCCTTAACATTTCCTGCAGCATTGGTTTGGTTGTAATGAATTCCTTGAGTTGTTTTTTTCTGGGAAGCTTTTTATTTCTCCTTCGATTTTAAACCGATAGCCTTGCCTGGATAAAGTAGTCTGTTTGTAGGTTCTTGAGGGTTCTGCATTACTTTGAGTATTTCTTGCATTCCCTTCCTGGCCTCAAGTGTTTTCTGTTGAGAAGTTGGATGGTCATTCCTGTATGGGGGCTCCTTTGTAGGTGATAGCTTTTTTTTCTCTTCTTGCAGTTTTTAATATGTTCCCTTTATCACTTAGCGTTTGTATTTGTTAATTATGATGTGTCTTGGTGTAGGTTTCTTTCTTGGATTTCTCTTTACTGGAGTCCTCTGTGGCTTCTTGAACTTGTGAGAGTTTCTCCTGCCCATTAATTTAGGGAAGCTTTTCAGCTATGATATGATTGAACAAAGTCTCTATTCCTTATTCTTTTTCTTCTTCTTCAGGAACCCCTATGATGTGGATGTTATTTCTCTTCATGTTGTCACAGAGCTCTCTAAGAGTTTCCTCAGACTTATTGAGTCTCTTTTCTTTTTCCTTTTTTTTTAAATAATTTTATTTTTTTAATGGGGTGACATCAATAAATCAGGATACATATATTCAAAGATAAAAGTCCAGGTTATCTTGTCGTTCAATTATGTTGCATACCCATCACCCAAAGTCAGATTGTCCTCTGTCACCTTTTATCTAGTTTTCTTTGTGCCCCTCCCCCTCCCCCTTTCCCTCTCCCTTTCCCCCCTCCCCCCCGTAACCACCACACTCTTATCAATGTCTCTTAGTTTCACTTCTATGTCCCACCTACATATGGAATAATGCAGTTCCTGGTTTTTTCTGATTTACTTATTTCGCTTCGTATCATGTTATCAAGATCCCACCATTTTGCTGTAAATGTTCCAATGTCATCATTTCTTATGGCTGAGTAGTATTCCATAGTGTATATGTGCCACATCTTCTTTATCCAGTCATCTATTGACGGGCTTTTTGGTTGTTTCCATGTCCTGGCCACTGTGAACAATGCTGCAATAAACATGGGGCTGCATGTGTCTTACGTATCAATGTTTCTGAGTTTTTTGGGTATATACCCAGTAGAGGGATTGCTGGGTCATAAGGTAGTTCTATTTTCAGTTTTTTGAGGAACCACCATACTTTCTTCCATAATGGTTGTACTACTTTACATTCCCACCAACAGTGGATGAGGGTTCCTTTTTCTCCACAACCTCTCCAACATTTGCTATTATTTGTCTTGCTAATAATACCTAATCGAACAGGTGTGAGGTGGTATCTCATTGCAGTTTTGATTTGCATTTCTCTAATAGCTAAAGAAGATGAGCATCTTTTCATATACTTGTTGGCCATTTGTATTTCTTCCAGGGAGAAGTGTCTGTTCATATCCTCTTCCCATTTTTTATTTGGATGTTTGCTTTTGTTTGTTTGTTGTGAGTTTTATGAGTTCTTTGTATATTTTGGATATTAGGCCCTTATCTGAGCTGTTGTTTGAAAATATCATTTCCCATTTAGTTGGCTTTTTGTTTATTTTGTTATCAGTTTCTCTTGCTGAGCAAAAACTTCTTAGTCTGATGTAGTCCCATTCATTAATTTTTGCCTTCATTTCTCTTGCCTGTGGAGTCAAATTCATAAAATGCTCTTTAAAACCCAGGTCCATGAGTTGAGTATCTATGTCTTCTTCTATGTACTTGTTTCAGGTCTTATGTTTAGATCTTTGATCCATTTTGAGTTAATTTTTGTACAGGGGGACAAACTATAGTCCAGTTTCATTCTTTTGTATGTGGCTTTCCAGTTTTCCCAGCACCATTTATTGAAGAGGCTTTCTTTTCTCCATTGTGTGTTGTTGGCCCCTTTATCAAAAATTATTTGACTATATATATGTGGTTTTATTTCTGGACTTTCTATTCTGTTCCTTTGGTCTGAGTGTCTATTTTTCTGCCATACCATGCTGTTTTGATTGTCGTGGCCCTATAATATAGTTTGAAGTCAGGTATTGTGTAATGCCCCCAGCTTCATTCTTTTTCTTTAGGATTGCTTTGGCTAATTCGGGGTTTTTTATAGTTTCCATATAAATTCTGATGATTTTTTGCTCTATTTCTTTAAAAAATGTCATTGGAAGTTTTGATGGGAATTGCATTAAATTTGTATATTGCTTTGAGTAATATGGCCATCTTGATTATATTTATTCTTTCCAACCAAGAACAAGGAATATTCTCCCATCTCATTATATCTTTTTCGACTTCCCTTAACAATGGTTTTATAGTTTTCATTATATAAGACCTTTACATTCTTTGTTATGTTTATTCCTAAGTATTTTATTTTTTTTGTTGCAATCGTGAAGGGGATTATTTTTTTGAGTTCGTTCTCAATTGTTTTATTGTTGGCATATAGAAAGGCTATTGACTTCTGTATGTTAATTTTGTATCCTGTGACCTTACTGTATTGGCTTATTGTTTCTAGTAGTCTTTTTGTGGATTCTTTGGGGTTTTCGATGTATAGGATCATATCATCTGCAAAAAGTGATACCTTTACTTCTTCTTTTCCGATATGGACGCCTTTTATTTCTTTGTCTTGTCTGATTGCTCTGGCTAGAACCTCTAGTACCACATTAAATAAGAGTGGAGAGAGTGAACAACCCTGTCTTGTTCCTGATTTAAGGGGGAAAGCCTTCAGTTCTGTGCCATTTAGTATGATGTTAGCTGATGGTTTATCATATATGGCCTTTATCATGTTGAGATATTTTCCTTCTATACCATTTTGTTGACAGTCTTAAACATAAAATTGTGTTCTATTTTATCAAAGCCTTTTTCCTGCAATCTATTGATAAGATCATGTGGTTTTTGTTCTTTTTTGTTGATATGGTGTATTACGTTAACCATTTTACGTATGTTGAACCATCCTTGAGATTCTGGGATGAATCCCACTTGATCACAATGTATTATTTTTTTAATATGTTGTTGTATTTGATTTGCTAGTATTTTGTTTAGTATTTTAGCATCTGTATTCATTAGAGATATTGGTCTGTAGTTTTCTTTTTTTGTGCAGTCCTTGCCTGGTTTTGGTATGAGGGTTATGTTGGCCTCATAAAATGTGTTTGGAAGTATTGCTTCTTCTTTAATTTTTTGTAAGACTTTCAGTAGAATAGGAACCAAGTCTTCTTTGAATGTTTGATAAAATTCGCTGGTATAGCCAAGCCCTGATGGGCCTGGACTTTTATTTTTGGGGAGGTTTTTAATGATTTTTTCTATTTCTTCTCTACTAATAGGCCTGTTTAGGTTTTTTGCTTCTTCTTGACTCAGTCTAGGAAGGTTGTATTTTTCTAGGAATTTATCTATTTCTTTTAGGTTGTTGAATTTAGTGGCATAAAGTTTTTCATAGTATTCTACAATAATTCTTTGTATATCTACGAGTGTCCGTAGTGATTTCTCTCTCTTCATTTTGGATTTTGTTTATATGAGTTCTTTCTCTTTTTTCCTTGGTAGTCTTGCCAAGGGTTTGTCAATTTTGTTGATCTTTTCAAAGAACCAGCTTCCTTGTTCTATTAATTTTTTCTATAGTTTTTCTGTTCTCTAATTCATTTATTTCTGCTCTGATTTTTATTATCTCCTTTCTTCGGCTGGTTTTGGGTTTCTTTGTTCTCTCTTTTTCTAGTTCCTTAATGGTGTGAAGTTAGTGGTTCATTGGGCTCTCTCTTGTTTTGTTCATATATGCCTGAAGTGATATGAACTTCCCTCTTATCACTGCTTTTGCTGAATCCCATAGATTCTGATATGGTCGTATTTGTCCATTTTCATTAGTCTGTATATATCTTTGTGATCTCTCTGCCACTTATTTCTTCTTTGACCTATTCATTTTTTAAAGTATGTTGTTTAGTTTCCACATTTTTGTGGGATTTTGTTTCCTCGTTTTTGGCAGGTTGAATTCTAGTTTCAAACGCTTTATGATCAGAAAATATGTTTGGTACAACTTTCGATTTTCTGATTTTGCTGATGTTGTTTTTGGTGGCCGGCCACATATGGTCAATTCTTTGAGAATGATCCATGTAGCACTGGAAGAAAAATGTATACTCAGCTCAACTTTGGGATGAAATGTCCTGTAGATGTCTATAATATCCAGGTGCTCTAGTGTTTTGTTTAAGGCCACTATGTCTTTGTTGATTCTCTGTTTGGATGACCGATCTAGAGCCGTCAGTGGTGTATTGAGGTCTCCAAGTATGATTGTATTTTTGTCAGTTTTTTTTTTTAAGGTCAATAAGTAGCTGTCTTATATATTTTGGTGCTCCTTGGTTTGGTGCATATATATTAAGAATTGTTATGTCTTCTTGATTCAGTGTCCCCTTAGCCATTATGAAATGGCCATTTTTGTCTCTGAGTACTTTTGCTGTCTTTTAGTCAGCATTATCAGATATGAGTATTGCTACGCCTGCTTTTTTTTGGATTTTATTTGCTTGGAGTATTGTTTTCCAGCCTTTCACTTTGAATTTCTTTTTATCCTTGTTACTTAGATGAGTTTCCTGTAGGCAGCATACAGTTGGATTTTCTTTTTTAATCCATTCTGCTACTCTGTGCCTTTTTATTGGTGAGTTTAATCCGTTTACATTTAGTGTAATTATTGACACTTGTGAGTTCCCTATTGCCATTTTATATCTTGCTTTCTGTTAGTTTTGTGTCTTGTTTGATCCTTCTCTTTCGTTTTTCTATCTTTTGTTTTTATTCGGTTGTATTCCATACATCTTACCTCTGTTGCTATCTTTTTTATCTCATGTGCTTCTGTGGTGGTTTTTTCAATGGTGGTTACCTTTGAGTAAAGAAAAGGGTTCCTACCCTGTTCACTGTAGCAAACTATTTTGTGAGTACTTTTGCACTCCATCGTCCTTTCCTACTGTTAATCTCCATCTTCTCCCCCCCTTTGTTTTTGTTGTTGTCACAGTTTGAATTTGGTTTTATTGTGTTCTTCTTGGAGCTTTTACTTGTGGCTCTGTTTTTTTTTTGTTTGTTTGTTTGTTTTTGTATCTGATTGGAGAACCCCCTTTCGTAATTCCTGGAGTGGGGGTTTTCTGATGATAAATTCCCTCATCTTTTCTGTATCTGTGAATGTTTTTATTTCTCCTTCATATTTGAAGGATAGCTTTGATGGGTATAGTATTCGTGGCTGAAAGTTCCTCTCTTTCAGGACTTTAAAGATTGGGGTCCACTCTCTTCTAGCTTGTAGAGTTTCTGCTGAGAAATCCGATGATAATCTAATGGGCCTTCCTTTATATGTTGTATTCTTCTTTTCCCTGGCTGCCTTGAGAATTTTTTCTTTGCTGTTGGTTTATGCCAATTTCATTATGATGTGCCTTGGAGTAGGTTTGTTGTGGTTAAGAAAACTCGGAGTTCTGTTTGCTTCTTGAACTTGAGGCTTTAGTTCTTTCCACAGGCTTGGGAAGTTCTCATCTATTATTTTTTTGAGTATGTTCTCCATTCCATTTTCTCTCTCTTCTCCCTCTGATATACCTATTATTCTTATGTTACTCTTTTTGATGGAGTCAGATAATTCTTGTAGGGCTATCTCATTTTTTTTAATTTTTGAGTCTCTTTCTTCTTCTCTCTGTTGTGCCTCAAGTTGCTTATCTTCTATTTCACTAATCCTCTCTTCTATCTGACCTGTTCTATTAGCTAAGCTTGTTACTTTGTTTTTCAGCTCGTGAATTGAGTTTTTCATCTCTGTTTGATTTGTTTTTATAGTTTCAATTTCCTTGGACATATATTCTTTGTGTTCATTGAGTTGTTTTCTGAGCTCCCTAAATTGCCTTTCTGTGTTTTCTTGTATATCTTGGAGGATTTTTAGGATTTCTATCTTGAATTCTCTGTCCTTTAGCTCCAAGGTTTCCAATATATTAAATTTTTTCTCCGTAGATTTTTCCTCATCTAGCTGTGTTACCTCTCTTACTTTTGTACCCATGATATTCGATTTTCTCTTCCTTAATGGCATCTGAGGGTGGTTTTGTTGATAGTATTAATGAGATTTAATAAAGAATAAAAAGTTTAAAAAAATATCGAAGTTTTTTTTAAAAAGAAATTAATGAAATAAAGAAAAATAGAATTATTCCCCCTCTCCTTTTTCCTCTCCTCTCCTCTCGTCTCCCCTCTTTCTTGAGAAAATCTTTTGGTGAACTATGAACTATAACAAACAATACCTGTAATGGAGGGCCTGAATTGGGGAAAAGTAATAAAGGGGCAAAAAAAAAGAAAAAGAAAAAAGAAGGGGGTATGGACCCACAAAAAGCAAATAAGGAAAAAATTTGAGTCAAGAATAAAATGATTTGCTTTTAGGTGTTGGTTGACTAAGAGTTATGATGAGAGGAATAAGAGGGAAACAGAAAAATGGGGAGACAAATTAAAAAATTACTATTGTATTTAGTGGAACAAGAACTAGATAAAATGGAGTGCCAGGGATGGGAGCACTGCTAGTGAGTTAAAAAGGTGAAGTAAAAACCCCCCAAAATGCCACAAACATAAGTTTGAGTCCCAGATAGGATAATTTGTTTGTTATTGAGGTTTGAATGAGAGGAGATGTAAAGGAGAAAGGAAGAAACTAATATAGAGGGAGAAAAGAAAGAGAGAGAGAGAGAGAGAAAGGGAACCACTAAAAGAAGAAAAAAGAGGAGGGAGAGAGAGAGAGAGAGAGAGAGAGTTAAGGGTTTTGGAGTGCAACCCTCATAGAGAGAAAGGAAGAGGAATGAAAAGATAATGGGAGATGTAACACTTATGGGTAGTGTAGTTCAAGGAGAGGAGAGAGTAAGACCGGCAGAGAGTTAATCAGCCAAATTGGAGAAGGAAAAAAAAAAAAATGAAGGATGAAGATAAGAGAAACAAACGAACAAATATAATAAAATGGGATAGGTTATAAAGTCTGCAGATTATTCTTGATTTTGAGAGGTTATCTTCTTGCTTTTTCTTTTCTCTCCCTCTTCCTGATCGGTGACTCTGTACCCCGGGTTCTGCCCTTTTGGCACGCTCAGGTAGAGGTTTGCAGTTGATAAGTCTCTATGGCGATGTCATGTATTGTGCTTTAGTCTCGTTGGCAATCGAGGCTCATTAGCATTTATAGGCTCTGCCAGTGAGAGAGTCCGTGTTCCTGGAGCCTTTCTCCTAGTCTTTCCTTCCTGAATTAGTAGCCTGATAATCCAGCTATGGGGTTGCTGCTGCCTCTGCCTGGATAGTAAGAGGCTCAAAGAGCTGGCAACTCCCCACTCTATTTCCACTCAGCACAGGGTTCTGGGTAAGGCTCAGTCAGTCAGAGCTGCTAGCATAATCTAGCACTGCCACTCTGTCCGGTAACACAGGCAGACGCCCATTTCTGGGGCGCTTGGAGGAAACTCTCGCTCACTATCTGCGCGCGCAGACCAGAATATCCGGCCAGCAGTCTCATGCTCTGAGTGAAACCCCCAGCCGCATGGAAAAGTTCCCGCGTTGGAATTGGCTCTCGCTCCGTCCCCGTGCACGGCTTTTGCAAGGTGCTGGGGCGGCCCGAGATTCCGCTTTGGCCCACACAAAACCCCCTGACTCTGCCCCTCTGTGCAATAACACGGGCGTGCACTGCTGAGGCACTTTGAGGAATCTCTCGCTATCTGCGTGCGCAAACCAGGATATCAGGCCAGCCGCGTTTCCCTCTGAGTGAATCCCCTACCAGCACGGAAAAGTTCAACCGTTGGAATTAGTTCTTGCTCCCTCCCGTGCCTGGCTTTCCCAGGGCACTGGGGCTGCCCAGAGATTCCGCTTTCGGCCCACACAAAGGCCTCTGACTCTGCCTCTCTGTGGGGTAACACAGGCACCCACTCCTGGGGCTTTGGAAGAAATCTCTCGCTCACTATCTGCGCGCATCTACCAGGAGATCAAGTAAAATGGCTGCCCCGCTTGTCTTTCTTTGTCTGGGTTTGGCACGAGTATTAGCTTGTATTGCCCGGGTTGCCACAGGAACAGTTTTTCCTTGGCTTGGATCGCCGTGCCACAGCCTGGTTCGGCCATTTGTGCCACGGCCTGGATCTATTCACCCCCTTTGCCCGCCTCAGTTTCTATATTCACAGTTTCCAGAGAAAGCCGCCCATTTAAGGTTAGTGAGGAAGGCGAAGCATTTCTTACTCCCTATTTCCTTCGGGGTTTGGTTATATATTTAGCCAATTTTTTGCTCGACCATACCTTCGGGTGTATTGCAAAACATCTGGAGGCTCCAAGGACAGGTTTTTCTGTTTCTGGTTGAAGATCTTGTTGAGTTTTGGGGGAGACTTATCGGTATCGCTTCCTACCCCGCCATTACTCTGACGTCATCTCTCTCTTTTCTTTTTTCTACTCTGCTTTCTTGCCTTCATTCAAGTTGTCCTCCAACTCGCTGATTCGATCCTCAGCTCTATCCATCCTGTTTTTAATTCCTTCCATTGTGGTCTTTATTTCTGATATTGTATTTGTCATCTCCGACTGATTCTTTTTTAATATTTCAATATCCTTTTTTATACTTGCTATTTCTTTATTTAGGTGTTCATAATGACTATCCATTGTTGTTCTAAGATCCCTAAGCATCCTTACAATCATTATTTTGAACTTTGCATCTGGAAGTTTGATTATTTCCATATCACTCAGTTCATCTCCTGAAGGTTTCTCTTGTGGTTTCATTTGGATTGCACTTTTTTGTCGTCTCATTATCTGTGTTTTGGGTGTTTTGTTTGTAGAGTTGGTTGAGTCTAGGCTTGGTGTTGTCTGCCTCCAGTTTTCAGTTGTGTTATTTCTAGGTCTTCTTGGGTTGGTATCAGCTATTATTTGTAATCCACTTTCGGATTTGGGCAGCTTTGAAGTCTTGATTTGTTTGTTTTCTTAACAGGTGATAGTCTTATTTACTGATCTCTGCAGGGGGCTTCTTTGAAACTGTATCCAGGAATGGGATGGGTATAACCTGAGTCTCTGAAGGCCTCTTTACCAACTAATCTCTCTAGGGGCAGGGTGTTTTCTCAGCTTCAGTAGAGGGAGGTGTATCTCAGATCTCCATGGAGACCTGAGTTACTGCCCCTTCTCCCCACTTCTTGTTTTCAGCCGTGTCTTGTTGTGCTGATTGGAGCTGGATAGATGTCTGGAGATCTCTGATCCGGAAGCAATTCAGTACTATTCTGTGGAAGGATCAGTCCCTCTCCCAGCTATGGCCGTCTCCAGCACAGACGATCAGCTTTTTTAGATCGTCTCCTGCATTCCTTAGCCCCTCACAGTCTGTCCTTCTTTCTCTTCTTTCCACTTGAGAGATAAGCTGGTCTTTTCAACACACCTCGTTCCCTGGTCACCAGGCAAATGGCTGTGAGCAGTATTTTCTACTCTTTTCCCTTGTGTGAGATCCCCTCTGGGCTCTCAGCCTCACCGCCCCCCCACCTCGTTCCTGTAAGCAGGGGAGATTCAGGCGCTCAATACCAGGTTTGTTGTGGCTTCTTCTTTGCTCCTTGGTTTTTGAGAGCTGTTCTTGTAGTCCAGAGTTGGTTTTTTCATGCTGATTTTTCCTAAATTGATTTGTATTCCAGTTTGGTGGTGAGAGCTGGGCATCTGTTCGCCCGCCTACTCCGCTGCCATCTTCAGGTCCCATTTTTTTTTATAAATAAATTTTTATTAATGTTAATGAGGTGACATCAATAAATCAGGGTATATATATTCAAGGAAAACATGTCCAGGTTATCTTGTCATTCAATTTTGTTGCATACCCATCACCCAAAGTCAGATTGTCCTGCGTCACCCTCTATCTAGTTTTCTTTGTGCCCTTCCCCCTCCCCCTTCCCCTCTCTTTCCTTCCCTCCCACGCCCGTCCTCCCCCCTTCACCCCCGGTAACCACCACACTCTTGTCCGTGTCTCTTAGTCTCGTTTTTATGTCCTACCAATGTATGGAATCATGTAGTTCTTGGTTTTTTCTGATTTATTTCACTTTGTGTAATGTTATCAAGATCCCACCATTTTGTTGTAAATGATCCGATGTCATCATTTCTTGTGGCTGAGTAGTATTTCATAGTGTATATGTGCCACATCTTTTTTTTTTTTTTCTGAAGCTGGAAACGGGGAGAGACAGACAGACTCCTGCATGCGCCCTACTGGGATCCACCCGGCATGCCCACCAGGGACGACGCTCTGCCCACCAGGGGGCAATGCTCTGCCCCTCCAGGGCATCGCTCTGCCGCGACCAGAGCCACTCTGCGCCTGGGGCAGAGGCCAAGGAGCCATCCCCAGCGCCCGGACCATCTCTGCTCCAATGGAGCCTTGGCTGCAGGAGGGGAAGAGAGAGACAGAGAGGAAGGAGGGGGGGCTAGAGAAGCAAATGGGCGCTTCTCCTATGTGCCCTGGCTGGGAATCGAACCTGGGTCCCCCGAACGCCAGGCTGACGCTCTACCGCTGAGCCAACCGGCCAGGGCCTGTGCCACATCTTCTTTATCCAGGCTTCTATTGAAGGGCTTTTTGGTTGTTTCCATGTCTTGGCCACTGTGAACAATGCTGCAATGAACATGGGACTGCATGTGTCTTTACGTATCAATGTTTCTGAGTTTTGGGGGTATATACCCAGTAGAGGGATGGCTGGGTAATAAGGTAGTTCTATTATCAGTTTTTTAAGGAACCACCATACTTTCTTTCATAATGGTTGTACTACTGTACATTCCCACCAACAGTGAATGAGGGTTCCTTTCTCTCCACAGCCTCTCCAACATTTGCTATTACCTGTCTTGTTGATAATAGCTAATCTAACAGGTGTGAGGTGGTATCTCATTGTAGTTTTGATTTGCATTTCTCTAATAACTAATGAAGATGAGCATCTTTTCATATATCTGTTGGCCATTTGTATTTCTTCCTGGGAGAAGTGTCTGCTCATGTCCTCTTCCCATTTTTTTATTGGATTGTTTTGTTTGTTGTTGAGTTTTATGATTTCTTTGTATATTTTGGATATTAGGCCCTTATCTGAGCTGTTGTTTGAAAATATCATTTCTCATTTAGTTGGCTGTCTCTTTATTTTGTTGTCAGTTTCTCTTGCTGAGCAAAAACTTTTTAGGCCCTGGCCGGTTGGCTCAGCAGTAGAGCGTCGGCCTGGCGTGCGGGGGACCCGGGTTCGATTCCCAGCCAGGGCACATAGGAGAAGTGCCCATTTGCTTCTCCGCCCCCCCCTTCCTCTCTGTCTCTCTCTTCCCCTCCCGCAGCCGGGGCTCCATTGGAGCAGGGATGGCCCAGGCGCTGGGGATCGCTCCTTGGCCTCTGCCCCAGGCGCTAGAGTGGCTCTGGTCGTGGCAGAGCGACGCCCCGGAGGGGCAGAGCATCGCCCCCTGGTGGGCAGAGCATCGTACCTGGTGGGTGTGCTGGGTGGATCCTGGTCGGGCGCATGCGGGAGTCTGTCTGACTGTCTCTCCCCATTTCCAGCTTCAGAAAAATACAAAAAAACAACAACAAAAGAAAAACAAAAAAAAACTTTTTAGTCTGATGTATGCTAACAATGAAATATTAGAAAATGAACTAAAAAAAATCCCTTCACGATTGCAACAAAAAAAATAAAATACCTACGAATAAACATAACAAAGAATGTAAAGAACCTATGTAACGAAAACTACAAAGCATTGTTAAAAGAAATCGAAAAAGATACAATGAGATGGAAAAATATTCCTTGTTCTTGGATAGGAAGAATATGTCTAATCAAAATGGCCATATTACCCAAAGCAATTTATAAATTTAATGCAATTCCCATCAAAATTACTATGACATTTTTTAAAGAAATGCAACAAAAAATCATCAGATTTATATGGAACTGTAAAAAACCCCAAATAGCCAAAGCAATCCTAAGGAAAAAGAATGAAGCTGGGGGCATTACAATACCTGACTTCAAACTATATTATAGGGCCACGACAATCAAAACAGCATGGTATTGGCAGAAAAATAGACACTCAGACCAATGAAACAGAATAGAAAGTCCAGAAATAAAACCACATACATATGGTCAAATAATTTTCAATAAAGAGGCCAATAACACACAATGGAGAAAAGAAAGCCTCTTCAACAAATGGTGCTGGGAAAACTGGAAAGCCACATGCAAAAGAATGAAACTCGACCACAGCTTGTCCCCTTCTACTAAAATTAATTCAAAATGGATCAAAGACCTAAATATAAGACCTGAAACAATAAAGTACATAGAAGAAGATATAGGTACTAAACTCATGGACCTGGGTTTTAAAGAGCATTTTATGAATTTGACTCCAAAGGCAAGAGAAGTGAAGGCAAAAACAAATGAATGGGACTACATCAGACTAAAATCCATTATTCTTAACAGCCCTAAGAAATATTCTCAGTTGTTTAGCAATTGAGATTTTTTTTTAAATTGAAGATTTATACTTTTTTTTTAGCATTCTTTTTTTTTTTAAGATTTTATTTATTCATTTTAGAGAGGGGAGAGAGAGAGAGAAAGAGAGCGTGAAAGAGGAAGGGGGAAGGAGCAGGAAGCATCAACTCTCATCTGTGCCTTGACCAGGCAAGCCCAGTGTTTCGAACTGGCAACTCAACGTTCCAGATCAATGCTTTATCCACTGTGTCACTACAGGCCAGGCAATAAAAATCTTAAAAAAAAAACAAACATTTTGAGAAACTTCCGAACTCTTTTTCAAAGTGGCTGCACCATCTTATATTCTCACTAGCAGTGATAAAAGGGCTCCTGTTTCTTCTATCTTCACCGACACTTGTTACCTTTTTTTTCTTCAGTATAGCCACCTTAGTGGGCATCTCATTTTTGTTTTGATTTGCATTCCCCTAATATCTACTAATGTTGAGCATGTTTTCATTTGCTTATTGGTGCATTTTTTGTATTTCTTATGTAGAGAAAAGTACATTCAAATCTTTTGCCATTTTAAAAGTGTTATTCCTCTTTTTGTTACTGACTTAAAAGAGTTCTTTATATATTCTGGGTACAACTTCTTCATATATGATTTAAAATATTGTCTCCCATTCTGTGGATTATCTTTTCGCTTTCTTTTTTCTTTTCTTTTCTTTTCTCTTTTTTTTTTTTTTTTTTTTTTTTTTTTTTACAGAGACAGAGAGAGTCAGAGAGAGGGATAGACAGACAGGAACGGAGAGAGATGAGAAGCATTAATCATTAGTTTTTCGTTGGGACACCTTAGTTGTTCATTGATTGCTTTCTCATATGTGCCTTGACTGTAGGGCTACAGCAGACCAAGTAACCCCTTGGTCAAGCCAGCGACCTTGGTTCCAAGCTGGTGAGCTTTTGCTCAAACCAGATGAGCCCGTGCTCAAGCTGGCGACCTCAGGGTCTCGATCCTTGGTCTTCCACATCCCAGTCCGATGCTTTGTCCACAGCGCCACCACCTGGTCAGGCTTTTTTCACTTTCTTGATGGTGGCATTTAAAGTACAAAATTTTTTTACCTGACTTTTTTTACTTTCTTGATGGTGGCATTTAAAGTACAAGAATTTTTTTGCCTGACTTTTTTCACTTTCTTGATGGTGGCATTTAACGTACACAGTTCTTTTTGCCTGACCAGGTGGTGGCACAGTGGATAGAGTGTCGGACTGGGATGCAGAGGACCCAGGTGCGAGACCCCGAGGTCGCCAGCTTGAGCACGGGCTCATCTGGTTTGAGCAAAAGCTCACCAGCTTGGACCCAAGGTCACTAGCTCGAGCAAGGTGCTACTTGGTCTGCTGTAGCCCCACGATCAAGGCACATATGAGAAAGCAATCAATGAACAACTAAGGTGTCACAAAAAAAACTAATTATTGATGCTTCTCATCTCTCTCCGTTCCTGTCTGTCTATCCCTATCTATCCCTCTCTCTGACTCTCTCTCTGTCTCTGTAAAAAAAAAAAGTACAAAAATTTTTAGTTTTGATGAATGCTAATTTATCAATTTTTTCTTTTATTCCTTTTACTTTTGATATTATGCATACAAAGGAAGATATGGAGTATATGTACAATAAAAGTAAAGTAGTAGAAGAAACAGCACTATACTATCACCCAGCTTCAGAAATAGCACATTGCAAATACTTTGGAAGTTCCCAGTCTGCCTCAATTTGTTTATCTCATCCCTCAAAGTGACCCCTAGTCTCAATTTTATTGACTTTTTCATTTGTTTAACTTTTCTTTATGTGAAATATGCTGCACATGAAAAAGTATATGAATCATAAATGTACAAGTTAACAAAATATTATAAAGTAAATACCTTTGAAGCTACCACTCAAGGAAAAATATGAAACAATGACTTTCTTTTAGAAATCCTTAGCATGCTTTTCTCCACCATAGCTATTTACCAAACCCCCTTATCCTGACTAATGAAGTAATTGCTTAATTTTGTTTTTAGTTTTACCATCTGTGTTTGCATTCCTAAATATTATAGTTTAATTTTACATCATGTCTTTATTGACCCAAGTTACAAATTGTAGCTGTAATTCACTGATTTTATTTCTGTATGATATTCTATTATCTGACTATAGATGAATTTATTTACCCATCTGTTGATGGTAGATGCCTGAATGGTTTCTGATCTTTGGTTATTACAAATATTACTAATATTCTTTTATATGTATCCTGTATTCATGATACTCTTATTTAAGGTATTGCCTAGGAGTAGAATTTGCTGGAATACAGAATATGTTTCTTCATCAATACCAGATATGCCAGGATGTTTTTTGAAGGATTCGTCTCAGTTTTTATTTGCATCTATCAGAGTTTTCATTCTTTCACATGTTCATCTTCACTTAGAATTTTCAGACTTTTGAAATTTTGTTAATCTGGTAATTTATACTTGTGTTTTATTTCCCCAATGTCTCTTGAAAGTACATACTTTTTTTTTTTTTGTATTTTTCTTAAGTTGGAAATGGGGAAGCAGTCAGACTCCTGCATGCGCCCAACCAGGATCCACCCGGCATGCCCACCAGGGGGAAATGCTCTGCCCAGCTGGGGCATTGTTCTGCCGTAATTAGAGCCACTCTAGCGCCTGAGGCAGAGGCCACAGAGCCGTCCTCAGCGCCCGGGCCAACTTTGCTCCAATGGAGCCTTGGCTGCGGGAGGGGAAGAGAGAGACAGAGAGGAAGGAGAGGGGGAGGGGTGGACAAGCAGATGGGCACTTCTCCTGTGTGCCCTGGCCTGGAATCGAACCCTGGACTCCTGCACGCCTGGCCGACGCTCTAACACTGAGCCAACCAGCCAGGGCCGAAAGAGTACATACTTTTTCGTATGTGTATTGGCAATTTGGATTTTCTCTTTTAAAGTGTCTAGAGTTTTTTGCCCATTTTCCATTATGTTGTCAGCCTTTGTTTAAGATTTGCAGAATTTTATATGTTCTGAACAAGCCTATTGTCATTTAAAGGTGGTTCTTATATTTTATGTAGCTTTCTTTCTCACATACTTAATAGTAAATTTGATGATTAAAGCATCTTTTTTTAAAAGATTTAAATTTGTATTTAAAGTATTTTTTATATCTTATTTTTTAAAAACTTTCCATATTCTGACATTTTAAAGGTATTCTTTCAAATACCTTCATGTTATTTTTTTATTTTAAAATATTTTTTTGTTCTTTTGTATGCAATTCTAAAATCTACAGGGAATTGCCTGACCAGGCAGAGTTGCAGTGGATAGGGTGTCGGACTGGGATGCTGAAGACCAAGATTTGAAACGCGAGGTATCTAGCTTGAGCGTGGGCTCAACAGCATGAGTGTGGGGTCACTAGCTTGAGCGTGGAATCATAGACATGACCCCATGGTCACTAGCTTGAAGCCCAAGGTCACTGGCTTGAACCCAGGGTTGCTGGCTTGAGCAAGGGGTCACTCTCTCTGCTGTAGCCCCCCTGGCCAAGGCACATATGAGTAGGCAATCAATGAACAACTAAAGTGCCACAACGAAGAATTGATGCTTCTCATTTCTCTCCCTTCCTATCTGTCCTTCTCCCTGACTCTGTCTCTCTGTCAAAAAACCAAAATCAAAAAAATCTACAGGGAATTGATTTTTATGAACATTGGGATTTGGAGGGGGGGTGTCCATATTCATTCATTTATTTTATATGTTATACCAGGTTTTCTCAACATCATTTACTTATATTTTTAAGTTAAAAAATTTTTAAATTTATTTAGAGAGAAAGGGAGAGGGAGGAGAGAGAGAGAGACATTGATTTGTTGTTCTACTTATTTATGCATTCATTGGTTGATTCTTCTATGTGCCCTCACTGGAGATTGAATGCTCAACCTTGGCGTATCAGGATGACACTCTAGCACCCAATCAGGGCTCAACATCATTTGTTAAAAGATTATTTTTCCCTTATTGCTTTGGAGAACCAGCTCTGTATAGTCTTATCATGTAGAGAAAATCTTCACGCATTTTTTAAAAAGGTCTTGACTAATTCTTTGTCCTTTGTATTTCTATATAAATGTTAGAATCCTAGAATCCCCTCATAAAATTCCACTAAAATAAATTAAAAACCAATGAACTTGTTGGGATTTGGGTTGAAATGGTATTGAATCTATGAATTAATTTTGGGGAACACTGATATGTTTAGACTGTTGAGTCTCCTAATTCTTGAACATGATAGATATGCTGTTATTTAGGTCTTCTCTAATGTCTATGAATATATAAACTTTTATAGTTTTCACCAAAGAGGCCTGGTATATCTTTTGTAGATGTATTTTTGGTCCTTCATATTTTTTATAATTTTATTATATAGAATATATACATATTTATAATCTTACAGTCTTATAAAATGTTTTTCAAAATTTTCTGTTTTCTGTTGACTGCTTTTATGTAGAAATAGAATTGATTTTGTACAATTATATTTATTTCCAGCAGAAATTGCTAATCAATAACATGTATAGATTTCTTTTCCTACATACACAATCATCTGTGAATGACTTCTTCGTTCTCCCTTTTATTTTTTTCATAGCTGTTTTACTCGCTAGAACCTCCAATATAAATTCGAATAGAAGCGAGAGTTGGCATCCTTAATGGGGAAACTTGCAATATTTCATTCTTAAACATATGTGCTATAGTTTTATTTTGTTTTTTTAAGATACCCTCTTATTATATTATGGAAGTCTCCTTCTGTTCCTAGTTTCCTAAGAATTTATTTTTTTAATCATGGATAGTGGTTGAACTTTATCGTGTTTTTGCATTCATTGAGACAGTCATATTATTTTAGCTTTTTGATATTTTACTGTGACCCCTCTAAATTCATTTTCTAGTGTTAAACCTACCTTGAAGTTGTAAATTAAACCCACCTTTTTCTTGGTTGTATAATATATTAATAGGTTTGGTTTGCTATATTTTGTTTTCGATTTGTATATCTTGTGTTTGTAGGTAAGATTGCCTGTAATTTTTCTTTCTCATAATGTTCTTTTTAGGTTTTGGAATCAGATTTAAGTTAGTCAGTTTTATTCTGTTCTCTGCAAGTACTTGTTTAAAATTGGAATTATTTTTTTCCTGGAATATTTGGAGAACTGCACCTGCTTGCTTGCTTTCCCTCCCTCCCTCCCTCCCTCCCTTCCTCCCTCCCTCCCTCTGTCCCTCCCTCCCTTCCTTCCTTCAGTTTAAAAACTATTAATTTAATTCTTTAATGACTGTAAAAGTTTTCAGTTTTCTATTTCTTTTTACACTGGTTTCTGAAAATTTTGCTCTATTGAAAATTTACTCAAATTTTTTAACATATAAAGTAATTTCAAATATGAATCTTGTATAATCTTTTAATGTCTATAACATTTGTAGTTGTAAATATTTTCATTTCTGTGACTGACTTTATACCTTTTGTCTTAAATTGGTGTCAACATATATATATATATATCTTTGTCTTTATAGAAAACCAGTTGGGGGACAGTGTTGATCCTCACTTTTGAATGTTTATTTTTATTATTTACTGTATCTTACTTTTGGGGGTTTATATTTACTTTCTTCTATTTTATTTTTCTAGCTTCTTGAGATGGATGCTTAACTCACTAATTTTCATTCTTTTGATACACATATTAAGCCTATACATTTTTCTTTAATTATATTTATTTTTGTTACATGCTACAATTTATATGTGACATTTCATTATTTAGTTTAAAATGTATCTAAAATTCATTATTATTTCTTTTTACACTTTGGGCTATTCACTTGTTTTTGTTTTAAAATTTTCAGTTATACAAAAATTTTTAGTAATTCTTTTGTTTCTGATTTTGGCTTAATTGCATGATTAGAGAATTTACTCTGTATAATTTGTTTGCTGTATTTGTGACAACTGGTTTTATGGTGTAAGTATATGGCTAGTTTTTGCAAATATCTCATGTATTCTAAGAGAATTAATATTTTTCAATATTAGTTGCTGTTCAGTATGTTTTTTACTCCCATTATGTCAGATTTGTTAACTCAGTTGTTTAAATCTTTTCCTTTGTTGAATTCTGTCTGCTTATTCTAACATCTATCTACAATTCTGCTTTTGTAATTTCTGCTTACTCTGTCAGATTTTGTTTTATATCCTTTGAGGCACTATTATGAAATAATGAAAATTTGAATTATGTATTTTTTCATTTTTTTCAACATGAACTGTAATGTTTTTTGTTTGTTTTTGCCATGAAGTCTATTTTGTGTAATATTAGTATAGATGTGCTAGGTTTCTTTTCCCTAGAATATATATAGCATGACTTGTCCCTTTTCAATTTCAATGTTTTTCTTTGTTTTAAATATTTGAAACTTCTGTTTCAGATGTCTTTTATAAGCAGTATGTAGTTGGATTTTATCTTATATTTTAAAATTTTGGGGTGTTCATTTTTGTATTTTACTACTTTTTAAATCCATTTTCATTTAGTATAATTAAAATTAATGTACATTTTAATTTTACTTCAAATTTTCCCACCTATTATGTGTTTTTATTCTGTTTGGGTTTTTTTTTATTTTTCATTTGTGTTCTTTCATATTATTTTTTTCTCTTTCCACATTTTCCTCTCGACTAGTTTAGAAGTTATTCTGTTCCTATCCTTTTGTGACTATATTGCAAATCACTGTATGCTTCCTTAAATTAAATTCGAGTCTAATGTAAATCATTACCTTTACATTCATTTTGATAAATAAATAGAAGGATATATATGTATATTAGTGAGAGACAGAGAGAGGGACAGACCGGAAGGGAGAGAGATGAAAAGCATCAACTCATCTTTGAGGCACCTTAATTGTTCGTTGATTACTTTCTCATGCATGCCTTGATGGGAAGCGGGGCAGGGTGGGGGCGTCACCCGAGTCAGTGACCCCCTGCTCAAGCCAGCAACCTGGGGTTTCTAACCTAGGTCCTCAGCCTCCCAGGTTGACGCTCTATCCACTGTGCCACCACCTGATCAGGCCTTTAAATAGAAGGATCTTAAAGCAGGTTGACTTTATTTGCTATTCTTACTGCTTACATGCTCTTTTTATACATTTTTATTTTGCATAGCATTAAAACTCACAAGACATTTTTTTTTTTATTATAATTTTATTTTTTTAATGGGGCTACATCAATAAATCAGGTTGCATATATTCAAAGATCAACAAGTCCAGGTTATCTTGTCTTTCAATTATGTTGCATACCCATCACCCAAAGTCAGATTGTCCTCTGTCACCTTCTATCTAGTTTTCTTTGTGCCCCTTCCCCTCCCCCTTTCCCTCTCCCTTTCCCCCCTCCCCCCCGTAACCACCACACTCTTATCAATGTCTCTTAGTTTCACTTTTATGTCCCACCTACGTATGGAATAATGCAGTTCCTGGTTTTTTCTGATTTACTTATTTCACTTCGTATAATGTTATCAAGATCCCACCATTTTGCTGTAAATGATCCGATGTCATCACTTCTTATGGCTGAGTAGTATTCCATAGTGTATATGTGCCACATCTTCTTTATCCAGTCGTCTATTGACGGGCTTTTTGGTTGTTTCCATGTCCTGGCCACTGTGAACAATGCTGCAATGAACATGGGGCTGCATGTGTCTTTACGTATCAATGTTTCTGAGTTTTTGGGGTATATACCCAGTAGAGGGATTGCTGGGTCATAAGGTAGTTCTATTTTCAGTTTTTTGAGAAACCATCATACTTTCTTCCATAATGGTTGTACTACTTTACATTCCCACCAACAGTGGATGAGGGTTCCTTTTTCTCCACAACCTCTCCAACATTTGCTATTACCTGACAAGACATTATTTTTATTTTCCTGGCTATGTAGTATGAGTTATCATTTAGATTTGCCCATGTGTTCCTTCACCACTTTATTTGCTCTTGATTCTTTCCTGAATTTGTGACCTTCTAGAAGAGGGCTTTTTCTCCATTGTGAGATAAATCTTTTAGAATTTTGTATGCTATTGTGATGAATTTTGTTTCTTTGAAAAATGTCTTTATTTGACCTTCATTATTTATGATTAAAAATATTTTTAGAAATAACATCTGAGTTTTTTATTTTCTTTCAACATGCTGTGGATATTGTTCCCACTGTCTGCCCTACCACAGATTAAAACAATCTTCTATTGCCAGGGAGGTTTGATAAACTTCAGGATCTTAAGTTTAAGATTCTATATGACCTAAAAGTATTGTGTGAATCAAATGGTTCTTTTGTTTTTATATTTAATTTTTAAGCAATTTTTGTTTTATTGCTTTTAGAAGAAAATAACTGAACCCCACCCCTAAAGAAGTAGTCATTTATCAATCTGTCTCATTCTACTGTTGTTCATTTTCAGAGTGGCAGGCAACATACTACCTTTTCTGCAGAATCAAGTCGGAGCCTTTTGATCTGTCTACTTTGGGTCCTCAAGAATGCAGATGAGACAGTTCTCCAAAAGTGGTTTACAGATCTCTCAGTCCTGCAGCTAAACCGACTACTAGATCTGCTTTATCTCTGTGTATCTTGCTTTGAATACAAAGTAAGTGATCTTTATGCCATTGCAAAGAAGAACAAGAAAGGAAACAATGGAGAAAAAGAAGAAGAAAATTTTCTCAATGCCTCTTCTCTTCTAATGTTTAAATTTTAGGGAAAGAAAGTGTTTGAGAGAATGAATAGTTTGACCTTTAAGAAATCAAAAGATATGAGAGCTAAGCTGGAAGAGGCTATTCTTGGGAGTATAGGTGCAAGGCAAGAAATGGTGCGCCGAAGTCGAGGACAGCTTGGTATGTACACAATACCTTCTTCTGGTGAGAATTTTTTCAATTTTCTTCAAGTATATATTATACAGATCATTGTTGCAAGTCTTCAATGACTATTTCATACTTTTTAGAAAGTGTTTTAAGTGCAACTGAATTAACCTGAATGACCCTTTCTCTGGGGGAACTCTAGTTAGAATTCTGATTTAAGTAAGGTAAACATAATCCCTGATTTCTTCTGGATAGCCTTTTTATTCCTGTTGCCTTTGCATGCATGATTAACAGTGTCCCTTAATTCTAAAAATAGACTATTTTTAGAGCACTTTTAGGTTCACAGCAAAATTGAGCTGAAGGTACAGAAGTTTCCCTACCTGTACATATGTAAGCCTCCCGTGTTATCCACACTTTCACCAGAGTATTTATTTGTCACAACTAATGAACCTACACTGACACATCAGAATCACCCAGAGACTGTAGTTTATGTTAGGGTTCACTCTTGCTGTCATAAATTCTATGTAGTATCACCCTTTAGTCTTTTTTTTATTGATTTTAATTTGTTGTGTTTACATAGATTCTAGTATCGCCCCAAATGCATCCCCCTCCCCCGTATTCCCTTCAACATCTCCCTTTCCCCCCTCCCGACAGTGCCCTCCCCCCTTCCCTTCAGGTTTATCCCATCCTATCATTTCCTTTCCCTCTGTCCTCTTTTCCTCTGGTCCCTTTGATATCTCCTCTATCTCAATCATTTCTCAGTTCACATTGCTCATTGGATTCCTCAAATGAGTGAGGTCATATGATATTTTTCTTTCTCTGCCTGGCTTATTTCACTTAACGTAATACTTTCCAGGTCCATCCATGTTGTTGCAAAAAGTAATATTTTATTTTTCATGGCCCCACAGTATTCCATAGTATATATGTACCAAAGCTTTTTAATCCACTCATCCACTGACGGACACTTGGGCTGTTTCCAGATCTTCGCTATTGTGAACAATGCTGCCATGAACATGGGGGTGCATTTCTTCTCTTGAATCAGTGATATGGTGTTCTTGGGACATATTCCTAAAAGTGGGATGGCTGGGTTAAAAGGCAGTTCCATTTTAAATTTTTTGAGGATCTCCATACTGTTTTCCATAGTGGCTGCACCCCAACAGCAGTGCAGGAGGGTTCCCTTTTCTCCACATCCTTGCCAGCATTTATTATATGTTGTTTTGTTAATGAGCGCAATTCTGAGTGGTGTGAGGTGGTATCTCATTGTGGTTTTAATTTGCATTTCTAATGATTAGTGATGCTTAACATTTTTTCATCTATCTATTGGCCATCTGTATGTCCTCTTTGGTGAAGTATGTATTCATTTCTTTTGCCCATTTTTTGATTGGATTGCTTGTCTTCCTGGTGTTGAGTTTTATAAGTTCTTTATGAATTTTGGTTATTAACCCCTTATCAGACATATTGTCAAATATGTTCTCCCACAGGTGGTTTGTCTTTTTATTCCGTTCATATTGTCTTTAGCTGTGCAAAAGCTTTGTAGTTTGATATAGTCCCATCTGTTTATCCTGTCTTTTATTTCACTTGCCCGTGGAGATAAATCAGCAAATATATTGCTCCGAGAGATGTCGGAGAGCTTACTGCCTATGTTTTCTTCTAAGAAGATTATGGTTTCACAGCTTACATTTAAGTCTTTTATCCATTTTGAGTTTATTTTTGTAAATGGTGTAAGTTGGTGGTCTAGTTTCATTTTTTTGCAGGTAGTTGTCCAATTTTCCCAACAACATTTGTTGAAGAGGCTTTCTTTACTCCAATGTATGCTCTTACCTCCTTTGTCAAATATCAATTGTCCATAAAGGTGTGGGTGTATTTCTGGGTTCCCTGTTCTGTTTCATTGATCTATATGCCTGTTCTTATGCCAGTACCAAGCTGTTTTGAGTACAATGGCCTTGTAGTATAACTTGATGTTAGGAAGTGTGATATCCCCAACTTTGTTTTTCTTTTTCAAGATTACTGAGGCTATTTGTGTTCTTTTTTGTTTCCATATAAATTTTTGGAATATGTGTTCTATATCTTTGAAGTCTGTCGTTGCTATTTTAATTGGTATTGCATTGAATTTATAAATTGCTTTGGGTAATACAGACATTTTAATGATGTTTATTTTTCCTATCCATGAACATGGTATATGCTTCCACTTGTTTATATCTTCCTTGATTTATTTTTTAATCAATGTTTTATAATTTTCTGAGTATAAGTCTTTAACCTCCTTGGTTAAATTTACTCCTAGGTACTTTTTGTTGTTGTTGCAGTAGTGAAGGGGATTATTTCCTTAATTTCTCTTTCAGACAGTATTTTGTTGTTGTATAAAAATGCCTGATTTCCGTGTATTAATTTTATATCCTGCCATACCTTACTGAATTCATTTATCAGGTCTAGAGGTTTTTTGACTGAGACTTTAGGGTTTTTTATGTACAATATCATATCATCTGAAATAATGATAGTTTTACTTCTTCATTTCCAATTTGGATGTCTTTTATTTCTTCTTCTTGTCTGATTGTTGTGGCTAGGACTTCCAGAACTATGTTGAATAAGAGTGGTGAAAGGGGGCACCCCTGCCTTGTTCCTGATCTTAAGGGGATTTTTTTTTTAATTTTACCCATTGATTATGATGTTGGCTGTAGGTTTGTCATAAATGGCTTTATCATGTTGAGGTATGTTCCCTGTATTCCCACTTTGCTGAGAGTTTTGATCATAAATGGGTGCTGGATTTTATCAAATGCTTTTTCTGCATCTATTAAAATTATCATATGGTTTTCTCTTTCCTTGTGTTTATGTGATGAATCACATTGATTGATTTGCGAATATTGTATCATCCTTGCCTCCCCAGAATAAATCCCACTTGATCATGATGTATTTTTTTTTTTTTCATATATTGCTGGATCAGGTTTGCTAATATTTTGTTGAGGATTTTAGCATCTAAATTAGTGGTCCCCAAACTTTTTACACAGGGGCCAGTTCACTGTCTCTCACACTGTTGGAAGGCCGCCACATACAGTGCTCCTCTCACTGACAACCAATGAAAGAGGTGCCCCTTCGGGAAGTGCGGCAGGGGCCAGATAAATGGCCTCAGGGGCCACATGCGTCCCACAGGCTGTAGTGTGGGGATGTCTGATCTAAATTCATCAGGGATATTGGCCTATAATTTTCCTTGTTTGTGTTCTCTTTGCCTGGTTTTGGAATCAGAATTATCCTTGCCTCATAAAAGGAGCTTGGAAGTCTTCCCTCCTCTTGAATTTTTTGAAATAGCTCAAGAAGGATAGAAGTTAGTTCTTCATTGAATATTTGGTAGAATTCACCTGTGAAGTCATCTGGCCCAGGGCTTTTGTTTGTTGGGAGATTTTTGATAACTCTTTTGATCTCATTTGTTTTAATCGGTCTTTTTAGGTTTTCTAATTCTTCCAGATTGATTTTTGAAAGATGCTATGTTTCAAGGAATTTGTCCATTTCACCTAGGTTTTCTAATTTTTTGGCATACAGTTCTTCATAGTATTTTCATACAACCCTTTGTACTTTTGTTGTGTTGGTTGTTACATCTCCACTCTCATTTCTAATTTTACTTATTTGAGTCCTCTCTCTTTTTTTCTTGGTGAATCTGGTTAAAGGTTCATTGATCTTGTTTACCTTTTCAGAGAACCAGCTCTTGGTTTCATTGATCCTTTGTATTTTTTTTTGGCCTCTATGTCATTTATTTCCACTTTGATCTTTATTTTTTCTTCTTCTGCTCCCTCTGGGCTTTACTTGCTGTTCTTTTTCTAGTTCTTTTAGCTGCAGAGTTGTTGTTTATTTGAGCTGTCCCTAAAGGTATGCCTGTAATGCTATGAACTTCCTTCTCAGAACTGCTTTTGCTGTGTCCCATAAATTTTGAGTTGTTGTATGCTCATTATCATTCGTTCCTAGGAATTTTTTTATTTCTTCTTTGATCTCACTCTTAACACAATCATTATTTAGTAACATGCTATATTTAGTTTCCAAGTGTTTGAGTGTTTTTCTGTTGTGGTTGATTTCTAGTTGTTTTTTTGTTTGTTTGTTTGTTTGTTTTTGTATTTTTCTGAAGCTGGAAATGGGGAGAGACAGACAGACTCCCGCATGCGCCCGACTGGCATCCACCCGGCACGCCCACCAGGGGGCGATGCTCTGCCCACCAGGGGGCGATGCTCTGCCCCTCCGGGGCATCGCTCTGTTGCGACCAGAGCCACTCTAGCGCCTGGGGCAGAGGCCATGGAGCCATCCCCAGCGCCCGGGCCATCTTTGCTCCAATGGAGCCTCGCTGCGGGAGAGGAAGAGAGAGACAGAGAGAAAGGAGAGGGGGAGGGGTGGAGAAGCAGGTGGGCGCTTCTCCTGTGTGCCCTGGCCGAGAATCGAACCTGAGACTTCTGCACGCCAGGCCGACACTCTACCACTGAACCAACCGGCCAGGGCCTGATTTCTAGTTTCATGCCATTGTGATAAGAGAAAATGCTTGATATGATTTCAATCTTCTTAAATTTGTTGAGACTGATTTTGTGCCCTAACATGTCGTCTATCCTAGAGAATGTACCATGAGCACTTGAAAAGAATGTATATTCTGCTGCTTTAGGGTGAAAGGTTCTGAAAATATCTATTAAATCCGGTTGATCTATTGTGTCCTTTAAGTTCTTTGTTAATTTTCTTTTTTGAGGATCTATCTAGTGATGTTCATGGGGTACTGAAATCCCCTCCTATTATAGTATTGATCTTGCCCTTTATATCCATCAAAGTCTGCTTTATATGTTTAGATGCTTCTGTTTTAGGTGCATAGATATTTATAATGGTTATCTCTTCTGTTGGATTGCTCCCTTTATCATTATATTGACCTTCTTTATCTCCTACTATAGCCTTTGTTCTAAAGTCTATTTTGTCTGATATTTGTATTGCTACCCCAGCTTTTTTTTCATTTCCATTTGCATGAAATATTTTTTCCATCCTTTTACTTTCAGTCTATGTGTATCTTTTGTTTTGAGGTGTGTCTCTTGTAGACATCATATGTATGGGTCCTTTTTTCTTATCCACAGAGCTACCCTATGTCTTTTGATTGGATCATTTAATCCATTTACATTTAAGGTTATTATTGATAATGTAGTTGTTTATTGCCATTTTATTTTTTAAAGCTTCATTCCTCTTTTACTGTTTTCTTTTCCCCCTTTGTTCTGTTTACAACAGGCTCCTTAACTTTCTTGCAGCAGGCCCCTTAAAATTTCTTGCAGCATTAGTTTGGTTGTAATGAATTCCTTGAGTGTTTTTTTTTTTTGTCTGGGAAGCTTTTTATGTCTCCTTCAATTTTAAACAATAGCCTTGCTAGATAAGGAAGTGTTGGTTGTAGGCTTTTGTTCTGCATTACTTTGAATATTTCTTGCCATTCTTTTCTGGCCTCAAGTGTTTCTGTTCATAAGTCGAATGTCGTCCTTATGGGGCCTCCTTTGTAGGTGATTGACTGCTTTTCTCTAGCAGTTTTTAATATTTTTTCTTTACAAATATTGATCGGCTTACAACCTATGCAACTTACAATCATTCGACTTTACGACCACAGTTGCTAGCAATGACTGCTCTGTGTGTGGCAGCGCAAGCGTTGCCCAGCTGGTCATACGATAGTATGGACCAGCTTCCAGCAGTACTACCATCTCTACGTGCATCATTTCAACTGTTATCCCAGACTCGGTACAGCAATTTGTGTTTTGTGTCCTGGATAGTTTCATCAAACCCCTCCCAAGATGTCTACCAAGAGGAAATTGTCTTTGCAAATATTAAACCAGTTGTACTGGTAATGCAGTGTTTTACTTAAACCTGATGTATATAAAGATAAGAGACAAAATAGTGTAGAGATGATACAAATGGCATAAAATGAACAAAGAAAATTATGATATTTAACAATAATGAAAGAAAATTATGATAAAATATGACTTAAAGAGTTTTATAACATCAGTTCACAGTACTGTACATATAGCCTACTCAACTTACGACCAAATCGTGTTATGACCAGTCTGTCTGAACCAATCGTGGTTGTAAGTCGAGCACTAGCTGTATTTCTTAGCTTTGATATTTTAATTATGATGTGTTATGGTGTAGATTTCTTTGAGTTTCTCTTTAATGGGATTCTCTGTGCTTGAACTTTTTGTGACTTTTTCATGCATCAATTTAGGGAAGTTTTCAGCTATGATTTCTTTGAACAAGGTCTCTATCCCTTGTTCTTTTTCTTTTTCAGGAACCCCTATGAGGTGGATGTTGTTTCTCTTTATGTTGTCACAGAGCTCTCTTAGAGTTTCTTCAGATGTTTTAAACCTCTTTTCTTTTTGCTGCTCCACTTCCATGCTTTCATTTATCTTGTCTTCTAAATCGCTGATTTGATCCTCTGCTTCATCCAGCCTGCCTTTAATTGCTTCTAATGTAGTCTTTATTTATGATATTGTGTTTGTCATTTCTGACTGGTTCTTTATTATTTCTATGTCATTTTTGATGCTTGTTATCTTTATTTATGTGCTCATTGTTTCCATCCATTGTTGCTCTAAGATCTTTGAGCAATCTCATAATTATTATTTTATACTCTGCATCCGGTACTTTAGTTATTTCCGTCTCACTCATTTCATTTTCTCAAGGTTTCTCTTGTTGATTCATTTGGATTGCACTTCTCTGTCTTCCCATTTTGTCTGTTTATACACTCCTTGTTTGAATGTGTTGTTTGTGAAGCTAGCTTAGTCTAGGGTTGTTATTTTCTGCCTCCAGTTTTTAGTTTTGTTATTCCTAGGTCTTCTTGCATTGGCATCATCTATTGTTTGTAATCTGCTGTGGGCTACTTATCTGCTGTCACTGTTGTTTTGCTATTTGTGTTGGAGTTTTCTATGTCTTAGCTGGGTCAGGTGTGAGGAGCCCCTCATTAAGCTTCCACTCTAACAAGGGTTGTTAGGTCCTGAACTGATGCTTTTCGTGTCTGGCCACTGAATGTGCCTGCCCTGGACCTCCCTGGCCAGGGCCTGGTGCAGATCAGTGGGAGTCACTGCCTATGACTGGCTCTTATCAACCTTTTGGGAGCTACAGGCGATCCAGATCTTGTGGCTTCCTCTGCTGGGTCCAGGTGCTGTTATGAATATTAGCTGCACTCCTAGGCTTGCTTTTATCTATTTTTGGCCTGGGGTAAGTTACTTTAAAAGGTTTCTTTAAAAGTTCAAGTTCCCCTAAGATCTTCCCCTAAGAGGCTTTCTGTTGCCTCTTATTGCTGATTATTTGTTTGGCTCAGTACTGTAATTTAGTGATTAGGTATGGTCTTAGATGTGGCCTACTCCTTAGCCTCAGGTGTAATTTTATCCAGAATTTTAATTTATTTTATTTTGTTTTGTTTTTTTCTTCTTTTTCAGCACTCAGTAGGGTGTAGTCACAGGGGTCCAGTAGGTGTGGCCCCTGTGCTCCCATTGTGTGGTCTATCTATCCGGCCCCGCCACTGTTGCTGCCTGGGACATTTGGGCTCAGGCGCTGTTTACTCCAGCCTGCCTCCGTGGCTGCAGTTGCCCTTGTTGGGCTCGCATGTGCCCGCTCATGCCAGTTTGGACTGCTTCTGTGGCTGCCCCAGCCTCCACTGCCTCTGAGGGCCAGCCTGTGCCACAGGCACTTTTGCTCACTGGCTTCTGCAGCGTCTGTCCTGGCTTTCGCCCCACAGGTGGGGCTGTGCACGCCTGCTCAGACTGCTTCCGGGGCTGCTTTGGCCTCCGCAGCTATGAAGGGTTGGTCCATTGCCCGGGGTCTGCCCATAGGCTCAGACCTCAGCAGCCGCCACGAGGGCCCTGCACACATGCCCGCTCAGACCACCTCTGAGTTCTCTCGGCTTCCACTGCTACTGAGGGTTCGCCCATACCATGGGCAGGTTTGCACACCTGCCTGGACCCCCGCAGCAGCCTCCGCAACTTTTGCCCTCGCTGGCGGGCTCGTGCATGCCCAAATGCATACCCTCTCTGCTGATGCTTGGGGCTCTACCCCGGCCAAAGGCGGGCCCACTCAATGAGAAGGACTGTGTGTGAGCCCGGTCCTCTGCAGCAGCAGCGGTGGTTCCCAGCTCCTCAGACCGGCTTGCATGTGCTTGCTCAAACCTCCGCAGCCGTGCCTTGCTGCCTCTGGCCTGCTCGCCCAGGCAAGCACTCAGTGGTGCAGTGGGAGGGGTAGTTTAGACCTGTGCACTCCCTATTTGTGTCCTTAATGTGCTGCTTGGCTCTAAGCGCCTTTGTTCTAGCTAGGGTAAATGAGCCTCTGGTGGATGGGGTAATTTCTTCCCTTTGCTGGTGATGATATTCCCAGGAAAAATGTTTACTTTAGATATGGTGAGTGACTCAGCCCAGGGGTTAGGGTGTCCATCACTCAAAGTGTCTCCCCCTGTGCCTATTGGACCACTCTCTCCCCCGGCAACTCCAGTCCTCCCAGCACTCTCCTCTCTTGGAGCTCTGGGGAAGTGTCTGTGAGTGAGGCTCTCCATGCAGTCCCTTTAATACTGAGCATGGGTCTGAGAGTTCTGTCTCCTTCTCTCAAACAGTGTATAGGTTGTTTTCTCAGCCAAATATAGTCCATAAGCCCCTTCCAGGCTCCAGGACTCTAGGCTGGGATTCCGGTTTTGGGGATGAGGACCCAAAACTCTCTGGGTAACCCTCCCCATCGCGAGAGTCCCTCCCGGCTGCCGCTCGCTCTGGGACTGGGGCAGCCCTTTCCACATCTCCGCTTTTCCTACCGGTCTTAGTGTGGGTTCTTTGGTGGTCCTTGACTGTAGAATCCTCTTAATTTAGTCCAAAGTTGGTCTTTCATGATGAGTGTTCTCAGGTTTAAGTTGTAATCCACCCTGGTTCTGGGAAGTGGGAGTTGGAGCATCTGCCTACTCTGTGGCCATCTTGGAACCCCCTCACCCTTTATTATTAAAAGTTTCCTAGTTTTCACAATGAATTGTTATACCCTGTATCTAAGGCAATGATATTACCCATCAAACTCAGATCTCAGAGAGGAGAAACAATTTAGTATCCTTTGTAGCCTGTTTCTAATCCCAGGTCTGCTAATCATTAGCCATATTATCTTGACCAAGACATTTAATCTCCCCACTTTCCTTTTCCTCATCCATTTTTTATTGTTTTGAGACTTTAAAAGGTAGTGTAACTGGATACTCAGGTTGCCATTTTGACCTCAGAATTTCCATCCTAATACCATGGCTCAGTTTGTCTTTACCTTCACAGAGAAGGCCCCCCACACTAGTAAATGCTGCTTTGACTTACCAAAGCCCGAATGGCCACATTTTGGCACTATGCCAAGGTGGAGCTGCTTCCTCCAACCCCTACTGAGATCCCTACAGTTATTCAGAGCTTTAAAAAGTTGTCAGTAGTGTTCCCACTGGTAGCCTTAATCAGTTCTCGGTAAGGAAGCTCTTCTGAATAGTATTTGCTGGCCACTGAGGTGTGTATGTGGTTTTGATTCAACAGGAGCATAAGTATGCCATCATTGGCTATAATGCTTGTAGACCAATTTTTAACATGTTTCTTTTTGCTGTATTATTTGAATGATCTTGGACCATGAGTGATCAGAATGGTATTTGAAGAGAAAAGATATGTCCAGTGATGGAATTCAAATAATTTAACAACCAATTCTTTGCCCTAATGATCATTTTAAGTATAAAAAAATGATACAATGAAAAGTAGTTTATTTCATGCATTTAATACATAAATAAGAACAGTAAAAGAGGTACAGAAAACTAGGTTATAAAAGTTTTAAAATATTAATAAAAAATATTAAATAATACCTGACAAAAAACAATAAAACTGTTACTTAAGATATTTTCATATTGCTTCTTGATTGGTGTCCTCACTTGCGATTTTTTTCACCTGTGGGTGCAATGAACATTATTATGGTTGCTTAGTATACGCTGTTGCGCAGATGAATGTTAGAAAAGAGTAAGGAATGTAAGTTGTAATTTCCACATTGGGTAGCTGTCCAGGCGCCCATCTTAGAGAGAACCCTGATTACAGGTGCCATTTTAACAACTGGTTTGCTGAACTCAACAAAAAATTAAGTATCAGTTCTGCCGAACTGGTGTGAACCGACCGAATCCCAACACTGGATATATCAAAATCAATGTTTCTGTATCAAACACTGCATGCAAAGGTCACTATTTCCTTGATATTTTAGGTTGGACTGTCTTTTCCTTTAATAATGTTAATACAGCTCTAAATAAATGCCTTTGCTTAGCCTGAAAATACAAAGCATACATGTGAATATTCCAACTTGGTACCTATATTTATAGAATAAAATTTTAATTTGAAAGTTGGAAATATATTTTATTTCCAAAAAATTCGGAGGAAAAGCCTTGAGAAAACTAGAAAGAACTTGCTACAGTGTAAGAAATAGTAAGACCATGTATTAGAGTTAAATTATGTCAGTAAAGAGTAAAATTTGGATTTTTTTTTTTTTTTTTTTTTTGCTAAAGTTAAAGAAAGACCTTTTTGGCAATATCTGTGTCTGTAAATGTTGGGATATTTGGTGGTATTCTAAGTATGTATTTCTGTAACATTTTTAATGCCAAGACAGTGAATGAAAGCCATGACCTACATTTTAATCTAATTTTGATATGTGTATTATTATTAATCTATGTGGTTTTATGATTTTTAGAACCTATATTTGCTAAAATAAAATACCCTATGGATATTTAAACAGGAGTACAACAGTATCATCCATGGATCTAAAATTTATATGATATCCTAAAATAAATAGAAGTGATTAGTTATTGGTCTATCATCTTGAGCCATTTTACTGAGGATATAGGAGAGACTAAATCATTCCTTGACTTTCTTGGGGATCTTACCATCTCTGAGTGGCTCACTGGTACTTCCTGAATTCATTGTAATTCTTGCAGCACCTACAAAACATGCAGTACCCACTAATGATAACCAGAATTTGAATGCATATTGGAAAGCATCATGGCTCACAGTATAGTATTAATCCAGTCAGTCCCAAATTTACCCACTACATTGAGAACACTGATGCTTTAGCTTAATAAAAGTCACAGCTTTTCTAAGTGATAGACCTTCTCCACAGAGACTGCTACTCTTCTGAAATAGGAAGTAATACCTAACACAGCTTGCTTCTACAGTAAAGCATAGGTAGTCAACTGAAACTACCTCCTTTCAAAAAGCATTCAGTGATTTAAAATATGCATAGCAGAAGACTAAAAAGATACTGACTACTACAATAATGGTGGTCTTTATGAATTTCTCTATTTCATGCAGTATTAAAATTAACCCCCCAAAAAGGTAGTATAACTAACTGATTTTATTTTTGTGGGGACCATGTGTGTAAACATTTTGTAAATTCTAAAGTGACATGCAAATAATACTGTTGCTGAGAGCTCCTTAAGGTCAGGGACATGGCTTAGTCATCTGGGTACATGACACATGCTAATAGCTTCATATATACTTGACTTAAAATATGACTATACATTTACATCAATATTTTCTGTTGTTTTTTTTTGTTTTGTTTTTCTTTTTTTTTCTGAAGCTGGAAACGGGGAGAGACAGTCAGTCAGACTCCCGCATGCGTCCGACCGGGATCCACCCGGCACGCCTACCAGGGGCGACGCTCTGCCGCGACCAGAGCCACTCCAGCGCCTGGGGCAGAGGTCAAGGAGCCATCCCCAGCGCCGGGGCCATCTTTGCTCCAATGGAGCCTTGGCTGCGGGAGGGGAAGAGAGAGACAGAGAGGAGGGGGGGGGGGTGGAGAAGCAAATGGGCACCTCTCCTATGTGCCCTGGCCGGGAATTGAACCCGGGTCCCCCACACGCCAGGCCGACACTCTACCGCTAAGCCAACCGGCCAGGGCCAATATTTTCTGTTTTTTAAAAAGCTAATATCATAGTGATCATTTATTTAAGTGAATCATATGCTGTGTGTGTTTGGAATTTGATAATAAGATAAAGTCTTTGCCTTTAATGGAATTAATAGAGCACCATGTTTACACTTTAGTTATATACAATTCACAATGTACCTATGGATCTTCTTTTAATTCATTTGTTATGTACAAAACCCTAAAGGGTATAAAAATTAACTTTTAACTATATATTAACTATTAGCCAGGTCATTTAATTATTACCCAAACCTAATGAATTATTATCCTCATCTTTAAGATAAAGAAAATAAAACTAATACAGATAAATAACTTGCCTAAGATTATAAACTAAGTGGCAGAAACAAGATCTTTTGACACTCAATTTATTATTCTTTATAATTAAACCACAGCTCTTTCTGAAGTTTATTGTTGGAAAGAGTAAAAAACTGTTAACAATATGTTTTTTACACTTTTAAGCTTGTGGCCTTAGGACAGCTGTCATTGTTTGAATGTAAGAATTGAAGTTCTGTATGTAGAACCTAAAAAAGACAGACTGAACTTATAGAGAACAGTTAGATTGTTGCCAGAGGCAGGGGAGTGGGGATGGACAAAATGGATAATGTGGGTCAGAAGCTACTAACTCTCAGATATGAAATACATGATTACTGGGAATGTAACATACAGCATGGTGACTGTAGTTAATAATACTGTATTGTATATTTGAAAGTTGTTCAGAGATTAGATATTAAAAGTTCTCATCATAAGAAAAAAAACTTGTAAATATGTTCAGTGTGATGGATGTTCAGTATACTTAATGTGATTATTTTATAATATATACATATATCAAATCCATCACCTAAAACTAATGTTATATATTAATTACATCTCAAAAAAAGAATTGAAGTTCTTAGAAAAATTAAGTCTTTGCAATTCTTATTTGCATTTGGACATTTAAGTTAGGTCACCTAATGGTAGACATTCTTAACTAAGGAGATGAAACAGTTTCATGAAAAAGAAGTTTAGATAAAAATGTAAATAGAGCCTGACCAGGATGTGGCACAGTAGATAGTGTCGGACTGGGATGTGGAGGACCCGGGTTCAAGATTCCAAGGTCTCTGGCTTGAATGCAGGCTCATCTGGTTTGAGCAAGGCTCACCAGCTTGAGCCCAAGGTTGTTGGTTTGAGCAAGGGGTCACCTGGTCAGCAGTAGTAGCCCCTGGTCAGGGCACATGTGAGAGGGCAGTCAATGAACAGCTAGGGTGCTGCGGCAAGGAACTAATGCTTCTCATCTCTCTCTCTTCCTGCTCTGTCCCTCTCTCTGACTCTCTTTGTCTCTCACAAAAATTAAAAATTGTAAAAATGTAAATATTTATTCATTTAACTGTCTTTATATAGGCATATAATTTTTGTCTTCTTTTACAAAATTTCTTAAAGGTAGATAGAGACTTCAAATTAAAAAGAGGTAAAGAGAAAAGGAAAGAAAGAGAAGGGAAGAGAGAGAAAGCAAGAGAAATATCCTGACATGTCCTTTATTGTGTGGCAATATATTTGTTTCTCAGTACTTTTTAAATTTGTATTTGAACTCTGAATTTTTACTTTCATTTTTCTTTTCATCTTCCCAACCAATTTAAGGTCTCATGTCTTTAAAAAAGGAGCATTAGTGTTCTCATCAAAAGCCTAACATCATGACGTCCCACTGTTTAAATATTTTTATATTTCTTCACAATTCCCGATGCTTCTACCACTTCTGCAGAATTTGTATGAATCAGTTCTATTGCTACCACCCCTTAAAAGAGTCTATACTATTCAGTCTGCCTTCCAACCTAGAAACCTCTTGGGAGAAAGCCACTATCTTTCTCTTGTTCTGCCTTTTGTTAACCAAAAGAAGTAATTACTTTAAGAATTCTCCTTATTTTCTCTATTTATCAGGTAAAAACTTATTGAGCTCTCAAATGTGCCAGAAATTTTGTCAGTCCCAGACATCAAGTGAACAAAGTAAACATCTCTGTTCTTACTAGCTTGTAATGTTGTGGTTATAAATGGTGTGGAGAGAAATAAAGCAGATGAGGAGGAACAGAACTGTTGGAGAATTGGTGAGGGCCTCTTTTAGTGGTGATGAGTGACTGGCCAGTGACAATGCGGGAAGAACAATCTGATAGAAGAAAACAACCCTTGCCCAGGCCCTAAATCAGGAGCATATATGTACAGTGAGACAATGCATAGAGACACACACACGCACATGGTAACTGTGATGGTGTAAGCCGGAGGAAGAGTGGTAGTATATAAGGTTGTATCATGTAAGGCCACAGAAGCCATGGTTAACATTTTGAGAAAATTAATAATAGACAATTTGCTTATTTTAAAGGGTATTTTTTCTGTATTTCTTCTGCAACTGTTGTGAAAACTTTGTTTTTGTCCTTTGTTGTGAAAACTTTTAATAAAAGAGCACTGATGTCATGTTTTCCCACTTATATTGAGAATAAAATGGCTGTATATAAAATAACATTGTGCAGTGTTTCTTAAATGTTTGCAAATATACATAGATGTGTTCCAACTTAAATAACATTTTTTAAATGGTTTTGAAATTTATTTGACAGAGAGAAGCCCATCTGGAAGTGCCTTTGGAAGTCAAGAAAATCTGAGGTGGAGAAAGGATATGACTCACTGGCGTCAGAACACTGAGAAGTTTGACAAGTAATATAACCTTCTATTTTATGTTACTGATAGGCTTTTTGGATTTCAAATGCAAGAAGAAAATGATTAATTTTAGTATTATTTTATATATATGTTAGGCATTAAAATCTTAGAAGACAGCCTGACCAGGTGGTGGCACAGTGAATAGAGCGCCGGCCTGGGATGCTGAGGACCCAGGTTCGAAACCCCAAGATTGCCAGCTTGAGCACAGGGTCACTGGCTTGGGCAGGGGATTATAAACATGACCCTATGGTTGCTGGCTTGAGCCCAAAGGTCACTGGGTTGAAGCCACAACTATGAGTTGATGCTTCTCCTCTCTCTCCTTTCCTGCCTGTCTGTCCCTGTCTGTCTGTCTGTCCCTTGCTAAAAAAAAATCTTAGAAGACAAAATGGTTTTATTTAATTTATAAACTGAAGATTTCAAAAGAGTTGGGGTAAGAATTTTTAATGTGGTAGAGTAAACAAAATGTTCATATTTTAATATAAATACTGTGAAAGCAAATACAAAATATTAAATATTTTAAATGTTACTCCATTTTTCCCAGCAACCCCCTTGGTAAGTTGCATTCTGCAACTATTTTAGAATATATTTTGGGTGTCACACTGAAATAAGTATTTCAAGGATTATAAAAAATTAGAAAACTAATCTTTGCCTTCTAGGAGCTTAAAATATAATTGAAGAAAGACAAAACACTATAGGTCTTTTGATTCCAGCATGGAGGCAAGCTAGGTACACTGGCTGACCTTACTGCAGAAAACATCTGAAAATGCACTACCGTGCCAGGAGCCTAAAGGACTGCACCTCAGTGTAAGAATCCGAAATAAACCCTTTTCACTGCCGGGAGCTACAGGTAAAATTGCTTGGCCTGAAACTTGGCAGTGAATCGAGGGGTTAAATATTGTCTCTTGACAATTTGTAGTTATAAGTTAGCCCTCAGTTAGCTTAACTGACCTAAGAAACTTCAGAATATGGTGACCAACTCATTCAGGCTTGCCTAGTACTGCTAATTTTAGCACTGAATGTTTCATATCTCATGGAACCCCTCAGTCTTGTCCTAAAGTGAACCAAGATGATTGGTCACTATCTGAAACCATCTTCAGCCCAAGCATTAGAGGATTCCTACAAATAAACTTCCAGAAGTATTGGCTAACAGCCATTGAAATCTTAAAACACAGGAAACAAGGCCCTTTGTGAGTCAGTTTAGAGAAAAAAGGCTGACTCAGTACCATATAGATGAGAGTTTGTATTGTAATTATCAAAAATCATCTTAGTCTCAGGAGGCTGCTATAACAAAATACCACATGCTGGGTCGCTTATAAACAAAATTTATTTCTCAGTTCTGGAAGCTGGGGAGTTCAAGATTATGGCACCAGAAGATTTGGTGTCTGAAGGCCATCTTCCAGGTTACAGACTTCTGTTATGTCTTCATGTGGTAGAAGGGCAAACTCCTGGGGCCTCTTTTGTCAAGGCACTCACTAATCCCATTCACAAGGTCTCTGCCCTTATGACCTTTGCTTTACCTCCTACTACCATTACCTTGGGCATTAGGACTTTCCATGTAAAAATTTGGGGGGACACACATATATTCAGACCATATCAGATACTAATATAAATATGTTAAAATGTTAGAGCTTTGAGTGTTCACTCTTCTCTCTTCTTTGTCCAAGTCTATTTCTTTGATTATTTTTGCACGTGTTGTGGAAATCACAAAAGCAGCTAGTTACTATACTATTTATATATTGCTTTATCTCTGCATTTAAATAATATGTTCTTATTTTACTGTGTTTTTTTAGTGTTTTCCTGATTTTTTTTGTTCAAACCATCTTATTATCATGTTTCTTAACAGAAATCTTGCTGGATTTTAAGTTTGAACAATGTATCATTTTCGTTTTCATTTTAATTCTGACTCTGCTGTATTTTCTCCTTAAATTTAATTTGAAATATGTAAATTCATGAACTGTTCTCTTTAGTGGTATTAATAAAAGATTCAGAGATTTGAACATTTAAGAACTTAAGAAAGTTGGCATTTAATATGTCCTTGGATTTTCGTTTTGATTTATGTACTGTTTTGTCTATTTAGATGTAATATATAGTTTCTATATGCAATACTACTAAAACAAATGCCAACTTTACCCATAAATCATCTGTAGTTTTCTTAAATATTTTAAATTTATTAAGTACTACTTTGTAAATATTGAATATTCAAGTAAATGACTTGATTGGCATTAAGATATTTTGTTTCTAATGAGCGATTCCATTCAGAGTCTCACTAAAGACTTAAATTGCTTTCTGCATCAAAATTTAAAAATTTGGGGGAATTATGAGACTTTAGGGAAAAAAAGTATTTTTTACCGTGGAACATTTACATGCAGCAGCCCTAAATGCAAGCCAACATAGCACCACCTAGTGTCTGTGCCATTCACAATAATAGTTTCCTGTGTTTGCTATATTTCTAGAAGCTAAACATTTCTTTTAGTGGATTCGTAGTACTGTAATAGGTGAGAGAATGTGTATCAACATGTGAGAGAATGTGTATCAACATGGTCAACAAAATGTAGAGTAAAACAACATTAACTGTAAAATATTGTCTTCTTCCCTTTTCTCTTATAATTTTTCATTCAGGAAAATATTGAAAATCCAAGGTTTTTTTTAAAGGTTCATAGGTTCATTTTATAAAACAGATACAGTCACAATATTAATTTTTTTTAATTTTTTTCCCCAAGCACACATTTTAATTGGTCTCAGACATAAGTAGGCTTGTGTTTAGGCACCAGGAAAAACTACTCTGATTTGGGGGGTAACTAAGGTTATGCAGATTGAGGGAGCAGCAAAAGAATGTAAAAGAGAGCAAACAAAAGAACTGATACAAATGATAACATTATAGCCTCTAGTAATCTTAGGCCAATGAACCCTGGTTGATTATCTTTATTATTATTAATCACTAACAGTTACTGAAGGCTCATCATCATCATCAGTAACGTTACAGAAAGCTTATCACTTGCCAGTCACTATATTTTACTATATGATTTTCCTAGAGGGTTTCACCTCAGCATGTATCAATAAGCCTAGAAAAGGAGGTACATTATTAGTTTTATTTTATAGATGGAGAAATGGGCTTAGTAATTGGCTAAGATCACTCAAGTAGCAAATGGAAGAAATGCAAATCCAGCCTAACTGGTCTGACTTTGGCACCTATAATCCTACCTACCACACTATAGTGCCTGCCCCTACCAGGTAAAGGATGATTTGCACTTAATGATCCCTAAGGGCTCTTTCAAGTCTAACAGTCTATGATTTGCTTTATTAAATCTATGATAAAGCATTCAACTAGGCCCAGAAATCTCAATTTGTATAAAGCAAAATAAAGCAGCTCAAAAACCTGACCAGGCAGTGGCACAGTGGAAAGTGTATCAGCCTGAGACTCTGAGGACACAGGTTCGAAACTCTGAGGATGCTGGCTTGAGTGTGAGCCCAAGGTCTGTAGCTTGAGCAAGGGGTCACTGATTTGGCTAAAGCCCCCTGGTCAAGGTACATATGAGAAAGCAGTCAGTGAACAACTAAGGTGCTGCAACTATGAGATGATGCTTCTCATCTCTCTCCCTTCGTGTCTGTTGGTCCCTGTCTCTCATGGACGTGCTTAAAAAAAATCTCTACATAACCTGAAAGGTCGAATTCAGGCTTCTTAGGGTTATCAGAATTGGTGTTTCCCCATATTGAACCCTTCAAGAAATGAAAATGTCTTTCTCCTCTTTTAGTTAATACATAATTTTTTTTCATTATGAAGACAGATGGCACAGACTACCAAAAGACATTCCAGCAAGAATAAAAAAATAAATTTGCAATATATGCAATACAGTTAGTATGGTCTTTAAACACATTTGGACTCAACAAATTTGATAAATAGTTTTCAGGGTGGGAGAGAATCCCTTCTCTTTTGAAATGCCTAAATTTAGTAAACTGCTTATAAATTATGGAAAACATTACCGGTGATTAATTGAATATATTAAAGCTAAAAAAATAAGACCTTTTTTGTTCTTTACACAAAATACTTAGCGATCACAGTCAAGTCAAAATATTCTTATTTGTATTTTTAATCATCATGAGAGTTCCTTTCTTTAAAAAACAAAACTAGCTGTCTAATTTACATTTTTCTCTTTAAAGAAGAAATACAGCTAACTCCATAATAGATATTATATAAAAGTTGTTAGGCAGTTCTTAGCCTTCACTAGTAGGATAAAGTACACCTCATGAATGCTGACACTTGTGTTATGAGAGATTAGAAACTCCTAAGGATTAACAATAATTTGTTGAAAGAAAAAAACAAGGTATTCTACTAACTATTTCTCTTAGAGGCCCCAAGAAAGAAAAAAATTTATTGGGTCCAGGAATCCAAGGTAACGTGGTATAATTATGATTACATGCAGAATTTCATGGTTACAGTATTTCCCCATGTATAAGACGCACCTTCCCCCAAAAACTTTGGGGTCTAAAAATTGGGTGCATCTTATACAGTGGTTGTAGAAGTGTGGCATTTCAAATGCTATAGATAGAACTGAGGACGAGGTAATATATGCATACAGAGATTCAGCATCAGACACAGATGAGGACAAGCTAATGGATGGAAGTTTTGACAGTGATGAAGAGTTGTATGAATTTTATGATGAAAAAAATTTGAGTTCAATAACTTTATGTAATACCTTTTTTTTTTCAAATTTTGGGCCCCTAAATTAAGGTGTGTCTTATACATGGAGAAATATGGTAGGTTTATTTTATTATTTCTATGCATCTTTAAGTCTTTTTTGAATTGTGGATCTCTATTGGGTTTTTTTTTAAGATAAATATAATTTCGTATACTATTTTGTGTTAGGTCAAGAGCAGAGATTGAACATGAAGCACTGATTGATGGAAATCTGGCGACTGAAGCAAACCTAACCATTTTGGATACATTAGAGATTGTTGTCCAGGTAAGAACACAAGGAAGAGAGATTTAAAGTATAGATTTGGTAAATTGTGATCGAGGAAAAAATGTTTATTGAATCATATAATTATATTTAAATGTCGATAGTTCTTAAAAATTGTTGCTCCTTTTAAAAAATTTTCTCATTTAAATCCTGCTCATTCTGTTTTTCCCCATTTCTTTTCTTATCCATATCCTGGTAAACTCCTTTTTTTTGAAATCCTCCTAGATTTTATATTATCATTTTCCTACTCTAAAAAATATTTGTTTGGTGGCCCTGGCTGGTTGGCTCAGCAGTAGAGTGTCAGCCCAGCATGTGGAAGTTCTAGGTTCAGTTCCCAGACTACACAGGAGAAGCGCCCATCTGTTTCTCCACCCTTCTCCCTCTCCTTTCTCTCTCTCTCTCTCTCTCTCTCTCTCTCTCTCTCTCTCTCTCTCTCTTCCCCTCCCGCAGCCAAGGCTCCATTGGAGCAAAGTTGGCCAGGGCGCTGAGGATGGCTCTATGGCCTCTGCCTCAGGCGCTAGAATGGCTCCTGCCACAGCAGAGCAATGGCCCAAATGGGCAGAGCATCTCTCCCTGGTGGGCATGCTGGGTGGATCCCGGTTGGGCACATGTGGAAGTCCGACTGCCTCCCCGCTTCTAACTTTGGGGAGGGGATATATATATATATATATATTTGTTTATATATATTCTATCTCCCTAACTAAACTGCAAGTACCTTTCTATTTTATTTATCCATTTTTCAATTGCAG
Organism: Saccopteryx bilineata; assembly: GCF_036850765.1. Taxonomy (NCBI): domain Eukaryota; kingdom Metazoa; phylum Chordata; class Mammalia; order Chiroptera; family Emballonuridae; genus Saccopteryx; species Saccopteryx bilineata. The sequence continues at coordinate 239,501,280 of NC_089492.1, forward strand.
ACAGTTTCTGTAACAGAATCCAAGGAGAGCATCCTTGGCGGGGTGCTGAAAGTGCTGCTGCACAGCATGGCCTGCAACCAGAGCGCCGTCTATCTGCAGCACTGTTTCGCTACGCAGCGGGCCCTGGTTTCTAAGGTACGGTAACCTTGTACCTGTAGTCTTGTCAGACTGGATTAACATTGCCTAAGGTCATTTGATATGTTCATTGGTTAATATGTTTATAGTTAAAATTTTAATAAAAACCCAAGGCCCTTGATTCTCCTTTGTCTCTTCTATTGCTTGCCTTTTGGATTCTTATTATATCACCTTTAACCAGTTTCTGGCTTAAAAAATTGGAGTTTTAATGTGGAGAAATGCCTGAAATTAACAGCTAATTTTAAATATAGGTCTTTGTTTTCTCTTCCTCTTGTTTTTTCTGTTCCTTATTAACTTGATTTATCAAGAATTCAACATGTAAATACTATATAGTTCAGTCCATTGAAATTAACTTATCCTATGGTGAATGAAGAAGAAGGTACATTTGTTTGTTCAACTACTTCAAATATTTCTTTTCTATGTTGGTTTTCCCCCAGAAATATGTATATTGTTAAATCTTAAAAGTAGCTATTCATCATAGTCGTTTTATAAGATGGAAAACAGAGCTGTTGATGAAACTTAACCCAGTGAAAATAACTTATATTACTATTTTGTAATAATAAAAACACATGACAGAATTAATACCTATTGGTTACTATACTAGATGCACATTATCTAATATAAGTTAGTCATAAATCCCATGTAGATAATATTATTACGCTCATTGTATAGATGAAGAAACTTGGTCCAAGGTCACATTGCTACTAGTTATTTAGTGGCATAGTTAGTATTCAAACCCAGTCTGTCTGGCTCTGGTCCACATTATTAACCACTACCAAATATTGTCCTTTAACTGTTCTTTTAATTCTCAGGCTATACTAACAGATCTCTATCTAGTTCAGGCTGCATAAACTCAGTGTGGGTGCTGTTTTTTGCAGTTCCCTGAACTCCTGTTTGAAGAAGAGACAGAGCAGTGTGCCGACTTGTGCCTCCGGCTTCTCCGACACTGTAGCAGCAGCATCAGTACAATACGGTCACATGCGAGTGCCTCCCTCTACCTACTCATGAGACAGAACTTTGAAATAGGGAATGTAAGTATTTTGTTTCTGGATTTTATCTCTGGATCATAATGAAATATGACTCCTGCAGCTGTCTAGTATGGATTTGGGGAAAAACATGAGATTATTTTGTGTATTTTGAGCCTAATCTTAGACTATCGATATTTCTTATTCTATGGATAGCTTATAAAAACCAAAGCTCTAATTTTGCTTCTCATACTAAAAAGAACATATATAGTAATAGACCTAGAATATAAATGTATGTGGAACTAAAGAAAATTAAAGGTTTCAATATCTTGACTTGCCTGACCTGTGGTGGCGCAATGGATAGACAATCAACCTGGAATGCTGAGGTTGTCAATTCAAAACCCCAGACTTGCCCCGTCAAGGCACATATGAGAAGCAACTACCATGAGTTAATGCTTCCCATTCTACTCCTCTCTTTTCTCTCCCTCTCTTCCTCTCTATAAAATCAATAAAAAAAATAAAATAAATCTTGGCTTGATATTTTATGATTATATGCCAATCTTTGAGGAATTCCATGTTTTCATTTTAATTTTTTTATTTGAATATTTATTAATATGTTGTATTTTTAAAGTTTTTTTAGTCAAATATTTAATTCAGTCCTTTTACTCATGTAAGTATTTAAGAATTAAATTTTAGAATCTTTTTTGAGCACTGTTTTTGGTAGCTCACTAGTTCTAATATGTAGTTTTTCAATATTCTTGTTTTATACATATTTTGTAATTTCAAGTTGCATTTTAACTCAAAGAGTTAATAGTCCTTTTTGTTTTTAAGTTTTGATGTTAGTTTGATTGCATTGTGTTCATATAACCTATGTCCCTTTTGTACTGTGTATGTGTGAGTTTGTGTGTTCATATATACAATGTTTTTATAAATGTTACACAAGCATTTATAAGGAAGAGATACTCTGTATTTTTAGAGCATTGAGTTAAACAGATATACCTTATTAATTAGATTATTATGACATTATTTTGTTTTACTATATCCTTGGTATTTTTTGATCCATTTGGTGGACTAACAAATGATTTAAACCATATACATTGTGTGTTTTTCCTTTAGTTTTTATTTGGTGAATTGGTAACTATTCATGAAATATCATAACTATTCAGAACATTGATAGTCAACTACATATTTTTATGAATTATTATTCTCTTAAGAATTGGAAAGGCCCTGAATTGGCCTTATTTAAAACTTTATTTATTTATTTATTTATTTTTAATTTTTATTTTTTGGCTTAAATTCTACCTTGTAGGGTGTTCAGATACTTCTGCTTTCCTTTTTTTTATTTTATTTTTTTATTTTTTTATTTTTTCTGAAGCTGGAAACCGGGAGAGACAGTCAGACAGACTCCCACATGCGCCCAACCGGGATCCACCCGGCACACCCACCAGGGGCAAAGCTCTGCCCACCAGGGGGGCAATGCTCTGCCCCACCGGGGCGTCGCTCTGCCGATACCAGAGCCACTCTAGTGCCTGGGGCAGAGGCCAAGGAGCCATCCCCAGTGCCCGGGCCATCTTTGCTCCAATGGAGCCTTGGCTGCGGGAGGGGAAGAGAGAGACAGAGAGGAAGGGGGGGTGGAGAAGCAAATGGGCACTTCTCCTATGTGCCCTGGCCCGGAATCGAACCCGGGTCCCCCGCACACCAGGCCGATGCTCTACCTCTGAGCCAACCGGCCAGGGCACTTCTGCTTTCTTTTTAATTTTCTTTAGTTACCTTTGTCCTTTTATTTTTACTGTTTTGAATCACTTTATTTCAGGTGTGCCTCTCATAGACAAGATAGAGTTGAGTTTTGCTGTATAATCCAATCTCTAACTTGAACTAAACCTTTTCATACTTGCTATTATAACAGCTATGTACTGGAGTTCTGCTGTATTATTTTATTATACCTCCTCTTCCTCTCCTTTAAAAAAGGTTTGTTAGTTTTTATCTTGCACCATTGGTCAATTCACCTTATATTTTGGGTGTAATATTTATCATATTCAGTGAAGTTTATATTTCCCTAATGATTACCTTTATAGTTTTATAATATCTTCACTCCTTTATCATTCATTAGTGGGGGCAGTAGTGCCACCAAGCAAGTAAGAATTGAGTCTTAGGGAATGAAAAAGAAATCTTAGCTATTACAATCGTTTGTAACTTACAGAGTACATTACCATTAGCATCTCACTCTTTCATACAGTTGACCTTTGAACAACAAGGGGGTTAGAGGCACCAATCCTTGTGCATTCAGAAACCCAATAACTTTTAACTTCCCCAAAACTTGACTACTATAGCCAGCTATTGAATAGAAGCCTTACTGATAACATAAATAGTTAACATATATTTTGTATGCATATGTGTTATATTCTTACAATAAAGTAAGCAAGAAGAAAAAATGTTAAGAAAATCATAAGGAAGAGAAAATATACTTTCATTACATATTTACTGAAAACAATCTATGTATAAGTTCAAACCTATGTTGTTCAAGAGTCAACTGTTTATTTCTCTCATTGGGTTTTATTATATGAGCAGCATTGACATTAAGTTCATAAAAGATAAAGAACAAAATAGATGCACATTGGTGCTATAAAACTTAATTGCTGGATTCCAAAGTCATGTGGCAAGAGGTGGTCTATATGTACCTGTTGGCTTCTATATGGATGGTGTTTATGTTTGATCCTCAGGGCTTCTTTGTGTGGCTTGGGCCTTGAAAAATTACTTAAGTTTAGTATTTAATTCAAAAAATTTGTTCAACCCATCATTAATTCTGTCAAGAACCAAAAAGAAAAATGTCAATGATATCTAAATGAATATCAGACAGCTAAGTACTATTCTGTAGTTGTTTACTTGAGAAAGTTATTAGGAATATTTCCCAAGTTCTTGATTATTCAGTTATCTGTACTTCTAAGACAACAAGGATAGTTATGAAATTTTTGCCTCAGAATTTGAATAATAAAAAGGATGAGAAAGATCAGCGAAACTTACCAGATAAAGAACATTTAATTTTTAAAAAAGGTACTTGAATACCATTTTCTTCTGGCATTAAGTATTGTGTTGTTGTTGTTGTTTTTTGAGGGAGAGCCACAGACAGGTACAAATAGGCAGGAAGAAAGATGAGAAGCATCAATTAGTAGTTGCAGCACTTTAGTTATTTATTGATTGCTTTTTTCATATGTGCCTTGACCGGGGGTGGGGTAGGTGGGGGCTCCAGTTGAGCCAGTGACCCCTTGCTCAAGCCAGCGACCTCAGGGTTTTAAACCTGGGTCCTCAGCATCCCAGGTCAATGCTCTATCTACTGCGCCACCACCTGGTCAGGCCTGCATTAAATATTATTGTACAGATATCTGAAGATAGACTGATATTTTCTTCCCTTTTGTTTATTAAAATTTTTTTTCTTTATTTGTTGATTTTCCTAGAGGACAGAAAAGAGAGAGAGAGGGACATTGATTTGTTGTTGCATTTATTTAAGCATGGACTGGTTGATATTTGTATGTGCCCTGACAGGGGTCAAACCTGCAACTGTGGCATGTTGGGATAATGCACCAATCAGCTGAGCTACCCAACTAGGGCCTTTCTTTCCTCTTAAATAATTTTTTTCTCCCAACTGCTCAAGTGATTTTTTTCTTTATATTCAAAATTAAATCTCTTTTATAGAATATGTCATGGGTATTGACTGATTTTTGGTATTTTTCACAGGCACATAATTTCTACTTTTAATTCATTTATTTCAGAAAGTTTTCTTGAATACAGAATTGAATAACTGGTTTTTTCCCCCAAGGTTTGGGGTTTTTCTGCTTAGTACATATCCAACCATACATATGTTGGATCTGTTTGCTTTACTTTGTACTTAACATTTTCTCTTTGCCTTGTTAATATATACTTTCTAAATTTCTATTCATTTTGATTGCTTTTCTCTCCCCTATATTTCTTATGTGCTTTTCACAACATCTCTTTTCTTTTACCAAGTTTATCATTTTCATTTCTATTTGTTTTTCAAGTAGTGTCAGCTCACCTGTGAACTCCTATTTTGTTATCACTTTCTGAGTTTTGCTATCTTTCCTTGAATTTTTTTATTTCTGCCTTGTTTTCCTTCCTAAAGTTAATGGCATTATACATATTTTATAATTTATTTCATTAGAATTTTTATCTTTTGCATGACAGTGTTCTTTATCTGGTGAGTTTCACTGATCTTCTTTACCTTTTTATTAGTCCACATAGAATAAGTTGGATTATCTTGGTCCAGGTATTTGTAGGAAATTACTTCAGGAATGTGTTTCTCATGGGATTTTGCTTTGTAAAAACAACTTGTCTAACCTCTTACTTTCTATCCACTCCTAGATTTTTAGCTCATTATTTTTTCATGACAGTTTTATCACTTCAAAGTCAGTCTTGTATTTTAAAGAAGTATTTTTCCCATTATTTCTGAAATCTGTACCTAAGATTCCACTTAGTTTTTGCTTTTCCCTTCTTTCCTTCTATCGACTTCCTATTTTAGCTTATTTTGGCAACCCTTGGCATTTTTCTAATTTTACTGAATATAGATTAATGGATTTTTCCCTATTTTTTATTTTTGTATGAAATCCAAGAGAAGTGGGAAATTGCTATCTCACACTATTCTATTTTTACTGGAAGCCAAGTCCTCTTTCTTAATCCAGAACAGCACAATCCATTCACTTTATTGATCTTGTTTAGTGTTAAAATCAAATTCCTAAAATTTGATGACACTTGAAGTTTTCTTTTTTTTAAAGAGAGTGAGAGAGACAGAGAGGAAGGGAGAGAGAGGGTAGAGAGAGAGATGAAAAGCATCAATTCATAGTTGAATCCCCATAGTTGTTTATTGATTGCTTCTCATATGTGCCCTGATTGGGGGGGTGGGTGCTTAACTGAACCAGTGACCTTGGACTCAAGCCAGCAACCCTAGGATCATATTAATCCCATATTCAAGCCGGCAACTTCAGGATTTTGAACCTGGAACCTCAGTGTCTCAGGTCAATGCTCTATCCATAACACCACCACCACTCAGGCTGAAGTTTTCTTGATACATTCTTCTATTATTTTAGGAAATATTTATATAATAAGATAAAATAGGTAATTTATCATCTTCGTGTCAGGTAGTACCTATAAAAAATATGTAATTTAAAACTGGCAGTGATAGCAAAGTATTGAATTGTTTACTACATACTCTAGAAGGCATTAGGCAAACAGATAAAAGGATAGTCTTTTTTCCAAGTACCTTAGCATCTAGTGAGAGAGAAAATGGACATGTAGTGTTTATCTAATAATGGTAATAAGTACCCACTTCAGATGGTTTTGTGAAGATTTTATAAATTAATGTTAAATAAAACAGTTGTAACAGTAATTAGCCCTGAGCAAATGTGGAATATGTGTTTGCTGTTGTTAATACAATGAGAGGTTAGCACAGGGCTCACTGTAAGCACAGAGAAAAGTAGCTTCTGCCCTCTGGGATGGGTTTTCGAAAAGAGGAGACGCTTGAACTGAGGGTGAATTTGCCTAATCAGATGGATAAGTAGGTAAATAAAGCTTTGTACATAATTAGAAAGGCATGGAGACAATAGAAGGAAACAGGGAAAAAGAAAGATACACTTTTTTTTTAGCACTTCTGGATGGTCATGGCTGGAAGAGGGAGTAGTTGGAGATAAAGCTGTAATTCAGAGGGCCTGAACTAAGTAGGACAGATACTTGCTTTGTCTATTATTGTACTGTCATTTCCCACATACAGTTTGACATATTTACTGAGTTAATACTTGCATATTATCCTCAAAGCTATGTTCAACGATTGGGGTATTTTAAGGAGAGATGTGTTTAGATTAGCACTTGGATGATAAGAGAAAAGGCAGAAAGATTGGTTAGGAAGTTATTACAATAATTCAAGTAAGAAATGGTAAGCATTGGCATTGGGAACAGAGAAAGAACAGATTGGAACAGATTAAGGGATAGTGTGGATTGGATTTATAATATGAAGAATGAGGGGAGAATGAGTCTTAGATTTTTTGGCCTGAGCCAAATAGGAGTGTGCGCGCCCGTGAACACACACACACACACACACACACAAATAATAATAGTAGCACCATTTATTTAATCAATAGAAAAAGAAGGTATTTTAGAACTGTTAAAATTGAGGTACCCATGAGATATCCAGGTGGAACCATCTAATAATATAATAGCCTGAGCTCTAGAGAAAAATATAAGCTGAAGACATTGGCATGTATCTATACTAGTCGAAGCAAAGAAATGGATGAGGCTAATTAGAGTACAAGTAAAAAGGTTTCTTGACAGAATCATTGGTAAAATTGGTATTTAAGAAGGGCTACTGAGGAACAAAAGAAACAAAGGAATGGATAAAAAAATTGGAAAATCAGGATAAAGTGGTACCACTGAAGATAAGCTAGGAATATTTCAAGGAAAAAGTAGTCAGATATTTAAATATACAGAGTTGTGAAATATAATATTAATAGAAACATTTTGGATTTGACCATTACTATATTATTACATATAATTTCTTAAAAATGGTTTCATAGTGGGGAATGGTGAAACAGAAATGAATTTACACTATAAAGGGAAAAATATAAATCCAAAGATTCTACCTTTAAATTATTTTATACATGATTTATGTTAAAAATTTTTTATCATAATAATAGACCTAATGAAATGGGCCAGAGTTTAAAGACTGTATCTACCACTTAAGAATTTTGTGATTTTTACCTGACCAGGCGGTGGCACAGTGGATAGAAGCATAGGACTGGGATGCAATGGACCCAGGTTCAAGACCCCAGATGAGCGCAGGCTTATCTGGTGTGAGCAAAGCTCACCAGCTTGGACCCAAGGTCTCTGGCTTGAGTGAGGGGTCACTCAGTCTGCTGAAGGCCCACAGTCAAGGCACATATGAGAAAGCAATCAATGAGCAACTAAAGTGTCACAACGAAAAACTAATAATTGATGCTTCTCATCTCTCTGCGTTCCTGTCTGTCCCTCTCTCTGACTCTCGCTCTATCTCTGTATTAAAAAAAAAAAAAAAAAGAATTTTGTGATTTTTTTCACCCTGGCTGGGTAACTCAGTTGGTTAAAGTGTTGTCTCAATATGCCAGGGGTCTGGGTTTGATCCCAGGTCAGGGCACATAAGGAATCAACCAATGAATGCATTGAATGAAAAACAGCAAATTGATAATCTTTCTCTTTCTCTCTCAAATCAATAAAAAAAATATTTTTTAAGAATTTTGTGATATTGGTCAAGCTCTTTAACCTCATATATAAAAATAGTGTTATTAATAATATATAGATATATCTCATATTTGGTCAATGTAAACTTCTAGGAACAACTTCTAATTCAACTGTAACACATGGCTTTTTTTTAATCCTGTTTTGTAGCATATTGTTCACAGCAAAACTCTAAATTTTAGGTCCATTTTAAAATAAAATTTCAATATGCATATTTCATTACTTTCTAGAAGTATTTTGCTTAGAGTATTTTTTTGCTACCTAACCTTTTCTTTTTAGCAAGTAATAAAACAGAATTTCTTCTTTAAGCTTTCCTATATTAAACAGTAACCTGACAATTTTTCTGTTCCAGAACTTTGCCAGGGTTAAAATGCAGGTAACCATGTCACTCTCTTCCCTGGTGGGTACATCTCAGAATTTTAATGAAGAATTCTTAAGACGTTCTCTGAAGACTATCTTGACATATGCTGAAGAAGATCTGGAATTGAGGGAAACAACATTTCCTGATCAGGTCAGAAATGCCACTTTCTACATCATTAATTGAAATAGGATATAAAAATAGGCACTTTTCCAAATTGTTAAATCAAACTTTGTTTTTTACATGAGGAACCTATATTTTTCTTTCAATTCACATATCATAGGCCATAGACAGGGCTGAATTGTTTAGTTTCAATAAACCATTTTTCTTCTTGGATTGGTTAATAAAAAGTGTTAAATTCTGTGTACTTATAGCAAAAAGAGCAGTAGACTTAGTGTGGACAAAGCTTTATGATGAAATATTATTCCCACTTATTATTAAAATAGTAATTTACCTTAAAAACTAAAGTTTCCAAAAAAAACAAAACTAAAGTTTCTATAAACTATGTTTTGGTAAAATCAGAAACATACGAGAAGATTTTCTTGTATCTACTCTATCCCTATATTTTATTTCTACTTACGGTTCTACTTGTTTCCAGGTGAAAGAACTGAAAAAAACAATCTGCTGAGGAATTGTTATAAAGTTTAGCACTGTTGACCCACCATACCGCAGTATTCTCATACTCTTAACCCTATCAATATCATATTGTTTTGAAATCTTTAGATGTTCATCTGAAATATCTCCACACTAATTTAGTAATTGTGAATGAATGGCAATTGAAGAATGTTTTTCATACAATCCTCTGCTGCAGGTCCAAGATTTGGTTTTCAATCTTCACATGATCCTTTCTGATACTGTTAAAATGAAGGAACACCAGGAGGATCCTGAAATGTTGATTGATCTGATGTACAGGTAGTGTTTGCTTGATTCACTTATGCCTTGTATAATGAGCTTGAATATGTAAGGCACAGGAAACATTGGATAAAAAAACCCCCACAAATATTAAGTCATTTTCTAATGGTAGATTGGAAAGTCAAAGTGCACTTTTTCCAGCCTGCGTTTTCAGATCTCCTGTGTAACTTCTTTCAAGAATGATGCATAATTGTTCAGCATATTAATTATCAAAAACAAGAGGGTTTTAAAAAATAACCATAACACATTTAACACTTGGACCCTAGACTTCCTAGGAAAGCTCAAGACCCATATTCTAAATGGAAAGATAAGTCCTTTAAGAAGAAAATATAATATATTAATGTTTACTATAACATTAATTTTCCTGACTATGCCTATAGAATAATATTTCTAGGGGAACATTTTGAGAATTTTGTAATTCCTATTTTTTTTTGTTTTTGTTTTTGTTTTGACAGAGACAGTTAGATAGGGACAGGAAAGGAGAGAGATGAGAAGCATCAATTTTTCATTGTGGCACTTTAGTTGTTCATTGATTGCTTTCTCATATGTGCCTTGATGGTGGGGGTGGAGGGGTGGGATGGGTGTGGCTACAGCAGAGCAAGTGACCCCTTGCTCAAGCCAGTGACCTTGGGCTCAAGCTGGTGAATCTGTGCTCAAGCCTGATGAGCCCACACTCAATCTGGGACCTCGGGGTTTTGAACCTGGGCACCTCTGTGTCCTAGTCTGATGCTCTATCCACTGCGTCACCTCCTAGTCAGGCATTCCTCTTATATTTTGAAAGACTTAAAACTTGAGACTTTTTGTCACATGACCCTCTCTTTTCATGGATTTGGAGTTCTTCATAGACACAAATAAGACAAATATTTAAAGCAGGGGTCCCCAAACTGCGGTCCCCTGAGGCCATTTATCCGGCCCTGCCGCACTTCCAGAAGGGGCACCTCTTTCATTGGTGGTCAGTGAGAGAAGCATAGTTTCCATTGAAATACTGGTCAGTTTGTTGATTTAAATTTACTTATTCTTTATTTTAAATATTGTATTTGTTCCCATTTTTTTTTTTTTTACTTTAAAATAAGATATGTGCAGTGTGCATAGGGATTTGTTCATAGTTTTTTTTTTTATAGTCCGGCCCTCCAACGGTCTGAGGGACAGTGAACTGGCCCCCTGTGTAAAAAGTTTGGGGACCCCTGATTTAAAGTAAAGATGATGCAATCAAATTATCTTTTATAAATCTTTTTTTCTTGAATATAAAACTTACTGATAGTTCCATAATGAATACATAAATTCTCAAAGATTTCTTTACCTATCATTTTCTTTAATGGCCATATTTTAATATGACATGTTATTTAAGTGCCCCCACCAAAAAAAACTGATTTACCCATTCCATGGGCCCACGGCTATTTTCTCTAAGCGTACCCAAAGACATTTCCATACCACTCAAAAACTTATTTTAATAGGCTGTGGTAGAAATAACAGAAACCTTTGTAGGTAGACAATGAATGAGCAATCTAAACACCCTTTCAGCTTAAGAGGCAAATGCTAATTGGAAAGAATTTCTGTTCTAATTAGAATTGCCAAGGGCTACCAGACGTCTCCAGACCTACGGCTGACCTGGTTGCAGAACATGGCCGGCAAACACTCGGAGCGCAGTAACCACGCAGAGGCGGCGCAGTGCCTGGTGCACTCGGCAGCCCTGGTTGCTGAGTACCTGAGCATGCTGGAGGACCGCAAATACCTGCCCGTGGGCTGTGTAACCTTTCAGGTAGGAAAATGCCAGGTTTCCATTTGACTGAGGGATATCCTTTTTTGGTTTTAACTTTTCTCACTGGGGTTTAGGTTAGTGAGGAAAGCACCAAGATGGAAGGTGTACTTCATACGATGAATTAAGATTTCACTGTCACTGTCGTTAATACATTTTTAAGAAGTACTTCTTAATTCTCTCTCCACACGTTCTTACCTCTGAATTATCAGTACTATATATGTGTATGCTCTTTGCCTCTACTGTTGGGGACTTTATGGAAACTATGGAATACACTTAGCACACTAAGAATCAGAATTCGATGGAAACTCTTAACTGGCTTTAATTGACACACCAGATAAACCAACATTGTCCACTCCCTGTATAAAATAGGCTAATATCATGACTCAAAGGTGATAGTTTTCTCTCTAGTAGTATTACATATCTCTGACTCACTGGCTGAATTCTTTGTTTACTAAGAGTCAATCATGAGTTGCTTTTTATAAAAAACCATTTAATGCCAGATTTGAAAATTTTCAAATTTTAATTAAATATTATATCCTCTGATGAAACCTGAATGCAAAAAGAAAATGAGTAATTGTTTCTCTGAAAATTAAATCAAATGATGTGCAAAGACTTGATTAAAGTGAGTCTCCAAAACTTTGTTAATTTTGGACCAAGATTACAGGAAAAGCTCCTAGAAGTCTTGGATAATTTGATCATCTTTTTAAGTTAAGATTTTTACTCTACTTTAAAGAAAGCAAAACTGAAAATATTAAAATAACAGAAATCTTTGGAGGTAGACACTGAATGAGCATTATGAGTGTTTAGTCAAGAAAAATTGACTGACCTGTGGTGGCGCAGTGGATAAAGCGTCGACCTGGAAATGCTGAGGTTGCCGGTTCGAAACCCTGGGCTAGCCTGGTCAAGGCACATATGGGAGTTGATGCTTCCTGCTCCTCCCCCCCTTCTCTCTCTCTTGGTCTTTCTCTCCTCTCTCTCTCTGTCCCTCTCCCTCTCTCTCTCCTTTCTAAAATAAAAAAAAAGAAAAATTACATGGCCTGACCAGGCGGTGGCGCAGTGGATAGAGCGTCGGACTGGGATGCAGAGGACCCAGGTTCGAGACCCCGAGGTCGCCAGCTTGAGCACGGGCTCATCTGGTTTGAGCAAAGCTCACCAGTTTGGACCTAAGGTTGCTGGCTCGAGCAAGGGGTTACTTGGTCTGCTGTAGCCCCACGGTCAAAGCACATATGAGAAAGCAATCAATGAACAACTAAGGTATCGCAACGAAAAACTGAAGATTGATGCTTCTCATCTCTCTTCATTCCTGTCTGTCTGTCCCTCTCTATCCCTCTCTCTGATTCTCTCTCTCTGTAAAAAAAAAAAAAAAGAAGAAGAAAAATTACATGGAGCTGTAATCTAGAGACCCATACACAAAGGAAAGGTCTTAGACCCACTTTAAAATCTTGGCAAATGAGTGTATATCTACTGTAAATGTTTAGGTTAAAATAAAATATTTAAATTATGTATTATTTATTTTTAAGAAATAATGTCTGATCCCAATCTTATGGGGTAAATGGCTTTTATTACACCTGAGTTTTTCATTAATTCATTGTATGTTGGACAAGTCAAAGAGACTATTTTTTTGTACCTTAATTTCCCTCATAGAAAGTTTTGACAAGATCAAATACTATTTTAAGTCTCTAGATATCCTGTGTCCTATCACTGTTTTCCTTAGCTCGTGATTTTTAAAGCTTTTATTTCTCACAACTTTTTATGATGGCAGAATTATTTAGCAATGATGTGTCATTTTATTATCTTCAAAATACAAAAAGTTTGTAGAGATATATTTGTCTTATATCAGTGCATTGACTACTCATTTTTTTAACCTGAACTGATAACTATATTTCATCTTCAATTCCATCTTCATATACATCTTTCATGCTAATAGATTAATTCCATTTCACAAAGCTTGTCGATTTATTTCTTCCTAGAATATTTCATCTAATGTCTTAGAAGAGTCTGCAGTCTCAGATGACGTGGTATCTCCAGATGAAGAAGGTATCTGCTCTGGAAAGTACTTTACTGAGTCAGGACTTGTGGGATTGCTGGAACAAGCAGCTGCATCTTTCTCTATGGTAGGTGACTCTTTCATTCTCTTGCCCCAGTTTCAGACCTCTGAATTACTAGTGATGTGTATATTTATTCTCTCTGCCTATGATCCTGCTTTTTCTTTATGATGGTTTTCTCTAAGCACCTTAAGAACTGTCTAGTAACAAATTTTCTTCCTAGATTCATCATTGCTTACCCCTTTTAATCTTAATCTGTTACTGCTAGTGTTTTTCATTTGCTTGTTTATGGGCCAACACTTAATCTACAACAGCTTTTTTTTTTTTTACAAAATTTTTACCAGCAAACATTTTCTAAAACCTAAATTTTATAAGAAATAGAACAAAACAAAACAAAAAGACTCTAGATGATTTAAGTTCCCTTTTGGGTAGACTGACATGGCTCTCAATATAGAGTTTGTTAATTGGATGAAAGGGAGGATCTTTTTCTGAGTGTGTTGGGCCTTGGTACTCAGGAGAGTTATGGTCACTCATTCCATTGCTTGCCCTTTTAGGTAGGTGCTAGGGGCCTGGAGCTTGCTTATCAGGGACTTTGAAATACATCCTATATCTCTTGTCAGACCTACTCTACCATGCTTTAACCCTAGTCCTGTCTTTCCCCATCTGTATGTGAAAAGTTGAAGTAGTCATGTGAATCTAAGATGGAATATTTATCAGTGAAGGGAGAGAGAACTAGCGAATCCCTTTCTTAAGCCATGGTGATAGGATCACCTACTTTCTGTGACTTTTCTGCTGAGTGTTTAGTGTCCCAGCACCAAGGTTTAGGAGACAGTGAGGTTCACATTAGCAAGAGTGGTAGCTTGAGGTAATAAGCAATTCTGCCCTCCTTTGCCATTGTACTGTTATTGGGATTTAGTTATTTCTTCTCTTGGCCTTAATCCTACTTTGAAGTATAGATTTAGAAGGCAACAGCCAGAATTCAAATCCTAACTCTGCCACCTTAGTAGTTAAATCAGTTCAGACACCAATTACTCAAACTATCTTGAGTGCCTTACTTTTCTTACCCATTATGCATCTAAGTACCTACCTCATAGGAATATTGTTATGATTAAATGAGTTAATATATGTAATGTGGCTCTGAATAATAATAGTGTGTTTGCCATTATCCTCCTCATCATCATTATTTTCACTTAGAACCAGCTCATTAAAATATGATTCTTAGACTCAAAATATTAGGTGTTGGTCCACTTTATATTTTTTGTCTTTGAGAACCTTGACTGTCGGGATTTCCCTTGGATCTCTGCTCCCTGAGTGTCAGTATAACTGGTCTGAACTAGCAGAGGAAAAAGGTGTTTTGCTATTAATGAAATATTTTAATAAATATACAATTTATGTGTTTATAATTTTAATAATTCACACTAGTGAATTTATATTGTAGTACAGTAGCCTATATTTCAGAATTTTTTTGAAATAAACAATTATGAATTTCATTCTTTTTAAATTAATCTATTTAATCTTAATTAAAATCTTAGTGGGGCATTAAATATGTTTCACTGTTATAGCTACATGACTGCTTAAACATAGTCTTGTGAACTGACTAGAAAATCTAAGAACTACATGTCTATTTCCTAGGGAATATATGTTTGCTGATTCATGAGGCAATGGGAATTTAATGACTCTTGGAAACCATCTCTTTCTTCCCTCACTACAGCCACCAATCCATGATTAAAGACAGGAGAATGGAATAGTGGTACAAACACATTTCGTCACTCACTCTGAGTATAACCTGAGCAACCCTTGGCCAACAAGTGGCCAGCTAGCTCCTAGTAAAATAAAATCTAATGGCTCAAGACCTTCTCATGTTTTGTTATAGATCAGTTATTTTTCTGTAGGATATTCCAGTATTTCCCATGCCAATTTAATATTTTGGAAAAGTTAAATAAGTTTTATAGCAGGTCGCAGGTTAGCTGTTATCTGTGTATCTGTATAACCAATATAATAATTAGATTTCTAATATTTTTCTGTAGATACACACATTTACATTTACTGAAGTAATTACTGGGTAGATAGAAGCAGAATGTTCAATTCAAATTATATAGAATTATAAATATGAATATATATGTGTGATGTTAAATGTACACACTCACACCTGACTAGGTGGTGAAGCAGTGGATAAAGCATCCGAGGTTGCCAGCTTGAGTGCGGGCTCATCTGGTTTGAGCAAAGCTCACCAGCTTGGACCCAAGGTCACTGGCTAGAGCAAGGGATCACTCGTTCTGCTATAGCTCCACAGTCAAGGCACATATGAGAAAGCAATCAATGAACAACTAAGGTGTCGCAGTGAAAAACTGATGATTGATGCTTCTCATTTCTCTCCGTTCCTGTCTGTCCCTATCTATCCCTCTCTCTGACTCTCTGTCTCTGAAAAAAAAATGTACACACTCACATGCATACATGTATCTATCCATTCATGTAGAGGAGACAATTCATTGTGGAAAAGTCTTTTATTGTTTTAGTAAAATTAAAAATTAGTACTGTTTTTATGTCCTATTGGAAAAGCTTTAGTGGTATTGTTTTAGCAGATATTGTGAATTCATAAATAATAAGTGTTTACTTTCTTATTGATGTAAAAGAAAGCAATATCTTATAACATTATTCCTATAGGCTGGCATGTATGAAGCAGTTAACGAGGTTTACAAAGTACTTATTCCTATTCATGAAGCTAATCGGGATGCAAAGAAACTATCCACAATTCATGGTAAACTTCAAGAAGCCTTCAGCAAAATTGTTCATCAGGTAATGATTGCAATTTCTAGCTTCAGTGTAAATGGAGAAAACTATCTAAAAACATTAATGTTGCATTATACTGGTATCAAACTGGATTTCACAGAATGACCATTTAAATTAGGTTACACATCAACAGTGTCAAAATGATGGTTCAGGACCAAAACAAGGCTCATTAACCAAAAAAATGAATTTACCTAGAGTAGGTTAAGATCATTCTAAACTTCCCACATAGCTTTTCTTTTTTTCTTCACATTTTTTGAATTATTACTAGTTGCTAAATTCTTTTAAAGTGTGAGTTAGTTTCTGTTTCACAGTTATGATTATGAATCTGATTTTTAAATTGATTTCTATCCTTTGCTGCCCAAAATGTTTTATATTTAAGTTAATTTTTTAGTAAGTGATATGAAAGTTTATTAAACCATATTTTGTGATTTCAGCTGGACTTAACTGTTTTTCCTAGATGTTTCCATTCTGTCGTCCTTTGATATATTTCTGATGTGAAAATAATGAATAAAATGATTGTCTTATGTTTATTCAATTATAATAGTATGATTGTCTTATGTTTATTCAATTAAAAACTTCAGTACTTGTTTATAGTTCATGGAATCCACATATTATTACACACACAAAAGAAATAAAAATAAGCTTGGTTTAAAAATGACTTAGACCATTAGCAATTGATGTCCCACAAACTAAATCCTTGGCTCCATTTAAATACTTGAAATATCCTGTTGAGCCTTCTCCTTCTCCCCTTTACTATTCACTTTCCTGTGCTGCCTATGCTATTATCTGCTACTGCCTTCATCTAAGAAGAAAGTGGAATACTGAATATCTGCTTTTGTATTCAGTACTAGTCCTACTTCATTGTCTATTAGCTTGACCTCCTCTTTCTTGCCATGGACTAAGCTATTATTCTAAATGAATTGGTATAATGTAAAAACTTTAACAGTCTTAAAATAGGGCTGCTGTACTGTTACACCAGAATTTTATTGGCATCTACTAAAATATTGAAATTGCAAAAGATTTACTAGGATTCATGATCATAATGATGGGTCTTTTTATTATCAGTTGTACATATACTGTCAAAGGAACGTCATCCCAGCTTCCAGAGCTGTAAACTGCAAATTATACAGGTCAGGTCTGGAACATTACAAGAAACTTTTGTCCATTTGTACCAAAGGCATTTGACCAAAATTGCAATTTCTATTCCAGTTTACTTTGGGTAGTTGAATGAGGTTCAGCTGAGTTTAGTTAGAGCTCTAATTTAGACACACAAATGGAGCAAGCAGTTGGCTTTCTTTCCCCAAAATATGTACTTTCACCTTTAGGGTTTATAAAAGGTGAAATTTTAGCTATTAGGTTTTGAAGAAGCAATGTGTAAAATTATCAGAGGTCTAAAAAGTGAAAGAATATGGTGTTTAAAAATATCCTATTGTCTTCTATTTGTGGAGAAGAATTTATGATATATGGTACCTTTACAACTACTGAATTTCCTTTGGCCTTTTTTTTTTTGTTCTTTTTAAACAGTTTTTTTTTATGACCTGCCCTTTTTTACTTTTTATTATACAGAGTACTGGCTGGGAGGTAGGTAATGTTTTAGTTAGATAAAGACACTAATAGATTGATTTGATTAGATCTTATGCCAATGCTTTGCCCACATGTGCTAGCTGTGGGCATTCTGTTGCTATCTGCTATCAACCGAATTCATTAACCAAAGAAATGTTGTTAGAATACCATAAGTTATTTTTTAATTTATTAATTAAGAAGTGTAGGCAGTGCATGGAAATCCATGTTATACTAATGAAATTCTTTGGTAAATGAGCCACTTTGTCATCACTTTAGTTTGTTTTTATCCTTTGAAGCATTTTCTTTCATCAACATTTACACACAGATTTCTTTTTTTTAACCATATTTTTCCACCTCATTTTACAGAGGTCGATTTATGTGTTATTGCTCAGAGGTGTAAATAGAAAATACTGTATGTCATCTGATCTTAGATGCCATCCCACTATTCTATATGCATTTAAGAAAGAAAAAAGAAACCTGTGTATTAAACCCATAACCACCTCTCAGTTGAAAAATGAATGCCAACTACAGAGATATTAAAATGTGGACGAAAAAGATGTGCATCTTAGAATTGATGGAAGAATATGTTAATTTGATTTTGACTCACTTCACCTTGAGTATAAGCACTACTAAGGAAAGAAATTCATGTTTGTCATTTTAATATTGTTGGGAGGAGGGATAAAGAGGTTGTTAGAACTTAAAATTTAATTTGACCTCATATTCTGACAGAATTTGATAATTAGTGTTTAATGAAAACTATGTGTGCTT
Organism: Saccopteryx bilineata; assembly: GCF_036850765.1. Classification (NCBI taxonomy): domain Eukaryota; kingdom Metazoa; phylum Chordata; class Mammalia; order Chiroptera; family Emballonuridae; genus Saccopteryx; species Saccopteryx bilineata. The sequence goes on from NC_089492.1 coordinate 239,519,847, forward strand.
TTTTTTTCTTTAGTCAAAAAGAGACAGACAGACAGACATGAAGGGAGAGATGAGAAGCCTTAATTCTTTGTTGTGGCACCTTAGTTGTTCGTTGATTGCTTTCTCATATGTGCCTTGACCAGGGAGCAAGTGACCCCTTGCTCAAGCCAGCAACCTTGGTCTCAAGCCAGTGACCTTTGGGCTCAAGCCAGCAACCATGGGGTCATGTCTATAATCCCATGCTCAAACCAGTGACCTCGCCTGCGCTCAAGCCAGATGAGCCCATGCTCAAGCTGGTGAGCTCCGGGTTTCAAACCTGGGTCTTCTGCATCCCAGGCCAATGCTCTATCCATTGTGCCACTGCCTGATCAGGCTATGTGTGCTTCCTTTTATGTAGGAAGTGGTTAGACTCATGAAAAGTTATATGTAAATCAATCTTACCTAGAAAATGCCAGGAAGAAATTGTTTGCCATTGTTTTAAATTCTTCTGTAAAGGAAGAAATTCTATAAAATCGGTTCTAATTTATTTTGATGAGGTAAAGCTAGGTATTAATAAATTAGATTTATTTAAAGCTAGATGTATTTTTGAAGTTGTCTGCTTTGCCTCTCACTTGGTAGTCAAGTTTATCTTGACTAAACAGCGTAGGCTTTCTGTTTGGTTTTACATTGCAGTCCTTGTTTGGGGTCCCAATTAGAAAACCTTAGGAATAAGTGTTACTACTGCATTTTCTTCCATTTCTGAATTGGTTCCCACCTTTCGCTTTTGTACTTTTACATCTACCTTAATTCTCCAGCTAAAATGTACATGACCGTATTAATACCTAGCACAGAATAATACCTGAGCATAGACCCTCATTTCTGTGTTTCAAGACACACATAAAGAGACTTGCCGTGGTTATCTGCGAGTGATAAAGTTCCTTATGGATTTTCTATCGTGAAATGGAGTTAGCTGAAAAGTAAGCACAAAAGATGTATGGAAACCTCTGAGCAGTTTATTATCAGTTTGCTTGATGCTAAATCGACCCCTGAAAGGTATAATTTTCACTGGTTATGACATTAATATCATTCTGTCATCATGTTTATTGCATGGTAAAAGTCACACAGACTTTATTTTTTTGTTGATATCTTGTCACTTGACCTTTCACTGGACCTTTAGCTTTGTAGCTTCTAAAATTGTTGCACGCTTGTTTTTTGCTTTTTCCTTGTAAAACTTAAATGGATGCTTGCATTTTAAAAATGTGTTTGCTACCATTTGCTGCTTAGTTGTTTTGAAATTTCCCTAATTAAAATGCTTTCTGTTTTCTCTTCTCTCTTGCCCCTGGTTGCTGACCCCACTCCCTACTTTTACTATTGTCTATTGTGGTAAGTTCCTATCTTGTGAATATTTTCTATTTGACTTGGAAAACTTCAATAATTTCATTTTTTCTAAAAAACTATGTTTTCTAGCTAATTTCTTGGTATTCTCAAAGAACTCTCACTGGCTTGAAATTCAATAAGAATAATTTATACATTGTAGAATGACTTGTTGACTTTAAAGAAAAAGCCTTCTGGGCTTATATATTAGCAATGTGTTTTATTTTTCATTATGCTTCTTGATTTGGTACAAATTATTTGGGTTGGTAAAGCTTTTTGGGGATATGTATGTGGGTTTATGTGAGTGTGTAAAAGATAACTCTAAAACTTGACACTTAGCAATTAGTAAAGTATTTACCATGTGAAATAACAAATCACAAGCCCTTCTTGAATCACGGTGGCTGTTAGTCTGCTGTGCCAGTCTCAATACCTTGATAGCTGTTTACTGTTCACTGTTACTTTTTCTTCTCTCAAGTCCAGTTTTTAAAACAATAGGAAATAAAATATACTTTAATCATTTATGATTGCATTTTAAATTATTTTTCCAAAAAAATGTTAAATTTCTGTATTTTTTTATAACCTCATATTGTGTGCATATTATATTTTCAAAAGATACGTTTATCTCTTTATATTTATCTGAATAGTGATCTGTTGTATTCAGAAGTAGAAAGTTTGTATTCACAGTAGAGGACAAGTTTTGTGAGAGAGGAAGATAAAACACAGGGGGAGAGGTACCACATAATTACTCAAGGAAATTCTCAAGGAAGACATCAGAGAAGTGTAAGATGGTATACATATATACTTATGTCCTAGTGTTATATACAGTATATAGAGTATGGGGATTAGATAACCTAATTAAGAACTTGGGTTAAGGTGTCAAATATATTGGGATTTAAAGCTCAGCTCCACCAAAGTGTAGTTCCCAAGCGTGACCTTGGGCAAGTTACTTTTCCTTATCCTAAAATAAGGGGGGAAATAATGGTACCTATCCCAGAGTTGTGATAAGAATTGACATAATGCATGTAACATGGATAGCCAGGGTCTAACACATACTAAGTACTCAAAAAATGTTGGAGATTATTATTACTGTTGTTATTACTATACTTATCATTATCATTATTATTACTTGGATTCTGAACACAGTCTGGTTTAATAAAACCTAAAAGGTGTTATATTCCCACATTGAGATCTGTTTCTAAATTGATAAAAGTGTATGTGTTCTTTAAGAGGATAGCTCTAACCGAAGGGAAGGGAATTACCACTGTGTGAACTACTGGTATGCTTATATGGGAATCAATTAACCTGAAGGAAGCATAATGGAAGACAATTGGGTGACAATAAAAGAAGTTATAGAAGCGATATCATTGTTTAAACATAACCAGCCCAACAGAATGTGTCTCACAAAATACAGATTAAAAATACTAGAACAGATTTAAGATATATTTGTCATAAGAGATTGCAACCATTAGAGACATGGATAGATCAGTAGATGGATTTCCTTGTCTGTCATCACCCATAAGATTGTGGAATCAGTAAGTAGAACTGCTAAGGAAGAATAAGTTGAAGTGTGGGATGATGGGAAGTTCAAGAAGAATTCATAACAATAAAGGAAGATAATATTGTAATGACATATGCTAGATTACAAGAAAGAAAGATTTTTTTAAAAATTCAAAGGGAAAACACATATCATCCTGTGGTCCAAAACTTGGAAGAGAAAGGAAAGATGAAGTGATGTTTTTCCTGAAGATGAAGCTATGTGTAATGTTTTCATGAACTTGATAGTGTCAGTGGTTTGACACTTGAGAACTCTAAGTTGAAAATAAATTTACTAAGACTCTTAACTTTCCTTTCCCTGCTGCTCCCCACTTTACCATCCATACATTTGTTTTCAATTCCAGTAACTGCATATAGTTACCTCTTGGATCTTACCCCTTAGTCTGCATCAGTCACACTGGCCACCACAGTCCTGCTCTCTGAACACATTAGGTAGGCTCCTGCTTCAGAGCTTTGCACTGGCTCTTTCCTCTGCCTGGAACTCAGTTTCACCAGAGATCCACATGAAATACTCTCACTTCCTTCATATCTTTGCTCAGATATCACCTTATTGATGACATCTATTTGGATCATCCTCTTTGTCTCTTGTTCATTAATTTATCACAAATGTCTACAGCAGTTTGCTGACACATAGTAGGCACTCAAATATGTGAATGTGTGGTTTCCCTTACATTGTTTCATGACCTTTTCTTTTCCCCCTTTCCCTCTTTCTCTGTAGCGAAATCTTTTCCTCCCACATCCATTGTTCTTTCTTTGAGTTGTAGAATCCTTTCTGTAAATTACCCCTTTTGTGATCTGGCTCCATTGGGATTAATATTTCTTAGTATAACTTTTTAAATTATCACATACAACCTTTTGTATTGTAATTTTTTAAATATATATATATATTTTACTCATTTGTGGAGCCAAATCTTATTTTATTCCTGTTACTGATGAATAGTGGCTAACACAACATACGCACTCAGGGTCTTTCCTTGAACTGAATGTTAGTATGGAAACTAAATAGTTTTAAATGGCTGCTCAACAGTTGTAAGGTGCATTAATAAAATACAAGTCCAGATCCAGGGAGGCAGTGAGCCTTACAGATCAGATCAGAGCAGAGCAAACATAACACACTTTACAAGATGGCACTGAAACACAAACAGAATGCAAACAGGATGGTGGTTACTGTCATGTGAAGGGGATTGAGAACTGGGAAATCTCACTAAAGGAAATAAATTGTAATTGCTGTCTTCAACTATTCAAGAGGCCACAATATTGAAGATTGGAAATAATGTTTTAAATTGAAAGCAACTGAGAGGAGTCACAGCCAGAATAAACAAGATTTTAATATTTATAGCAATATTTATATGACACTTTTGAAAAATAACATTATCACAGATCATTAGTTTTCTCAATTTTATTTTCCATGCAGTTCTATCCTCATTTCTTGATTATGTCAAATTTGCTATTATTACATTGTTCCATTGGCATGTTGATGGTTTTAATTAGGATTTTGGTTGACTACATTTAATCTGTCTAAAACGATTTCCTTTGCTATCGAGATCAGTTCATTTTTTAGGTCTGTTAAATTTTTAAATAAATTACTTGTGAAAAAAAATTAAATTAGAAACTTCAAGTTTTTTTTTTTCTTAGCTCCAGAGAATATTTTAAAAATTTAATTCTTCTGGACAAAATGTGTGGTATTTATTATAGTCACTGCATTTTTTTTTTTTTGTATTATAAAACTGGTAAATTAAGAATCAGTTTCTTATTTTACTTGATTATCTGTGACATTTGTGACTTATTTCACATGTTATGTGCCCTTTTGCCTTTTTAATAAGAACTCAATATAAGAAAAATAAGTATAGGACAGACTTATGTGTATGTCTGTGTATGTAAGAGCCATCACAAATTCCTTCTGAAATATCTCTGTATCTAAACTGAAAAAAATTGCATAAAAGCTTCTAATTATTTTATCTTTATTGAAGGGATTTGTTTCCAAATGCACTATGTAAAAGTGACCTTAATGTATTTTATACTTGAAATGAATATGTGGTTAATGTATGTAGTGGGTGGTTATTGTATGTAGTGGGTGGTTATTGTATGTAGTGGGTGATTTGGGGAGTGTAGGGTAACCAACTCCTCTAGATTTATTTTTCTTTTATCTTTCAATCTTATATTTCCTCCTTTCTATTCCATTTTTAGTTACTCATCCAAATAAAAATATGTTCATCAGCACAGGGATACTGTTTATAAATTTTTGCTCTAGTGCTTCTGGATGGTCCTAACATTTATTGATTGTCTGCTCTGTGCCGGGTGCTATACTTGGCTCCTACTTTTATGATCTGATTTAATATATGTCAAGAGATTATATAAAGTTAACTAAAAGTATTAGTGTTTTTATGTAGTATGTTGTAATTTCAGGACAGTTAAGACACCGTTCATGTTATACCAACCATCTTTTCTTGTGATAAGGAAATTAAGTGAATTTATTTCAAATGCATGGACTTAAAACATAAAGCAATGTAAGGTAGTCTCTTGGTACAAACCGTAAAAGCTTATAACCATATCTGATTTATTCACTTGGTGAAAGTCCAGTTTCATAATGTTATTTGTTAGAAATAATGAAAGAATGATTATTTGCTTTGGTTTTAACCTTTATTTGAGAAAAAACAAAATATTGTAATTTTGAATTAAAATTTTTTTCAATGTCCCGGGAATCTTATATAATAATAATCTAAACAGTTGTGAAAAACAAAAAGACTTTATATTAAAGTTTCTTTATTTTCCTAAACCTAGGATGGTAAGCGGATGTTTGGCACCTATTTTCGTGTTGGTTTTTATGGAACCAAGTTCGGGGACTTGGATGAACAGGAATTTGTGTACAAGGAGCCTGCAATAACCAAACTTGCAGAGATATCTCACAGATTGGAGGTGAATGCTGTGGCGGGTCATAAAATGTCATCTTTAATTTGCAGTCATATGCAGATCTAATCATTTAATAATCCAAATCCTGCCAAATAAACTATTCCTGTAGCGTATAAGCAATTTTGATAAGTACAATAATACTCTTTCTAGTCTTTCAAATCTTTTATGGCAACAGTAAAATAATACTAACTTTATTTTCTTGAGACTTTTTTCATACAAATTTTAGAAATCCTTATACTCTTCAGAATTACTTTGATTTATAGAGAAATGTATATAATATTGTCCACATTTTATAGAAAAAGGCATAAGGAATCAAGTCACAACTAATGATAGAACCAGAACTCCAAGAATTTTCTGACCCAAGAGCTTTATCTCTTTGGCTGAAGTGATTTCCAGTGAGATATCTTTAGAACTTAGAAGCCTGAAATCACACCTTGAAAAGATTTCTTAAGATTCCTTAACTTTTAAAGTTTTTTTAATTTTCACCGTGATTAATTTTCATACTTTGAAAGCTAACCAGTCATTTCCGCTTTAGTTATCCTCTCCAACATTTTTCTATTCTTTTCACTCAGAGTATGGGTCAGGGATCAGAAGCAGTGGCATCACCAGGGAGACTGAAGTACAGAATCTTAGGCCCTATCCCAGACCCTCTGAATCAAATTCTGCATTTTAACAAGATCCCCAGATGATCTTGTTTGAGAAGCACTGCTCTAGGCTTCCTTTTATTTTTAGCTAATGTTAATTTCTTTTTCTTTTTCTGTTCTTTTCTTATTTTATTTTTTATTTTTCCAAGTGAGAGGAGAGATGGACAGACTCCTGCATATGCCCCGATGGGAATCCACCTGGCACCCCCCCCCATTTTGGGCCAGTGCCCACAACCGAGCTATTTTTAGCACCTGAGGTGTAGGCCCCACAGAGCCATCTTCAGCACTCAGGGCTAATGCACTTGAACCAATCAAGCCATGGCTGCAGGACAGGAAGAGAGGCAGAGAAGGGGTTGAGAAGCAGATGGTCGATTCTCCTGTGTGCCCTGACCGGGAATTGAACCCAGGACATTCACATGCCAGGCCAACACTACCTGAGCCAACCGGCCAGAGCTGATGTTAATTTCTTGAATATTTTATTCTTCTTCCTGACTTTACTGGGCTCTATTTCCATAGATTGGCTTAAACTATGACATTTTGTTTTTCAAGAGGATAAGTAAATCTGGGGAAATAGTAATTGCAACAGTATTTCTGAGACAGCATTTTTTTTTTTTTTTTAGCAAGAGATAGAGAGGGACAGACAGAAAGGGAGAGAGATGAGAAGCATCAGCTCATAGTTGTGGCACCTTAGTTGTTCATTGATTGCTTTCTCATATGTTCATTGACTGGGGAGATCCAGCTGAGCCAGTGACCTCTTGCTCAAGCCAGCAACCTTGGGCTTCAAGCCAGTGACCTTTGGGTTCAAGCCAGCAACCAGAGGGCCATGTCTATGATCCCACACTCAAGCCAGCAACCCCGTGCTCAAGCCAGATGAGCCTCCACTGAAGCCAGTGACCTTGTGGTTTCGAACCTGGGTCCTCAGCATCCCAGGTTGACACTGTACTACCACCAGGTCAGGCTGAGACAGTATTTCTTCAACTTAATCATAAAAATTATCTTTGAGGTAAGAGTAGGATTTCTCCTTTGAAGATTCAGATTTAATTTTTCCTTTTGCACAGCTCCATTCATTGCCCATGCTGCTACTCACTGTCATATGGGAAAGGCACTAAATTCTTGACTCAGGGTTGCCTTTTCAAAATCTAAACCTATATAAAACTTCAACAGGTTAGTGCTTTTATTTGAAAATTCTGGAACATTGCATTCATAAAAATGCATGCTTGTTCATTGACCCATGGCTGCAAGAAATCAGGCCACATCAAACACAATAAAAGATCCTATACATCAAAGATACTGAGTTTCATTTGTCTGTGCTTTCTGTTCCCTCTTTGTTTTTCTTGAGGACCTCCTGTAGAATCCTGTATTTTTATTGAATAAAATTGTTGTTTTCTTCTACTTTGTGTTATTTAAAGTAAGTTGATGGGGATAATATCAAATAAATATGGACTGAGACTGGGCTAATTTGTAGGCTAAATATAATTCACTTTGTAATTATTAACATGGTTGTAAAAAAATTTACTAAATGGCCTCATTTTGCTCAGGAGTCTTCCTCAAAGGTCTTCTCTATATTCTCTAATACTGTTATCTTCATGTAAAAGATTTCTTTTTCTTTATTGTAGGGATTTTATGGAGAGAGATTTGGAGAGGATGTGGTTGAAGTAATCAAGGATTCCAATCCTGTAGACAAGTGTAAATTAGATCCTAACAAGGTATGGTTGATTAGACTGTAATGACACATAGGCATATCTTTGAGACCCAATGATTTTGTTGGAGAAAGACTGAAGGATAATTTAACAGTAAGAAAATGAAGGACTTTTTCCTTTCCCAGGCATATATTCAGATTACCTACGTGGAGCCATACTTTGATACATATGAGATGAAGGACAGAATCACATATTTTGACAAAAACTATAATCTTCGCCGTTTCATGTACTGTACACCCTTCACTTTAGATGGTCGTGCCCATGGAGAACTTCATGAGCAGTTCAAACGGAAGACCATTCTGACCACTTCTCATGCTTTTCCTTATATTAAGACACGGGTCAATGTTACTCACAAAGAGGAGGTAAGTTCACAAATGGGGAAACAGTTAGTGAAATAAACACATCAGAGCCATGTGAGAACAATGTAGATGTACCATTATGTACCACCTCTCACATGGTAACATACTAAACTTTACTCATTTTAAGTCATTAACTTTAGCCTTCTTTTCTAAGTTCCTAGGTCACCTTCAGCTTTTACTTTAAAAAGTTAATTTGTTTTTCATTAAGGCATCTAATTTGGAATTTTATTGTTAGATGACAGTTTGCAATTGGTCTCCACCCTTTTTCTTTTTTAATTGGTTATACATAAAGCTCATTAAATAGTTTTCTATTTAGTATACTGGCCTAATAGATGTTATTTCATCCAGATCATCTTAACGCCAATTGAAGTTGCTATTGAAGACATGCAGAAAAAGACACAGGAGTTGGCATTTGCAACACATCAAGATCCTGCAGATCCCAAAATGCTCCAGATGGTACTCCAGGGATCTGTAGGCACAACTGTGAATCAGGTTAGTGCATTCTGTGGTGCTGTTTAAGTTATAAATGGAATTTTGAATGATTTTATTATATTTTACAAATATCGCAAGTGCCAAATCAAGAGAAAAAGATGTATGTTAGAACTGATTGCAAAAGACAGAGAAAGTATAAATAAAAGTAAAATTTAAAAATTTTTAGTTTAATTTTAATTGTTAAGGTTTTCACTCCTACTTTCTATGCTGCTTATGTTTTTCTGCATTGAATATTCCATTAAGAAGGCATTGCTTCACTTACAGTAGCCTTTCCTTTAAAAGCTTGTACTGAAAAAAAGTGCTCTAAAAAAGAAGGTTCATTTCCAGAGCTATATAGCTGCATGTGAATGCCTACTCCTAGATACTCCCTGATGTTATTTTCTCCAGACTTCTGCAGTGAACTGTAAGGAGTAAATAAGGAATATGGAATCATTTTGAAAATTTTAATAATACATGTACACAAAAATATTACTCTTGATTTGTCATATGTAAATTAGAAGGCATCCCCATTATCTTTTTGCTGATGATTAATCAATATTCTAGGATAAGACAAAATCCAGACAGGTTTTAAATACAATACCACATAATATGTCTTAGCCTATTTTTTAGGTTAAAGGCACAAAGCCAAAATAATCCCCTACCATAACTGAAGCAAACACTTTAAAACCTTTGCCTGCTAAAACATACATGTTAGAGGTTTTACTTGCAAATAATATAACTTGCAAGAGATTATCTTCTTTAATGTACAGTGTTGGCAACTCATCTGGGATACTGAGGGAATGTTTCAGGAAATCAAGTCTAATATTTAGGATTACCACTTGATTGCCAGTAGCCTGACAACCTTCACATTGAGGATGAATTAAAGAATGTAAAAACTACAAGGCAAAATGCATTAATGAATACAATAGTCAATCCTTGAGCTTCTACTCTTTGAAAAATGAAGTAGGCAAATGCAGTAGGCAAGAACATGATTTGACTTTAAGAAAAACCAAGATCATATTACCAGAATCTGTCTGTGAGTTTTAATATAGGCATAGACATATGCATTAGCTTAAATGCAGCCATCTCAGTGCTAAGAAAAATCATTCAGGTAATGTCCATCTCATGATTTTAGAGAATATAAAATACACTCCGGTTTTCTCATTTTACAGGGGCCTTTGGAAGTTGCCCAGGTTTTCTTATCTGAAATACCCAGTGACCCAAAACTCTTCAGACATCATAATAAACTGCGACTCTGCTTCAAAGATTTTACTAAAAGGTATTCAAGGCTTCCTATGTAAGATCTTTAAATTGAGACTTTCCAAAACAATAGTGTAAAACAAGAGAAAATACAGAATAGTGGCTCACAGTGGAAATTGTTCGTGTATTTCTTCATTTACCTAGATCTTTTCAATATTTTCATGATATTATTTTAATTTTCTGTAGAGGCCTTTTGTATCTTTTGATTTATTCCTTGCTATTTAATACTTTTATGTTTTTATTAATGATATCTTTTAAAATTATGTTGTTTATTGGTATACAGAAATTCATTTGAATTTTATGTATTTTCCATGATAATATTGCCAAACTTACTTGTCTTATTTAATCTTGACAGTGCTTAGTCTGTTTTTTTTAAAGAACCAACTTTTGCATTTATTGATATAGAGCTATCATATTTTTATTTTCTTATACTTCAAGTTTATTGTTCTGTTTAGGTTATTTAGCTCTTCAGTTTGAGTCTTCTTTTCTTTTTTTCATTTATTTTATTTATTTATTTTACAGAAACAGAGAGAGAGGGATAGATAGGGACAGACAGACAGGAACAGAGAGAGATGAGAAGCATCAATCATTAGTTTTTCGTTGCGACACCTTAGTTGTTCATTGATTGCTTTCTCATATGTGCCTTGACTGTGGGCCTTCAGCAGACCAAGTAACCCCTTGCTTGAGCCAGTGACCTTGGGTCCAAGCTAGAGAGCTTTGCTCAAACCAGACAAGCCTGCGCTCAAGCTGGTGACCTCGGGGTCTCGAACCTGGGGCCTCTGCATCCCAGTCCGACGCACTATCCACTGCATCACCACCTGGTCAGACTCATTTTTTTTTCTGAAGTGAGAAGCGGGGAAGCAGAGAGACAGACTCCTGCATGCGCCCGACCAGAATCCACCCAGCAAGCCCACTAGGGGATGGTGTTCTCCCCATCTGGGGCATTGCACCATTGCAGCCGGATCCATTCTAGCACCTGAGGCAGCGGCCATGGAGCCATCCTCAGTGTCTGGGCCAACTTTGCTCCAGTGGAGCCTTGGCTGCAGGAGGGGAAGAGAGAAATAGAGAGGAAGGGGAGGGAGAAGGGTGAAGAAGCAGATGGGCATTTCTCCTGTGTGCCCTGGCCAGGAATCTAACCCAGGACTTCCACACACCAGGCCAATGCTCTACCACTCAGCCAACTGGCCAGGGCCTCTTTTTTTTCTTTTTTTTTTTTTTTTTTTAGGTGAGAGGAGGGGAGATAGTGAGGCAGACTCTTACAGGTACCTCGACTGGGATCCACCCGGCAACCCCATCTTGGGCCAATGCTCAAGTAACGAACTGTTTTTACCACCTGCGGCCACACTGGAACCAATTGATCCACTGGAGGAGAAGAGGGAGAGAAGGGGGAGAGGGAAAGCGTGGAGAAGCAGATGATCACTTCTCCTATGTGTCCTAACCAGGAATTGAACCTGGGACATCCATGTGCCAGGCCAACACTCTATCCACTGAGCCACCAGCCAGGGCCCTTTATTTTCTAATATAAGCCCTTAAGGCTATACATTTTCCTCTGAGCATTACTTTAGCTATATTCTGCAAGTAGTGATATGTACACATTGCTTTTTAATAGCCTTTGATTTATCTATCAGAGTCTAGATGGTTTTGTTTTTTTATTTGTTCGCTTTAGCAAGAGAGACATAGAGAGGGTCAGATTGGGACAGACAGACAGGAAGGGAGAGAGATGAGAAGCATCAATTCTTCATTGCGGCACCTTAGTTGTTCACTGATTGCTTTCTCATATGTGCCTTGACCGGAGGTGGGGGCTTACAGCAGAGCGAGTGATCTCTTTCTCAGGCCAGAGACTTTGGGTTCAAGCCAGCAACTTTTGTACTTAAGTCAGCATCCATGGGGTCATGTCTATGATCCCACACTCAAGCCAGCAACTCTGCACTCAAGCTGGTGAGCCCGCGCTCAAGCTGATGAGATTGGGGTTTTGAACTTGGTTCCTCTGCACCCTAGGCTGACACTATCCACTGTGCCACTGCCTAGTCAGGCTCCAGATATTTTTTTCTTAAGTATCTCAATAAATTGTTATCAAGAGCTGGTCATTTAAGAAACATTTAAACACAGGCAGACCCATGTGCCAAATGCCGTCAGTGCCTCATCAGTGAATATGGGTAAAGCCCTTAAAGAGCTTTTAGTTTAGTGGTGATATGTGAGGAAAAAATGGCTTCAGACTTAACATTTAGAAATAGTTTTTCTTTTAAAAAAAATTTTAGATAAAAATATGTAATTTTCAATTAAATAAGTACTGGAAAGAAGTGAATGCTAGATTTTTAAGGAACTCAGTTGATCATCTGTTCTCTTTCTTAAACCCAATACAAGATATTAAACATCCAGCCAAGGAACTGAATGTCTTCATCCTGGTGAATATATAATTAGCAGAAGCCCTCAAACTGTACAAGATGAAATTTTTTGACAACACATTTTTTTCTAGGTGTGAGGATGCCTTAAGAAAAAATAAGAGCCTAATTGGGCCAGATCAAAAAGAGTATCAAAGGGAACTGGAGAGAAATTATCACCGCCTTAAAGAGGCCCTACAGCCTTTAATAAACAGAAAGATCCCTCAGTTATACAAGGCAGTATTACCTGTCACCTGCCACAGGTATGCTTGTTTTTCTATTATTTTGGATATGTTCAGAAAAATAAAATCTGCTTGAATTATTTGCTTTAATAGTGTAACTTATTACATGGTTTTAGATAGTGTCTCTAGACAAGTTCAACTAGTATAAACCTTTTATTATCTCTACATGAACCAGTCTCCAAGTCAGTTCTTTCTGTAAGTCAATAATCAGTTGTGTTACGTACTTTTTCTAATGAAGACACCACACATAATAAGTCTGGTCTCTTAAAACTATTCTTTTTAAAGTCCTGTCACACTTTCTGGTATTTTTGTGGGAGTATTCACTGCAATGTATCAGGAGCCATGTATTTATTTCCCTCAGTCCTGACAGTGAATAGTATGCAGTGATATAGATTTGTATTAATATAGGTAACCCCACTGAGAATCAAGAAGGCTTCAGTATTTTTTTCTACTTTCTAAGTGTGACACAAAATTAGAAATGGAAATAACTTGGAATTTTGTCCAACTAATCCGAAGTATACTTGAGCAGGTAATTTAATCTAATTTTTAGATTTCTCCCCTAAAACTTCTTCCACTGAAAAGGTTGTTGTGGACATTAAATGGCATGAAAATATCCAAGGATGGTGCTTAACATTTTGCTTTTTAGTACCTGAATTCTGGGCAGGGCATTGAAATCCAAATGTATATGCAGCTTGAATTATTGTGGTACCAATATTTTACCACCCTTTCCTTTGAATAAATAGCAGTAAAACCAATTAAATTATACTTATCTGATTAATAATTTGGAAGGCCTTTGTTGCTGCTTTTAAAAATAAGAAAACAATATAAATACATGCTAAAATATACTACGAAAGAAGGTAAAGTGGCTATTTGATCATCTGGGAATTAGTCCTTGTTCTTCAGTGATCTAATATTTCTGTACTTCTAGACCTCTGAAAAAAATCATTCATACATTCATTCAAAAAATGTGTATGAAGTGCCTGCTGTATGTCATGTCCCAGGAAGCACATAATAGATTACCTGAATCTATTCCACAATATACAGGAACAGGTCCTACCTCTGGCAAAATAGTTTGCTTCCAGCATCCTATACTGATGGGTGAACTCTAGATGGTTGCCTCTTAAAATTCCTATTGAGAAGCAACACTAGTCCCCTCCACTTTTGGCTTCTACTTCAATCATTTTGGAATTTCTGCCTTCCTGCTTCTAACTCCCTCCACCATCTTATACTGTGGTTAAAGGTCCTGGAATGAGGGTGCTGGATGTAGTTAGGCAATTTCCTAATCCTTGTTCTTTCTTCCTTCCAATCTCTCCAACTCTTTTCAGTCAAGACTATTCTTCCCATCGAAAGGAAACTCCGTTACAGTATTATCCTGAGCTTTGCCTTCTCTATGATCTGATTATGGTCAATCCTCCAAGTTTTAGTTCTTAATGTTCATGGGAATTTTGGAATTTAGAAAATCTCTTTTCTTCTGAAGAATATTTTTTATTGATTTTTACAGCAAGAAGTATCAACCCATAGCTGCTTCACTTTAGTTGTTCATTGGTTGCTTGTCATATGTGTCTTGACTGGACAAGCCCAGAGTTTCGAATCGGAGATCTCAACATTCAGGTCGATGCTTTATCTACTGCACCACCACAGGGCAGGCAGTATCTAACTTTTACTACTGCTTTCTCTGGAACCAGACAAACCACACTTTGAGTTTCAAAGCTGAACATGACTTGTTTGTGCCTGCCCTCTCCTTTCCAGGAGATTGTAAACATCAGAGCTTAACCTTAACAGCAGGAAGGCTAAACAAAAGAAATTAAGGATAAAGGGATATACATTAAGAAGTATTGAAGAATAATATTCTCTTCACTATTAACATCTTCATAACAGAAAATAAAACTTCCTTAGAATTTGAAATTTTTATTTTGCTGATTTACAAAATCTATACTAGTAATTATAAGGCATTGCGATAGTGGTTCTCCAAGTGTGATGTGGGACTCCTGTGGGAAGGGCGTCCCTGAGGCCCTTTCAGGAGATTCCCGAGTCAAAACTAATTTTATATTAATACCATATATTATTTGCCTTTTTCACTGTCATTCTCTTATGAGTACAGTGGTTTTCCAGAGACTACATGTAATGTGAGATTGTAAAAGATAAGAGAACCTAGCCTGACCTGTGGTGGCGCAGTGGACAAAGCATCAACCTGGAACGCTGAGGTCACTGTTTCGAAACCCTGGGCTTGCCTGGTCAAGGCACATATGGGAGTTGATGCTTCCTGCTCCTTGCCCTTTTCTCTCTCTCTTTTTCTCTCTAAAGTGAATAAGTAAATAAAATATTTTTTAAAAGATATGAGAACCTAGGCCTTCTATTAAGCTGGATATTGAATATGTAAGTATGACACTCTCCTAAAATTTCTTGCAAAATTTTTTTTAATTTTTAGTGTGGGGGGAGAGATCAATTTGTTGTCCACCTTATTCATAGTGTCATTGGTTGATTCTTGTATATGCCATGACTGGGGATCATACCCACAACTTCAGCATGTCAGGATGACACTAACCAACTGAGCTAGCCAGCTAGGCTATAAGTCATTTTTAATAAACACTGTTATGTAATGGACTATTTTGTAAAATAATTTGAATTTTTCTTAGTTTTAACTTCTAGTATGGTAAATATAGTCCACACAAACAAAAGCTTCCTGGGGTCCTCAATTTTTAATTGTAAAAAGGGCCTAAAACCTGAAAGCTTGAGAACCACTGACTTAAGACTTAGAATATTGTAAATAACACCTACATTTTACCTTTTAATAACACAAAAAAACATTTTCCTGAAATTTCTTCCATTTCCTTTAGTTCCTTGTTTTATTTATATCTAA
This sequence comes from Saccopteryx bilineata, assembly GCF_036850765.1. Lineage (NCBI taxonomy): Eukaryota > Metazoa > Chordata > Mammalia > Chiroptera > Emballonuridae > Saccopteryx > Saccopteryx bilineata. Next base: position 239,535,560 of record NC_089492.1, read on the forward strand.
TGCATCTGTTACACAAGTGAATAAACGATCACTTGGTAAAGGGGTCACTGTAATATACCTCTGATATATAGAGAAGTTTATAAGCCAGAATATATGTATAAAAGAGCAACTTGAAAGTTGATAACTTTGGTGGCAAAAACTTTTAAAGTTAAAAGTGTGAAACCTATTTTAGAGAGATATGCAAAAGGCTCATACAGAGAAGGCTGACAGCTGTGGGGGAGATTGGTGAGGAAGGTGGAAGGATAGAGCAAAAAGGACAAAACAATTCATGGACAACAGTGTGGTGAGTGCGGTGAGGGTGAATGAGGAGGGTACAGGGGATAAATGGTGATGGACAAAGGTGACTTGGTGAGGGGTGATGCACACACAATACAGTATATACAGATGTGTTGTAGAATTGGGCATTTGAAACCTATAGAAATGTTAACCAGTGTCACCCCAATAAAATTCAATTAAAAAAAGAAATATGCAAAAATTGTTCACGTATCTCTTTTCTTTCCAGAGATTCCTTCAGTCGAATGAGCCTGCGCAAAATGGATCTCTAAAATAAACATGTTTTACTCATTTGAAAAGAGCCACATACTCAACATTGAGTGTGAAAAATTCTATTGAAAAATAAGACTTGGGACTTAATTCTGGAAATCACAGCATTAATTTACTCATTGAGGAATGCAGTGGCCAAAACAATATCAAATGTAGATTGTTGCAGTTTGAGAATCACGGCTCTGGCATCTCATGTTCTGGTAATATGCTGTTATTTTTAAAGACATTGTAATGACTCAAAGGTACACTATACATTTACCATTATTTATACCATAGCTAATGTTAAATTTAAGTTTGTATTTTTTAATTTATATTACCATTTCTAGATTCATTTTGGAACCATTTCAAATGTAGTAATGCTTATTTTAAAGGTACTATTAAATATGTGAACGTTTACACTAATTTTACTGAGTGGGGACCTTAACATCTTTATTGACAAAGGCATAAAATAAAAGTTGACTCACCAACTAGTTCCAAAACTAGGAAAATGAAAATAAAAATTGACAGTCACTTTATGACCCAAGTCCCAAATTAAGTGAATAAATTTATAAGTAAAGATATTGATAACTGGTTTGTGAAGTCCTAAAACTGGTTTCTAAGCTATTTTCCATTTAGACACACATAAAAAGGGAATTAGAATAAATTGCAGAAATAATTTAAGTATTGATTGCTAAAACCATTGATAGTAGCTTGATCTTTTTGACTCAACCTTATTATACTAATGACAGTGGTATGAACGTAATGACTCTCAGCAACTGTAATGAATGATTCCTGTTTCAAATTAAACATTCATCAGTTTTTTAGTGATCTCTGAGCTGTTAAATCAGAAACCTGCTTTAAAGCTGTTACATCACCATAAAAATAACACCAAGAGCAGCTAGTTGATTTTAATCTACCAGCTGAATGAGGTTATATTTTTTATACTTATCTAGATTTTGCAAAGTACATGTAAACATAAAATTAGTTGTTTTAACTTAGGAACTAATTAATCAAGTTATAACTTCATAAAAAACAAATGCAAAAGTATTTTTAAAAAATTTATAGTCAATATTTATAATCTATTCCTTTGCTCTACTGACCAGTTATGTGAATCACTTAGAACTAAAATTTAAGTGCCTTCATTCTGTTGATGTTGAAAATAAGATCTCCAAAATGTCTGATTCTTCTGAGTGCACAGGTGAGGGGATGGTGATATCTACCACCCTCCAGCCTACCGTTATAACAATGTCATCTCAAATTCCTCTTTTCCACATGAATTCAAAGACGGAATTATGAAAAGGTTTTTCAGATAGTCTACAATTTTGGACAAGGGATTAAGAAGTCAGAAAGGTGTAACCTCAAAAATATATTTGGGTACAAAAAATCCAGATGAACAAGAAGGAAAGGCAGGAATTAAGAATGGAAACTCATTAAAACAAAAAAGATAACACACTCTTTCCGTGGGTGGGGAAAGGGGGAGGTAGATGTAAGGGAGAGAATGTTAAATGCCTGTCATTTCTCATTAGGCTACATTTATCTAAGTTTTAATATTTTCATACAAATCTGTGACAATATCAAGAACTTTAATATTTATATAATTATGATTTAATATCATGCATTACTAAGTATTGTGAACTAAGAAGCTTCCTTTTCCTCTTAAAACATTGGTATACTTAACACTTGATAACTTAACCACGTACTTCAATTGGCTTTAAACTTTCTTGTATTAGGAATCTATACTAGCAGTTCTTAACCTTGGTAGTCCCTTGAATATTTAATAGAGGCCTAGGCTCTATCCTAGAATTACTCCATTAGAAACTTATGGGTAGTATTCAGAGCTGTTTCTTTTTAAAGTTTTTAGTAATTCCTACCCCATCATAAGTTTATGGGTAATGTTCAAAGTTACTTCGTTTTATTTATTTATTTATTTATTTTGAGAGAAAGAGAGGGATAGATAGGGACAGACAGACAGGAACGGAGAGAGATGAGAAGCATCAATCATCAGTTTTTCGTTGCGAGACCTTAGTTGTTCATTGATTGCTTTCTCATATGTGCCTTGATGGGGGGCCTTCAGCAGAGTAACCCCTTGCTCAAGCCAGCGACCTTGGGTCCAAGCTGGTGAGCTTTTTTTTTTTTCTCAAGCCAGATGAGCCCGCGCTCAAGTTGGCGACCTCGGGGTCTCAAACCTGGGTCCTTCCGCATCCCAGTTCGACGCACTATCCACTGTGCCACCACCTGGTCAGGCCAAAGTTATTTCTTTTTAAAAGTTCCATTACCGATTCTGAATCGTGACTTACATTCTTTAACTATGCAACTGATTTATTAGCTAACAGGTACTCTTATTTGTTGAAATGGGGTAAAAGTGTTGTTCCAGTAGCATATTTATATTTTTGTGACAGAGAGAGGGACAGATAGGGACAGACAGGAAGAGAGATAGCAGCATCAGTTCTTCATTGTGGCTCCTTGCTCATGCCAGCAACCTTGGGCTTCAAGCCAGTGACCATGGGGTCATTCATGTCTATGATCCCATGTTCAAGCTGGTGACCTCAGAATTTCAAACCTGGGTACTCTTGTGCCCCAGTCCAACACTCTATCCACTGTGCCACCACCTGGTCAGGCCCAATAGCATATATTCTTAAGAATTATTTTTAATATTGATACCAAGAATATCTTTTAAGAAGTCTTAAGATACTTGATCAGTTACTAATTTAATATATTAAAATGTAAATTTAAAGAAATTTTTACATGGGCCCAAATAACCTTAAATTCTCCAGTTCTAGATTATGCTACATAGTTATATCTACTTTAAAAAAGACAATTTTTAGCCTGACCTGTGGTGGCGCAGTGGATAAAGCGTCGACCTGGAAATGCTGAGGTCGCCAGTTCGAAACTCTGGGCTTGCCTGGTCAAGGCACATATGGGAGTTGATGCTTCCAGCTCCTCCCCCCTGTCTCTCTCCTCTCTCTCTGTCTCTCCCCCTCTCTCTCCTCTCTAAAATGAATGAATAAAAAAAACAAAAAAAAAAAACAATTTTTAGCCCTGGCCAGATGGCTTAATGGTAGAGCGTTGACCCAGCGTGTGGATGTTCTGGGTTTGATTCCCAGTCAGGGCACAGAGCATAGCAACCATCTGCTTCTCCACCGCTCCCCATCCCCCTTCTTTCTTTCCTCTTCCCACAGCCGTAGCTCCATTGGTTAGAGGGAGTTGGCCATGGGGCGCTGAGGATGGCTCTGTGGCTTCCACCTCAGGTACTAAAAAAATGGTTCAGTTGCTGGGCAATGGTCCAAGATGGGCAGAGCTTCGAGCCCTAGTGGGCTTGCTGAGTATTCTTGTTCGGCACATGCAGGAGTATGGCTCTCAACCTCCCTCCTCTCACTAAAAATAACAATTTCTAGTGTAAACTTTTAAGTATGACAACTTATATGGACTAAGCACAATTTGAATTCTCCTACAAAAGTATTAGAGAAAGATAGTTATGCCTGTTTATTCTCTTCTATGAATGTGTACATGTATATTATACATACACACACATATTCTGTTCTTTAAGAGAACCCAGCTGTATTTATGGTAAAAATATGCATACACAAAAGAAGCATTTATATACATAGTTTTTAAGCATTTAAAATTTTATTGACCTTCTGATTAAAAAAAAACCCATTAAACTTAAGGTCATACCTCTAAGTTTAATATACTATATACAGATCGTGCAGAATATTACTATGAAGAGATACAAATTAGTCCATGCCCAAAAAGATTTACTAAAGAATCATCTTTATAAATACATATAAAATTCTAGTGAAGGTAGGACTGTCCAGGTTTTCTGAGACACTTTCAAAGTGATCCAAGGCACAAAATATACACCAGTGTGAATACACACATATTCCAGACTTTGTGCCTCCCATGCAGCCCATCAGAGATTTGGCTTCCTGACTGATAAAACTAAATGTACTGAAATGATACTTGGCTTATTAGCTAAAAAAAACCCACAGGAGCTATAAAACATCATGTAGATAATTACTCCAAAATATGGAGATACAAATACAAGCACTTTATTTTAAAAAGCAAACACAAAAAGATGTAAATTCAAAAGTGTTTAAATGCTTCCATTTTAGATCATTCTTTTAAGAACCTATACAAGTTTGTTCCCAGAAGCTAATACATCACTAGTCTCTACTAAGAGGAAATGAATTCTAAAAATTAACATGGTTTTCAGTAATTCACATCTCACTATATAAAAACCTAGAGACCAATAATATCCAATAGCTTCAAAAGATAAGCCAAAATTTTAATGTAATCAACTCTGCCAATGTTTATATACACAAGGATAATATACTCTATAGTTTCTTATAAAATAGCAAATAAGGAGTAGATGTAGGAGATGTAGAAGGGGAAAGAGAATTCAAAAAGTCCTTCTCTTCAGTCACTTTTACTTCAGAATCATCAAAAAGCAACCACTTTCCCTCAAACTCCTTTAAGCTTTGCACTATATATGAAATTTTGTTCTCAAATCCACTAATGTTAATGCCTGTTTGGTCAGTGGATTCCTTGTTTCTATCAGATTCATGGGTCCCATTAGTAATGTTAGTCTCAGAATTTCTATTTTCAACAAATGCTGTACTGGCACCTTTATCAGGATTAGATACTTTGTTGTATAGTTCATAATCTGTTTTGCTCTTTTGTCCTCCAAGAAGTCCAACAGCTTCTACATTTTTTTTGTTCAAAACTTTACTTGGCTGTGTGTTTCCACCGACTCTAATTGATACATCTTCATCATCGTAATTTTCAACCACATCCCTTGCTTCCTCCTCATTCAATGGCTCTGGCTTACCCATTTCACACATTTGGTTGACCACAAAATTTCCCTTATCTAGTTCTAAACTGTTAAGGTCGGTGATTTTAACAGAAGCAGTGTAGTGCCCACTACTAATTGTAATGCCGCTATGCATCACAACTGCAAATAATCCATAGCTGTCATTGGTTGGCTTTGTACTCCATTCTTCTAGTGACAATTTAAGAGGTGTCAATAAAGGAGTGTTGATCTTGGAAAGTCCACCACCATAACAATCAAACCTTTGAAGAAAAAAAATAAGGTTTTCTGCAATTCCACTTTAAATATATTCAACTTTACACCCAATGTGAAACCAAGTAAGAGTCTGAATGAACCCTTAATATATATTTATTTAGTGCTCCTATAAATAAACACAAAAGAATAAAAGACCACAATTTTATATACTTAAAATATTTGCACAAAGAAAAATACTGAAATAAATGCTAATATTCAGGTGTTTGTGTGAAGGCTATATGGCATTTCACCTGCTTCACTACCCCCTCCTTAATTCCCCCTCCTAATTTTATGCAGTGAGAAAATAAATGGCATAAAAAACACCAAATTTCAAATCAAGTCATTTTAGAAAGTCATTTTAATGCAAAGTCTATCTCTACCAGGATTTAAGGACAAAAATAAATAGTACTATAGCAAAGAAAGTCTGCTGAAAGAACCGTATGTCATTCTTCCAGCACAATAATATACGTGGAGAGCTCCTGGGAAGCCCTTGGGTAATTTTAAACAATTCACTGATAAAGAAAGGAATAAAATCTACAACGATATGTCAGAAAAAAGCCAGACTACTCAGAATGTAACTGGTATTTTTATACTTATTTTTAAATTACTTTTAGATTGTTCAAAGATTAGTTTGATTTCCTGAGTTACCTTAAAACTAAAATAATTTGGCCTTTTTCTCCCCTCAAAAAACTCTTGATGTATGTAAAATTTGTTCTCCGCTTTAATCAATTTAACTTGTATCTAATAAGGAATGAAAAGATGTATAAAGAAATCACAGAATATGCAGTCAGACTAAAAGGATTTAAACTGATACATTTTTATAGGGAAACTTGATAAGAATTTTTCTATGGCAATCTTTATAAATGACTTCATTTCAGTAATTTATATTATACTGTCTTAAACAAAACTTCTATAGCAGCTCATTTTCCTCATATAGCTTTTATTTGTAATACTCACTCCAAGCCACTAGCAGCAAAACACTTCAAATGAATGGTTATAACTTCAGGCATTTTGTCAAACAAAAGACTTCGTTCAGCTTCAGTATAATGATGGCAATTTTCACAGAAATATTTATCTTCTCCAACAATCCTCTCCACTGAAGCAAACTGTGAAATTGCCCATCTCAGGGTCTTCATTTCTGTTTTTGGCTCTGGAGAAACTACATAAAAGAATCCTTTCACTCACAAATAAACTTGTCAGACATTTAAAAATTAAACCACAAAGTTCCACGTTCAAAGATAGCATGCAATTTCAATGGACTAATCCTTCCAATAATAACTAAGGACATTTCTTTTTTAGTTTCAGAAACTCTTAAGTTCACCCTCAACAAGTGCACATCTTTTTAATATTTGTATTTGGTCAGCCAAAAAATATTTAGATGAACATGACAAACCTAGTCTCTGACTCAGTGTAAGACAGACTTTAGTTTATATTTAATAGCCAATTTCCAATATCTGAGCATGTAAACCAGTGTCATGATAATTTCCCATTACATTTCTATATTTTTTGTGGTCTATACGAGACAAAACAGTGGTTCAAATGTTGTGTTAACACAAAAATATCTTCAGTAGCTTTGAGAAATTCAAGTACCTAAATGTTAACTTATAGCAAAGCGTTTCATTTTTCTCATTATACTCTACACATCAAAATAAAGATTCCACAATTTTCCAAAGCTAGTTTTTAACAAGTGAAGCTACTTGTCAATGATTTTATTTTAACAAAGCCACTAAAATACAACTTCTCAATTAATTACACAAGCTTATTAGACTGTGCTTATTGAAGAAAGCTCTAATTACTCCCTGGTCTTTACAGAGACCCCAAGTTTGCTTACTTCCAGAACTGTCTTCTACTTTGGAAAGCTCATCTTCTTGTACTGGCACACTGATGTCTTGAAAATCTTCTCTTCTTTCTGTTAAACTTTCACATTCTAAGCAACGAGTCCTTAATACCAGCTGACCTTGAAATAATTTCTCTACTAGCTCAAAACCAATTTGCTCTGTGCGTAAAACAAAAATAGGGAAAAGTGTATTGCACATTAGTTTTTCAGCACAGCCCAAATAACCAATATTCATTTAAAGCATGCATGAATAAAAGACTGATTTTCAAATCTAAACTTGTTTATTAGCATTAGGAGGTGCCTTATTCATGAAATATAAATTCCTTATAAAGCTAATTTTGAATATGTTGTCTCTAAAAGTAAGTCACAACTGTGTCTTCATAATTCCTTTCCCAAAGACATTCCCCCTACAGAATACCCAAAATAAGGGTGACACATTTGGTAAACCATAACCATATCAATATTTCACATTTCCCTGAGATCTGTAATCTGGACAAAACTAGGTAAAAATTCAGTTCAAGTCTGGTGTAACTACTTACCTCTCTACAACTGCATTTCACTAAATGCAATACATTTCATGAGTTTTTATGTCAAATACTGTTTATGTAAGAGGGTGAAGTATTTATCCTCTTTCCATTAAAATGTATTGAACTCCGTTTATAAACCATAAATTGACATTACCTTAAGACTGAGATTTAAACACAAAGAAATACATCTAAGCACAGTGCTTAAAACACTACAGTTCACACTGTTAAATTTCTTCTTAAACAAAACAGAAACTTTAGCCAGATTTCTACTGTATATGTATCTTAAGAGGAGAAAATTCCAATTCTGTAACTGTTGATAATGCCTACCTATCAATGTTTAAGAATAAATCATACTGACCTTTGTTTATGGGTTTAACTTCATTACCATTAATGGGCTTAACATTATTCCCTGGTGACTGAAGTCCACAACCATTTGTTATGTTATCATTTTCACACTTCCCAGAGTCCTCTTCAAGATCATATTCATTATCTTTAGACTGTCCTTTGGATCCTTGGTTTCTTTTTCCCAGACTACAGAATTTAGAAAGAATGCTGGGTTGCTTAGTTGTAGACTTGAACCAATTTATTTTAACTCTTGATTTTTTCTGTGAGGGTCTTGCACTCTCATTGTCAGAAATGTACTTGGCAATTATTTTAGGAGGGATCTCTAATGTATCACCTGTAGCTTTCCTTTTTGATCTGGTTTGTCTCTGGTTCTCTTCCAATGACTGTTGTTCCTTGGAGACCTTAATTTTTTTCTTCATGTTACCAAATTCAGTGTCACTTTTTCTTTTCCCATTTCCTTTTGGCAGTTTTTCTTTATAGTCTTCAGGATGCCTCATATTGTCCATCTCTATGCTATCAACACCACTAATTTCCTCTTTCTGGTGAGGTTTTTCTTCTACCTTATTAGATAATTCTGCCACATTCTTTACTTCCTCTTTTTTTAGAAGCTGGCATGCTTCTTGAATGTTTCCCAAAATACACTGTAATACTTCCTGTGCATCATGCTGTAGGTATCCTTCATACATAGGGTTGAGTTCCCTATAAAAAAAATTCCCATTTCACATATCTTAGCTTTTAAGATAAAATACAAAAGCCCTGGCCAGAGAGTTGTGTGGTTAAAGCATCGTCCCAAGGGGCAAAGGCTGCAGGTTTGATCCCAGGTCAGGGCACACAAAGAAATAGATTGATGTATATTTCTGTCTCTTCCCCCTCCTCTCTCTCTAAAATCAATCAACCAACCAATCAATAGATGTAATACAAAAAAAAACCCACTTTTCTATATAGAAATGAATTTATATTTATAAGGTAACAATATTTTTAAACTCAAAACATTTATTCAGCTACTAAAATGAAATTTACCTAAATTTGTAACTATAAGTAAAAGTAAGTTTTACCTCATTTTCATTATCACAATAGAGTGCTGTATACCAAGTTTCATTCAAAGTGCTTTTTATATTATGTGTATCACATAATTCTCACAGTAACCCCATGAAATAGGTACTGTTACCACCACTATTAACAAATAGGGTAACTTGCCCAAGATCACAGAATAGCTAAGATACAAAGCCAGGATTCGAACCTGTTCTTAGACACCATATTACACTACCTCTTAACAAACAGAACAATATATTACACCTAGGTCTATTCCTAAACTACTAAATGGTTAGATAATTTTTTAAAGACTTAACCTATAACATTTTGAATAAAGCTATTTTATATATATAGGATCAAAAGAAATCTATTCCAGTTAATATTCTAAGCACATACAACAAAAATAGAGTATTTGGAACTTATAGTTCTTATGCATAATATATTTTGAATACAGACCTACAATTCATAATCTGAAATCCTTAGGAACAAATGTGTTTGGGAATTAAGAATTTTTCAGATTAAAAAATATATATGGGGCCCTGGCCGGTTGGTTCAGTGGTAGAGCGTCGGCCTGGCGTGCAGAAGTCCCGGGTTCGATTCCCGGCCAGGGCACACAGGAGAAGCGCCCATCTGCTTCTCCACCCCTCCCCCTCTCCTTCCTCTCTGTCTCTCTCTTTCCCTCCCGCAGCTGAGGCTCCACTGGAGCAAATATGGCCCGGGCGCTGGGGATGGCTCCTTGGCCTCTGCCCCAGGCGCTAGAGTGGCTCTGGTCACAACAGAGCATCCCCCACTGGTGGGCGTGCCGGGTGGATCCCGGTCGGGCGCATGCGGGAGTCTGTCTCTCTGTCTCTCCCCGTTTCCGGCTTCAGAAATACAGAAAAAAAAAAAATTATGGCACATAAGTAAAATATATATCACCAACATGATAGAGGGCAGTATACCCTAAGTAAACTTTACATGACTATTTCTACAGAAAATGCATGGATATTCACATCAGATAAATAAGAATAAAGACTATAAATAACCTCTTAAAAATAAACTTTAATAATTTAGCACCAAACTTATGAAAAAATGTACAGTTTTTGGAGTCTCTGGATATTAAAGACTATAAATCTTGGTTTCTAGTCTCCTTGCTATATACTTGTTCATATATCATTCACCAAAGAAAGCAGTAAGCAGCTAAACTGGAATCCTAAAATTGTATCATAGGCTATACCTGAGGGTGTTAAGCAGTCGCCTTGGCTGAGTAGCAAGTTCATCAGTATATTTCTCTGGATTTAAGAGAAAACTAGCCTGAAGCTGTTCAACTGAAATGATCAAGGACTGTAAACTGCATATTAGTTCATAACTTGCCAAAGAATCTTCTTTACAATTTCCCTGCCAAGAAAGAAACACACAAATCAGTATTTTTATTTATGAACAAATTAAGTATCTTCCTTTGTCTTTGTTTCACTAGACAAACTAGCTTTTCTAAATTTAATTTCATTATAGCACTCGTTTTATGGAGTTAAAAAATAAACTTTTAAAATTTTAAGAGATTTTTTTGGATAATTTTCTATTATGTGGATGATAATGGTTTTCTAATTATGTAAGTCAACAGTTCCTTTATATTTACTTAAATTTTAAAAGGGAGTCAATTGGGAAACAACAAATGAGTAACAGGTGGTACAAAGCTATACTAAACTGTGATGGTGGTATGACATGACAGTTTATTGGTAAACAAATTAAAGGACAGGAAGACACACTCTGTAAAAGGGGTGAGTTAGCTACTCTGTAAGAATGAAAAGTAACTGCTTTTCTGACAATGTAAAATACTGAAAAATTTAATTCTCAGTTATAGTTTAACTGAGAAATGATCTTTGTCATCCTCTTCCCAAACCCCATGTATCTGACTTTATTTTGAAGCAAGTGAATTTCCCTTAATTTACTTTTTAACTTATTTTCTATTCCTTTTACCTTCTCTTTTTGATTAGCTTCATCTTTAAGAACTTCTTTCTTCCTTGAAATAATATTAAATAAGTGCTTCACTCCAGATTTAAAACCGGGACAAAAATATAATACCTGTAAAAAGTGAAATTGTCTTGAGTGTTTACTGAACAAATAACAATTATATTCCTAAGTCATTCAGACACTATCATGAGTTTTGTGGAGCACTTAAAATATGCATTACTTAAAATTCTGCAATTAAGATTTGTATCAAAATTGTTCTATTTCATCATCATAGCCCACTGTCTTCCCTCACTGGCAATAATGCACTGAGCCTGAGCAGGTATTGCCAAGACATGGCTGTAATGGTACAACATAAAACAGATGTGACTCAAGGGTTAAAATACTTAACACCATAGCACCAGAAACTGGGAAGAAAAACTAAAAGTTTGACATCTTCTACTTAACCAAGGTCTACTCCATTTTGCTCTCCCAATTTTATTTAATGTATCACTCTTACCCAAAAGGGGAGGTTTATGACACACAACTCAGAATCCTTCTTTTAGCGCATTCTGATTTATTACAATCAAAGGTAAGGATAGTATGAACAATTAAAATCCTCTAATAGGCCCTGGCCGGTTGGCTCAGCGGTAGAGCGTCGGCCTAGCGTGCGGAGGACCCGGGTTGATTCCCGGCCAGGGCACACAGGAGAAGCGCCCATTTGCTTCTCCACCCCTCCCCCGCACTTTCCTCTCTCACTCTTCCTCTCCCGCAGCCCCCGAGGCTCCATTGGAGCAAAGATGGCGCTGGGGATGGCTCCTTGGCCTCTGCCTCAGGCACTAGAGTGGCTCTGGTCGCAACATGGCGACGCCCAGGATGGGCAGAGCATCGCCCGTGCCGGGTGGATCCCGGTGGGGCGCATGCGGGAGTCTGACTGTCTCTCCCTGTTTCCAGCTTCAGAAAAATGAAAAGAAAAAAAAAAAAAAAAATCCTCTAATAATCTGAAATTCTCAGAAGCATTAAATGTTAAATCTCTATCTTCCCTTGTCTACTAAAGTTTTATTATACAGCAAAATCATCAATTTACCTGAAGTATACTATTAAGATAGCAAGTATTGCCGAGATTATTCAGTCCCACAAATGGTAACAAGTTTTCTCTCTTCTCACAGTTTATAGGTGAGGTTTGTGCTGCAGGAACAACTTGATCACTATTAAGTATAGAGAGGAGGAGAGAGATACAGTGAAATAGTATCTTAAAGTAGAAACATTATTTCCCTAGACTGTCTTTTCCCAAAAGTTGATGATCTGAAAAGCATAAGGATTTTACTGAGATGGCATTTTAAAAGAAGAAATATGTGTAGGTGAAAAATTTGCCATACATTAAAATAAAAATTTTATAAGCACTTTAAAAACATTACAATTAGGAAGCCTCAAAATTAATTCTATTAAAAGGCTATTAATCCCATTTTACAGAGTAGAAAATTGAGGAACTGGTAATGATTTGTTAAGCCAACAGGACAGCTGATCCTTGAACAATGCAGGGGGCAAGGAGTGGGGGACTTAGGGGTACTGACCTCCCACCACCACCACCACACGGCTGAAAATTCCCATACAGCTTTTGACTCCCCAAAACTTAACTACTCAGAACCTACCAGAGCCTTACTGAAAACAAAGTCAATTAACATGTTTTGTATGTTATATGTATTACATACTGTAGTCTTATAATAAAGTAAGCTAGAAAAAAAATGTTAAGAAAATCTAAGAGAAAATAATTTACAGTACTTATTGAAAAACATTCCCATACAAATGGACCCACACAGTTCAAACCCATGTTAAGGATCAATTATAGTTTAACTTTACTATGGCACTATCTAAGAATTCATGAAGAGAATTACATAGCTTTTTCTTAAAACACATTGTTCAAGCTTATAATTCTATTACCTCACTCGAACAAAACATTAGGTCATCCCAGCATTTTTATATTTTAGCTGCTATTACTCTAGCACCTCAAAATGTTTATGGGCATGAATGCTGGTACACAAAAGCATCACAAACAACCTCCTAAATGGATTACTGGTAAATATTAGGAATTTACACATAAAACCAAATTTACTCTAGTCATACAGCAGAATACCTATCTGCTATAGGGAGCTAGCCTAGACTCCAACTGTAGCAACTGCTTATGGAATCAAGTATTTCATTTTGTTCTGATTTCAGTCACTTAAAGGATTTGTATCAAAAGCATTTTTTAAGTTTATTCTAAATATAATTTGCTATTGTACACCCCCAGCAGGTTTGATAATTCATATGTTAGGTATGACTACAAAGTTTAAATATCTCAGGTAACTGTTAAGTATTCTTGCCCTCCCCCAAATCACCCATCTCTTCATCCTTACACTAAATGTGTTGTACTACAATCAAGTTGACACTGAAAAACAATTGTAGTCAATAAATATTTCTCCAAGAATTGGTTGAGCACAATGTAAATGAGTTAACATTATGGATGTGATCCCTAAGGGAATCAAAAGTTTCGCTGATTTTACTGTATACCACCAGACTTAACTCACAAATGTGAGACTTTTTTTTTTTTTTTTTTTTTTGGCCTCTATGGACTATCAGGTCAGAATGTCTGGAAGTATCAACTTATGTTCATTCCTTCACTGATATGGAATTTTTAAAATACAGAAATATACTTAAGATACCTACATTTCAGATCCTCTAAATTCAGAAGCTTTTTCTTCATTTTCTTGAGAATCTGTGAAATCTAAGGCTCTCTTAGTTTCCTTTTTCTGAAAAAACTTCAAGGAAAGTCTGTTTTTCTTTGATGGACTACCTTTTGATAGCCCATTACTTTCACTAGGTATGACACCAGGCATTTTCTCTTCAAATCCCCGAGTTGACAAGTATTAATTTATATAGGGACGTTATGATCACCAATCATATCTGTTAATCACAGAAAAGACTTCATTAGTTTTCAGTTATCAGCTGAAGGCAATAAAATCAATTTTGAAAACAAATTTACCAAGGAACAATACTAATTAGAACTTATTTGAAAATGTAATAATGCCTGGCAATAATAGGCACTCTAATGTTCTACTGCTTGCCATTTGTCCTTAACTTTCTTACACAAGGAAAAGTACCAGAGATACGTGGTATTTTTTAGCTTGATTATTAAAAGTCACATCACAAAATACATTTTAGTAGACCTACGGTAAAGTAGATTAAGTAAAACCTTAATTATTATAGTTTATTAATTCACTCAGAAAATATTGACTAAGCAACTACTATCTCTAATTACAAAGTAGGGGTGGGAAATGAAGAGGGATGAATGGGAAATCAAAGGATACTGGAATGAGTCTCCCTTCCAAGGTCTTTTCTACTTGTTAATATGAATACATGAAATATTCTCTAGAAAATCTCTTTAAAGTATAATTTGAATAAGGAAAAGGCATTAATCTGGTGCTGTTATACCTAAAAGCTTGAGTGAAAAGTATTAAGAAGGCTGAGACAGTGGTGCATCTTGTGTACATAAAATTCTTTAGCACTAGAAACCACAACACCCTACTTATTTTCCAAACATTTTCTAAAAAATATATAGTTTTTAAAATAATGCTTCATGTAGGAAAAAGATAATTTGGTGTGCCTATTGCTCTCTTTCTTCCCAGTTTTAAAGTAAAACTTTTAGATTAAAAAAAGGGTAATATTTTTGGTAGTTACTTTTTACATCAGTTTTTTTTTTTCATTAGGATATCTGGAGGAAAATTATCTAAGAACCCAAAACAAAAGCTCAGCAATGACTTTCCAATGTACATACAGAATACCATAAATTAACAAAACTCAATCAAATTCCATCCTTTCTAAAGCATTTCACTGGTTGCCTCTCATCTGAGAATTAACACTGAACTCGACATTGAAACCACATTTTTCAGACTCAAGCCAGGAATGTGGAAAGTTGACCAATTTCCCCATCCCCTCCTCCAACTCAATTTACTCTCCTGGCCACTTAATGCCGACGATGCTATCACGAATGATAAACCAGCCTGTGCTAAGTTGTCGGGGATCTCTAATCATTAAAAAAAAGGTTTTTCTTTGGAACCAATCCTAATAAATGATGGAAATTGGATTGTCTCAGAAACAGAGTACGTAAATACAAGAAAAACTGATGAAGCAGCCGAAAGAACGGATTATCCAAATAAACCAACCCTCTTGGCTCTCTCAAAACAATAACTGAACATTTAACATTTCTGAGACTTAAAAACATTTCTTGCACCTGGCTTTCCTTAAAACTAGGAGTTGTTACATCAAAAGTGTCTATCCTGTAAGTAAATCCCACTTCTCAGAAAGCACAATGAATCGAACACTAAATGTTCTTGAAATGACAGCGTGAACACTCAGTCCCATTAGTTTTAAGTTCTTTCCATTATAAAATGACACGCCTCAACTCCAAACAAGAACACCCTCGACAAAGGTTTAAGACACGCGGCGTTCTAAATACTTCTCAAAAAATTAAAAGAAACTGCGCTGTAACATTTCGCAGTTACCGACACAGGACAACGTAAATGGAAACATGTCTCCTCCCTAACCCCAACCGCTGTACAACGCAAAAGAAAGTGCAAGATGACGAGATGAGCGGAGGTCGCGGCCCATCGCAACCAGGGCACGGCGGGAGGCTGGCCCGCGGCGTCCTTGGCCGGAACCACAACTCCGGCCCCCACGCCCGTGGGGTTGTCCCATTTACGCCGAACCCGCACCTGCTTTCTCGAGTCCCGCCGTGGCAGGAGGGGGCGCCCCGCCTGGTGCCAATGGGCTCAGCGGGCAGCTCCGCCAGGGCGCAGCACCAGCACGGTCTGGGGGGTCCTCCCCGCGGCACCGACACCCGTGTCCCAGAGCAGCCCCACTCGGGAGCCGGCCCAGCCTGCATCGGCGCCCGGCACCGGCCTCTCCTCCCCAGGCCCTCTTTACCTGGTCATGGCCCCAAGCGAGGTCCACGGCGGTGACGCCGTCGAGTCCAACTGGGATGAGTGTGAGTGCGACAGCTAGACCTTGCCCCGAGCCTGCGGAGTCCCCGACCCACTCGCGGAAAAGCTGGCCGCTTCGCCTTCCCCGCGACACAGTGACCATTCGCTTTCCAGAGCGGGAACCCGGGCCGCCGCTCGGTCCTGCCTTGCGCCGGCACCCACTACATCCCCGGAGCGGCGCCCGCCCGCGCCTGCCCCGGGATGGTAAGGAGCGCAAGAACTAGCCCCACTGGCTAAGCGCCCGAACCGCTAGGGTCTTCCCCACTCCACCACCGAGGGGAACTTGGCGCGTTTTCCTCAGTCTCAGGACCCCCGTGCTTTAGCCTCCGCCCGCGCCAGCGCTGCGATTGGAGGTGGCGTCCTTCGAAAATGCCGGTTCTAATCTCCGCGTTGTAGAGCCTGAAAAGCAGGAGCCGCCACGCGACCGCCACTAGCCCCCGGCGTGCACGTGCTCCGGAACCAGCTGGAACGGTAGTTTCCCCCTAGAGCCTAACGGGTTCTGCAGTTTCAAACAGCGTAGGCACCGTCGCGGGCAGCTAGCATGGGTCCTCGCTGAGGGCGCGCGCTAGGTGCTAGAGGCCTGGCTGGCGGGCTCGAGCCTCACACCCCACCCCCTGCCGTATTTTTTTTTTTTTTTTTTTTTTTTTTTTAACTATTTGTGCGCGCGGGTTGAAGTAAAAGTACGGGTCGGGAGACGGGACAGAGAAAGATGGGACGGACTCCTTCCTGGAGGCGTCGCCAGATGCTCAAATCCACCAATCCGTGAGCAATCCCCAGACCTTGCTCCTCCTCCCCACCCGACCCGTCTGAAAGAGCCAATCAGAAGTTCCTAGACCAAAGTCAATGGAAAGGGCGGGGAAAGGAAGTCCAGCCAATACCAAGAAGAAAAAGGGGTAATTAACCAATGTCACCCCAATAAATCCAACAAAAGTTAAAAAAAGAAAAATTTTTTAAAAAGGAGGGCTCTAGCCAATCATTGTTGGACAAACAGAGTAATTTTCAGGAACTCTTCCCTTCCTTCCGCTCGCATTGGCACTCGACCGCGCGCTTTCGCGGTCAACTGTTAAATCTCGCTCTGCGCTTTGTGAATCCTCGACACCTCCGAGGGCGCGGTTTTCGGAGTGAGGCCCTCGGCTAAGCCCCGCCCTCTTTTTTGCGTACACCCTCGGGTGGGGTTACCAGGGAAACTAGTTTCGGAAAATGGCTGACCCGGATGCTTATTGGTCAGCGCAGGATTTTTCTCTTTGCATTCACCGCCCCCAGGCCTATCCAATAAAAACAAACGCTGCCATTGATAATCCTAAATCCTCCATGGAATACAGTAGAGCTCCTTCCTCAACTCTCGTCATCCCTGTTTTATTTTCTCCCGTTTCCGGACAAGAAAGCAAAACGGCATTTTAAGACCCGGCTTTGGCTAGGATATCTGTGAAGGAGTGCTGCGCGAGCCCTTACTAAAGGCTCAGAAACAGCGAGGTAGACCTCACCAGGGTGTTGCTTTCTTCTGTGTTTGCCTGCTTTGTGAGATGACCTCACAACCGAAAAAACAAGGGCAGGATAAATTCAGTCCCAATTCATTTAATTAGGCAGGTACTCTTGGGTGCTTACTGTGTGCCAGGCATTTTTCAGGGTGCCAGGGATACGGTGTAAATGAAATATATTCCCTGCTCTAAAGGAGATTGACATTCTAGATGGGACATAAGTTGAACTGAAGTGATAGGAAATTATATGAGGGATAGGGAAAGGAGATAAAAGTGTGCTGTTGTAGGATAGTCTTGAAAGACCTCTTTGAGTTGTTAGTTGAGCAGAGAGCTGAGTGAAAACAGGGAGCCTTGGAGAAATCCAAGGGAAGGATGGTCCAGGCCCAACAGTGTGGGAAATAAGATTTTTTGTTAACATGGCCGGACTGTGATTAAGCTGGGTAAGGAGATGGGAGCCATTGGAATTTTGCGCTGGAGAGTGGAATGATTTGTAAAGTGGTGGGTAGACTTGACCTTAAAAATTGTGCAAGCAGGAAGTCAGCTAGGAGGCTATTTCAGTAGTCCAGAACTGAAGTATGGTGGTTTGTGATCAGGTGGTAGCAGTGAAAATGTTGAGAATTGGTGGGATTCAGAATATATTTTGAAGTGGAGCCAACATGATCTACTGATGAGTTGTAAAGAAAGAGAGAGACAAAAATGACAAGGATTTTTTTTTTCATCAAAGCAACTGGACAGTGTTTAGGTGTTGCCAAAGTGGGATGCACTGGGGAACTAGAGGGTTTGGTGGGAGGGACCATTGTTCTTAGACATTAAGATTGAGATACCTATTTCATATACAAGTAAAGATGGTGAGCCAGGAGATACCAACTTTGGAGCTCAGTGGACAATTTAGATCAGGAGATATACATTTGGGAACCACCAAATAGTATTTTTATCGATTGATTGAACGATTGATTTAGAGAGACAAGGAGGAAAGGGGATAGGGTGGGGATATCCATTCGTTGTTCCACTTAGTTGTGTCTTCATTGGTTGCTTTTCATATGTGCCCTGATCGGGAATCAAACCCACAACTTTGGTGTTTCCAGATCTGACAGAGCTAACCTGCCAGGGCCACCAATTGGTATTTTAAACCAGGAGACAGGGAGAAATCACCTAGAATGATAATATTACAGTGGTACCTTGAGATACGAACAGACCAACATACGAATATTTTTTTTAAGATATGAGCTGCAACTCGGTCCGTATTTTTGTTCGAGGTCTGAGCGAAATTCTGAATAGGAGTCGTGATTTGGGAAGCTACCGCTAGTTGGCGCGTTGGCGCACAGGTCCAGTATTGGCAATTTGATATATGAGTTGACTGACTTACGAGCTTGGTTACAGAACTAATTAAATTCGTATCTCAAGGTACCTCTGTAATCCTAAAAAAAAAAACCTGCAAGGGATGACTGATGACCTCTTCCCTTGCTATGCCAGGAATTCTGAATTCAGATAACTGCCCCTTAATTTACTACCCTTAGCCTTCCCCCCTACTAAAAAAAAATTTTTAAGTGAAACTTAGAAAGCTCTTAATCATTGAGTTTATAAAAAGAACTCTGACATTCACAATATCTAAACTTCCTAAAAAGAATTAATTCTGTTATCACATGGTAAAATAAGTTCAAAACTAGTTTTTTACCATATTCTCAAGAGATTGATGAGTCCTATTTGAGAGCGGAAGAAGAAGCTCCCCAACTCATTTTGAGGCCAATATAATGATGATGCCTAAAGTAGACAAGGACAGAATTAGAAAAAAATAACTATAGGTCAGTTTTTTAGTTTGCCCTTGTGTACCATTGCCTGGAGTGTATCATGTACTAGCAAAATCATTGCCACTTTCAAACTCTACTCAGATGGATAATCATTTCTAATTTTCCTGGTTCTCATTTTCCTATATCTCAATTGAGATCCTATTGTCTGTAGCCACTATTCTTCTTCTAATATGACTTACAATATCATTCAAGGTTCATTTGCAGAGAACAGAATCTATTCCACCTGGCATAAGTATGAAGGGTACTGAATACTTGGGAGTATTGATTAAATAGACTCTAAGATTTTTTTTTTCAGGAATGAGTCCCAGAGCCTTCACAGAACAAGGCCTCCAAGTGAGCAATAACTTTTCTATGATCAGGAAATGATTTCTGAACTATATTGTTTTTGCAAATGCCTAGGAAACTACCATCATCAGAAAGCTGTTTGTGTTGCCAATGCTGTGCCCACTGTGTGCTACACCAGCACAACTATGTCCTAAATACTGCCCGTCAAGGCCTATTGAACTAGTGGCTGGATATCTAGAATTTGCTAATGTTGCTTTAGAAATACCAAACACCTCCCCAAATGTGCTTATCAGTAGCCACAGTGGAAGGCCATGGGTGCATATCAGGGTTTGTTGTATCTCTGGCACTGTTATTCACACAAAAATTTAAGGGGTTTCAAATCCTTTTGCTTTCAGTCAGTTCTGTGTGGGAGAAATCACAGCTACAGTTCTTGCCTAGATATAGTTTTTAAGCCCAAAGACCCTTTATATTTTATTTTCTGGCTTCTGTGTGCTGAACAGCTACCTCACCCTCAGTGACAGCTATCTTGGGGACATCTGAAATGATGTGATTTAACAGGTTGACAGCATTCTTAATTCTGTATTTGTCAGCTTTGTATGGCTGAGCGGCAAGCATATTTCCTTACAGGCTTTTGTTCACAGGCACCGTTTCTATGTGCTTTGATTTGGAGTTAGAGAAATAGTTTTTTTTCAGTAGAAAAATAGTTTTTTTTCAGCCCTTTAAGGCTCCAAGTTCTGGACTCAATCCACTTAGATTATAGACAGAGTACCCCCCTCTAGACAAAGCTTGCTTGCTTTTTAGATTTTTTAAAAATTTATTCATTTTTAGAGAGAGACAGAGAAAGAGAAGGGAGGAGGAGCAGGAAGCATCAACTCCCATATGTGCCTTGACCAGGCAAACCCAGGGTTTTGAACTGGCAACTTCAGCATTCCAGGTCGATGCTTTATCCACTGCACCACCACAGGTCAGGCCAATTTCTTTTCATAGCTACTTGCAGGTTGGCTAGCTCTGGCCTGAGTTCATTTCTCATAGGACTTCGCTAAAAGTGGCATGAAAAGGCCAGCAAATACCAAGTTTGTAAAACTTGCCTCTTATCTCCCTTCATACCACAAATATCTTGCAACTGAACAAGAGTCAGCACTTTTTCATCTTGCACTATCTAAGTCTGCCCAAATGCTTCCCCTAAATCAACATGTCATTTCTTTTAAGGTTATTCTGTGTGCACAGTGAATTTACAGTCTTCTGGCCACTAGACCTATAATTAGGGTTAAGTCATAACATAGCCTAGTTGGGAGGTGCTGTGACTGATAATAGAGGACTATTCCCTAAAAAAGATATAAGACGCCTGACCTGTGGTGGCGCAGTAGATAAAGCGTCAACCTGGAATTGCTGAGGTCGCCGGTTCAAAACCCTGGGCTTGCCTGGTCAAGGCACATATGGGAGTTGATGCTTCCAGCTCCTCCCCACCTTCTCTCTCTGTCTCTCTCTCTCCCTTTCTCTCTCCTCTCTAAAATGAATAAATAAAATAAAAAAAAAACTCTCAAAAAAAAAAAGTATAAGACTTAGCAGCATATACCACCAGGAGTTTGGGGTATGCCTGACTTTCAACAAGTCACTGCTGAAGGTAGCAGAGGCCTCGTAGAACTTGGTTCACTGATAGCAGTGAGGATGACAGGACCCTAAAACAATAGAGGCCAGATGGCAATGCTAAACTACCAGAAGCCAGCATCCAGGGAGATACAATGATTATAATGTGGACCTGAGCCACACCGTTATGGAAATGCTTAACAGAACTTGGTGTTCTTAGGGGCAAAATAGATAGGCAGCCAATATTGGTCTTACTAGTTTGTATCAGCAGAAACAAATCAAGAATAGATGACCAGGAGGCTTAGGACTGTCATCCAGTAAAGTCACAATTCCTTACTGTAAACCTAAGCCAGTTTACAGATGTGCAACCCATTGACTGAAGAGGTCCCCAGCAGGAAGGACCCTGCTACACTTCAAGTATAAATGGTGCCTCAGCTGTGGTGGCACAGTGGGTAAAGCGTCAATCTGGAATAGTGAGGTCACCAGATCAAAACCCTGGCCTTGTCCAGTCAAGGCACATGCAAGAAACAGCAACTACAAGTTAATGCTTCCTGCTCTCCCTCAGCTCCTTTCTCTCTCTTTCTTCTCTCTCTAAAATCAATAAATAACATCTTTAAGTATATATATAAATGATAATGATTTCCCTAGTTCACCCCAAACCTTCAAAGTACAGAGTTGGGCAAAAGTAGGTTTACAATTGTTTATATCAGGGGTCCCCAAACTACGGCCCGCGGGCCACATGCGGCCCCCTGAGGCCATTTATCCGGCCCCCCCTGCACTTCTGGAAGGGACACCTCTTTCATTGGTGGTCAGTGACAGGAGCATAGTTCCCATTGAAATACTGGTCAGCTTGTTGATTTAAATTTACTTGTTCTTTATTTTAAATATTGTATTTGTTCCCATTTTGTTTTCTTACTTTAAAATAAGATATGTGCGGTGTGCATAAGGATTTGTTCATAGTTTTTTTTATAGTCTGGCCCTCCAACGGTCTGAGGGACAATGAACTGGCCCCCTGTGTAAAAAGTTTGGGGACCCCTGGTTTATATGGAACATTATACAATATTTAATAGTAACACAAGAATAATCTGTTTTGCAAACTCACAACTGTAAACACACTTTTTCCCCATCCTGTATGTTTGGTCATTTACTTGGGTAATTGTACCTTGGGGAAATGGGAATACCCAGACATTTCAAGGTCTGAATTGACATTGATACCCAGAGACCAGAAGTGTCATCAAGGCCTTCTGTTAAAGTGGAGGCATAGAGAGGCCAGTTAATAAGTGGGGTCAAGGCAAGGTCCAGCTCAGAATGGGTCCATTGGTTCTCTGGCCCACATAGTGGTAATTTCCCCAGTCCTCAGATGTAAAATGAGATTGACCTATTTGGCAAAGGGTACAAACCCATCGGGACCTTTGCCTGTGGAGTAAAAGCTAAATGGAAGCTCTGAAACCCCCTCCTCTCCCCAGCTAATCGTGGCACAGGAAATCAAAACAATGTTGTATCTCAGGAGAGGAGACAGAAGTTAGTGCCACTCTTATGAATTTAAAAGATGCAAAGATGCTGATTCCTAATATTTCTCCATTTAACTGACCATGTGTCTCTGCCAAAAATAGATGGACCTGGAAAGATGACAGTAGATTATGGCAAGTGGGCCTGATGGCAGCTGCTGTGCCAGATGTAGTATATTTGCTACAGAATGGATTAATACAGCCTCAGGTACGTACTTGGTACACATCATTGATTTATTGAATGCATTCTTTTCCAATCTTAAAGAAGGATCAGAAACAGTTGCAATCCATGAAACAGACAAAAGTATACTTTTACAGTTTGCCCAGAGCTATGTTAACATTCCTACCCTCTGTTGTAAAATAGCTTGAACAGACCTAGACCTTCTGGACGTCTTGCAGAACATCATGTTAATCTATTACATCAATGACGTCCAGCTGATTGAGCACCATAAGTTGATTATCCCATAACTATAGCAGGAGAATTAAAGAACTAAAAGTGTGCATGCATGGTAGAGGTCCACAGGAGTATGCACAAGAAAGAGAAGTCCTCATCTTCCATATTGGGAAGCCAACAGATAATGGCTATGAAAAAGCAGGAAGTAGACATATGAACATGTTATTCAGATGTGTGGAGATAAATGCTAGAGAATCAGCTAAAAGTTGAAAGTGGTTGCTTGAGGGAATGGAAAGCCCTGTTGCAACCACTTAACTCTTTAAATGCCGGATATGTGTCACTTTAAAAAAAACAAGAAACTTTTTTTTAAAAGCACTGTAAATGAATTGTTTTCTGATTTCATCCCCGGGGGAAGGTCAGCACAAAGAGGCTCAGCAGGAGTAGGGTTATTTGGGATTTGGATGACAGTTCTTCCAACTCTCATCTTCTGGGTGCGAGTGAAAGACAGACAGGCTCAGTGCATGAGCCCTTGTCCTCCCCCAGCGTCTTGAGTAGCCACAAAAGGCAACCAACCTCAAAAAGCTAGTAAAACCACTGTCTAGTATTTAAACTTATTCCCACACATTAAAGTCTTTTTAAAAGGTAAAATCCATTTGACTTCAGGATTTTAAATTCCTTTCCACAGTCTCAAGCCCCAGGGTCAGTTGGGAGGACCTCCCATGCCTATGAAAGGAACGCTTTGCCCCACTTCCTTAGTATTTGGTATCAATTTAGTAGATGAGTGTCCGGTAAGTGGGTGGGTGCTGAGGGGGTTGCAGGAAGCCTCGAGAGCTTATTTAGAGCTTATTTATATTTCACGGGAAGAGAATCTTGTCTTTCACATACCATTAACAGTCTCTTATTCTTTGTGTGTTTAACCCATCCTGAAAAGAGACCTACAGTTAAACTTCAACAGTAATATTTCTTCTTCTCTGTATAAGATTTAATAAAGTACTAAGTATTTGAAGAAAAATTAATTCCTATTCTTTTGACTATCATTTTGGACTCATGACTTATTACATTCTTGTTTTAAGTATAAATTTAATTTCCTTTTTGAAGCAAAACACTGTAACAACTTAATCTGTGGGACCTTCTTTTAAGTTGGCTTCTAGGTCCTCTCAACATTTTGAAAGCATCCTTGTCTGCTGGCACAATCCAAATCCATCTTTCAAAATATTTTCTCAATAATTTGAATATACCATATAATATGTTGCGTTACCATGTTATATATGCTCAAGTCACAGTATTATTAAAAGTTTTTAAGCCTTAATTAAAAAAATAAATCTAAGTAAGTCATAAGATACTATTTACTATCTATTACTTTACCTTTTCATTTCAGGCTTTGACAAGAGCCCAGGTATTTATCAATCAGATAAGAATACAGTTGGCTCTAACATGAGGATTGTGTAATGATTATTATGGGCTTCTTTCAGACCAATTATCTTGGAGTTAGATTTTGTGTAGGCCTAGGTATGGAACCAACCCAAACTTTATGGTCTAAGATTATAACAACCTCTTCTTTTTCATGCTTCTGTGGTATAAAGCCAGTAGCCACGGCCACCATCATAGCCGCCTGGCCCATTCAGGTTCGCATTTGATTCGGACAGATGGTAATGAAACAACGGAGCCAAGAACTGGTGGGCCATTATCTTTAATCCTAGCTTGTACCCGGCTGGCAAGTAAAAACACACACTGGGCTCCAAAACCCACTCATTCAGTGCTCACAAAGCTACTGACTTATCCGAGTTTCCTAGAATCAAAGGTTTCTAGCTCACCAGACTTATTCACTTCTGTTTCCCAGAAGAGGTTCTCTCTGTACAAACTCTCACAAATTGGCTTCTTCTCCTTCAGCAATCCACCATCTTGGCTGCCTCTCTTCTCCTCCAGGTGGTCTTTCTCTGCTCTCCTACAGCATGGGCTTCTCCTAGAACATAATCACTCTTCTCCCAGAACAACGTGATCTCTCTTCCTTTTAAAACCTTTTGGTGTGAAAGCCCTCCCCTGACACATATTAACATAATCATGCCCATCCCAAGCAATCACCTGGGCGACTGACTTCCATGTGGGTAGCTGCCATCTTTAACAAAGTGAACATAATCTATTTTATCTGCCCAACATGTGGCCTCTACACGCATGGTTCTTCTACTGGTCTCTATTGGCTACCCCATGGCTGCATTCAGCTGGCAGGTAGCCTGGGGCCTGGGCTCAGCTAGAGACAGTAAGGCCTCTCTCTCCCTGTTGTTGTTCCTCCTCAGGGAGGTTGCAACGAGCATCTTTACAAGATGACCACAGCAGTGTTCCAAAAGGGCAAGACCCAGTGCACAAGCATGTACTAGGCCACTGCCTGTATTACTGTATTACACTCCCTTTGGCCAAAGGAAAACCCGTGGCCAAGTCTGAAGTCAATGTGCTATGGGTCTTCACAAGGACATGACTATGTGTGTGTGTTTGGTACAGAGTAGGGGACTAGTGGGAGGCAGTGGTTTGAGTCTGACTCTGGAGTCATTAAGGTTACAGTCTACCTACTCCAGTCTTCCTATAAATATTAACAAAATATAAGTCCTTCCATTCAGGGATCTATCAGACAGGTGACCTGTCTGGTCATCTGTACCTGTCTGGTGGGTACCTGTCTGGTGGGTACCAGTAGGGTATATATTAATACAGAATTTTATATGAGATTTGATCTAAGTATCCCCTTAACTACAGTAAATTTTTATATACAAATATATATTTCTTAATTTCATTTTTAACCTTTTATGCAAGGCAGTTCAGTATTGAACTCAAATTGCTTACCTTTAAAAAGTCTTTAAATAATATATATCATATATATTTACTTTACCTATAGTGCCTGAAGACAATTAAGAAATTGTAAAGCAATTTAATATTAAAATACAACAAACAAGTGCAGGCAGGATGTGGAGAAAAGGGAACCCTTGAGCACTGTTGGTGGGAATATAGATTGTTGCAGCCACTGTGGAAAACAGTATGTATTTTCCTCAAAAAAATTTAAAATGGGACTGCCTTATGACCCAGCAATTCTACTTCTGGGAATTTATCCAAAGAAACCCAAAACACTAATCCAAAAGAATATATGCACTCCTATGTTCGTTGCAGCATTATTTACAATAGCCAAGATCTGGAAGTGGCCCAAATATCCATCAGTAGATAACTGGATAAAAAAGTTGTGGCACATTAACATCCGCCATAAAAAGAATAAGAACTTGCCATTTACAACAACATCAATGGACCTAGAGGGTATTATGCTCAGTAAAATTAGTCAGACAGAGAAAGATAAATACCATGTAACTATACTTATATGTGGAACCTATAAAGAAAAATAAATGAACAAACAACACAGGAAGAAACTTATAGTTACAGAGAACAAACTGATGGTTGCCAGATGGGAGGGGGGTTAGGGGGATGGTCAGAAAAGGTGAAATGGATTAAAGAAGTACAATTTGCTAGTCATAAAAATAGTGAGGAGGATGTAAAATACAGAACGGAATATAGTCAGTAATATTGTGATACCTATCTATGGTGCCAGGTGGGTACCAGATTTATCAGGGTGATCACTTAGTAGGGTATATAAATGTCTAATCTCTGTGTTGTACACCTGAAACTAATACAATGCATGTCAACTACAATTGAAAAACACATTTAAAAAACTGGTAGGTTGCACCAAGTTATTCATATTCTTCCCCGTATCCTCCTTATGACTAACATTCCTGAATCAACAAGACTCAGTTGAGTTGAAGTCAGTGATTAACAAAAGGATTTGGTTCTCCTATGTTTAAAAAAAAATCCTACAGGGTATATGTTAGTCAAATAAATTTGTAAATATGATATATATGTTTGCTCGCTTATAGTTTGCATTGGTTGTGGGAGACAGGCTGTAAGCTGGCAAGGTCCTTATAGCCTAAGGCTTAGATTTAAGACTAAGCTTTTCCCCACACCCTTGACTGTTGCATGATGTGGGGTGGTGCACTCTTATGAGGAATCCCATTTATGCCTCAGGTAAGTGGCTTTGTATCAGAGACTTCCTTAAGTGTATATTGACTTAAAGGCTTTAATTTCTACACTATAAAATAAGGCAAACCTTATTTTAATAAGGGGCTCTCTCATGTGGTTCCTGCCATCAGCATTGCAGAGGAGAGGCAGCCAAGATGGCAGAGTGCTAAAGGAGAAGCCAGTTTATGCAGAGTTTGTACAGAGAGAAGGAGATGGGGAACAGAGGTGAATAAGGCTGGTGGGGCCTTTGATTCTAGGAATACTTGGATAAGTCAGTGGCTTTGGGAGCCCTGAATAGAGAGGGAAGTGTTTTCCCACTGTGTGTATTTTCTCGCCCACCAGGAGCGAGCTAGAGTTAAAGGTAATGGCCCACCAGTTCTTGGCTTCGTTGTTTCATTAACGTTGTTCAAATCAAATGTGAACCTGGACAGGACAGGCGGCTGTGATGGTGGCCGTGGCTACTGGCTTTACAGTATAACATGACTTTGGTATTAGCATGAATTTATTACCTGACTAGGCAGTTGTAGGGAATCACCTATCTGATCTGGGACCCTCTATAACTTGGATTGGGAAACTTTAGTTAAAAAGCCCTGAGGGTGAATGGTGGTGTGAATCTGTTCTCCTGCTGCAAACACAGGGAAGCAGATTTCTTGGATGTGAGCACCAAGAAACTGTGAATGAGTGACCTTTGTGCAAACACAAAGAAATGCATGTGAACAGGCTTTAGGAAATTAGCATAGAGGTTTATAGATTGTCCTTTGCTTTGTGCTTGTTAATTAGCAAAAAAAAAAAAAAAGTACTGAATGAAACTAGCCCTTTTTCCATATCAGCAAAAAGTACATTAGTCACTTTCCCTTTATCACATGGTCTCCCTCCCCTGCAATCCTGTTACTTTTGTTCTGCTCTGATCAATAAAAGCTCTGGGAGGAGAGTCAGGAGGTTAGTCTCTCTTGACTGCCTCTCCCTCTTCTCTTAACGACAGTTTGTGTCTTGAGCAGTTTTTTCCATGTGACACTGGTAGTTCCCAGCAGGCTGGAGGACTGCAGATGTTGGTGCAGTGGGTAGAGCATTGGCCCAGGATGCTGAGGACCCAGGTTTGAAACCCTGAGGTCACTAGCTTGAGCACAGGCACATCCAGCTTGAGCATGGGCTCACCAGCTTGAGTGTGGGATCATAGATATGATCCCATGGATGCTGGCTTGAGCCCAAGGTCACTGGCTTGAGAAAAGGGTCAATGGCTTGGCTGGATTCCCCACCCCCACCTGTCAAGGCACATATGAGAATATGAGAAAGCGATCAATGAAAAACTAAGGTGCAGCAACGATGAATTCATGCTTCTTATCTCTGTCCCTTCCTATGTGTCTGTTCCTGTCTGTCTGTCTCTCTTGTTCTTTCCCTTCCATGAGCACAGTCTACCAGCCTTGATTGGCTGCTGTGTTGCAAGCTCTGTGCTGGCCCAGGGGCTACAAAATAAATAAGATTACTTTTTGCCCTTAAAGAACTCATATTCCAATAGAAGGACTCACTGAGTGGTGGGGTTAATAATGCCATCTTTATGTCACACATTACACATTGGCACTTTGTCCCAGTAGAGCCCAAGCTCTACATTGATCAGGCGTCCCTGATTTGACTTCCCCATGCAGTGGGACACTCCTACTTATCAACAGGGCTGGCAGCCTCTTTGAGACTACTCTTGAGGCGGCTATGAGGATTCTACTTATCAGTGCCACACCAACTTCCAACCGAGGAAAGACATCACCACACACAAGTTAGTTGCAAGAATCACACAGGCAGGCCCTGGCCGGTTGGCTCAGTAGTAGAGCGTCAGCCTGGCGTGCAGGAGTCCCGGGTTCGATTCCCGGCCAGGGCACACAGGAGAAGCGCCCATCTGCTTCTCCACCCCTCCCCCTCTCCTTCCTCTCTGTCTCTCTCTCTCTCTTCCCCTCCCGCAGCCAAGGCTCCATTGGAGTAGCGTTTGCATGGGCTCTGAGGATGGCTCTGTGGCCTCCGCCTCAGGTGCTAGAATGGCTCTGGTTGCAACAGAGCAACACCCCAGATGGGCAGAGCATCGCCCCCTGGTGAGCATGCCGGGTGGATCCGGTTGGGCGCATGCGGGAGTCTGTCTGACTGCCTCCCCGTTTCCAACTTCAGAGAAATACAAAAAAAAAAAAAAATCACACAGGCAGTTTATTACTTACAAATCCTTTTGGCGTGCCTGCGTACAGTTTAAGGGGGCCCTGTTGGCGTGCTCCTCTTGGCTGTCTTTGGTCAGAGCAGCATGGAGACAGTCCATGTTCAATGTTGGAGTCTGGACGACTACCGCAGCACGGGGGCCCCTTAGCTTTAGTACCTTTTCTGGCCTACACCTTCTAACAGGTGTCAATCTACAAGATTATCTCAAACCACCTTTTTGGTAGTTTCTCGCAGGGAGCCCTTTTTATGTTAATCTACTGAAATGTTACATCAAGCCACTTTTAAGATGTTTCTCCTGTCTATGTCAATTCACAGAGTTATGACATCAGCCACTTCTTGTCTATATGTAACCACACACACACCCTAACTGAGCCCTGCGTGAAAGGCAGAGTCTGTTTATTATATCTGTACACACTATATTAATTCTTATCCAGACAATATAACTTTATTTAATTTCCTTAATTACTTTTAATATTCTAATTATTTTTATATATTTCCATGTTTTTCTATATATTTAATTACTATAACATTATATTACTACAACACACTTATTCCTATTATAGTGCTTTATATTAGGCGTTAAGTCCTCTGTGTACATGGGTATTTGAGTCTCTTGAGGTTTATATTTCCATTTCAAATTGACAAGTTTTATTCTGGTTTTATATAAAAGGAGAAAGAAATAATTTCTTTCTACATCTGCCTCCCCTACTAGTCTGTGGGCTTTTTTGGAAAATGAATCCTGTGTGATTTATCTTTATACACACAGTGGACACTTAAGCAAATGGACTACTGAATAAGTTCCTTCATGTTTCTGACATGCAGAAGTTCAGAAGTCATCTCTGAAGAATCTCACGCAGAACTAACTGCTCCCTCATCTCTTTTCTGATTTTACTTCACACATACTTCCATTTTAGCATTTAATGTTTAAATACATTGTTATATTGTTGCTCTCTATTGAGATAATTTTTTAAAACTCTGTATCCCCCATGTCTAGTGGCTGGCATAAAGAAAGTGATCAATGAAGGTGGAATTGAAGTTGCATGTTCTAGCTCATAAATGCAAGTTCACCGAACCAGTCTTAGAAATGCCTAGTACCCAAACTACTCAGAGTTAATGTAATTTAATTCAAAACTTAAAATTTCTTAATTATTAAAAAAAACAGCTTTTCTAGTTAAAAGGGGGACTGTGCACAAATTTTTGGTCAGTTAACTAATTACCATTTATAAGTTAAAGGGAACTTTTCAAGTTTTAACTTTTTAACTAGATAACTAAGTATCATCTAAATTTCATCTCTATGAAGGATCTCTGGAATAAGTAACACCTCGAACCGAATCAAGATGTGAGGGCTAAGAGTGCCGTTAAGTTTCTCAGCAGTAGGTGGTGCTCACATCATAGTGTTGGCTGGTCTTTAAACTTGGGGGTTTTCAAAAGAGACTGATTTGGGAATGGAAAAGGATGGTTCCTTGTATTCAAATGCATGTTGATGGCCAAGTATGTAATTATTGCAAGGATAAAAACAATTAGTATTGTATCAAAAGATAAGTATTTTAAATGCTCTGTCCAGCTTCTCTTGTTTAGTACTTTAGACACTTCAGCAAGATTCTTTGCCTGAGGGTTTAATATATAATCTATTTAGTAGAAGGGAAAGGAAGAGTGGCAGTTTAGCAAGATGTGAAGTCAGTTAATGGAGTGTTTACAAGTGTTTACAATTATATAAAATGGGGATGTTACTGCTACTTCACCCTATTTTTTAAAATTCTTTTTATTCATTCATTTTAGAGAAGAGAGACAGAGAGAGAGAGAGAGAAGGGGGAGGGAGGAGCAGGAAGCATTGACTCCCATATATGCCTTGACCAGGCAAGCCCAGGGTTTTGAACCAGCAACCTCAGTGTTACAGGTCCATGCTTGATCCACAGTGCCACCAAAGGTCAGGCTACTTCACCTTATTTTTAAAGCTAATGTTTGTTGACTGCCTACTATTTACCAGTCATTTCATCTGGATGATGTCATTTAATCATCATGACAATCCTAGAAGCTTGTCAGTTAAAAACAAATCCTTCCTCCAAACCAGGGGTCGGGAACCTTTTTGGCTGAGAATACCACATGAATACCACATATTTTAAAATGTAATTCCATGAGAGCCATACAATATGTTTAACACTAAATACAAGTAAATGTGTGCATTTTATGTAAGACCAACACTTTTAAAGTACAATAAGTCTCTGAATTCTTTTTAATAATGTTGTTATGCTGTTGCTAACCAATGATGAATAAAGTACTTCTTACCATTAATGCGACTTCTGGTGCTGCATGGTTTTGCTGATGGCTTTGTAATCTGGTTTATACGTGGTGAGGTTGAGCTTCATGCAGGCGTTGAGACTTCCATTCATTAAACGTGATCGTAGGTTGGTCTTAATGTTCTTTAGATGTGAGAAAGACTGCTCACATGCATATGTAGAGCCAAACATTGTCAGTACAGCAATACTCACAGGCCCTGGCCGGTTGGCTCAGCGGTAGAGCGTCGGCCTGGCGTGCGGGGGACCCGGGTTCGATTCCCGGCCAGGGCACATAGGAAAAGCACCCATTTGCTTCTCCACCCCCCCCCCTCCTTCCTCTCTGTCTCTCTCTTTCCCTCCTGCAGCCAAGGCTCCATTGGAGCAAAGATGGCCCGGGCGCTGGGGATGGCTCCTTGGCCTCTGCCCCAGGCGCTAGAGTGGCTCTGGTCACTCGTGGCAGAGCGACGCCCCGGAGGGGCAGAGCATCACCCCCTGGTGGGCAGAGCGTCACCCCTGGTGAGTGTGCCGGGTGGATACCGGTCGGGCGCATGTGGGAGTCTGTCTGACTGTCTCTCCCCGTTTCCAGCTTCAGAAAAATTAAAAAAAAACAAAAAAATTCACATGCTGCAGTGTGTGATATGTGACAGGAAGCGCATTCCAAGTTTTGACAATCAGCTGGTCTGCGGGTTGAGGTTTTTTCATTTCTCCCCACTTGTGTTTGCTCGCCAACTCTGCTTGCTGTCGTGCAAATCTTCATTCAGTGACTTGAACTTATTCACCCACATGTCTGAGGCCTTCAGGTCAGCAGCTTGTAGCTCAAAATCTCTGACGGAGACACCGGGGATGTAACTCAGGTCGGCACTGTCCACTGCACACTTATGTGGATGGGTGGTGAACTTAAAAAGATGAGTATGCTCACGAAATTCTCTAAAGTGCTCTTTGAATGACTGCAGGAGATTAGATGTGAAGCCCGCTAGCTTCTGGAGATCAAGATGTTGAGCAGGGTCACTTGCTGTGCGTGCATCTTTAAACTCTCCCAGTTTTTCAAAGTGTAGTGAATGGCCTGTTTCAATGTCGGCAATGAAGAGTTCCAGCTTGTTTTCAAATGCAAACACTGCTTGTTGAAGGGATAAGACTGTATTTCCAATGCCTTGCATTTTCACATTGAGCTGGTTCAGATGTTCAGTCATGTCCTTGAGATAGTAGAACTTCAGGAGCCACTCAGTGTTAGCTAACTCAGGATGCTTGACATTTTTCATTTCAAGAAAAGTCTGGATTTCACTCAGACAAGCTGCGAAATGGCTGAGCACCTTCCCTCTTGACAACCAACATACATTGCTATGCAGAAGCAGACCAGGATAATTATTCCCAACTTCATCCAGCAGTGTTTTAAACTGGTGATTATTTAAAGCTTGGGCAACAATAAAGACCACCCGAATGACCAGTGACATCACCTCACCAAGCTGCTCGCCACACATCTTAGCACAAAGCGCCTCCTGATGTAGGATGCAGTGAAAACTTAGAATGGGTCTCTTTTCATGTTCATGAAGTGCTACGAATCCTCTGTTTTTCCCCACCATGCACGGAGCACCATCAGTACACACCAAAATAAGTTTATCCATCGGTAGATTTTTTTTCTTTAGCAAACTCAGTGAAAGACTTGAATAAATCCCTCTTGTTGTCTCTTTCATAGGCAAAACAGCAAGATTTTCCTCACGTAGTGTGTCACTGACAGCATACCTTGCAATCATGCTGAACTAGGATAAATGGCTTACGTCTGTTGACTCATCCAAAGCGAGAGAAAAGAATGGGGCTGCATTTATGTCCTTCACTTGTGTTGCCTCAATTTGATTTGCCATCATGATGGTATGATTGTGAACAGTTCTTGCCGACAGAGGCATGTCTTTTATTCATTTGGTTATCTTGTCTTTATCCAAAAAGTTCATTGGCAACATCAAGCATGAATATTTTGGCATACTCCCCATCTGTGAATGGCTTTCTGTTTCTCACAATTGCTAAAACACCAGCAAAGCTAGCCGAATTCCAGTCACCTTGTTGGGTCCTAACATGGAGTTGCTGCTGACTGGCTTGCACTCTGCACAGTAGCTCTTGACATGCTTTCTTCCTGCTGTCCCCCGCTGAATATTTCGGTGCAAATGTAGTATGGTGTGTGTCGAAATGCCGCTTTATATTTGACCATTTTGATGCAATTTTATCATTGCATATTAGACACACTGCAGAACCTGCTCTCTCCACAAAGGCGAATTCCTCTGTCCATTCCTGTTGAAAAGTACAAGACTCCTCATCGTTTTTTCTTTTAGCCATCTTCTTCGTCAAAAGGGTTTCTGCAATTAGCAAGCTGACTACTTGATTAAAAGGAGGGAAGTTTACTTCCTGACCTCACAACAACCCATGTACATTACGCATTATCCAATAAAAATTTGGTGTTGTCCCGGAGGACAGCTGTGATTGGCTCCAGCCACCCACAACCATGAACATGTGGATGCAATTTTTGTGGATTAGCACCCCAGTGTTGAGAGTGCTAATGATGTGTCAATGCAGGTTTATTGATTGGAACAAAGGTTTGGTGGGGGATGTTGATAATGGAGGAAGTTATGCATGTGGCAGGAGCAGCTGGTATATAGGAAAACTATGTGTCTTCTATTCAACTTTTCTGTGAACCTAAAACTGCTTTCAAACATGAACTTCATTTATATATATATACATATCATAGTATGTTAATAAGTGCATTTAAGTTTATGATTTGGGGGAGGGCGGGTTTGTTCAGGTATTTTATGATCAGGTATTGCCCTTTTTTCTTACTACTCACTTACTTTAGCCCCAAATTCTATATTATCTAATGTAGTTTTGATACACTGACTTTTTTTTTTTCTTTTTAATGAGAGAGAGAGAGAGGGACAGGCAGATGGGGACAGGCAGACAGGAAAAGAAAGAGATGAGAAGCATCAACTCAGAGTTGTGGCACCTTAGTTGTTCATTGATGCTTTCTCATATGTGCTTTGACTGGGGGGTGGGGGAAGCCTTCAGCCAAGTCAGTAACCCCTTGCTCAAACCAGCAATCTTGGGCTTCAAGCCAGCAACCTTTGGGCTCAAGCTAGTACTCTCACTCTCAAGCCTGAGACCCGTGCTCAAACTGATGAGCATGCACTCAAGCCAGTGACCTTGAGTTTTGAACCTGGGTCTTCAGCGTCCCAGGCTGACATTCTATCCATTGCACCACCATCTGGTCAGAGAATCCATTGATTTATTTTTCATTATATTTTATTAGTTAGATTCAGCTACAAAGAACTGAGAACTAAAATAACAATAACCTAAATGAGAGGAGATTTTTCTCTCCTACGTGGAGGTCCTCCTTTGCAGATAGAGCTGATTCTGTCCTGACACTAATCCACCATCTTGACTGCTGGGTGAAGCCCAGACCTGCACCCCACAGCAACATGGAAACATACACAAGAACTCTGCTCCCCCTCTGGAGTGAGCACCTTTGGCATTATCTGTCTCCTAACTAGGTTTGGTGCCAGTGCCTTCTCTGCACCTGGTCGTCCCTCTCCCCTTAGATTAAACATACATTCCTTTCCTAACATGTAGGCTCACTGCTTTTAGCTATAAAACAGAGAGACTGGGGGTGAGAAGCATAGAGCATATCCGTGTCCTCTTGCCATTGCCCAAGACATGCCTCCTGTGTAAGTTCCTTTAATAAACTCTATTGATTACCCACCAGACTGGAGTGAACAGTTGTTCTTTTCCACTCTTTTCATTGCCCTCTACTTTGGAGGTAGATTTTCAGTCTTGGGACTTTCCCCTGTGTCTGCAGGTACGAATAATGGATGAACCGGCCAAGAGGCCAAAGAAATGGGCTTTAGTAAAGAGGTATCTCAGAGCAAATCCCAAGCTGACCATCTATAGGGATTCCCCAGAAATGCAGGCTGGTCTCCTGCACTTGTTTGAGAAACTACACTGTGCCAAGGAAAAAATATTTATGGCCACAGCTGTGGTAGCCTGGCCTTCTTATGGGCGGTTTGGCTGGCCACTGATGCCTTGCTAGAGTTAGAAGGCAGGGATGGAAAATTAGAGGAAAAGTGGAAACTAGGAAAAGATATTAGAATTTCTACAACTTAGTTAGCATTGGGACTTGTCAATAAAGGTTGGGGGGAGGGAAGGTCCTTTAAACAGATCCCACCTCTTTTATGAAAGCCATGAGGTATCTGTCCGCGTTTCTTTATATGTTTATGTGGGTTCATATATGTGTTGTATTTATGTGCTATTTTCTACCAATGGACAGTATTGCTAACTTGTAAACAAGATGGCTTGAGCCCAAAGGTCACTGGCTTGAGCGAGGGGTCAGTAGTTTGGCTGGAGCCCACAGTCAAGGCTCATATGAGAAAGCAATCAGTGAACAACTAAGGTGCTGCAACAAAGAATTGATGCTACTTATCTCTCTCCCTTTTTGTCTGTCTGTCTCTGACTGTCCCTCTCTCCGTCTCTCTGTCAAACTCTCTCTCTCTCTTGTTAAAAAAAAAGTTACTTAGCGTCGACCTGGAACACTGAGGTCGCCGGTTTGAAACCCTGCACTTACCTGGTCAAAGCACATATGGGAGTTGATGCTTCCTGCTCCTCCCCCCTTCTCTCTCTCTCTCTCTCTCTCTCTCTCTTTCTCTCTCCCCCCTCTCTAAAATGAATAAATAAAAAGAAAAAATTTTTTTTTAAAAAGTTACTTAAGTTTGTTGGTTTAATTAAAATAAATGTCTTTAGTCTCATGAAGTCTTTGTGGGTAACCTACTAAGATTAAAATAGATTTAATTAAATAAGTGGATTTAAATATTAAAAGTCAACTGATACAAAAATAGAGTTTAGTTTTCTTTATCTCTGTTAAAAGTTTTTTGGGCTACGGGTTTGCTCCTTATACTGTATTGTATATTGTTTTAAACAGGTCTCTGATTGCTTAAGAATACAGAATCTTCTCAATAGTAAAAGCTTACCCTCTGCCTTTGAAATGCCCTAGCTGACTTTCATGCAAAGGCAGTAGCAACAAAATCTATACAGATGATGCTACATATGGATTAAGGCCATTCTGCTTCTACAAAAATATCTTCTCAATGCCAAACTTTTGTCATCCTTATATCCTGGTAATATGGCAATAGTCTGCTCTGAGTCAGTAGAATTAAAATGAGTAAACAAGGACTGTAAATTAAATAAATAGTGGAGGTAATAGGAAACCCAATACATCCGCTTGGTTCTTCCAGGCTCCTGGCCAAACCCCGATTTCCAGTATTTTTGCATTATTTCATCGACCATAGTGCATTGATTGATTGATTGATTGATTACAAGAGAGAGACAGACAGGAAGGGATAGAGATGTGAAGCATCAATTCATAGTTGTGGCACCTTAGTTGTTCGTTGATTGCTTTCTCATATGTGTCTTGACCAGGGACTCCAGCTGAGCCAGTGACCTTGGGCTTCAAGCCTGTGACCTTTGGGCTCAAGCCAGAGACCATGGGATGATCCCACACTCTAGGAGCTAAGTGCTAGCCTGACAGTCTATCATGTCTCTGCTCACTCGTCTGACCTGCCTCCCAGAAACATGGGGGTTGAGGGACTAGCAGGACATTGGCTCGCTCACAAACACCTGAACTAGCAGATTGGGTGCCAAGCATAGTGGGCACCGCAGTGCCTGGGTGAGACGGCAAATAATGAAGGGGCCAGATTGCTCCTCTTTTATGCTGATACAGTGGCGGCAGTAACCTTTTGCCTGGCATATTTTCGCTATGCCCCGGCTATATCACATACATACCAGGACATATACACAAAGCATCCATCCCTGTACAAGACTAGCAGGTAGTTTAAATTGGGTCTCTGCCAAGGACAGATACATGCCTTTATAACATGTGTGGATACTGCCACAGGACCATGTAAGTCTTTCCTTGCAAAAGAACAAACTGAACAGCCACATAAGGGGTTAGAACAAGTTTGTGTTGTTTATGGTTACCTTCAGTGCATTGACAGTGATTGAGGTACACATTTCATTGGAAATGACATCCAAGATTGAGCCCATGAGAGGGACATGAAATGGAGAATTCATTGACCCTATAACTCACAGGGTGATTGGAAGAAAAATGGTATTTTAAAGGCACAACTGTTTGCCCTTTTTAAGATCCTCTACCTTTCACAGGTGAGCAAAGGTGATCACTGAGGCAGTTAGAAAAACAACTTCAGCCAGCATCAGCATGGGGTCAGCTCCCTATCGATACCTAGGAACTGTTACAAAGAAAGTCCTGCTGACCACGTCTGCTAAAAAGCTATGGCCTAATACTCTGGTGCCAGAGCTGATAAGGGGTCATTGTCAGCTGCTGTTCAGAGCTCCTTCAGATGTCAACTGGGGAGGGGACACTTGAACAGGGGTTGGATTAGCAACTGCCCCCCAAGTTGAATAGGGTATTTACGGCCAGAGAGTGAGGAGTGTCCTGGGCAGCTAAAGTGGTGCCTGTCAATCTTTCTGGAATCTGAGCCCGAACACTCTGTATACCAGTACAATGGACAGAAACCAATACCAAAGGGCACTAGGTAAGTCATTTAGCATGGCCTTTTGCAAACCTGTGCTCACATTACATATAATCCCAGCTCCCTTGCGCCTTGGGCAACATGCCTGGTATACACCACCTGCCCCAAATCCACAAGCTGTATATATTTTAACTAACAAGGATAAATGACTGCTGATGTCATGACTGCAGAGGAGGACCTCCCTCTCCACGTACCTACTAAACATCTGTATTTTCGCCCATAGCTGCTTCTTCCTGATGCTGTTCCTGCCTGTGGAGAAGTGAATTTTTTTTTTATCTTGGGCTCAAAGTTATGCCAACAGTTTCCAAAAAGATGTATGAAGGATCTGTGTGTTACCATTCTCCAGCACATCTTTTTGTCATGGTGGTTATCACCCATTCAACCAGATTGGTTGGAATTACAAGTATTTATAAAGGCTCTTCAAAGCCAAAGCACCACATTTAACACAGGGTTTACTGAAGATGATGCGTTCAGTGGCCTATAAATACCTCTTTTAACAACACAGGACGTGGCAAACCTTTCTCTGTCAGTGTCACACAGAAACAGGTGATTGTCTTAGCAACCCCTCTGTTAAAAAAACAGAAGTCAACCTTCCACCATCAAATCTCAGAACTACTGCTACAAGAAAGTGTTTTTTGTTTGTTTTGCAAACCTGATACAGTTTCATCTGGCTCCACCCACAGCAGAGCACCTTAGCCCAGCTGCCCCATTATTCTAGGAACAAGCCAACCACACACAAGATCTGTGGGCTACTAGTACCAGAGAAATGGGCTGACTTCCTCTGAAAATATCATTACACTCCAAACCAGGGATTGGTTTGTTACTGACTGGTCTCAGCATTCTGGCATTGCCTGGCTGGCACTGAATAAGACAGAATGACCAGGTAGCTCCAGTCTATGGCCACGGCTGCCCCCTTGGACTGGCTTAGGGTGACGCACCCTAAGTTTGCCCTGGGTACAGAGATGGTAGACTAAAACAATTACTAAACTTGTAAATGACACCCATTTGGCTAGTAGGTGGACAGGAATGTTTCTCACTGGCACGACCACCACACGGCTGTCTATGCCATCCTTAGCTCTGGAAGATACTGTTTGGCGTGCAGAAGCTTTAACCAATTACCTGCAACGTGCTGGCACGACAGCTTCCAGAGCATCTCCACACTTTGGCTTTATAAACCTGGACAATTACTAACAAGTAACCCTAGGGTTCCTTGTTTTTACCTCTACTTCCTGGGCCATGACTACTTAAGGGTCTTGATAGAAGGCAGGCTTTGTAGGAATTATTTTTCAAATCATAAATGCAACAGAAAACAATCCACTTTTCCATTTGACTCAAATTGTACTTATCAAATAAAATATATTGAAAAGTACAATATAAAGAGACAAATAATCAAAACCAACTATCTAGAATAGCATTTTTCAACCTTTTGTTGTTGTTATTGGTCTCCTAAGGAACCTTTTCAAATGCATTTTCCAAATTACCTTTCTCCTCATAAAATTTTAATATCATAGCTATACTGTTTATCTGTTTATAGACTGTGGCCTTTTGCAGGGCCACAAGCCACCGTAATGTCTCAGATTTTGCCACTCGCCTTTGAGGAGACATATTCTAGAATAATTGACTAAGAAATTAAGAAGCTAAGAAAAATATTATTCAACATGACATCATCATTTTAAATCCATACTTTTGCTGGCCACAGGAATGCAGTGATATTGTGGTTCCCTACCAGGGCCAAAGCCTCCATTGCACTTACCCTTTTGGGGTGATTGGCTAGAGACTGCTGTGGGCTCAAGCATCTTTGTATAGTATGGGCCAGGGCTACTATCAGGGCACAAATAACAGCTTCTTCTTCTCAGGTCTATAACAGCTTCTTCTTCTCAGGTCTATGTTCACTTAGCTCTACCTTGAGATCCTGCCAGCCATTTTTTTTTCTTTTTTTTCTAAATTTTTTTTTATCTATCAATTTTAGTGAGAGAGAAAGGGACAGAGAGAGTGAGAGAGGAACATAGATCTGTTCTGGTATGTGCCCTGACCAGGGATTGAACCAGCAACCTCTGTGCTTCAGGATGATGCTCTAACCAATTGAACTATCCAGCCAGGGCTTTCTTTTTCTTTTTTCTTTTTTTTTTTTTTTTTTAGAGAGAGAGAGTAAGGGGGAGAGGGAAAGAGAGAAATACTGATTTGTTGTTGTTCCATCCATTTCTGCATTTATTGGTTGATTCTTTTATGTGCCCTAACCAAGGATCGAACCCACAACTTTGGTGTATAGAAATGATGCTCCAACTAACTGAGCTAAAGGGTCAGGGCCCTGCCAGCCATCTTTGCCAGATCTACCTGACTCACTACCAGTTAAAAATGTCCAGGGTTGGTTGGGAGTTGGGGTTAAATACAATGTGATTGAGAATGTTTCCTGTATGAATTGAGGCTATGAAGTCTCTTAAGGAAAGAAATCTGAGCCAGCACACACCCCAAGGCAGTTTCCTTTAGGGCAGCTCTCAACCAATCTAACCTCCTAACATTGAAACATTTTGATAAATTTATATTTAGCCCCAGAGTTGAAAATTTAATTTAGTGGCCCTGGCCGGTTGGCTCA
This sequence comes from Saccopteryx bilineata, assembly GCF_036850765.1. Classification (NCBI taxonomy): domain Eukaryota; kingdom Metazoa; phylum Chordata; class Mammalia; order Chiroptera; family Emballonuridae; genus Saccopteryx; species Saccopteryx bilineata. Next base: position 239,576,576 of record NC_089492.1, read on the forward strand.
GTGGTAGAGCGTTGGCCTGGCGTGCAGAAGTCCCGGGTTTGATTCCCGGCCAGGGCACACAGGAGAAGCGCCCATCTGCTTCTCCACCCCTCCCCCTCTCCTTCCTCTCTGTCTCTCTCTTCCCCTCCCGCAGCCAGCCGAGGCTCCACTGGAGCAAAGATGGCCCGGGCGCTGGGTATGGCTCCTCAGCCTCTGCCCCAGGTGCTACAGTGGCTCTGGTCGCAACAGAGCGACGCCCCAGAGGGGCAGAGCATCGCCCCCTGGTGGGCGTGCCAGGTGGATCCTGGTCAGGCGCATGTGGGAGTCTGTCTGACTTTCTCTCCCCGTTTCCGGCTTCAGAAAAATACAGAAAAAAAAAATTTAATTTAGTGATGGTTACCTAGAAAACTAAACAAATAAAACCAAAGTAATTATTAACTTGACAGAAAATAAAAAGTTGTATAATAAAGTTAATCATAACACACCTCATGGTTTAGCTTGGAAGAATATTTCTAATAATATCAATTATTGATGTTAGGCTGGGGTTTATTTTTATCTCCAGTACTTCTAGCTCCTGATCTCTTCCTCCAGGGATACTTGATACCATTTACCACTTGCTGATGTTTCTCATATAGAAATTATGTAGACAGGCCGTTTATTCCTACCACCATCCTGAGTCACCATGATCTTTTAACTAATAATGCCATTATTGGTGAGGGAAAAGCCATTATCAGGGGCTTTCTTTCCAAAAGGATACTCTTTTTTATGTCAAAAATACATTCAGTCTAGAATTGGGTATCAGCCCATGAAGAGGGATAGCTATGCCCAGCACTGAGACACCCTATGGTATTCCTGATAGTAACCAAAGTCTGGATGTGAACAGCCCCGAAACTTCCAGATTTGAAAGTAGGATCTCCTGCCGTGGAATGGTGTCATTGCACAAGGGTGGGTGGGGGAGCTTGTTGTCTCATCAGGATTATATTAAACTGGAACTTTACAAACCAGAAAGGACCACTTCAATATTTTCCTTCCAATGTTGTTGCTGCACTATTTACTAAAAACTTAGTGGCTTAAAATGTTATAAAGTACTGCACCCCAGATTCTGAAAGGCAATGTACCTCATTTCACTGAGTTCATGTAGAGACACCCAGTCCAGATGAATTCTGAAGTTTTTTTAGAGGAGGAGATTTGTTAGATATGCCGGCCGCATACGGCTGACATGGGGCATCTGCAAGCCCAAATCGTGCAGTCCCAAAAATAGTTCAGTGGCTGCTTATATACCCTTGATCACACACAGGCGGGGGAGAGCATGACATCATGGTATAGGCTGGCAACATTTGTTTAGGGGATACACAGAAACATTAAGACTTTCAAGGTAACACAATCAAAGATGTTTACAAATCTTTCAGGGTTCCTCTTCCCTCACTAGCCTAGAGGTATTTTACTCACAAGGTTCCAGGGAAGGGAAGAAACTACAATTAATGCAAGGTTGTATGTAAATTCTGCCTCCTATTGAAAGAGAAGAAGTTTCTAGGTTAACCTTTATTTTAGATTTAAAACTGAATGACCCATTGTTCTTGCAAGCCAGAAACTTCTACATTCTTCTCCCTCCCCTCCCCAAAGGAGGGACGGGACAGGAAAGCCTGACCTTTCCTCCCAGAACATCAACATCAATTTTAAGCTTCTTGGGACCTTACAATATTCCCCACTGGTTCTATCTCCTAAGTCAAATCCTTGACTTAATTTACTGAGGAGTATGAGGCTGTTGTCTAGGGTTATTAACTTATACCATGTAACAGATATTTAACAGACATAATTAATAGCATTACAGTTCACTAAAGAAATAAATATTACTAATTAATTTCCTATAGACTGTACAATTCCCTTTCTGGTCAGAATTCTTGATTTTAAAAATTTTAACCTTTAATGACAATTAAGTTGGCTCTCATTTTGCCCTAGTTTTTTTTTTCCTCAGGATCTGATAAAAAGAAGTCCTTAGTGAGTTTTTCATACATTTCCCTTATGTAGACCAACCAGCTTCCAGTTTGTGGTTGGAGTAGGGCTCACCATTTTTCTACCTTAGCAGCAGTGGGAGTTGTCAGGATTATGATGTGTGGACCTGTCCACGTGAAAGTCAGTCCTTGAGTGATGTACTTGATCTCCTGGTACTGCTGAAAGCACCTCTTGGACAGTCTTTGAACAGTTTGCTGAGTAACCTGTAAATCCTGCAAGTACTTAGGGAAAGGGTGGTTACATTTCTTTTACTATTTGATTCATGCATTTTACTTGCCTAGATATTTTGGTACCTGTGGGCACAATGTAACTTCAATTAGTTTCTAATTATTATTGGGTTCCTTTCTTACTGGCTTTGAGACTGTGGACATAAATGCAGGTCTAATACTAGAATGGGCAAGCTAAACCTGGAAAGAACCATATATAGCGATTTCCTAACGATTGTCAATTATTTTATTAAAGTTTAATTTAAATGTTTACTTGGGAAAATTCCCTTTTCCCCTGTTTTTTTCTATAATTTCCTTATTTTGCTAAATATTCACTTGGGCATAAACTAAACATTCAGATATTATGCCTTCTGTAATAGATTCCAAGTTTGGCTTTTCTAATTATCCCTTTCCTGTTGGCCAAATCTTTTTCTAGTTTTGAATATACCTTTGGCAATAAGAACCCCAAGACCCCACTGGTTCTGGGTGGCATCTATTCATTTGAATTACTATGTTCTGATTTTGAGGCAGACTAGAAAAATTTACAATTAACAATAAAATTCAATAGCTAATGTTAACAAATACTATAACAAGCATCTTAATACAATAAAATGACTAAAGCCTACTAGATTATTAAACAAAAATAAAATTCTAACTAATATAACAGGATTGAAAATAAAATTCTTACAGTCACAAATGTTCTTAACATGTTAATGTAACTTCACTAAGTCTGAGAAATGTCCTAAAGAACAGGAGTTACACATATTCAGGAAAAGTCCACAAGGCATTGGAGTTGTGGTCACATTCTACAATTTACAGCTAGAGTTTAAGTCCTAATGATCACTGCTTCTAGTTGGAATTAAAAGCAGATCCCAGCCTACAATAGGCATGGGGCATTGAAATAAGAGGAATAAAGGAGACACTATACATTAAATAAAGCAATAAAATCAGACTGTCAATACCCACAGTAGAGATCTTTGAGGGATAATAAAACTCAAATATTCAGGCAAGGCATAGTAAATGGCCCCCATGTTTTCAAGAAATGAGATCAGTTTGCCTGACTAGGCAGTGGTGTAGTGGATAGAGCATCGGACTGAGATGCGGAGGATCCAGGTTCGAGACCCCGAGGTCGCCAGCTTGAGCACAGGTTCATCTGGTTTGGGCAAAGGTCACCAGCTTGGCCCCAGGGTCACTAGCTCGAGCAAGGGGTTACTCGGTATGCTGAAGGCCCACGGTCAAGGCACATATGAGAAAGCAATCAATGAACAACGAAGGTGTCGCAACGAAAAACTGATGATTGATGCTTCTCATCTCTCTCCATTCCTGTCTGTCCCTATCTATCCCTCTCTCTGACTCTCTCTGTATCTCTAAAAAAAAAAAAAAAAAAAAAGAAAGAAAGAAAGAAATGAGATCAGTTTACTTGCTACTTGGAAGAAATACCTTAGGCTCATGGACGATGTTGTGAGATGGGGCCAATGGCCGGCCTTGGTCACCTTTTAGCCTTCAGTAGCAAATTCCAACATGCTGCTGGGCAAGGTCAGGTCACAGATAGCTGGAGCAGGGTTAGAAGAGACTGAACCCTCCCTACATGGAGCAAGCGGGCAGCTTACCTTCTTGTGTACCTCTTTCCACAGCAAAGACATGTCCTCTGGTGGGGCCAAGAAGCCTGGCAGGCTTCAGTTCAATGACCTTTCTTTCCACTGTTGAAGCAGGGCCCTGATGGAATCCTATAAAACCTCTTTGGGGTGCTGGAGCCTTTAAGAGCGTATGCCAAAAGCTGGTATTTCCTGACCTCTTTTGAGCCTATTTGCCTTTTCTGTTACTACCTTGGTCATTATAGACCTTAAAAGCCATGCTCAGAAGATCTCACTGAGGAGCTTAAGAGCCCTTTTTTATCTATATAAACTTATGGAAAAAAGGCAAAAGCAACGTTATTAGTGGGATCAATTCAAGAAAAATAGGTTTGGGTGTCTCCTTTAGAATTCCAGAGTCTCTTCACTGCTAAATGACTCAGTACATTAGCATTCAAAAGAAATTTTAACAATACTGTTTTAAAATGATAATAAACTAAACATTACATAAAAAGACATTTTTAACAATTCCTAATATTAAACTAAGATTTCAATATCATAAAGCTATAAAACAGCAAATAAAAGAATTAACAAAAGGCCTTTTAAACAACACATACATTTTACCATGGAAAATACTTTTATACAATAACAGATTCTTGGTATAAACTACCCAGCTGGCAAAGAGATATTAACTTTCTTTTGACTTACAGTAAGTTTAATCATGGGGGGCGGGGTGGATGCTTGAGGGAGAAGCAGACTCCAAGAAGTAAGAGCTTGCCGCTTTTACCTTTTTTTTCTGCAGTTTGCCTTGTATCTAAGCCTCTTAGCAAGACAATGGGACTTCTCCGAAGCAGGACTTGAACCAATTTGCCACCTGTAAACTAACTGCCTTGCTTTGAGCAGCTAAATACAATTTTCACAAAATTACTTTCCCAATAGTGAGTTCCTTTAGCCTATATGAGGTTTCCATTTTTTCCCGCAATTCCCTGAAAATTCTTTTCACAGTTTTTACCATTATGCTGTGGGTCTTCCTTATGAACTGTATGTCTTCTACGACTGAAAGACTTTGAGAGACTCCAACACCCTCTTCATCCACAGGAGAGTATTGGAACTTTTTCTTCTTTTTATACCAGTGGAGGGCAACAAGCCATTACAGCTAGTGCTCGACTTACGACCACGATTAGTTCCGACAGACCAGTCGTAACACGATTTGGTCATAAGTTGAGTAGGCTATATGTACAGTACTGAGAAATGATGTTATAAAAATCTTTAAGTCATATTTTATCATAATTTTCTTTCATTATTATTATATATCATAATTTTCTTTGTTTATTTTATGCCATTTGTATCATCTCTACACCATTTTTTTCTTATTTTTACATTCATCAGGTTTAAGTAAAACACTGCATTACCAGTACAACTGGTTTAATATTTGCAAAGACAATTTCCTCTTGGTAGACATCTTGGGAGGGGTTTGATGAAAAATATCCAAGACACAAAACACAAATTGCTGTACCGAGTCTGGGATGACAGTTGAAATGGTGCACGCGGAGATGGTAGTGCTGCCGGAAGCTGATTCGCACTGTCCTACGCCCAGCTGGGCAACACTTGCACTGCCAGACGCGGAGCAGTCATGGCTATGATTGTGCTTGTAAAGTCGAATGGTCGTAAATTGCATAGGTCGTAAATAGATCAATATTTGTATTCCCAACTCACGGTGTGCTTATTTTTAATTCTATTCCCTATAATCCTATTACTTATGATTCTATCCCTCCTTCTGGAGTTGCAATTTAATTTAAGAAACTGCCAATTAACTAGCATGGTCCACACCTATGGTTTGTTAATTTTCGCCGCACACAGCAAGCTGAATCCTAACCTAACCGTGCACCTGGAGGCGGCGGGCTGTTTACTGTTTGCCTTCCACTCCAGTGCAGCGCCAGCAGAGACCGGAGAACAACGGAGAGGGGAGGGGGCATGTGTACGTTTACCTCTCCTCAGCCACGGCCCCACCCTACCCATCCACACCCTGCGCGTCCCCGCTTGGCTTTTCTCTCACTCAAACTGCTTACTTACTAATCCTTTTGCTCCAGAGTTTGGAGAAACCCTATCAATTTGTGGGCTCCACTTTTCTTTCATTTAAATCGCTTGCTTGCCAGCCCTTTCTATATTGAGCAAGCTTTTAAGCCACTGTGGTAGATTCATTATTAAATTTAGCTACCGATCAATGTATGGAAACTGATCGGGACAACCTGGGTTCCCAATTACTATATTCCAGACTGTCCTTATTATCCAGGGATTAGAATTCCTGGTTGCTATTGCTTATTACAAAACTGAAATTTGTTTCAGGAGAATCTAAGAATTAGTGCACTATCAAAAAAGATAAGATAGGTCAGTGGTAGTCAACCTGGTCCCTACTGCCCGCTAGTGGGCATTCTAGCTTTCATAGTGGGCAGTAGCAGAGCAACCAAAGTATAAATAAAAAGATAGATTTAAGTCTAGTAAGTTGTTTTATAAAGATTTATTCTGCCAAACTTAGTGAAAATCCAACATAAAGTATTTGGTAAGTAGTTATTATTATATGCTTTAACTTGCTGTTACTCTGCTTTATAAATTTTATAAAGTAAAGTTACTTCCCTACTTTATAAATCACCATTACTGTGGAACCGGTGGGCGGTTAGAAAATTTTACTACTAACAGAGATACAAAAGTGGGCGGTCGGTATAAAAAGGTTGACTACCCCTGAGATAGATAATTAACTAGCACCCAGAATAAAGGGGTGTTTGACTATAGAGATATTAATTATTACACAAGACAAGGGGAAGAAGCCAACCGAAGAGAACAATTTTTTTTCCTCAGAGAAGAAACAACCCTACAGGGCGCCCGAAGCTAATTTGAGAACAAAGAGAATAATAGTTTACTACTTAAGATTGCCTTTCAGTCAGAAGCTTTCAATTTTGACACAAAAGACTCAAACAGACACATTTAAACATTGAACAAAGGACTTATACACAAACAATGTGCGCCTATTTCAATTAAATAATACCGGATAATTTGATGAACAAAGACAAAGCCTCATAGACGAGGGAAGGCTCCCCCCATGGCCTCTCAGGTGCACGCAGGTCTTGTCCTTGCAAGGACTTTAGACTTCAAACCTAGGTATTTTAGACAATAGGAAGGAGAACAAAGAAGGACAAGATCTCGATAAACACAAAGGTGTCTCGACTCAGGTTTTTCTTTGAAAGCATAACACAACTAGCTGCCTCTGGAAGTTCAGGGTCTCTACTCAGTCCCCTTTAATTATCTTTACATAGTACAATTAAATGCATCCCAGAGAATCCTAATTAAGATCAACGGGATCTCCTACCGACGTCTCAGTTTTTGGAGAGTCCACAACGGTACTAGATTCAACTTGGTAATGACGGAAAGCTGGCTTTACTTACATACTTCCGAAGTTACAACTCAGCGACACAGACAATCTGTTCTGCCTACATATCTCTGGAATTACAACTCAGTAAAAGCAACAGCTTTGCTTCTACCTACAAAATTCCAGAGCTACAACTCAGCAAAACAAAAGATCTACCTCACCTACAATTTTTCAGAGTTTCAGCTCAGCAAAGCAGCTTTGAGGCCCTACTTAAATTACCGGAGTCACAACTCAGTGAAGCCCCCAAATTAGCTAGATTCTAGTCCCAAACCAATTTGACCAGTACCAGTCTCAGACAGAAAAAGTGAAAGCAAGTATTCAGTGGAAAGCCAGAAAGTTCAGTAAAGCAGAAAAAGTTGCCCTACCTACCTCCTCGATTTTCTCTGCCGAATTATCCAAATTGTCGAATTTGGGAACTGAGAGGTGTCTACTGTAGAACTGTCTGGACCCCATAGGAAGACCAAGAGCCCTGAAAAGTCTCAGGTGGTATGCCTCCCCATGAGATTCAAGTGGGGCTGGGCAGCATCCCAGAGAGACCAGCCGATTTGGGCTGTCTCTCCAGTGACGCGAAACACCGGATCCCAGACAAGACCCCATATGTTATAAAGTACCACACCCCAGATTCTGAAAGGCACTGTACCTCATTTCATTGAGTTCATGTAGAGACACCCAGTCCAGATGAATTTTGAAGAGTTTTATTAGAGGAGGAGATTTATTAAATATGTCAGCCGCATATGGCTGACACGGGGCATCTGCAAGCCCAAATTGTGCAGTCCCAAAAGTAGTTCAGGGGCTGCTTATATACCCTTGATTACACACAGGCCGGGGAGAGCATGACATCATGGTATAGGCTGGCAACATTTGTTTAGGGAATACACGGAAACATTAAGACTTTCAAGGTAACACAATCAAAGATGTTTACAAATCTTTCAGGGTTCCTCTTCCCTCACTAGCCTAGAGGTATTTTACCCTCATGATTTCAGGAAGGGCCTGACCAGGTGGTGGTGCAATGGATAGAGCATTGGACTGGGATGCGGAGGACCCAGGTTTGGGACCCCAATGTTGCCAGCTTGAGTGCGGGCTCATCTGGTTTGAACAAAGCTCACCAGCTTGGACCCAAGGTTGCTGGGTCAAGCAAGTAGTTACTCAGTCTGCTGTAGCCCCATGGTCAAGGCACATATGAGAAAGTAATCAATGAACAACTAAGGTGTTGCAACAAAAACTAATAATTGATGCTTCTCATCTCCCTCTGTTCCTGTCTGTCTGTCTCTATCTATCCTTCTCTGTGACTCTCTCTCTGTCTCTATAAAAAAACAATTAAAAAAAAAAGATTCCAGGAAGGGGAGGAACTACAATCAATGCAAGGTGATAAATAAATTGTGCCTTCTATTGAAAGAGAAGAAGTTTCTAGGTTAACCTTTATTTTAGATTTAAAACTAAATGACCCATTGTTCTTGCAAGCCAGAAACTTCTACATTCTTCTCCCTCCCCTCCCTAAAGGAGGGATGGGACAGGAAAGCCTGATAGGAAAGCCTGACCTTTCCTCCCAGAACATCAACATCAATTTTCAGCTTCTTGGTACCTTACAACAAAAACAATACAAATCGATTATCCTATAGTTTTTGAAGCCAAAAGTCTGAAATCACTTTCCATGGGCTAATGCCAAGTACTGTCAGGGCTGCGTTCTTTCTGGAGATTGTAGGGGAGAATCCTGGCCTTTCCAGCTTCCAGAGGCCACCCATGTTTCTTGGCTTGTGGGCCCCTTTCATCTTTAAAGCCAGCAATGGTATCATCTGACCTCTGATTCTGTCATCTGATCTCCTTCTCTGACTTTGATACTTTTACTTTCTTCCTATAAGGACCCATGTTACAACACTGGGCCCACCTGCCTGAATAATCCAGGATCATCTCCCCAAATCAAGATCCTTAATTTAATCACATCAGCAAAGTCCTTCTTGCCATATAAGGAAGCAGTCTCAGGTCCTGTGAGTTAAGATCTGAAAATCTTGGAGGGGCCATTATTCTTCCTATTAGACTAAGAGCTCCAGGGAGTGAGTCTCATGGTGGGGGTCTCCTGATGCTAGGAGAGTGGTATTAATTGAAGGGGCAGCCTTTTGATCTCATCCTTTTGGTCTAGGAAAAATACTCAGGCAAACCTTGGCCAAGGTTTTTCTTTACAGCCTGACTTTGCAAAGAGCTGTAATTCAGGTGTTTGAATGCCATTTATATAGTGATGGGATTCAAATAATTTAACAACTAGTACTCTGCCCTAATGACTGTTTTAAGTATAAAGAAAATGATATACCAGAAGGTAGTTTATTATTTCATGCATTTAATACTTAAATAAGAATTATTAAAAAGGTACACAAAAATAAATTATGTTATAAGAGTTTTAAAGTATTAATGAAAAAATATTAAATTATACCTGACAAAAAATAATAAAACTGTTATTTAAGATATTTCCATATTGCTTCTTGATTGGCGCCCTCACTTGCAATTTTCTTCGCTTTTATCCGAGCATCATCAGCTGCGTAATTTATCTTTAACCATCCTTTTTACTGTAGGAGTAAGATCTAAAGGTAGAGGTAGGCCAATTAGACTAATATTTCTCTTCTATTAACATATTATGTTTAACTTTGAAAAACCCCTTTCTGTTTCTGCCAAATTTAGAGCAATTGTTCTGACAATATTTTTTGCTCTTTGAATGCTTTCAGGAATTGCATAGGAATTTTAAAAAATGTTTTCCATGAAATCTCGATAATCATTAATATCAATTTGAAAATTAAAAATGTGTTTATATTATACTATTGAGGCTCAGTGGTAGAGCGTTGGCCTGGCGTGCAGGAGTCCCGGGTTCGATTCCCGGCCAGGGCACACAGGAGAAGCGCCCATCTGCTTCTCCACCCCTCCCCCTCTCCTTCCTCTCTGTCTCTCTCTTCCCCTCCTGCAGCCAAGGCTCCATTGGAGCAAAGTTGGCCCGGGAGCTGAGGATGGCTCCATGGCCTCTGCCCCAGGCGCTGGAGTGGCTCTGGTTGCAACAGAGCAATGCTCCAGATGGGCAGAGCATCGCCCCCTGGTGGGCATGCTGGGTGGATCTTGGTCGGGCGCATGCAGGAGTCTGTCTGACTGCCTCCCCGTTTCCAACTTCAGAAAAATACAAAAAAAAAAAAAAAAAGAGAAAAAAATGTGTTTATACTATTGATAAACATCAGTCAGAACACACATACTTTTCACTTTATTGATAATAAATGAACATTTCTAGGCTGAATTAATAACTGGCACAAGCTATGCAGATTAAATAAATCAAATAATGTACAACAATCCTGTTTGTCACGAGAAAGTTGTAAGCATTCTTCTATGGCAGGGGTCCCCAAACTTTTTACACAGGGGGTCAGTTTACTGTCCCTCAGACCGTTGGAGGGCCGGACTATAAAAAAAACTATGAACAAATCCCTATGCACACTGCACATATCTTATTTTAAAGTAAAAAAACAAAACGGGAACAAATACAATATTTAAAATAAAGAACAAGTAAATTTAAATCAATAAACTGACCAGTATTTCAATGGGAACTATGCTCCTCTCACTGACCACCAATGAAAGAGGTGCCCCTTCCGGAAGTATGACAGGGCCTGGATAAATGGCCTCAGGGGGCCGTAGTTTGGGGATCCCTGTTCTATGGCTTCCAAAATGGGCAATAAGATAACCCTTGAAATCTATATTTCTATTGGTTCGTTGTGTCTGAGCTTCCTATTGGTTTCACCATTCAGGGAACTCCAGTGCACTCATAATATCTCAGGGGAATTTTGGGTGTAACACAAAGCTGACACAAATGACAGCTTGTCACCCCCAGTTTGGTTGGCACTTTTTATGTTTGTTTACTGAGGTAACAAACATGAGAAAATTAAAATGTAGTATTTCATTAAAAGTATAATGAGTTTTATGAAATGAATAGGTATTACAAGCATAGTTCTGTCCAATTTTTTTCACATATGGACAGAATGAACATTACTATGGGCTCTTGCACAGATGAACATTAAAAAAGAGTAGAGAATGTAAATTTGTGATTTCCATGTTGGGCAGCTGCCCAGGTGCCCATCTTAGAGAGAACCCTGATTACAAGTGCCACTTTAACAACTGGTTTGCCGAACTCAACAAAAAAAACTAGGTATCAATTCTGCTGAACCAGCACGAACCAGCTGAATCCCACCATTGCATTTATGATCTACCTGTGTCCTCAGGTAACCCAGAAAGATTTACTCACACTTGCAATTTTACCATCGCTGCAGATCTGTAGTTCTCCAGATAAACTTCTGGAGCTGGGCCCCAGTCTTTTCAGCATGCTGTAGAGAGGCCCGCAGGATGGACACTTAATTTGGCACCTATCTTGTGACACCCTGTCTTTTTAAAATCCCATTTCCCAAGCTTGCTTTCACTTGGGTTATCCAGAGTTAAAAACTTCATTCTCCTACTACTGGAGTACTTGAAATCAGGGCATGCTCTGCTTTCCAATCTGGAGCCTTCTCAGGCCCAGAATTGCATCAGGGTCCCCAGGGCTCCTGCCCTACCTTAGAAACGCAATGTCACAGGGGAAGGGGGCCATGAAGCCTTCCTTGCTTACCCTCCGTGAAAAGTCATGCATCCTTAGCTCGGCTTTTGTTTCTGTGTCCCCATTCTAGCAATGGGCCATTCCTCACAGTCATATTATCTTGTGGTAGACCAGTGTGGGGGCTCCCTGATACTAGAAATTTTCCGTATGATCTCTAAGCCACAGGGTGTAGGGAGGGCTCAAAATTCCAGCAGCTGGCACCTCTGCCTTGGGGTATATTGTAGTCTTGGGAGAGACTGACTACTAGAGAGCTCTTGGGATGGGGAAAAGACTTGCTTTTGAGTAAACTTGGAAGTGTTACATAATGTACTTGGTAGTTTTGTGTCTGAATGAGACAGTGTTCTATAGGCTTTAAGAGTGATTAAAAAAAAAACAACAACTCCCTGACTTTTCAAGAATATGGACAGAATTTTTCCCACTGAAGCCATTTAACGGGATTGGGGGGGGGGGGGGTTGAAACTGTGCTCTGATTGCATACCACAAGCCAGGCTTGTCTCGTACAGCATACCCAGCACATACCCTTCCTGCTCAATCATTTTCCTTTCAAAGACTCAGTGTAAATAAATTTCAGCTGATTAACAACAAACAGTTCACCTACCTGCAGATTTACTAAATATTCTCTAACGTATTATTTCTATTAGCACTTTTTAAAACTTCCCCGTTTATGCCAGTTGGGAAATGTACTGGAAACCAAGTTGAAATGATCTCCCCTTCCAAATAGCAGCACCCATTCCAGGCCACTTGATCACTCTAATGGGGTGGAAAAAATATTAATAGATTTGGAAATGAAAGGATTTCCTCCTGAGGAAACAATCGGCCAGTGTGGGGCACCAACCATCTGCATCCACTACAGAAGCAGCTTTCTTCAAGAGGAATGCTGGGCCTACAGATGCCCTGACCCTCGCTGTTCCGGTCCCTGTTAGCACCCTCTGTTCCAGCACTCTGTCACTGAACCTGCAGGTCAGCCCTGTTTTGTGGCCAATGACTGGAGCCTGGGCGTCTGTGACAGCTTTGTATCTTCAGACAGGGTCCCAGCCTTACTCCCCTCTACCCGCCTCAGCCTGGGTCACTGCAAAGAAGCAGGAAGATCACTGAATGTATGACTGTTTGAAGGACAGGCAGAAGGAAGCAGAACCAGTCAATCATCTGTCATTTAGTGAGCACTGCGGGGTGTTTCACATGCTCATGTACATTCACTGAATGCTCTCAACAGCCCTATGAAGTGAGTGTCACCAGTACCATTTTCTATGGACACTGAAGTTCTGTATTATCAGGGGTCCAGCAAGAAACAGGAGGCATACTCAGACTCTTTAATGGAAGAGAGTTTAACAAATGGGCTATTTGTGAGGTGTGAACTGAGTTAAGGGAACTAATGAGATGATGAAGCCTTGAGGGATCAGCAACAGCTGAAAGCCATTATCACTCTGAGATCTAAAGGGAAGGAGAAGGGAGAGAGTTACCCAGAAAGCTGGAGAACTGGAGCCAGACAGGGAGAGGGTCAGAAACACTACAGTACAAAGGGCAGGGAGGTGGGGAGGGGTGGGGTGGAGTGGGGGGTGACTACCCTGCCCTGTTCCCACCACTGCTTTCTGTTGGCCAAACCCAACCGAAAGCCAGAAGGCAGGAACCCCTGGATAATGCAATCTATAAAGGTTAGCCCATGAGGGACAAATGGAGACTAGCCAGCATGTATTCTGAGAGGTTAAGTTATTTGACCAAAAGTCTTGTGCTGAAATGTAAACCGTGGTCTTCTTGAATCCAGAGCTTCACTCACATTGTCTCCATTATCAAGAATAGCAGCTAGAAATTGGGAGGAAAGACTGACAAGGAAATTAAATTTCAGCTCATAGACCAACCATATCCGAAATATATTCCAAAGAACACTAGAATTTTATTGCCAAAAAGTTTAATAAAAACTTTATTTTATACTCCTCCCCCTGTCAGAGCTTTCAAAAGTGTGTTTTAGCATATTGAAAGCTGTGAGATAATTAAATCCAACTAATTCTCACTCTTTTCTCCAATTTAATTGACCATGAAAACTTTTCTGTTTATCCAATACAATCACAGCACACAGATTTGTATTCTGAGCAGCACACCTGGCCTAGTAACTCAGTTGGTTGTAGCGTCCCTCTGATGCACCAGTGTTGCAGGTTGATCCCCTGTGAGGGCACATGTAAGAATCAACCAGTGAATGTGTGAATGGGTGGAGCAGCAGATTGATGTTAACCTCTCTCTCCCTTTCTCTCCCTCTCTAAGATCAATCAATCAATAAGTAAAAATTTAGAATCACACCTGGGAAGGTGCTGCCATAAGCAATGCAGGGGTCAGTGTAGATAATTGTAGCTGCAGTGTGGACTGTAGATTTGAAGATGGCAATGTGAAGGATGTATAGACCAAATAGTAGACTCCTCCAGTAATACAAGTAAGAGATGATGAGGGCTGGAACCTGGGAGGCTGCAATGGGAGGGAGGAAAAGCAGATTCTTCTTTGGTGATTGGGGTGAGTTTCAGCATATTTCACCTGGAGGAGAAATCAGACAGAGACTGTGAGGTTTCAAGCCAGTTTTGGATATGTTGGGCATAAGGTGCTTTGAGATAACGAGATGTTTTTGTTGGAAACTAGGGATGCAAGATTAGGGTTTGGGAGAATAGGTACTACTCAAGGTACACATTTGAAAGCCATCAACCTATGAGTGACACCTGAAACTCACGGAATGGTGGGCATCCCCCAGGTTGGAAAATAGAGCAGAGGGTCTAACTTGGCTTCAGGATGTGAGGGAATATCTTGAAGTTACTTTTAAAAATTGCATATCCATGAATATAGGCAACCTTTTTTTTCAGGAAAGAGCATCTCATAGCTTTCAGCATATTTTCAAAGATGTCTGTGAAAAATAATATATGAACTATTGATGTAGACTGAGGAGAGAGGAGGATTAGAGGTGGAGTCACTAAAGAAATCGTACATATTTTGGCCAGAGTGGTGGGAGCAATGTAAGGTGCAGGGACTGCAGGATTCACAGTGGCAGGAAAGATCAGCAATTTCCAATGAGCCAAGAGGTCCAGGACAATTAGGTCTAGAGATAATCCTTTGGATTTGGCAATTAGGTGATTATTGGTGGTCTTACCAAGAGACGTGTCAGTAGGGTGCTGAGTGGATGGAATAGTGAGTGGCTTGGGAGGAGGTAAAGGATATGAGAAGACAGGCATCTTTCAAGATGCTTGTGTTGAAGGCAGGACTCAGATTATGTGCTTCATTAGTTTGAGATTGAGACCAACCAAAGCAGTTTTTAGGCCAGGGGTCGAGAACCTTTTTGGCTGAGCGAGCCATGAATGCCACATATTTTAAAATGTAATTCCGTGACAGCCGTACAACGACCTGTGTACATTATGCATTATCCAATAAAAATTTGGTGTTGTCCCGGAGGACAGCTGTGATTGGCTCCAGTCACCCGCAACCATGAACATGAGTGGTAGGAAATGAATGGGTTGTAATACATGAGAATGTTTTATATATATATATATATATATATATATATATATATATATATATATATTTTTTTTTTTTTTTTTTTTTTTTTTTTTTTTACAGAGACAGAGAGTCAGAGAGAGGGATAGACAGGGACAGACAGACAGGAAGAGAGATGAGAAGCATCAATCATTAGTATTTTGTTGCGCATTGCGACACCTTAGTTATTCATTGATTGCTTTCTCATATGTGCCTTGACTGCGGGCCTTCAGCAGACCAAGTAACCCCTTGCTCAAGCCAGTGACCTTGGGTCCAAGCTGGTGAGCTTTTGCTCTAACCAGATGAGCCTGCGTTCAAGCTGGCAACCTCAGGGTCTCGAACCTGGGTCCTCCGCACCCCAGTCCGACGCTCTATCCACTGTGCCACTGCCTGGTCAGGCAAAATGTTTTATATTTTTAACATTTTTTTTTTTTATTAAAGATTTGTCTATGAGCTAGATGCAACCATCAAAAGAGCCACATCTGGCTCGTGAGCCATAGGTTCCTGACCCCTGATTTAAGGTGTACAGCTTGATTTGATAAATGTATATAGTGTAAAGAGATTACCACAATAAGATTAGTTAACATATCCTTCACCTTACATAGTTAGCTTTTGTATGTGGTAAGAACTTTTAAGACATACTCTATTAGCAGCTTTCCAGTATATAATACAATATTGTTAACTATAGTCACCATACTGTACCTCAGATCCCCAGAACTTCATCTTATAATTGGAAACATTTACCCTTTGACCATTTTCACCCATTCCCCACACTTCCCGCACCTACTCCTGATTACCACCAATGGAAAGTAACCTTACCTGATGATCTGATCATGAATTCCAAAGTAGGGCTATTATGGGTAGTCATGCCCCCACTTTATAACTACCTCAGTAGAAGTATTACCTTTGCCTTAAACAACAAGTAAAAGTCACCATAAGAACATCTAAACCTGTAGAGAATTTTTATAGAAATTTATTTGAGCCAAACAGAGGATATGCCTAGAAGCAAGATCTCAACAGACTGAGAAAAATGTTTCCTAGAATGACAGATCGAAGCTTCTCTTACGCATTTGGAATTAGAGCGGAGACGTAAAGATTACATGTAGATGGGAGAAAGTAAGATGGGGATGGGGTTACGGGATAGTTAACAAGATTATGTGCTCTCTTTTTTTCAAGTGAGAGAAAGGGAGATAGAGAGACAGGCTTCCGCATGCCCCCCCTCCCTGGATCCATCTGGCAACCCCTGTGTAGAGCCGATGCTCTGCCCATCTGGGGCCATTATGTGCTCTCTTGAGGATGGTTTTGTGTCTGAAGGGTCTGGAAAAAGGCATTTCAAAGATTTGTTAACTGATGTACAGAAATAATGGACAGGGCTTGCTAAAGGCAAAGATAAGCCTTTTACTAAAAAAGATATATGCCTGGGCCGTGACTACCCCCCAGGTCCTGCTCCGTTAGGAATTTATGATCAGATCACCTGTGAGGTTACTTTCTACTGAACTTCTGTTTCATCCACAGATTCATGTGGGAAGGAAAACAGCACCATGCTCTGCTCCCAGAAGACTTTAGAATCTCTTTCTTTGAACATCTTTAAAAATAGTGTTGATCAGTATGAGAGAAAGAAGGTTCACAGTTCTAATAAGCACAAAACAATTTGGGTTTATTTTTTCTCACAGGGCTTATCATCTTATTGACTTACGAGAAGTATGAAGATATCTATTTCATACAAACTTACTTGAATGCCACTTTAACATGAAAGAAAACCTAAGAAACAGAAATTGTCCGAGGTCTTATCTTAACTGCCATAACTTCTGATGAGGGACAGGTGAAATCTCCCATATCAGTGAATCATAGAATCACAGAATGGCAGAGTTGGACAGTCTCTGAGTCATTTAATCAAGTTTTCAAAGTCCTTAAAGATAAGGACCTAGAGCTTTTGTTTTAAAACAAACAAACGAGGCCCTGGCCGGTTGGCTCAGCGGTAGAGCGTTGGTCTGGCGTGCCGGGGACCCGGGTTCGATTCCCAGCCAGGGCACATAGGAGAAGCGCCCATTTGCTTCTCCACCCCCCCCCCTTCCTCTCTGTCTCTCTCTTCCCCTCCCGCAGCCAAGGCTCCATTGGAGCAAAGATGGCCCGGGTGCTGGGGATGGCTCCTTGGCCTCTGCCCCAGGCGCTAGAGTGGCTCTGGTCGCAACAGAGCGACGCCCCGGAGGGGCAGAGCATCACCCCCTGGTGGGCAGAGCATTGCCCCTGGTGGGCGTGCCAGGTGGATCCTGGTCGGGCGCATGTGGGAGTCTGTCTGACTGTCTCTCCCTGTTTCCAGCTTCAGAAGAATACAAAAAAAAAAAAAAAGAGCAAATATGCAGACAAAACAAACAACCTAGATCCATTTAGTCAAAAATTCAGTGGAGGGTTTAAAAACCTTAATATTTAGCCACTACTCCTCAGTGATTTTTTTTTTTTTTTGAGGAAGTTTTGGAAATCCTGTAATCTAACACTCTCATTTTTCAGATTTGGAGATTGAAATACATGTAGGAAAAGTAATTTGTGAAAATTACCCAGCTGGAGGAGAACAGTTAACATACTGTATAGTTACTGCCCATGAACCTATGGATAACCATAGTTTTCTTTAACATATTGGTTATGTAGTTGCCAGATGAATTCATAGACAAAGAAGATTTTGTAAGTAAGTAATTTTGTAACATGACTAATTCCATGTTAAGAAATTAATTTGTTATACTTTTGTTTAATTTTTTAATAGCAGAAAGGTTTTTATCATAGCAAAATGTGTTTTCAGAACTTAGCTTTATTGGGAAATGCAAAACACTGAAATGCAAATACACCTTGCATAAAAAATCCTAGTAGTGGGAAGGACTTGTTTAAAGAAAAACCTAACATTTAAAATTGAAAGCAAGATGAAAGCACACAACAAAAATTATTTCCCTTATCTCGAATAGCGGCTAGAGTTTATTCACCTGTATATATGATACTTATTGCATTTAGATTAGTGTGTCATGAAAATATTGTTCTGAAGATAACAATAGATGTGCTGCCAACAAATATTTTTCCTAATCAAAGTTTGGGAAATGCTGCATTAAGCTTTCCTTTCTTGGAAATACAAAAAGCATGTTAGCTTACTGCTGTTGGGCCCAATGGCAGAGTAAGAAATAAATTACATAAACTATGGCACAGGAAGGAATCCCTCATCTGGGAGGAAGCTGACTTTTGAATGCTGTTGGCCCCTCCCCAGTTCTAGAGACTGGAAGGGCAGCAAGCCAACAGCTCTGGTTTCTTAGCCAGCTTCTCATACCCTGTTCTGACTCCCAAACTTTAGGCATGCCCTGTGAACAACAGGGGTACATCAAGGAGCTCTGTTTTCTCACTCTTTTGGACAAAGGAAGGGTTCTATAGAAAGTAACCCCACAGTGTGATCTGATTATGTATTTCTAACTGGGCAGGTTATGATGGAGAGCCATGCCCCAGGCATATAGCTTTTTTCATAAAAGGTTTATCTTTGTTTTACACTAGCCCTGTTCATTGTTTCTGTGTGCCTAGATCAGTGGTTCTCAAACTTCTTGGACTTGGGGGCACATTTTAAATCTTAAATAATTGTAGGTGAACTATATACAAATTTCTGAGACATATGTTATAATAATTAAGTCAAATATTAAAGAAAAAATATAAAGTCCAAGTGTGCTTTTATGGTAATTAAATGAAATAAATAAGGCAAAATTAAATTTATTCTGACATTAAAAAACATTTTTATGTTACATTTTCTTTGTTATGCTCTTTAGAATTCATAAAAAAGGAGGGGTTAAAAAACAAAAAAACAATAAAAAAGTTATCTTTTTATATGTATATTTATACATAACATTCTTAGTAAGATTTAGTAAATTTGGCAGGTCCCCGCGCAAATGTGTTAACTATTTTCATTCTTGTGTTTATGAGAAACATGAGCCTGATGTGTCCTAGTGATTTCTTCGATGTTTGGGCATATATTTGAAAGGCAAACTCTCATTTCCTCATCAATACATTGAATAATTCCTCTCTTTTTACTCTTAATTGTATTGAGGGTAGAAAATCCTGATTCACATAAATAGGATGTTGAAAATTGTAGTAAAATGTTCAAAGCTTTTTTAGATATTGCCACACATTCTTCTTTTATAGAAATACAAAAAGCTTCAAGAGTCAATTCCTTATGTTTAATCATCAATCCAAAACCCCCACCATACACATCATCTTAACTTTACACCAAACAAAGGATAGAAGAAACTTGCCTCCAGTCTTTCCGGGGAACATGGGGGGTAGTGTAAACAATCCAGCACCACAGCTTAACAGCCTTTTGCAACCTAATCAGGCAAGTGAGGTGGGGGGTTGGGCAGACTGTCAGCTTACAGCCAATTCCCCACACCTCTGTTTCCCCAAAATCTAAACTCCAAAAACTCTGTTGGTTGTTTGGTCCCCAACAGGCACATATTTCTCTGGAATACCATAGGGCACACCTGGAAATCTTCTAGGGCGCACCAGTGTGCCCTGGTGCACACTTTGAGAACCACTGGCCTAGTTGAATGTACCCTAGAAATAAACTTAACTATGCCCAAGAGAGCACAAAATCTTAATATTTTCTAATCTAATCCCTGCCTTGCTTTCTCCCACCTTCATGTAATCTTCCTTACATCCCCTCCTTAATGTCAAGAGCATAAAAGAAACTGCAGAACTGTCATCCTATGGAGCATTTGAAATCTTGCTTCTAGACAACTGTCTTCAGTTTTGTTTTGTTTTTTGTATTTTTCTGAAGCTAGAAACGGGGAGAGATAGACAGACTCCCGCATGCGCCCGACCGGGATCCACCCGGCACGCCCACCACGGGGCGATGCTCTGCCCCTCCGGGGCGTCACTCTGCCACGACCAGAGCCACTCTAGCGCCTGGGGCAGAGGCCAAGGAGCCATCCCCAGCGCCCGGGCCATCTTTGCTCCACTGGAGCCTTGGCTGCAGGAGGGGAAGAGAGAGACAGAGAGGAAGGAGGGGGGAGGGGTGGAGAAGCAGATGGGCGCTTCTCCTGTGTGCCCTGGCTGGGAATTGAACCCGGGACTTCTGCACGCCAGGCCGACGCTCTACCACTGAGCCAACCGGCCAGGGCCCTGTCTTCAGTTTTGGTTCAAATAAATTCTTACAAAATTTCTCTACAGGTTTAGGTGTTTCTTACATTGACACTTATAATCTTATTTTTTATTCACTACTTTTTTGTTGGTTGGGTCAAGATGTTCTGACATTAAAATCTAGTACTTCTTTGTTTTTTTCCAATTTTCAGAAAAATACATTAAGTCAATGGGTAGAATTTTAAATTTTTTATGCCTTGTCCAGGTGGCTTGGTTGGTTAAAGTGTCATCCTGGTACACCAAAATTGCAGGTTCAGTTTTGGATCAGGGAACATACAAGAATCAATCAACAAATGCATAAATAAGTGGAACAACAAATCAATTTCTCTCTCAAAATCAATTAAAGAATTTTAAATAATAAAACCAGTGGTTCCCAACCCCTGGGCCACGGACTGGTACTGGTCCGTGGGCCATTTGGTACCGGTCCACAGAGAAAGAATAAATAACTTACATTATTTCTGTTTTATTTATATTTAAGTCTGAACGATGTTTTATTTTTAAAAAATGTCCAGATTCCCTCTGTTACATCCGTCTAAGACTTACTCTTGATGCTTGTCTTGGTCACGTGATACATTTATCCGTCCCACCCTAAAGGCCGGTCTATGAAAATATTTTCTGACATTAAACTAGTCCTTGGCCAGAAAAGGTTGGGAACCACCTTTTTAAATTTTTTCCATAATTTCTTTTTAAATTTTGGACCTCCTACTCCTAGTGCATATTTGAATATAATGTAAAGTGATGTATAATTTTACATGCAATGAATGTTGTTACTGGTTATTCTCAGTTGAACAGATTATAGTAGTTTATGGTCATGCAATGAGCCCTTGTTATGCTTACCCTCGTCAGTACCCATGGATTAAACATTCTTTTATTTGCCTTTAATGGGAGTCAACACCAAAAGTGGTCACTGAGATTACGGTCATGTAGCTCCTGTACCAGCTGTCCCAAAGACATTGTTCATTAGGTCATCTCATATATGTTCTATGAGAAAACACACTGTAAACTAGGTGAGGGTTTGATGTCAGGAACAAGTGTGTCTTTTGAAGGACTAAAAAGTATCTGGAAATTTTAAATATTTACTATATTTTATTGATGAATAAATATGAAAGAGTGTGCCAAGTTCAGGGTGAAGGAAGGAAAAACATAGCTTGATTTTTAAAATAAGATATCATATGACGCATTTTCCATTTTGCCTTGGTGGCTGGAAAGCTTAGATATAAATGAAGCTTGAAATGATTTTATCCCAGACTCCAGTTTCAATTATTGGCTTTCTTCCTGGAGGCTTTATTATTTTAAGCCTTTTAAACCATGTTTTTTGATAGCTCAGACTATCTTAAGAGGTAGAATAAAGTGATGTAAGAGTTCTGAAGTTGGACACACTTCAGAGTGGTAGAGCTCAAACTGGCGGATTCTTGAGCAAGTCACTTATCTGCTCTGTGTATTAGTTTCCTCATCTGTTATGGGGAATGTTAAGAGGATTTGAGACAATGCTTAGAAAGATCTTAGCAGAGTGTTTGGGACATAGTAAGCATCTGGTAAGTGTTAACTGTATATAATAATCATACATAACAATAAAACTCAGGTAGTACAATGCAAATGCCCATTTTGATAAAATCATTTATCATTTTAGAATTACTCCTAGTAAAAAAAGTGAATATTTAAATAACGCTAGGTACTTTTTTGAGTGTTTTACATGTTAACTTATGCAAACATATTTTCCTGCTGTTTATTGATAAAAATGTGATACTTAGAACCCTCTGAGGTATGACTGTTGTTTTCTCTGTTTTAAAGATGAGACACCTGAGGCCCAGAGAAGTCCCCTTATTGGCCCAAAGTTGTAAAGACAGCGAGTGGTAGAGTTGGGATTCACCCTCAAGCACTCCAACGCCGGAGTGGTTTAAGTGCTTCCAGCCAGTATTTCCTTAGCACTGTATGTGCCAAGCCCTGTAACAAGGGCATTACCTGCAGCGTCTCATTTAGTTCTTCTAAGAGCCACAAGAAGTAGACCCACTGCAAGGTGCTATTTGAAAAAACAAGCAAATGATTGGCTCTAATATAAAGATAAAAGGCATAACTCATTATATTGAGCTTTGCTTTCTTGTGCTTCACAAATGCTGTGTTTTTTACAAACAGAAGGCAGACCTTCCACCAGCAAAAAGATCACAAGTCGCTTTAATCTCTACTCGTGATATTGCAGTGGTCTGAAACTGAACGCACGGTATCTCCGAGGTATGCCTGTATTTCCTCTCGGATTGTAGAAACTCTTCACTGATAGAATTCATGATTGAGGAACAAAAAATCATGTGTAAAAAGGAACCAAAATAATGAGCAGAGATACAAAAACCCTTATTCATCTTCACTAGATAAAACCTCTAAAGACCAGCTCAGTAGACTAGTTGTGACATTTTCCACTCTCAGTTACTAACAACCCAGATGTTTTTTGGTGTCTCACAATCCAGTTGTGGGAAAAACATAACAGCTGCAACAAGACTTGGAATGATTTGCATTTCAAGTTCACTCAATGTGAAAATTTGAGCAATGTGGAATAAAATAGAAATATATGTGTGAGGCCTAGAATTTCTCTTAAGGGCGAACTTACCTCCATAGAGGGCATGCTACCTCAGTGGAGTGGCAGCGTCCACATCCGTGGGTTGAAGAGTGAAGCAGTTGCCAACATTGATATCTGTCTCTGAACATGAAAATAGTTGCAAGAAAAAGAACCAGGAAAGGCTCGCTATGCTCTGGGATCCCTTTTCAGGTTTAGGATGCCGTGACAACAAGCCAACTGACCTTAAATTCAGGACAAACTATTTTGCCAGTATCTACACATCACAAAGAAAGAAGAGACAACTTATTTTAAGTATAAGCCGCTCAAATTTTCTCCAAGACAGCCTCAGGGTTTTGAACTACTCATCAAAGACAGGAATGATCAAGGCCTGAATGAAGCGGCTAGGCTTGCTGAGAATGCCAAGCATTGCAGTGTGTCATGACTGTTGCCATTTGGGTTTTTCAGGAAGCAGACAGAATTTAGAGTGTGGATATGTGTTGAGAACATTCTTGGGACCGACACCGTGGAAAGAAAGGAAGGACACAGAGTGGACAGAAGGAGATGGCAAGCTGTATCACAGGCTCAACAGTCTCAACTGACACTGGAAACGGGCTGAACTGGACTGTCAGAGTTGTCCTGCCTAAGGCCAAAATTCTCAGGCCACTGTATATCAGATATAGGTGCCCCTGAAAGGGTGTAACCTTGGAGACATCTCTCCAAAACTGAGGCAACCCTTGAAGTTTGCCTAGTGTTTTTCAACCTTTTTATACTTGGGGACTGGTGAAAATAGGAGAATTATTTCAGGGACTACTACAGCAGAAATCACTCCGAATATAAATGAATTGAACTAAGATCATTGGGTCTATAATCTTCATACAACATGAGGGTTTTAAATTCTTGCAGACCAGCAGGAAATTTCTGGTGGACTGATCCGTGGACCGAGGGTTTAAAAACACTGGCCTAGAACACTTCTACCACCTGGGGCCACACACCCCTCCTGGAATGGGATCTGGTGGCTCATCTCCATGTCTACCAAGTTACTTATAGAAACATTTTCCCTCAGTTAAGCAATTCTTGTTAAGCTTCTCTAAAAGGAACATCTTAACAGGAGTAAAGCTCTAATATCTATTGTCATCAAATTCCTTTTACTTAGCAGTGCTTTTCCAAGATCCAAGAGTTGAGAATTTATTTGGGAATCTCTTGTCTGGGTTATTAGAGAGATTAGGCACATTTTTAACTAAAATGAGGACAAATCATGCTTGATGAACCAAATAAGAGAGAGGGGCGGAAAGTAGTTACAATTTTCGAGGAATGATTTGAATATATTACTTAATAATATTGATAAATTTTACTTTTCAGAACTGGGAGATAATTAACCAAGCTATATTTGTGGGTTGATAGATATATAAGTGACAGATGAGACCAATATAGTGCTTAAGAGAATAGATTCTTTTTAAAGACTTTAACAATTTTTGTTGTATGGAGATTTTCAAACACATACATAAGTAGGGAGAATAATATCACAAACTCCCATGGACCCATTATTCTGATTCTATAATTACCTACTGTTTTCCCAGCCATGATCTTCCCCTCATTATATTATTTTAGAGAAAATCCCGGACATGATCACATTTGTCATATTTCATCTATAAACATTTCAGAATGTATGTCTAAAATATACAGTTAAGAAGCCCACAGTACCATTAATGCATATAAAAAGTGAGCAATTAACTCATGTTTTAAATTAAAATAATTTTAAGAAAATTAACTTTTTCATTTTATCAATTATGCATTCAATAATCACTATAAGCCTTACCAGCTGGTGGCACAGTGGATAGAGTGTTGATCTGGGATGCTGAGGATCCAGGTTTTGAAACCATGAAGTCTCTGGCTTGAGTGCAGACTCACCAGCTAGAGGGCAGGGTTGCTGGCTTGAGTGTGGGATTATAGACATAACTTCATGGTCACTAGCTTGAGCCCAAAGGTCACTGGCTTTAGCTCAAGGTCGCTGGCTTGAGCAAGGGGTCACTGGTTCAGTGGGAGCCCCTGGTCAAGACACATATGAAAAATCAATCAATGAAAAACTAAGGTTCCATAACAAAGAATTAATGCTTGTCATCTCTTTCCCTTCTTGTCTGTCCCCCACCCTTCACTACAAAAGTAAAAATAAAAATAATCACATAAGTTTTTCTATAGTCCTAAATTTTTTTTGATAATTTGTTTATTAGGACTAGTACCCAAATAACATACATTAAAATTGATTATGTCTCTTAAGTTTCCTTTAATTTATGGAATCTTTTTCATTGCTTCTTTCATTTCTTGCTATTTATTTATCAAAAAAACCCAGATTTTTTTCCCCTATAGAATATCCCAAGGTCTGGAGTTTGCTGATTGTATTTCCATCATGACCTTTAACATGTTTTCCTCTCCCTTGTTTCTGTCGCTGACAGGTAAAGAGGCTCGATTGGAATCAGTCTGATTTTTTCTTCTTTCAGCAAGACTGCATTATAGACGGCAGTTTGTACTTCCATTGTGAGTTTGCAATATCTAGCTGTCTCCTTTTTTACAATGTTCATAGCTTTTGATGATCATCCTACATAGAGGAATTATTAGGGGTTGCAAAGCAGTAATTCTCTGATTCTACTGTTCCTTCTGATTGTAGCTGAAATACTTCTATGAAGAGAAACTTCCCATCAACAGTTTGTACAACTAATATACATATATTTGGGTATTTAGGTAAATTTTTTTTTTTTTTGTATTTTTCTGAAGCTAGAAACGGGGAGAGACAGTCAGACAGACTCCTGCATGCACCCGACCGGGATCCACCTGGCACGCCCACCAGGGGGCGATGCTCTGCCCCTCCGGGGCGTCGCTCTGTCACGACCAGAGCCACTCTAGCTCCTGGGGCAGAGACCAAGGAGCCATCCTCAGCGCCCGGGCCATCTTTGCTCCAATGGAGCCTTGGCTGCGGGAGGGGAAGAGAGAGACAGAGAGGAAGGAAAGGGGGAGGGGTGGAGAAGCAGATGGGCGCTTCTCCTGTGTACCCTGGCCAGGAATCGAACCGGGACTTCTGCATGCCAGGCCGACGCTCTACCACTGAGCCAACCAGCCAGGGCCTAGGTAAATTTTTTAATGTTTTTTTTTATTATTATAGAGACAGAGAGAGACTCAGAGAGAGGGATAGATAGGGACAGACAGACAGAAACAGAGAGAAATGAGAAGCATCAATCATTAGTTTTTTGTTGCGACACCTTAGTTGTTCATTGATTGCTTTCTCATATGTGCCTTGACCATGGGCCTTCAGCAGACTGAGTAGCCCCTTGCTCGAGCCAGCAACCTTGGGTCCAAGCTGGTGAGCTTTGCTCAAACCAGATGAGCCTGCGCTCAAGCTGGCGACGCTGGAGACCTCAGGGTCTCGAACCTGGGTCCTCCGCATCCCAGTCTGACGCTCTATCCACTGCGCCACCACCCACTCAGGCTAGGTAAATTTCTTTTAGAAATGGTAAGATAAATTTTTGATTCTTTAATTTACCATTTTACAGAATAATTGGTTTTCTAGTGTCCTCTAAAGTAATCAAGCAGTCAGATAACTGTTTTAAAGTCGTTTGGGAATAGTTTTATATGGTTATGCCTTCAACTCTACACAATTAGGTTTAAGTGCATTATTTGCTTTTATTTTCTTCAAAAAAAATTTTTTTTTCTGAAGCTGGAAACGGGGAGAGACAGTCAGACAGACTCCCGCATGCACCCGACCAGGATCCACCCGGCACGCCCACCAGGGGCGATGCTCTGCCCCTCCGGGGCGTCGCTCTGCCGTGACCAGAGCCACTCCAGTGCCCGGGGCAGAGGCCAAGGAGCCATCCCCAGCGCCCGGGCCATCTTTGCTCCAATGGAGCCTTGGCTGCGGGAGGGGAAGAGAGAGACAGAGAGGAAGGAGGGTGGGGGGTGGAGAAGCAAATGGGCGCTTCTCCTGTGTGCCCTGGCTGGGAATCGAACCCGGGTCCCCCGCACGCCAGGCTGACGCTCTACCGCTGAGCCAACCGGCCAGGGCCTATTTTCTTCAAATTTTACAAGTGGACAAAAGTGTGTAGAGGATGCCACCATTTGCTAAGAAAGACACTTGCAGGTATATAAATTGGAAGGATAAATCATAAAAATAGAGGTTACCTGTGGGCAAAGGGTGAAATAACGGGAAGAAAAAAAAGACAAAGGCTATATTTTTTACAGATTTAACTTTAGAACTATGTTCACATTTTACATAACTATAGAACATTTATTATTATTATTATTATTATTATTATTATTTGTGGCAGAGACAGAGAAAGAGAGAGGGACAGATAGGAACTGACAAGCAGGAAGGGAGAGAGATGAGAAGTATTAATTCTTTGCTGCGGCTCCTTAGTCTCTTCAGTTGTTCATTGATTGTGTTCTCATATATTTCTTAACCAAGGGGATGCAGCAGAGCAAGTGATCCCTTGCTCAAGCCAGCGACCTTGGGTTTCAAGCCAGGACCTTTGGGCTCAAGCCAGAAACCATGAGGTAATGTCTATGATCCCACACTCAAGCCAGAAACCTGGAGCTCAAGCTGGTGAGCCTGCGCTCAAGCTGGATGAGCTCACGGTCAAGCTGGTGACCTTGGGGTTTCGAACCTGGATCCTCCCATGCCAGTCCAACACATTATTCACTGCACCATTGCCAAGTCAGGCTATAAAAAATGTTTTAAAAATATAATTAGATAACCTGGTCTGTGGTGGCACAGTGGATAAAGTATTGAACTGGAATGCTGAGTTTGCCATTTTGAAATCCTGCGCTTGACTGGTCAAGGCACATATGAGAAGCAATCAATGAACAACTAAAGTGAAGCAACTATGAGTTGATACTTCTCAAGCCCAACCCCACTCTGAAAAATCAATAAATAAAATCTTTATATAAAAATAAAAACATAATTAAATTAATTAAAAGCAAATCCTAAAACTCAAAAGAACATCTGAAGAGTGATTCTACCATGTCAGAACTGGGAAGCCCTAAGCAAGTTACCTAATAAACCTCAACTGCCTTATCTCTAAAATTGGAATAATTACAGTGACTCCCTCATTGGGTTAACACAAAGATTAAATAATGCACATGCCCTGGCTGGTTGGCTCAGCGGTAGAGCATTGGCCCAGCATGAGAAGTTGTGGGTTCGATTCCTAGTCAAAGCACACAGGTGTAGCGACCATCTGCTTCTCCACCCTCCCCCTTCTGTTCCCTTCCCACAGCTATGGCTCCAATGGTTCCAGCAAGTTGGCCGGGGGCACTGAGGATGGCTCCATGGCCTCACCTCAGACACTAAAATAGCTCAGTTGCTGAGCAATGAAGTAGCAGCCCCAGAGGAGCAGAGAATTGCCCAGTAGGCGCCTTGCTGGTAGATCCTGGTTGGGGTATATTCAGGAGTCTCCCTGCCTCTCATTTAATAATAAAAAAAAACAATGATAATAATAATGCACATAAACTATACTTAGCATGACGCCTAGCACGAAACAAGTGTCCAAAGTACCAGGGTGGGCAAAAGTAAGTTTATATTTGTTCATATGGAAAAAGACATGCAGATTATAATTATTACAATAGTTTTATTAACTCTAAAGAATGTCACTCACCACTGTAAACCTACTTTTGCCCATCCCTGTATATTAGCTATTGTTGGTAACCTTAAACTCAAAACAGAGTAATTTGGAAACAAGTATTCATTTTATTTAAAGATTCTCCCTTAGATCCTTCTTAATACTGGATCCTCCAAGGTATTCCAACAATCTAGTACAGCCTGGAGCAGGGGAGTGTTGGCCTCTTCCGGCTGAGCACAGAGAACGTGCTCAACTGGAACTCAGAGGTCGCATCAATTGCACCTCACTCCAGGAAAGAAGAGGCTCGATTACCTGCTGGCAACAGAGCTTCCTGTCTTCTTGAGCAGAAAGAAGTCTCTAGAACTCCACACACAGAAGAATAGGGCTTTCATTGTTGAGGGAAGTGAGCCTTGGCTAGGAGGATCCAGCCTGTCCTGCTACTAACGTGTTTCCTCTCCAGCACTCACACACCTAAGAGCATCACCCCTTCTTGTCACGAGTTTGTGGCTGGCAGGGATGTTCCTGAGAGCTACTCGTACACACAACTAACACCAGGTTAGTTGTCTAGCAACAACTAACCTATACGCCAAAGTGAATCTGAACCACATAAAAATGCCCCACTAAACTCAGATTAAATGGGCTTTAGGCCCAACACATTTTTTACCTAGATTTTATAAGGTGAAAGATTTCTGCAATCTGAAGAAAGACTTGAATATTTACCTAGATTTTAAAATGGCTCTCAGACACCCCAAAAACTTACTGACACAAGGGAAGTGGCATGGGGGAGGCAAATTGCAGTGAAAAGTGTCAACAGCGGTTAAAATATTGTGCTTTTTCAAATTTGTAAAAACAAAACAAAACAAAACATGACTATACACACTGTATTCTCTCAGGGCCTTGGAAGGACTCTGTAAATGAGGGAGACCTCCCCATTAAAAAAATAAAATTATTTAAAAAAATAAAATAAAATAAAATAAAATAAAAAAAAATGAGGGAGACCTCGTAGCTTAGACTGTGAGCTTCACAATGAATCTGCCTCTGCTTATCAGGAAAACTCAGTTTTCAGAAAGTTTTTTTAAAAAATAATTATCTTCTTTTTAAAACTATTTGTTAATTTTAGAGAGAGGAGAGAGAGAGAGAGAGAGGGAGAGAGAAAGGGGGTAGGGGAGGAATGGGAAGCATCACCTCATAGAAGTTGCTTTTAGTATGTGTCCTGACCGGGCAAACCCAGTGATTCAAACCGGAGACCTCAGCGTTCCAGGTCAATGCTTTATCCACTGCGCCACCACAGGTCAGGCCAGAAAGATTTTCTGAGAAATCCTTTTATAGAGCAGAGCCTCATATCTCAATTTACTCACCTGTGGGCTGAGGTATTTCCGTGTCCAGTTTTCTAAAAATGGAGAGACGCCTGCATGTAAGAGCTAAAAGCGCTGTGTGGTGGCTGATGGAGAGAAAAGAAGTGGTAGCAGCTGCTTAAAGAATGGCTCTGAGGGTGTAACAGCTGAGGCTGGGGCCAGGTCTGCTCAGGGAGGTGACAGTCTGTGGAGGAGATGCACCCCAGTCACTGGCTGGGGAGCCACTAGTGACCACAGCAGTTAACAAGGTCAACAATGGCAGAAGGGAAGGTTCCTGAGCAATCTCTCCTTCCCAGCCCCCACACTGCCAATCCCTCTCCTCACCCTCTCACCGGGGAGCTATAATTACACTGGGTGGGCTGAGCGGGAGAATTTTGGGAATGTTCTCATTACGGCTTTATTGATATCCCCTCTGTTATCATGCCTGGGCCCCAAGCCAAGAGAAGCACCTGGTTTAATTCTGTTTATCACTAGATCCTGGATATCTCCTGGGAGAGTCAAGACTCTTCATTCCAAAGATTGCACAAACAAAGAATATTACTGCAAATTATTCATCTCAGACCTGGACCCAGACTTCTGTTTTGCATTTTTGCAAGTGACTCAAAGGTTACCTTAGGTTGCATGGGTTAAAACCGAAGGATAAAAGTAACTGCTTTCAAAACTCATGATTTTGGAATATCAGGAGTGACTAATGAATTAGCTGGAAATTATTATTAAGCGTTAATGAAGCTTTCAGAACTGCCTTTATGAGCTCTGTAACAAAATCCTTTTTGTTTGAATTTCAAAAAAGTCATACAGAGCATGGCTCCAAAGGTCCTTAGATGCATATCTCTGTAAAGAACAGGAGGTTTGAAAATGTGCCCTGCTTCTACAGCAGACTTTATTTCTATTCAATATGGAAAGATTTTTAGCTTAAAAAAAAAAAAAGCCAACCACCACCATTTCCGTCTATAATTTCTATGCCTTCAACAGAAACACCCAGTGAAAGAACAAGTCAGTTGGGTGGACTCTTCTTAATGGCTTCCTATGGTTGTAGTTCCATTGTGAGACAGAAAGGGCATTCAGAAAGAAAAAGTGAGATTGCATCTGTATTTTTATAAGAAAGGAATGTAAACCAGCCTGCACATAAAGTGAGACTTTGTGAAGTATATGTGTTATTGTGGGAATAAATTACGTAATAACTAACTACATTTATGCAATTATTTGTATAGTTGTTTTCCATACTAGATTGGAAATTTCACATGTGCAAGGCTAAGTTTTTTTAGATCACTTCTATGTCCTTAGAACACTAGCACAAAACAGATGTCAAAAATATAAATTGAATAAACATTATTAAGGTCCCAAAGAGTGATTTAATAAAAACATATCTAAGACTCACTTTTAAAAAAAAGTAGATATTTTTAAGGGTGAAAATTCACTAGTTTTTGGCAGCTTTTCATATTGCAATAATTTCAACTTATAGAAAAGTTTCAGAAGGTATACAAAGAACTCCTGGGTGCTCTTCATCCAAATTCCCTTAGTTTTAACATTGGCCACACTTTCTTTCACATATACAGGGACTGGCAAAAGCGAGTTTGCAGTTGTGAATACACAAAACACAGAGTTGATTATTGTGTTAGTATTTATTAGTTATTGTATTGTTTATTTCTATTACAGTGTAAACCTAGTTATGCCCACTCCTGTGCATTTGAAAGTTGCAGACATGCTGCCCCTTTACTCCTAAATACTTCAATATGTAATTTTTAAGAACAAGGTCACCATCTTACATAACTACCAAGCAAATGTCAAAAACAGGAGATTAACAGTGACAATATTATTACCTAACCTATAGACATTATTCAAAACTTGCTCATTAACTTAACAATATCCTGTATAATAGAAAAATCACTTTTATTGCTTCAAGCTGGGATTATACATTGCATTATCATATCTCTTCATTTCCTTCATTCTGGAACAGGTCCTCAGTCTTTTTTAGTCTTTCCTGATGTTGACATCTTTAAGAGTACAGGCCAATTTTATAGAATGATTTTCAATTCAGGTTTATCTGTTGTTCCTTTATGATTAAATTCAGATTTTACATCTCGCTGGGATCACCAGATGAGTGATGTGTCTTTTGCAATGCATCATATCAAGAGGCACAGATGTCAGTATGCTCCATCACTGGTGATGTTAACCTTGATCACTTGAATAAGAATTGTGTTTGCCAGGTTTCTGCTCTATAAGGTTACTATTTCCCCATTTGCAATTCCCCTTTGAATTTAATAAGTGTTTTGTGGGGAGATACTTTGAAGCCATGTAAATGCCCTGTTTCTCATCAATTTCTACCTGCTGGCTTTAACATCCATTGATAATTCTTTTTTTTTTAAAGCTTTATTTATTTATTTATTTATTTATTTATTTATAGAGACAGAGTGAGAGTTAGAGAGAGGGATAGATACAGACAGACAAGAACGGAGAGAGATGAGAGGCATCAATCATTAGTTTTTCGTTGTGACACCTTAGTTGTTCATTGATTGCTTTCTCATATGTGCCTTGACCATGGGCCTTCAGCAGACCAAGTAACCCCTTGCTCAAGCCAGCAACCTTGGGTCCAAGCTGGTGAGCTTTTGCTCAAACCAGATGAACCCGCGATCAAGCTGGCAACCTTGGGGTCTTGAACCTGGGTCCTCCGCATCCCAGTCTGACACTCTATCCACTGAACCACCGCCTGGTCAGGCCATTGATAATTCTTGCTTGAATTAATTATTACTATGATACTTGCCAAGTAGTTATTATCTAACTCCATCATTCTACATTTGTTGGTTGGTATTCTACTAATAGAAAACTGTTCTTTTTCATGTATTTATTTATTTACATATCTACTTATATTATCATGGACTTGAATTATTGTTTTAGTAATTGGGGTTATAATCTGTAAATATGATTTATTTGATGTGCATGTTTTCCCAGATTAAGTTGGCTCCCATATTCTTTTCACATGTTCCATTATTCTTAAGCATTACCTTTCCCTATAAATTAACAAGCTACTCCAGACTCAATCTGAACCTTCTCTGTCCAGCCCTGAAATCAGTCATTTCCTCAGACTCTCTGGTCCCTTTAAGAGGACAATGATGCCAAATTTACTTTTATTTTTTTTATTTTATTTTATTTATTTATTTATTTTTTTTTCATTTTTCTGAAGCTGGAAACAGGGAGACAGTCAGACAGACTCCCGCATGCGCCCGACCGGGATCCACCCGGCACGCCCACCAGGGGCGACGCTCTGCCCACCAGGGGGCGATGCTCTGCCCATCCTGGGCGTCGCCATGTTGCGACCAGAGCCACTCTAGCGCCTGGGGCAAAGGCCACAGAGCCATCCCCAGCGCCCGGGCCATCTTTGCTCCAATGGAGCCTTGGTTGCGGGAGGGGAAGAGAGAGAGAGGAAAGCGCGGCGGAGGGGTGGAGAAGCAAATGGGCGCTTCTCCTGTGTGGCCTGGCCGGGAATCGAACCCGGGTCCTCCGCACAAATTTACTTTTAAAATAAAACAAAAACAAGACAAAAAACACACAACTACTTAATAAACATAATAAATATTTAAAACATATTTTGAGCTATGCCATTGCCATTACACGAAACAGGCACCAAATTAGATTTATTAAGACAGTGTAGATACATAAACATATAAATTTGGATATATAAATATATAAATAAAACATCATAGAGCTACTGTAGATAGATCTAGTCATATATCAGATTTCAGAATATGATAATTATTAAAATGGCCTGACCAGCCAGTGGCGCAGTGGATAGAGCGTGAGACTGGGATGTGGAGAACTCCAGTTTGAAACCCTGAGGTCACCAGCTTGAGCGCAGGTTTACCAGCTTGAGCACAGGGTCGCTGGCTGGAGCGTGGGATCATAGACATGATGCCCCATGGTTGCTGGCTTGAGCCCAAATGTCGCTGGGTTGAAGCCCAAGGTCACTGGCTCGAATTGAATTGAATTGAATCGATGCTTCTCATCTCTCTCCCTTCCTGTCTGTCCCTCTCTCTTTCTCTGTCCCCCAAAAAAGAATAATTAAAATGAACTGACTATTCAATTAATGATGTTGATGGTTTTTAAATAATAGAAGTAGTCGACTTAGTTCCTTCTAAAAGTTCAAAAAATAAGCTCTCATTAGTTAAGACCTTAATTATAAAAACAAAAAAAAATATTAGAAGAAAATTTAAAATAGCTTTAGAATACAGAAGTAGTGCAAGATTTCTTAAATAAGCATAAAATACACAGATTATAATTGTTACATGTTTTAGTGACTCTTCATATTGTGCATTGATCCTCATCACTATTATATTCTTCACTCAAATCTACCTTGTCTGATATAAATATTTGTATATAGCCTGACTTGTGGTGGCGCAGTGGATAAAGCGTCAACCTGGAAATGGTGAGGTTGCCGGTTCAAAACCCTGGGCTTGCCTGGTCAAGGCACATATGGGAGTTGATACTTCCAGCTCCTCCCCCCTTCTCTCTCTCTGTCTCTCCTCTCTCTCTCTCCCTCTCCTCTCTAAAATGAATTAAAAAAAATAATAAATAAATAAACAATGATTTATTTAAAAAAATAATAAATATTTGTATATCAGTTTGCTTTTGATTTTTAGTATATCAGCTTGATTTTGATATTTATTTGATTTGATATTTGATTTTGATTTTTATATTGGCTGTATGTCTTCTTCTATCCTTTTATGTTTAATCATTTTCTGTCATTTTGTTGAAGCATGACTCCTGCAAGTAAGTTATAGATGGATTGGGGATTTTTGTTTGTTTGTTTGTTTTCTACTTTTCTTTTCTTCTTTTCCATGTGAGAGGAGAGGAGATAAACAGACTCCTGCATGTGCCCCACCCGGGATCCACCCGGCAACTCCAGCCTGGGGCCGATGCTTTCTGCCCACCTAGGACTGTTGCTTGCAACAGTGCCCGGGCCAAGGTGCTCAAACCAATTGAGCCACGGCTGTAGGAGAGGAAAAGGGGGGGGGGGGTTGGAGAAGTAGATGGTCGCTTCTGCTGTGTGCCCTGACCCAAATCAAACCCAGGACATCCATACGTCAGGCCAATGCTCTACCACTGAGCCAACTGGCCAGGGCTTGTTTTTAAAAAGCTATCCTTAAATTTTGTCTTTTGATAAATTTGTTTAATCCACTACACTTATTATCATTCCTGCTATCTTTGGATTTATTTCTAACATTTCATCCGTTTGATTTTTTGTTGTTAACCATATTTTCTTTACAATTTTCTTTCTTACCTTTTTTTTCTGAAGTGAGAAGCCGGAAGGCAGACAGACAGACTCCCATGTGTGCCCAACCGGGATCCACCCGGCATGCCCACCAGGGGGCGATGCTCTGCCCCTCTGGGACATTCCTCCATTGCGACCAGAGCCACTCTAGCGCCTGAGGCAGAAGCCATACAGCCATCCTCAGTGCCCAGGCCATCTTTGCTCCAGTGGAGCCTTGGCTGAAGGAGGGGAAGAGAGAGACAGAGAGGAAGGAGAGGGGAAGGGGTGGAGAAGCAGATGGGCACTTCTGTGTGCCCTGACTGGGAATCAAACCCTGGACCAACCGGCCAGAGCCTTTCCTTAACTTTTTGAATTGGTCATTTGCGTCTTTCTAGGAATCTCACCAATTCACCTACTTTGTTTAATTTACTAGCATAAAGTTATTAGTAATGTTTTGCCTGACCAGGCGGGGGTGCAGTGAATAGAGCGTTGGACTGTACGTGGAGGACCCTGAGGTCGCCAGCTTGAGCGTAGGCTCATCTGGTTTGAGCAAGGCATCACTCGGTTTGCTGTAGCCCCCCATCAAGGCACATATGAGAAATCAGTCAATGAACAACTAAAGAGCCACAGCAAAGAATTGATGCTTCTCATCTCTCTCCGTTCCTGTTTGTCTGTCCCTGTCTATCCCTCTCTCTGACTCTCTCTCTGTCTCTGTAAAAAAAAAAGTTATTAGTAATGTTTTATCATAATCTTTTAAATTTCTGATTTTATTCCTGATTTTAATAATTTGCAATGCTTTATTTTTTCTTAATATTTCCAAAGATTTTTCAATTTTATTGATTCTAGCCAAAAAAAAAAAAAAAAGGAAATATAATGTTTGGTTTCATTCATTTTTTTCCCTATTATTTTTCTGCTTTTTATTTTATTAATTTATTCTTATTATTTCCTTTTTCTACTTACTTTAGGGTTGATTTGACTTGGTTATTGATTTTAGCTCTTTTTTCCTTTGTTATAAACATTAAAGATATAAATTTTCCTCTAACCCTACTTTAGAAACACCCGGGTGTCAGATTATGGTTTCATTTTCATTTGGTTCAAGATATTTTAAAATTTCTCTCTAGTGATTTCTTCTTTGCCCGAGGGTTATTTTGAAATGTCTTATTTCATTTCCTAATATTTGAGCTTTTCTAGCTTTCTGTTGTTGATTTCTAATATTTTTTTTGTGATCAAAAGCACCCTTTATAAGATTTAGATTTTTAAAAATTTATTGAGACATATTATGGCCTGGCATATAGTCTATGGTGGAAAATGTTCCATGTGCACTTGGAAAAAATGTATATTCTGCTGCTGTTAGACAGTCTTTAATATATGCAGTAGCTCAACTTTTTAACAATCTTGAGTTTATGTCTGGTTCACTGCTTGCTCCAACTGGGACAATAAACTTAAGCACACAAAACTGTGGGCTTTCTCCTTCTGTTGCCCCACAGAGCCTGCCACCATCAGCTGGTAAAATTATAGGATTTTGTCCTCCCACTTCACCCCAAGTAAAGACCCTGCACACTCTCCTGCCCCCAGCCAGCAAAGCTGCTTGTTTTCACTGCTGGCCCAGACAAAGCTACAGTTTTGCCTAATGAGTTGGGAACGGTCAGAGAACAGGATGGTAGCCGCCCTGGGCAAGAAAGGCAAAGACTCTTTCTATTATTACCTAAAACTCTACTTTTCAAAAATAAATGTTTCTCAATTTGTTGTCTACCTTTTTTAAAATTTCCAGTGCTCTGAAATTGCTATTTTTTTTATTTTTTATTTTTTTTTATTTTATTTATTCATTTTAGAGAGGAGAGAGAAAGGGAGAGAGAGACAGAGAAGGTAGGGAGGAGCTGGAAGCATCAACTTCCATATGTGCCTTGACCAGGCAAGCCCAGGGTTTCGAACCGGCGACCTCAGCATTTCCAGGTCGACGCTTTATCCACTGCGCCACCACAGGTCAGGCGAAATTGCTATTTTTGACAATTTCATCCAGTTTTATATATATACTTTTTACCTTTTTTTTTTTTTTTTGCAGAGGGAAATTGTCAATCTTTTTACACTTACTTAAAATTGGCATTGACTTGATATTTTCCTCCCTTTTAAAATCTGTTTTCAAAGTTATAGATTCTATTTTTTTTCTTTTTCTAGAGAAAGAGAGGGAAAGAGAGAGGGACAAATAGGGACAGACAGATAGGAAGGGACAGAGATGAGAAGCATCAACTTGTTGTTGTGGCACTTTAGTTGCTCATTGATTGCTTTCTCATATATGCCTTGACTGGAGGGCTCTATCTGAGCCAGTGACCCCTTGCTCAAGCCAGCAACCTTGGGCTTCAAGCCAGCTACCTTTGGGCTCAAACCAGGGACCATGGGGCCATGTCTATGATCCCATGCTCAAGCCATCAACCCTGCGCTCAAACTGGTGAGCCTGTGCTCAAGCCAGATGAGCCTGTACTCAAGCTGGCAACCTTGAGGTTTCGAACCTGGATTCTCAGTGTCCCAGATTGATGTTCTACCCACTGCACTACCACCTGGTCAGGCTAGATTCTATTTTCTATTCTTTCGTTATTTACCTTATAAGATATATAATGTTTAAGATTTATGTATGTAACAATATATTTTTTAACAAAGTCTAAAGTTATTCCATTATTATTTGTAGTTCCTTGAACAAAATAAAGATCTTAGCTTTTATTAACTTATTGTTGTCTTGTATTTTTTCTACATTTTTGTAACAAAAATTTTTATATTTTATTTTTTAAATTTTTCCATTGATTCTAAAAAGAGAGAAAGAAGAAGAAAGGGCAGAAAAGGGTGAGGAAGAGAGAGGGAGGAAAGAGAGAGAGAGAGAGAAACAAAAAGAAGTATCTTGTTCCACTCAGTTGTTCCATTTA
Organism: Saccopteryx bilineata; assembly: GCF_036850765.1. Taxonomy (NCBI): domain Eukaryota; kingdom Metazoa; phylum Chordata; class Mammalia; order Chiroptera; family Emballonuridae; genus Saccopteryx; species Saccopteryx bilineata. Next base: position 239,614,702 of record NC_089492.1, read on the forward strand.
GTTGTGCATTCATTGGTTGCTTCTCATATGTGCCCGAACTGTGGAATGAACCCACAATTTCGGTGCCCCAAGACTACTCTCTATTAATTGAGCCACCCAGCCAGAGCTAAAAATTTCTATTTATTTATATATATATTTTAAAGAGAGAGAGAGAGAGACAGAGTGAAAGAGATAGAAAGAGAAAGAGAGGAGAGAGAGGAGAAACATCAACTCTTACTTGCTTCACTTTAGTTGTTCATTGATTGCTTCTCATATGTGCCCTGACCAGGGGGCTAAAACTGAGCCAATGACTCCTTGCTCAAGCCAGTGACCTTGGGCTTTAAGCCAGCAATCTTTGGATCATGCCAATGATCCCACACTCAAGCCATCAATCTCAAGGTTTCAAAGTGGGGTCCTCAGCATCCCAAATCAATGCTCTATCTACTATGCCATCACCGGTCAAGCAAAATATTTTTATTTTTTTTAAAAGTTAATGATTACATAGATTTACTAGAATCTTTACTGTTTTCTTTGTTTATTTTTCTTCCTGTGGTGATATTGGGACTATTCAAAATTTGGTCACAGATCCAGTAGATATCTTAGCTCAAGACCAGTCAGCATAAATTTTTCTTTAAGCCACTTATTATAAGCTTTGATTCTGGTCCAGCCTCTTTTTGTCTCTTCTTGTGGGTCAAATAAATTGACATCCTTGATTCATACAATATGTTGACCCCTGTTCTTACTTCTTGTGGGGTATTCATTGCTTCACTTGATTTTAGTGGGCAGTGTCAAATTTCTAAGCATCTCTACCTGTTTCTAAATTTATACTCTGCTTCCACTATTGTTGTTATCACTTGTCCATTCAATTTTATGTCCATGGAAATGATTTTTTGTAGTGTTTTGATTTTGAGGATGGCTGTATCTTTATAACTACAATTTTTTTTTTACTTTATCTGTGAATTTTTCATGTGAAGCAGAGGAGTGTTTAATCACAGCATCCTCATCAGTGCCAGGCTTCCTCACCCCACCCCCTGCCTTTGACTAGTTTAACAGTTCGAAGAAGGAGCTGGTCAAGAGCTCTCTGAATCAAGTGGTTGGCTAACAATGATGGTGCTGATGATAGCAAAGATGTTGGCTTTCCTTGACCTGGGAGAAATGACTTTATCAAGAATATTAGTTGGCCCTGGCAGGTTGGCTCAGTGGTAGAGCGTCGGCCTGGCGTGCGGGGGACCCGGGTTCGATTCCCGGCCAGGGCACATAGGAGAAGCGCCCATTTGCTTCTCCACCCCCCCCCTTCCTCTCTGTCTCTCTCTTCCCCTCCCGCAGCCAAGGCTTCATTGGAGCAAAGATGGCCCGGGTGCTGGGGATGGCTCCTTGGCCTCTGCCCCAGGCGCTAGAGTGGCTCTGGTCTCGGCAGAGCGACGCCCCGGAGGGGCAGAGCATCGCCCCCTGGTGGGCAGAGCTTCGCCCCTGGTGGGCGTGCCGGGTGGATCCCGGTCGGGCACATGCGGGAGTCTGTCTGACTGTCTCTCCCCGTTTCCAGCTTCAGAAAAATACAAAAAAAAAAAAAAAAAAAAAAAAAGAATATTAGTTGAGGCCCTGGCCAGTTGTGCAGGAGTCCCAGGTTCGATTCCCAGCCAGGGCACACAGGAGAAGCGCCCATCTGCTCCTCCACCCCTTCCCCTCTCCTTCCTCTCTGTCTCTCTCTTCCCCTCCCGCAGCCAAGGCTCCACTGGAGCAAAGTTTGCCCCGGTGCTGGGGATGGCTCTATGGCCTCTGACTCAGGCGCTAGAATGGCTCTGGTTGCAACAGAGCAACGCTCCAGATGGGCAGAGCATCGCCCCCTGGTGGGCATGCTGGGTGGATCCCAGTGGGGCACATGCGGGAGTCTGTCTGACTGCCTCCCCGTTTCCAACTTCGGAAAAATACAAAAAAAAAAAAAAAAAAAAAAGAATATTAGTTGACTTTCTAATATTTGTCTCAGCTCTGGGAAACTGTGATGTAGATAATGTGTTAGCTAAAACTGTAACAGGATATTAAAAATAGGTCTGTTCTTATCTCAGTTTTAGCTGGGGCACCAAGATAATAAATGCTGTATTTCAAAGTAACATGTTAGGACATCTTGAAGAATTTTCACAGATGTGGGAAACTGTTTAGCAGCGCTAAGCTCAGCACTCATCTCTAGTCTGTAAAATAGGTTGGAGGGACCAAGGAAAATATAGTAAGAGATTAGGGGAGAATTTTATTTTCTCAAACTTGTCTAGTATTGTGCATTAGAAAACAAGGATTTAAAAAAAACTTTTTTTTTTATACTGTTAGGGCAAATTTTGATATTGAATGAGCAAATATTTAGAGAAAACTGTCATTGTATTATGTGTTTCAGGGGGAAGAATGAGAATTGCCTCCTCTCAAGTCTAGGGAAAAGTATTTCAACCGGGACACACAGAAAGGTGACTAGTATCTCAGGATTTTAAAAGGGGAGAGCCCAGCAGTGGCTCATTTGAAGATTGGAATAACAAGATGGACTGTTTGGAATGGCCTGCACCCTTGGAGTTCATTGGGAGAAAAAGATGAGTATTTTCCATGGACCAAATGCAGCCTAGACCTGTAAGAATGAGATCTAGAGTCGGAGCACTTCAGATGAGTCCAAGAGAGTTGGAAGGAAGAAGTAATCCAACAGGGAAGGGAACCTCGAGACTTCCAGAGAGTAAGAAAGAAATCGTGAGTGACTGCCCGAGGTTTTCCTCGCACTTATAATAAGAAAACACAGTAAGAAGTACACTTTTTTTGTCTTGTTTTGAAAATATGTAGTTTTTTTTCAATTTTTAAATATCAAAAATAATTATTTAAGAATTTATTATTTTATTCTAAAATAAAAAGGAAAGGCAGAAACCATGGGCCGAACCAAAAACACAAGGCTAGTGTGTTCTAAAAGGAAAATTTATTTTAAAAGCACCTGGCTGCAGGTGGGCTGAGAACAGCGAAGGGTGTCAGCCCCGAGGAAGGGAGAGGGCAAGGTTTATATGGATTAGTCAAAGGGTCTTGGGCAAAGGCAGCTGACGTTACTGCATCTGACTCAACTGTCCCTTGTCAGCGTCCAGCTGCAAGGGAGGTCTGAACTTGATTACTGAGTAAGCAAGTCCTTCTTCCTGCTTCAGGACTGCATTGTTCTTAAATGGTGGCTGAGTAACCATTTTATCTATCAAAAAGAAGCTTATTTAAAACATATTTTCATTATAGCTAAGATATATTGTTGGCTTTATCAGGAGAGATTAGAAGACTCACTTTTACTTTCTCATCTATAACTAGATAATCCATGTTCAAAAGGCTAAAAAAAAAAAAAGAAACTGATATATCAGGAAATTCTCTTACTCACAGAAGGGAATAATTGACTCCAAAGACACTAGCAAAACTGTAAATAAGAAATAAAAACATGCCTGGCCAGGTGGTAATGTAGTGGAGAGCATCAAACTGGGACTCAGAGGATCCAGGTTCAAAACCCCGAGGTAGCCAGCTTGAGCATGGGCTCATCTGGCTTGAATGTGGGTTCACCAGCTTGAGCACAGTGTTGCTGGCTGGAGCATGGGATCATAGACATTACCCCATGGTAACTGGCTTGAGCCCAAGGTCACTGGCTTGAGCAAGGGGTCATCCACTCTGCTGTAGCCCCCCGGTCAAGGTACATATGAGAAAGCAATCACTGAACAACTAAGGAACCGCTATGAAGAATTGATGCTTCTCATCTTTCTCCCTTCAGGTCTGTCTGTCCCTCTCTCTCTGTCTCTGTCACACAAAATAATAAAAATAAAAATAAAAGAAATAAAAACATAACAAAAGCTATCTTAAGCTTTATACATGTGAATAATTACCTTGGTATTTTTTATGCAACCAAGCATTTTCTATTAGTATTTAGTGACCCCTAAGTTGCAGCATCATATCAGGGCTAAACATACGGAGTGATAAACTTTTTAAAACCCAGTAATTTCTAGTTACAGCTTTTCAGGCTAAGAATGAAAAAAGTTACCAAAGCACCCTACAAAGTAAGTTACCAAACTGCATTGCCTGAAAAAGTACACACAATAGCAGAAATACTAATAAAGAATTTTATAGTTGGCATTGGTGAATAGTCAGTGAAAGAAATCAATGATTAAGTAACTCATTAGCTGTAAACAAAAAGACTGAGTTAATATCTCCTCAGCAGAACTAAACTTTTGCCTTCGAATGTACAAATCTACATATGTGCCTATTTGCAATTTGCTTGTACTCGTTCAAGTTCAGCACCAACTAATCAACAAAAATCTTCCTCTATGTACTGAAGTATTACTGAAATTTTCAAAGTTTTAAGTAATGTTCTGAACTGCTTGGTTTATCCTGGCACAGCTAGGTTGACATTTGTTTTCATGCTGTAAAAGCAATGGTGAGTAAAAATTGCTGGTGTTTTAGGTGATGGTGCCAAACGATACTAGTAGTCATGAGATTCTTCATTACCAAGTACTTGCATGAAAAATGTTTCTCTAAGGAACATCCTTGATGAAGCAGTAAAAGGTATTAATTTTGGTTTTCATGGATATCCAAATTAATAAAGTTTTAAGTTTAGAAGATAGCTTTTTTGAAAGTTCTAACCACAGTATTCAGATAGGAAGAAAAATAAAAAGTATCCAAATTGGAAAGAATGAAGTAAAACTGTCAATATTTACAGTTCACATGATACTATACTTAGAGAACCCTAAAGATTTCACCAAAAGATTACTAGCACTGATGAATAAATTCAGTAAAGTAGCAGAATGCAAAATAAATATTCAGAAATCATTGCATTTTTATATAGCAATAATAAACTATCGGAAAGATGAACCAAGAAAGCAATTCCACTTACAAGTGCATAAAAAACAACAACCTAGAAATAAGTTTAACCAAAGAGCCTGGCCGGGTGGTGGCGCAGTGGATAGAGCATCGGACTGGGATGCCAAGGACCCAGGTTCGAGACCCTGGGGTTGCTAGCATGAGTGCGGGCTCATCTGGTTTGAACAAAGCTCACCAGCTTGGACCCAGGGTCGCTGGCTCGAGCAAGGGGTTACTCGGTCTGCTGAGGGCCCGCAGTCAAGGCACATATGAGAGGGCAATCAATGAACAACTGGGGTGTCGCAACAAAAAACTGATGATTGTTGCTTCTCATCTCTCTGTTCCTGTCTGTCCCTGCCTGTCCCTCTCTCTGTCTCTGTAAAAAAACCACACACACAAAAATTAACCAAAGACGTAAAAGATCTGTACTCGGAAAATTACAAGACACTGAAGAAAGAAATAGAAAATGATACAAATATGAGGAAGCATATAACACGCTCATGGATAAGAAGAATTAACATTAATAAAATGTTTGTACTGCCCAAAGCAATCTATAGATTCAGTGTAATTCTTACCAAAATGCCAAAGGCATATTTCACAGAACAAGAAAAAATAATCCAGAAATGTATATGGAAACAAAAAGACCCCAAACAGCCTACGCAAACTTGAGAAAGAAGAACAAAGTTGAAGGTATCAGCCTACCTGATATCAAACTATATCATAAGGTCATAGTAATCAAAACAGCATGGTACTGGCATAAAAACAGATATAAAGATCAATGGAGGCCCTGGCCGGTTGGCTCAGCGGTGGAGCGTCGGCCTGGTGTGTGGGGGACCCGGGTTCGATTCCCGGCCAGGGCACATAGGAGAAGTGCCCATTTGCTTCTCCACCCCACCCCCTCCTTCCTCTCTGTCTCTCTCTTCCCCTCCCGCAGCTGGGGCTCCATTGGAGCGAGGATGGCCCGGACGCTGGGGATGGCTCCTTGGCCTCTGCCCCAGGCACTAGAGTGGCTCTGGTCGAGGCAGAGCGATGCCCCAGAGGGGCAGAGCATCACCCCCTGGTGGGCAGAGCGTCGCTCCTGGTGGGCGTGCCGGGTGGATCCTGGTCGGGCGCATGTGGGAGTCTGTCTGACTGTCTCTCCCCGTTTCCAGCTTCAGAAAAATACAAAAAAAAAAAAAAAAAAAAAAAGATCAACGGAACAGAATGGAGAATCCAGAAAAAAAACCCATGCCTATATTAATACTGACAAAGAAGGTGAGAACCTACAATGAGGTCAAGACAGTCTATTCAATAAATGGTGCTGGGAAACCTTGACAGATACATGCAAAAGAAAAAAAAAAAAGAAAAGAAAGAAAGAAAAGAAAATGAAACTAGGTCACTTTCTTACACTATATACAAGGATAAACTCAAAATGGATTAAAGACTTAAATGTAAGATTTGAAACCATAAAACTCCTAGAAGAACACATAGGCAGTAAAATCTCACAATATTTTTTTCCAATTTATCTCCTCAGGCAAGGGAAACAAAAAATAAATGAGACTACATCAAATTATAAAGCTTTGGTATGGCAAAGGAAACCATCAACAAAATAAAAAGACAACTGACTGAATGAAAAGAGATATTTTCCAATGAAACATCTGATATGGGTTAATACCCAAAATGTATAAAAAAACTCATACAATTTAAAACCAAAAACAAATAATTCAATTAAAAAATGGGCAGAGGACCTGAATTGATACTTCTTCAAAATGGACATACAGATGGCCAATAGACCAGGAGTCCCCAAACTTTTTACACAGGGGGCCAGTTCACTGTCCCTCAGATCATTGGAGGGCCAGACTATAAAAAAAACTATGAACAAATCCCTATGCACACTGCACATATCTTATTTTAAAGTAAAAAAACAAATTGGGAACAAATACAATATTTAAAATAAAGAACAGGTAAATTTAAATCAACAAACTGACCAGTATTTCAATGGGAACTATGCTCCTCTCACTGACCACCAATGAAAGAGGTGCCCCTTCCGGAAGTGCGGCAGGGGCCGCCGGATAAATGGTCTCAGAGGGCTGCATGTGCCCGCAGGCCGTAGTTTGGGGACCCCTGCAATAGACATATGAAAAGATGCTCAACATCACTGATCATCAGAGAAATGCAAATTAAAGCCACAATGAGACACCACCTCACACCTGTCAGAATGGCTATCATAGATAACAAACAACAGCATTGGAGTGAATGTGGAGAAAAAAGAATCCTCATAAACTGTTGGTGGGATTGTAAATTGGTGCAGCCTCTATGAGAAACAGTATGGCGAGTCCTCAAAAAATTAAAAATGGACCTGCCTTATGTCCTAGCAATTCCATCTCTGGGTATATAGTAAAAAAATACCCCAAAACACTAATTCAAAAGAATATATGCACCCCAATGTTCATTGCAATATTATCTACAATAGCCAATATATGGAAACAACCCTAGTGACCATCAGTAGATGAATGGATAAAACAGATGTGATACATATATACAATGGGATATTAGTCATTAAAAAGAATGAGATCTTATTTGCAATAGCAAATAAGTGAGATCATATGGCATTATGCACAGTGAAATAACTCAGAGAAAAACAAATACCATATGATCTCACTTATATGTGGAATCTAAAGAACAATATAAATAAACAAAAAAGCAAAAACAGATTCATAAATATAGAGAACAAATGATGCTTGCCAGAGGGCTGGGGTTTGGGAGACTGGGTGAAAAATGTGAAGAGGTTAAGAAGTACAAATTGGTAGTTATAAAATAGTCACAGGGATGGAAAGTGAAGTATAGGAAATACAGTCAATAATATTGTAATGACTATGCATGGTGCCAGGTGAGTACTGGAAATGGGAGGTCATCACTTTGTAAGGTATATGATTGTCTAGCCAGTATGCTGTACATCTGAAGCTAATACAGAATACTGTTAAATGTAAACTGTAATTGAAAATAAAATAAAATAAAATATAGCTTTTTAATAGTATTTAAATGCAATGTACCAATCTAGTTAATTTATCCATAACTCTAGTAATTTTGTATAAAAATAATATCACTGTCATCTGTCCTTTAATTAATACTCAGTTAAGTTAAACAGATAATACTTCCTTAAACAATTAACCCACTCAATTGCCATGGTTAATTAAATCCCCTGAAGTGTTTTAAATTATAATCCCAAATTTAATATATTTGATTCTCGGAAGCATGAATTTCTCCAGCATGACACTCAGAAGAGCTGATATACTGATAAGTTAAACAGAACCTCTAGCATGAAAAATCTAGTTACAAACCTAAAATGCCTGAAAAGACCTTAACACATTTAAATCTTTTAGACAGTCAAATACTGTTTACAAGATTATGTAATCTTTATGATTTTAAAAATAAAATGTTTGATAATAATTAAACATTTCAAATTAAATAATGCAATTAATATGTTGGATTATCTTAAATGTTACAAACACTGTAAATAACCCTTATACAGAATTTTTCATGGTGGTTATAAAACTTATTCCTAAACCTCACATGAAAGTATTAATTCCATGCACTTAATGTACTTTATAATTTCTGTACATGATTATAAACTTTCCTAAGTAACAAAATCACTTCCTCAATGGCAGGGAACAGATGTGTCATCTCAACCAACAGAGGGCCTTGGCCTGAGACTGGGGTCACAGACTCAAGTTCAAGCCAGCCAGTCTGGCTTGCAATTCAGACAGTAGTTCTAGGCTGATGCTACTCAAGACTCAGGTTCACCTCCCTAACCCTGAAATGGGAATTAAATCCCTCAATTTTTTTTATGACTTAGATTATGAGTCATGAAAAGAAATTTCACTTTGTCAAATCTTAAAACCTTGACTGTAATATTTTTTCACATGTCTGTATCACCTAGTAGGATTCCATGCTCTCCGTGTATTTTATTTCCTTACTTATCTACTGATCTAATTTTGTAATCATTTTATTGACATCCCTCTTCCTTTGTGTCCCATCCAAATCCTGTATGATTTAGCATAGCTCCTGAATTGTTTAAATTTATTCATTTAGTGTAGGGAGCCCCTCCTATGTTTCAGAACACTAGGTTCTGGAAATACAACAGAAAACAAAACAGAAACAAACAACTCTCCCCCACGAACTTCCTTTCTAGCCAGACCATTACTTTTTCACTGTGTGTGCTACCACTTTACTTCAGGGCTGACCATGTCGGAACCAACTGGCTCAGGGTCCAGTGCAAAACAATGATATGGTAACAGCTAACATTTCTGAGAACTTCACTAAGGTCTCTGGAGTAATCCTGCAACAGCCTAATGATGGGAGCTGGTAATTTATAAAGAGGAGAGCAGGCACAGTGACATTCAGTCATTTGCCTATATCCTATAATTAGTTACTAACAGGGCCTGGGTTCTAAACCAGTCGGTTTTCTGGCTCACATATATCGGCTATGCCACGCTGTCTCCTAGAGTAGTATGAAATAAAGACTCAGAAAACAATCCATGAGAAGTTCTTGAGTCTCTAACTAGCTGGTTACCTTGGTGTGTGCTGACAACCATCCATCCACCTCCCCCGCCTGGCCCACCCCATGCCTTTCTCCCGCTCTGCCCGACTGGAGTGTCTGCTGATGTTTTATTTATATATAACAAACTTAATTTAAACCATCTGTACACCTGATGTCCGGAGCCAGATTCTATCAGGAAACTTGATCTGCATTTTCAAGTGGGAAAATGGGATTAGATTAAACCAAAAAGGAAAAACTATGTGGTGTCTTTGAGTCACCTCCACCTACCCCTTCCGTGGCTGGTCCTGTGCAGACCGGAGGCAACGGATGTCCAGGGGGAAAGTCACAGGGCCTGCATGTTTGTACATCAGCCTTCACTTGGAAAACTAGACATCTGCTTGGGTATCTAGCCCCGGAAGGACATGACCAAGGTCACTAAATTAAATTCCTAATAAAGCCAAGTTAAGGGGAACAGCTCCTAGAGTCCACATCTGTGCTGTCCCATGAAAGTGACAAACAGGATCTTTTGCAGGCCTGAGGGCAATGACAATGTCTTCTAACAGACCCCTGGGATTGGGCAATTTGAACCAGGCTCTGGCTAAGGCACTTTATATATATGGTGTCACGCATACCTCAGTAAGTTGATAATGTCAGAGACGTTACAGATGAGGAAACTGAGACTCAAAGCGTGGACTCTTCTTCCGCACACCGCACTCATGCTAAGGTTGAGTCCTTATTCATGCTGCATCTTCCTGATGTTAAGGGCGGGAGCTTTGGCAGTAACATGATTCTGAAGCTTAGAAACCTTTGGAGTAGGCGCTGGAAAGCCTGCAGAATGGGAGCTGTGTGTGGTTTCAGTCTTCTGTGAGATGCAGGTGTGACTTTGCCTGGGGAGCTGTTTGTTGCTTTGTTTTGGCAAAATCTCCAGGGTGTACATTCTAATGTAAGGCACCACAGTGCAAGCCAGGTGCCATCCATGGATCTCAGGAGAGAGGGGGGAAAGCACCATTCATAGACGCTTTGGGCTGGGAAGTGAACTGCCTGGTTGGGGCTATAAAGTGCTGTGTGTTGTTATGAGGGAACTATGTCAGCTTTGCTTGGTTAGTAAGAGGAGGGGGAGAAGCTTCCTGACCATGTTTGAACTGAGCTGCCACTGCCCTGAGGCTGAAGAGCTAGCTGCCTGCTCTTGATGGGCCTGACCCAGCCCCCTGTTCCAGGAAATGGGGAGCAGAGTACAGAGAGAAGCTAGAGCGGCAGGACTCCTGCTCTGGGGAGATGTGACAGAGAATCTCAGTGGCACTGCAGTTACCTGGAGCAAAGCAGAACTGCTGCCGGAGAGGGGACAGTCCTGATAGAAAGGTTCAGAATGTAGCGAGAGAAGTCCTTCCTCCACCTACAACCCAAAACTGCACTGTCATCCCAACTAGTGGTGACTTGGGAATGCCAGGAGACAGGACCCCCGATGCAGCAACGGCAATTTCATGAAAGCCTCAGCAGTGGCCCAAAAAAATGTCTTCCTCTTTAGACTGCTTCTTGAGCGGTGGACATCAGCCAGGGTGAGGCAGAACAGGCAAAACAGGATTCAGGAACAGCATATGGTGCCCCGAATGCAGACACTCTTGTAGGATTCTCCGACATTGCTGCACGGGAGTGTGGATGTTCATAAGATGCTTTTTTTTTTTTTTTTTTTTTTTAAAAATACAGAGAGAGAGTCAGATAGGGGCAGACAGGAATGGAGAGAGACGAGAAGCATCAATCATTAGTTTTTTGTTGTGACACCTTAGTTGTTCATTGATTGCTTTCTCATATGTGCTTTGATCGTGGGCCTTCAGCAGACCAAGTAACCCCTTGCTTGAGCCAGCGACCTGTGTCTAAGCTGGTGAGCTTTCCTCAAACCAGATGAGCCTGCGTTCAAGCTGGGAACTTTGGGGTCTCGAACCTGGGTCCTCTGCATCCCAGTCCGACACTCTATCCACTGCGCCACTGCCTGGTCAGGCGCCATAAGAGGCTTTTGAACAATTCTTTGTTTTTGACCATCACTAAACAAAAGCTACAACAAAAAAATAACAGCGGTCTTTTCATGTTTTTGTAATATTGCTTTAAAACAAAATTATAATTTTGTGTTTCACTTCTAATAGGTAAGTCTCAGAAATACAAAATGATTTTGATAAGTTGACAGGGACTAATAAGTTGGTAGGCGTTCAAGCCGTTGTGATTTGGACATTGAAAGATACTATGAGTGCATTTTAAACTCACGTGCTGGCGAATGGGGACATAGCAGTCCTTGACTGTTCCGTCACCCACCACCTGCACAAGGTAGGACTAGATTCAGATGCAGGTGACAGAAGATCTCAAAATGCCAGTGGCTTAGCCTTAGACAATGCAGATTGTTGCAATAATGACCTTTCAATGTAGCTATGCCTCTATGTGACTTGGGTAATCAATAGGTCATTAACATATGTGACATTATCAAAGACTTGAAAAGCACCTGCATATTGGGACCTGCTTTCTCTTTTTTTAAACACTGAGACTGTCAGGAGAGGATTAGGTTCATGGGTAAAACCAGAGGGAGCAAAGATAAGCCATCCCCGCTGGATCCCATGACCAGCCAACCTGTCTGGCCAGCCCTGAGACCACCTATAGAGTTGCTCCCAGTCCTCAGCTGCCCAGCTGACACAGAACCAGGAGATAATTAAGATGATTATTTATTTATTTATTTATTTATTTATTTGTATTTTTCTGAAGTTGGAAACAGGGAGGCAGTCAGACTCCCGTATGCGCCCGACCAGGATCCACCCGGCATGCCCACCAGGGGGTGATGCTCTGCCCATTTGTGACGTCACTCTGTTGCAACCAGAGCCATTCTAGCACCTGAGGCAGAGGCCATAGACCCATCCTCAGCTCCCAGGCCAACTTTGCTCCAATGGAGCCTTGGCTGCGGGAGGGGAAGAGAGAGACAGAGAGGAAGGAGAGGGGGAGGGGTGGAGAAGCAGATGGGTGCGTCTCTTGTGTGCCCTGGCCGGGAATCAAATCTGGGACTCCTGCACGCCAGGCCGACGCTCTACCACTGAGCCAACTGGCCAGGGCCAGGATGATTGTTGTTTGAAGTTACTAAGTTTGAAGTTGTTTGTTATGCAGCAAAAGCTAACAGATATGCATGATATAGAAATTTGTTTTTTTCTTTTATACATGAAAAATGTATAAAATGTTATAAAATAGAGTCTTTGACTCCATTTTGTGAACAACTAAAAACTTTTCCCATCTTGTTCTTTCATCCTCAGTCTGTGGCTTATATTTTATAATCCGATATTGTGGTCTAAACTCTAGCTGCTACAGTTTGATTTTTAGCCAGCAGGAAGCAGGACAGGACAGTGATGGAAGAAAAGTATGTTTCTTCTTTTTACAAACACTTCCCAGAAGTTTTACATACCCCTTATACTTACATATTATGTGCCAGTACTTAGACACGTGGCCACAGCCAGTTACAAGAGAGATTGGGCGGTGTAGTTTTATCTCTGGGAGCCATTAACCCAGCTAAAAATTTGAAATTTGTTTTTGTTCTTTTTTTTCCTAAAGAAAAGGGAAAGATGTTTTGGGTGGAAATTGGCAGCTTCTGCTTAACTTCTCTCTGCTGTGACTACTTCAGCACAAGGTTTTACTCATCTGTGAATGTCCAGCACTGACCAGGTACCCAGTAATGCTTGTGGAATGGAGCGGAGCGGATGAAGGACCGTGTTTCCTCAGACCGCTGAAGGGCACTCTCAAGTGCGGACTTCCACTCCACCTCCAGCAGATGGCTGGCGTCACCCTCCCACCTGCCACTAGATGACAGATCTTACTAGAGAGGCTTCAGGATGTCACAAGCACACCATGAGCCTTCAAGTCAGAAATCCTGTCTCTGTCACTTTTTTCCTGGGTGACAGTGAGCCAAGTGCCTAATGTCTAGCTCGATGGGGAGCTATTTCTTAACCAATGCAGAGGTTTTATTCGGGGTGGTGAAAAGTTTTGGAAATAGATAGTGGTGGTGATTGCACAACATTGTTAATGAAATTACTACCACTGAAACGCACACTTAAAAAATGATTGAGAAGCCCCAGAGGGGTGGCTCAGTGGATGGAATGTTGTTGCAGTGTGCCGAGGTCATGGGTTTGGTCCCCAGTCGGGGCACATAGGGGAATAATGGATGAGTGTACAACTGAAAGAGCAACTAAGGAAAACAGCAAGCTGATGCTTGTCTCCTCCTCCTTCTTCCTCTCTCTCTCTCTCTCAAATCAATGGGGGAAAAATTTTAATGGTTTAGAAAATTGCCAACCTCACAAGCTTGCCATATTTTTGTGTGTGCCTCGTGTGAGTTTATGGAAGAACATGACAAGGGAAATTATAAAAAGGGAAAAGTTGAAAGCAATTACAAAAGGATGGTCTGGGATGGTGCAAAGGGATGAATGACAGTGCTTGGAAGACAGTAATTACATTCTCCAAGAATACTGGAGTCTTGTAACCGAAACCCTTTGTGGTCTGCCGGTAGCACATAGCCTGCACGAGAAACGCCTGACGTGCAGATCTAGGGAGGCAGCAACTCTCTGGCGGCCTTCTTTGCAGAGTTGATAGTGCTTATGTTTGCAAATCCGCAAAAAAAGTTCATAAACTGAGTTAGGTGAGACAGAGTTCACTCAGTCTGGTCAGAACTAGTCATTCCACTTCCATTTTAATCAACACTTAATGCACCTAGGTGCAGTCATTAGGGCTATTAATCAACATTCCGGTTCTTACATTAGGACATAAGGTCAAATTTCATTTCCCAGCTGCTTTTGCTTGAGCAAAGAAGAGCAGAAGTAATGTGTGGCGTGCTGAGTGAAAGTATCCCCCTTCTCTTGTCCAGCCTCAGTGATTACAGAAGCACAAGACAAGAAGAGGCCTTTATCACCTGTGTCTATGAGTGACTACAGTGAGCCATACTTCCCACCCTGCACTACACATGTAGCATGAGGGAGGAATAAACTTCTGTGTGTTATGCCACTGAGCTGTTGGCATTGTTTGTTACTGCAGTATTACTTAGCTTAACCCGACCAATGCTGTATGTCTTGCACTGGGTTAAGTGAATATTTTATCACAGAGATTAAACTCCACAGTTAGGGAGCCTGAGTTTTGGTCTAGATTATCTACTTTCTCACAGTGTGATTTTAGACAAATCATCCAATTTCTCTGTGCCTATTTCTTAGAAAATAGGAATAATAATGGACACCACTTCGGTGGGTTTTTACGAGGATTAAATTAGGTGAGCAACACAACCCAAGGCAAATAGCAAGTCCTCAAAAATGTTGAATGTTGATGATTTCATTTAATTCTCACAACAACTCTATATACGATTTGCTGATGTATCAAGTCATTGAGTTTCAGGACTGTTACTACAAATAGTAAGTGAGAGTTTTAAAATTAGAATCCAGCCCCTGACTCAACAATCCACCTTTTGGGCATAGTTTATGTCCCCGGAAGCTGTCCAACTCCAGTATGAAGCCTCTTCTCCTTCTGTCCTCATCTGCTCTCTAGAAGGCTCATTTACTTACTCAACTTCCCCAGTGACCAAACCCATGTACAAATTTTCCCTGGGGCAGAGACTCAGAGCTGCAGCCTCTAATCCTGGTCCCTCAGTCAGAGACTGTCCTGCTGTCTAGTCTGAAAGGCTGGCCAGGAATCAGACCCTTACACATGGGATCTATTTGATTCCCCTCTGTGCCAGATGCACCTCTTAGTCTGCCAAAGCCAAATGATTTATGTAAAACATTTTTTTAAATTGCCACACAAGGTAGAAATAACCGGAAGATGCAAGGATGTAGAGGTGTCTTTCCCCCATTCTGCCCTCTGGACTCTCAGTTTCCCTCCCCAGAGGCAACTATGATGACCCATTTCCTCAAAACAAGTTATTAAGTCAGTTCCTTATTTATTTCTGTGACTGCACCATCGGGGGATGTACTTATGGGATGAATATCCTTCCTGCCTCGTAGATGCTCCCAGTGCTTTCTCCCGCCTGCAACACCCTCCTCCTGGCCTCCTAATCTTGCACATCCTGCTGCATCTGTTCAAGCCATCTTCTTCAGGAAGAACTTTTTAGCATTTCCAGCTGTACTCATCACTCTTCTTTTTGACAACAGCACTATTTCTGTCGCATGTTTGGATATTTTGTCATATCCGACTTATCAGGTGCTAGTCTCTAATTGCTTGGTGTGGGCCACCCTCCCTTCCTCACCAGCCTGAAGGTTGATTGTCTTTCCCCAATGGCTTCTACTACCACCTACACCCTGATGACTCTCAATTCCACTCTTAAATTTCAGACATATTTCCAGTTCAAATGAGGCATCTCCCCTGTTGTCCTTATGGGAATGTTCAAACTGGAATTTTTGCTCTTTGCCCTTCACTTGCCTGACTTTTTGAATCTCCTCTCTCAATGGATGGCATCAACATCTACTTAGTCATCCAAACTTGAAACTTCAGTCATCTAAACTTCCAACAGCCTCTCTGTGCAGCCCCCTCTGCCCCCAGTCCCAGAGGCTGTGTGCATGGGAAGGCAGCGGAAAGAGCATCACAAGCCCCGTCAATTGTACAACACAATGGCTCTCCAGCTAGGCTCTTTCTCTGCACTCCCACTGGCTCTGCCCTTGGTTAGGCTCCCACCGTCTCTTGCCTGGTTTATAGAAACTGCTTCCAGATTTCTCATCCTTCTTATAGTTTCTTTCAATTCATTTTCTCCTCCTCTGGCAGTGTCTTCATTATAAAGGATAGTTGTAATCATATCACTGTTCTGATTGAAAACTTTTCAGGGTTCCCCTCTTGCCTGCCGGCCCCACCAGATTCACCTCCTGTATTCCTCCCCACCATGTCCACTGCCACCATCTCTCTATGCCCCTCAAATTTGGGTGAAGTGACCCCTGCCATTCTTCAGACAGGTTGTTTAAAAATGGTCTCTTATCCTTGGTGATGTTACTGTTTTCTGCTCGTAAGCACTGTGTTTCTAGGCTCAAGAAGGCTGTGATATGTCTTATGAAGAAAATACATGTTTTAAAAATGTGTTAAATAAGCATCATTCACTCTGATAGTTATAGTTAAAGGTTTTAGTGCTGTTGGCCATGAGGACAATATTCATAAGTCGACAGTATATATAAATAAAGCATCTTTAAATAGAAGCACACATAAAACAAGATTATATATTGATTGGTTGATGAAAATGTTGTGACCAGAGGTTCACAAACCTGTACTTTCCCTAGGAACAATGGTTCAATATAAATGTTTGCAGTGACTTTATACAACATAACTACTGCAAATAACCAGAATCAACTAGAGTTACTTATTTGTTATATGACTCACAGCAAGAATGAAAATTCAGTGACAGCAGAAACTTCGTCTATGCTAGAACAATGCCTAGCACATAGTAAATTCTCAATAAATATTTGTCGAATGAATGAATAAATGAGTTACAAAACATTTTGTATGGACTCTAAAAGATGAGGGGAATTGCATCCTTATTTTTATTACTTTAAAATTAACCAGTTCCTTCAATCATGAGAATAGGAAACGAATCATAGTCAAATCACTAATAGTAATCCCTAATAGTTGTAACAGTCACAATAGAAGTCACTGGTACAGTATTCTGATTTTTATTATTTTATATTTTTGTCACTGGTATTTTTAAATCACAGTACAGTTGTTGTAGATATTTGAAATATAATTTCACACTCATTAATACTTGAAATTATAGTATATACTCTGCTCACTAACAAATATTATTTTTCATGTGCTAATAGAGAGACATTTTACAACACACATTTTAATAATAGTACTTGAGAATAATTAATTTTCTTTGTAATCTTGTGGGTTGTTTTATTTTCTGCATTTAAAACATGAAAACATTCTAAGTAGATCTCCATAAACCTCCCTAGACTATCAACTAGGTCCCTGGCACAAAAGAGTTTAAGAACCTTAGTCTAGAGTCAGGTCAATGCCCCATTCTGGTAACATGTCCAGGGTCATGAAGCTACTTAGCAAAACTAGTGTCCACACCCAAATCTGCCTGCAAGTATCACCAGAATGGCCCCTTTTCATCCCGAGGGCTCCTTCACAGACACTCCTCTGCGTGTCCCCTCTGGTACCTGGGAGAGCACTACAGAAAGTTTCCAGTGAATTCCATCAAGTGCATCAAGGGCTGACCACGTGCAGAGCCTTCTCACAGGAGCTGGAGGGCACTGCTCTTCCAAGTATGGCCTGAAACCACTACTGGCCAAAGATAAGAAAAGAACAGAAATTGAGAGTAAGGCTGTAGAAACAGTTACAGCAATGTGAATCTAGCAGTAGCATCACTCTTATATTTTGTATGTCTTTGATTTTTAAATTTCATTTTATTATTTTTATGTGTGTGTGTGTGACAGAGACAGAGAGAGACAGAGAGAGGGACAGATAGGGACAGACAGATAGGAAGGGAGAGAGATGAGAAGCATTAATTCTTTGTTGTGGCACTTTAGTTGTTCACTGATGGCTTTCTCAAATGTGCCTTCACCGGGGGGGGCTACAGCAGAGCGAGTAACCCCTTGCTCAAGCCAGCGACCCCAGGTTCAAGCTGGTGAGCTTTGCTCAAACCAGAGGAGCGTGCTCAAGCCAGTGACCTTGGGGCTTCTAATCTGGGTCCTCCGTGTCCCAGTCTGATGGTCTATCCACTGCGCCACCGCCTGGTCAGGCTAAATTTCATTTTATTTTTCAAAAGCATTAGCCTGCAATCAATTGAAAAATTAAAAAAACAAAAGCTAAACAAAACATTCGGATCTTTCCTCCACATAGTTTGAGAATCACCACTGTGGGAGGATGCAGTGGACAGGAGTGAGGGTAGAGCTGAGAAAATGCTCTGAAAAACATGAATAGAGTGCTGGACACAGAAACACACCAGACAAGCAGAAATGGGGAAGGCAGAGGGAGAAGCGGGCCTGTGAGCAGTGTTTGGCTGATGTCTACAGGGAAGACGCGGCTGCCTTTCAGGGTGTTCCGAGCAGCGGGCTCAGCAGAAGCGAGGGTGGGAGTGTAGTGTACAGGTGGATCAGAGAAGGCTGTCATCAAGCAGCGGGCTCAGCAGAAGCTAGGGCGGGAGTGTAGTGTACAAGGTGGGTCAGAGAAGGCTGACATCAGGTGCGACGGGGCAAAGTCAGTGGAGAGTGGGGACAGGAGACGGAGGGAAGCAGCTTGAAGGGTTAGTGGGAGTAAATCTTGATGGCATTGGAAACATTCTGAGGACTGAGGGTTTTTTTCAGTAGGCCATGAGGAACTGTGGACCTATTTTGAGTAGGAAATGAAATGATCACATTTGAGTTTTAAATGATGATAATTGTCACCTGACCTGTGGTGGATAAAGCATTGACCTGAATGCTGAGGTCACTGCTTGGCAACCCCAGGCTTGCCCAGTCAAGGCACATACAAGAAGCACCTACTCCCAACTGATGCTTCCCACTCCTTTCTCCTACCCTTTCTCTTTCTCTCTCAAATCAACAATTTTTAAAAAAAACGATAATAATTGTTGAGCCAAGCTAAATTTAAAAAATTTTTCAGCCTGACCTGTGGTGGCGCAGTGGATAAAGTGTTGACCTGGAACGCTGAGGTCACTGGTTCAAACCCTGCACTTGTCTGGTCAAGGCGCGGGTATGGGAGTTGATGCTTCCTGCTCCTCCCCCCTTTCTCTCTCTCTCTCACTCTCATTCTCTTCTCTAAAATGAATAAATAAAAAATGCAGGCACTGACTCTTAGAGAAGAGGATCCCCTCTTCCATCAGAATGTGCAAATACACAAAGGCTGATTTTCATGCCTAGATGAACACATGCCAGGATGTGCATAAAGGTGGAATGCTCTAGAAAACCAATTTGTCTCTTTTCTCTTCTCTTCTCCTTTCCTTTCTTCTTTCTTCTCTTTTTCTCTCTTATTCTCTATTACTTAGCACTTTCCAACAGTGCTTCCTGTGATGATGAAATGGCCTGTACTGTATCTGCTCTGGTAGCCACTGGCCACATGTGGTCACTGAGCCTTCGAAATTTGGCTGCTGTGCCTGAGACTCTAAATTTTAAATTTTATTTCATTTTACTTAATTTGAATTTAAGTAGCGACATTTGGCTATTGGCTACCATAAGACAGCTACTTTTTCTAAAACGAAGACAGAGAAGAAAAATGTAGATGCCAAGAAGCCTGCAGGCAGGCTGTCACGGCATATTTTGTTAATGAGAGTGGTCAGAAGAAAGTGAAGGTGGAAATGAGTCCTCTATTTTTAACCCAAATATGTACATTTTCACCTGTTTGTGTTTAGTGGGCCTCCTGCAAAGCCAGCAGCTTGGAGTTCTCACCTGATTTTGATGAGTTACCTTAGACAAGTCACTGTCAGGGGAAGGACAAGGACTAATGTCTACTGAGCAGTAGCAAAGTACGAGGCATAGCGGGGTTAAGCAGTTTTACAGATGATGGTGTTTGAACATTTACAGCAAACCTATGAAATAGGGTTTTTATTCCAATGTCATAGATGAGGAAAAGGAGGTTTAGAGTTGCAAGCAATTTGGCCAAGTCCCCCAGGTAGTGAGGTGTAGAGAAGGTATGTATGTAGATATTTAGAGCCAGTTCTAAGGTCAAAGCTCTTTTCACTGCACCTCTCTGCTTCCCTAAACTCTTCATCCGAACAAAACAGGCCTGGCGATGCTTGTGCTGCCTACCCGCTGAACGGAGCTCAAGAGGGCCCTGAACTGGTGACAAGTAAAGGTGCTGAGTGTGCTCAAGGGAGGGAGGGAGGTGATGTTTTCTGAGAGTACAAAAAGGGCACAGTGTTCTGAGATGGTTCTGCATTCTCACTGACATTGGAAATACTTAAAATTTTCCACTTGGTAATGTCTGAGGCCAGGCCTGCTTCAATTGTGTAAAAACCAATATCAGTTTGGAAAGGTTATCACAGCCTTTCCAATTCCAGTCAACATTAAAAATGCAAATGTTTGCCATTTAAATATAGCCGTTGGCCACCAGCATTCAGGACATAAGGTAAACCACAGTGGGCAGCTATCTCCCACCAAGAGCCCGCTTGGCGCTGCGGGAAGGAGGCGGAGGATGTGTGTAAGGTCCGAGTGGTACCAGGCTGATGGAACCACTTCCAGCCCCAGGAAGGTCTGGGTCTGCAGAGGCTGTCCAGCTTCGGTCGCTGAATCGGCCATCCATTCACTGGGGAGCAGGGCTGCTGTTAGTTTTTTTTGTCCTCGTCTACCTAGTCCATTGCCGGCTTCATGATAAGAGCTCAAGGGTATTTCTGAATAGATAAGTTAATTTATTCATCACATTTTAAAAATATATCCTAACATGTCCCAACACTGGGCTAGGCTGAGAAATGGATACAGAAGCAAGCAATTTGGAGAAATCAACTCAAGTAACTTCCCATCTAAGAAGGATGATAAGATGTACAAATAACTGTTAACATAAAATAGTACAAGTTAGCCTTACTGTAAGTATTAATCCTGATATGTTAACAAAAGGTGTCTGAAGATGTGGCAGATAAAAAGTACGTGTATGGTTGGACATGGGGATTCCGGATGACCTCATAGTAACTGGGCAGCGACATCAGCAATGGCAGCTTCTTGGAAGAGGTGCCAAGGACCGTTCCTGAGGGGGAACTCAGGTCCTTGGTAGTGTCCTCCACTCAGATTGCAGACTTTGTGGGTGCTGGGCTGTCTCTTATTCAGTCCTGTACCCCAATACTTCACATGGGGCCTGACACATAGAAGGAAACAACATATGCTAAGTAAATGAATGAATAAATGAATAAAAGTTAAGAATCCATAAGGAATCGTAACAATAAGAAGCATTTATGAAACATTTTATATACAACAAGCATTCTATATACATCTTCTTAATGAATTATAAAAGTCAGCACTCAGTCAGGAAACAGAAACCACATTAGTTATCTGAACAGAGAGAATGTAATGCAAAAGATTGTTAACTAGGTACAAGGTTGTTAACTAGGCAATTAAAAGGGTAAAATGAGAACTATAAGCTAAAACAGAAACAGCAGCTGCAGAAAACAGCTATCACCCTAAGGATGAGAGACCACAAGGGGGAAGAGTTAGAATTATTGAAATTTAGAGACTTACTAGAGGGCCCTGTAATCTGAAACTCAGACTGCTAAGCAGAGGGCACTGCTGGGCTGGTGCTAATGTCTCTGATTGGATGTGATGAAGCTAATTCTGCATTGAAAGCTGCAAACTGGCTTCCGCTATGCTATGGGGAAGCTTTGCTGCTGCCAGGGTGAAAAGCATTGCTGGAGTGATGCTCATAGATACCCAACAAATTCCTCTTATCCTTCAAGACCCAGTTCAGTTGTCACCTCCCCTGAGAGACCTTTCTGATCTCTTCCTTCAGACAGAAAGTGGTAGGAAGAAGCAAGTCTCGTCTTCCTCCTCCAGCTCTGTGGCTCCATCTAGCACCTCATTGGCAGAACTTAAGAGAGAACCAGTTGGCTGAGCAGAAATATGGTTTGCAGAGACCCAGCCCCGTCATCACAAAGCAGGATACAGAAAGGTTTTAGAGCTAAGACACCACGGTATCATAACTTGTACAGGATTCTTCCCATCAATGCTAAGATGCAGGTACTATTACTCCCATTATACAGATGAGAAAACCAAGGGTCTAGAGAAGTCAAATATATTTGCCTTATGTATTGGTGTGGCAGTGCCCAGATTTGAATCCAGGTTCATCTGCTCTTAATGGCAATACTATCTATACCAAGTTTTCTTCACATTTTTATGTGAAAAACGTGTCAGGATATAAAACAGACTGGAATTCCCAGTGTTGTTTGGGTGGCAGCCGGGAAGAGGTGGGCTGGGCCATTCAGGTATCACCTGTGTGAACAGGGAAGCAAGTGTACAGCAGTCTTGACAAATGTCTCCCAATGTGTCACTTTCATCTCTCACTTTACTGTCTTTTAAAAAGTTGAGGAAAAGCCTGACCTGTGGTGGTGCAGTGGATGGAGCGTCGACCTGGAAATGCTGAGGTCACCGGTTCGAAACCCTGGGCTTGCCTGGTCAAGGCACATATGGGAGTTGATGCTTCCGGCTCCTCCCCCTTCTCTCTCTCTGTCTCTCCTCTCTTTCTCTCTCTTTCTCTCTCTCTGTCTCTCTCCCCTCTAAAAATGAATTTAAAAAAAGTTGAGGAAAAAAAATTTTTTGAGATGTTTATTCATTGATCAAAAAATAGCCACCCAGCCTGACCAGGTGGTGGCACAATGGATAGAGTGTCGGACTGGGATGTGGGGGACCCAGGTTCGAGACCCCGAGGTCACCAGCTTGAGCGCGGGCTCGTCTGGTTTGAGCAAAAAGCTCACCAGTTTGGACCCAAGGTCGCTGGCTCAAGCAAGGGGTTACTTAGTCTGCTGAAGGCCCATGGTAAAGGCACATATGAGAAAGCAATCAATGAACAACTAAGGTGTTGCAACGAAAAACTGATGATTGATGCTTCTCATCTCTCTCCATTCCTGTCTGTCCCTGTCTATCCCTCTCTCCGACTCTCTCTCTGTCCTTGTAAAAAAAAAAAAAAGCCACCCAACAAACTCTTCTCCATCCTTCAAGACCCAGGTCAGATGTCACCTCTTCTAAGAAGCCTTCCTGATCTCTACATAGCCAGCCATGCCCCCACGGTGCAGACAGCAGGATGAAGTTTACTTACCTATATGCCACACCAGAGTGTGGGCTCCTTGAAGGCAGACCAGGCTCCAACTAGACTCTTCCTGGTACCCAGTGTCTAGTGATAATTATAAAGGCTTGTTTCTTCCAGAAGTGTGCTTCTAGGGGAGCACTGACCACTTCAGGACCATATGTTTTGACTCATTCTCTACCTTCCATAAGTTTTTGGTCCAAGTGGTGACAATGTGGCAAATAAACCAAAAAGTCAACCCCCTTGGTTTAGTCCTTCATCAATCACCTTTCCAACCCACTCTTCTCACTTCCGCTGGATGTACAAGTAACCATCGGTAGTCTTCCAAAGGTTTCCAATAGCTCTTGGGATGAAGACTAGCTCCTCAGCATTGTCACTTATGACATCTGTCCCCGGCTGCTCTCCAGCCTCGAGTCTCACCACTCCCCATCCCCTTTCTACCTCCTCTACTTCCCCTCCAGCTACTGAGCCACTCCAGTTTCCCGAACTCATCAAGCTCTTTGCATCTTGGTCTTTGCAGGTGGTTTTCCTTTCCCCGGCGCCCTCGTTTCTTGCTCCTTTTGTCCAAGTCATTCTGACTTATCTTTTAGGTCTCAGCTGCTGAGTCACTTCCTCCTGGAGGTTATTGATGGAGTAACTTGATGCTCTCAGAGCAGCTTGCTCCTGAATCGTAATGGCCTCCCTTTACGCAGGGGCTCCCTGGTGCATGTCAAGTGCTCTGTAAAATAGATTTGAATTAAGTAATTAAACATTTAAAAACAATGAAAAACTAGGAGAGGTGTCTCCAAGTGATTTTGCAAGTCATGGGCTGCCAAAGATATGGTGAAATATCTCTTTCCTAGGGTCAAGGGGTCTTGTACATAGAGGATCTCTGGAATGGGGGACAGGGCTCTGGACCTGGAGTCAGGAGGTCAGGGTTGGAGCCTCGGTGATTTGTGGGGCAGCCC
Organism: Saccopteryx bilineata; assembly: GCF_036850765.1. Taxonomy (NCBI): domain Eukaryota; kingdom Metazoa; phylum Chordata; class Mammalia; order Chiroptera; family Emballonuridae; genus Saccopteryx; species Saccopteryx bilineata. Next base: position 239,638,687 of record NC_089492.1, read on the forward strand.
ATTTGTTGCTGTGTTAGAGTCTTCATCTCTATACCAGGGGAGGAAAACAAATTCTCCTCTACTCTCTTAGGTTCTGCAGCTGAGGCCCAGGAAATTAAACTGACAAAGTACAGATTAATAAGAGATAAAACAGTTTATGAATGCATATGAAGCATACAAACACATCTGAGAAACTCAGGAATGAGTCTCTCAAAGGGATGGTTAGAATTTAATGAGTAACTCCAAGGGTGGTTAGAAGTTGAGGTTTTTAAAGCATCTTAATGAAGAACAATAAATTGATAGAACAGTGATAAGACAAAGTAAAAGAGGTTTCAGCTTTTAGAGACAGCAAAATGTGGTTAGGTAAATAAATGGGGAAACCAATGGAAAATAAGTTATTTTAGGAGAATGTGCTATGTAGATTCCTCTTGGCGCCCTCTTTAGATTGAGAAGAGTCTAGAGTTGTCTCCTGCGATGAAGAGTTTAAGAGTGGCCCTCCTGAGTCCTCCCCTTCCTGGAGAGGACGATACCTTTACAAACGGAAATTTGTTCTGCTTTAAGGAGAATAGGAGGCAAGGGCAAAGGGTTTCTTCCTTTCTTTTCTTTTCTTTTCTTTTTTTTCCTTTTCTTTTCTTCTCTTCTCTCTCCTTTCCTTTCCTTTCCCTTTCTTTTCTGCTCTTCTCTCCCCTCCCCTCCCCTCCCCTACGCTCCCCTCCCCTCCCCTCCCCTCCCCTCCCCTCTCCTCCCCTTCCCTTCCCTTCCATTCCTTTACCTTTCCTTCCCTTTCCTTTTCTTTTTTTGGTGTCTTATGTATATCTCAATTGTCTTCAGCTCAAAAGAATCCTTAAGCCAAAGTGGTACATCTCTGGGTGGCACATTCTGATCCTCTACACTCAGTCTCAAAATGCCTGTCCATCCCAACACACAGGGCTGTCATGAGATGGAACATGTGGAAACTCCGGGTAAGCTGTAAGTGCTGTACAGCTGTCAGGAACGGCCATCTCCATGATCACCATCTCCAGGAAACAGTCCAGGCCACATCCTTGAAAGTTTTATTCACAGCGGTCCAAACACAGGTCTTAAGCCTTTCTTCTCCTCCCCCAGGGACAAGTGGAGGTATTTTTTTTACAGAGAAGACACATCAAAGCCCCAACTGAGGATTTTTTTATAGTTCAATGCTGTACAAGCTTCCTTCTTGAGAGATAAAGAGTCTGGAAAAAACATGGGAAAGCCAATCTAAACTTCCTGTTCCCAGCCCACACTCCCCATGCCTGACTTTTATGAGGAAGCCTACAGGCTGCTTCAGACTGTTGGCTGTGTCATTCAGGACCCCCGCCCCACCACCATCGTTTCTTCTAGACACATCTAATAAAAAAGACCCAGTGCACCCCATCATCCCAGACGCCCAACAGCAATAAATCGAAGGCCAGACTTATTAAACATTATCTAGCCACAAAGATGCGACATTCCCCAAAATAAATGTCCTCCTGAAACTGACTCTCTAACAAGGCATGAGACATCCATGGAATAAACATTAATGTACCTACTATGTCAGGTATTTAACATGTGTTGCATCATTTAAACCTTACATCAACTATTTCCATTTTATGGATGAGTCAGTTGGGGCTCAGAAAGGTTTAGTTGGATGGATGGATGGATGGATGAATGGATGGATGGATGGATGGATGGACAGATAAATGCATGCATGCATTCATGCATGAGTGACTAGGTAGATGGGTGGGTGGGTGGGCGTGTGGATAAGTGGATAGATGAAGAAGCTTCTTGCCAGGCTCGACAGAAAGTTCCTGCATCTCTCCAGAAAGGCAGAACTGTGACACATGTTTTCATATTGAGGCTCCTCACAGGAAAGGGCTGTGCCTATTACTAAGCCAGTGCAAAACAAGGTCAGGCTCTGGCAAAGCTGTTCCCAGGGTGTAAGAATATAGAGAGGTCTTTCGGTTTTCAGTTGCAGCTTTGGAATCAGAAAAATCCCAATCTTGGCTCCACCATTCACTTCCTGTGTGGACACTCAGTGCTCAGTTTCCCCATTTGTAAAATGAAGAACAATGCAACCTCATAGTGCCATGAGGTTTAACAATGCCATTCAAATGTAAACATTTGTTAAATATTTATAACAAATATTTGTGTTAAATATAAGTTAGTTTTCTCCCCTCTGTCCCTTAGGCAGTGTGGACAGCGCTGCAGAGATGAGCTAAGTGATGAGAGCCTCACCCGAAGTGGAAAGGTCTGGACTCCTCGGGTTTGAGAAAAGAATCGTTTCTGTCAAGTGAGCCAACGAGGAAATGAGTTTTCCCCTGTTGTAAAGAAAATCTCTTTCCTTTTGACTGAGAGGGAACAGGTGGAGGGAAGGGGTCAGAGGAGAGTGAGGAGGGAGGGTAAAGACCCAAAGCAGCAGCAGGCAGATTTTCTTTTCCTGACTCTCCCTTAAAACATACAGAAAAAGGCCCTGGCCAGTTGGCTCAGTGGTAGAGCGTCGGCCTGGCATGCGGAAGTCCCGGGCTCGATTCCCGGCCAGGGCACATAGGAGAAGCGCCCATCTGCTTCTCCACCCCTCCCCCTCTCCTTCCTCTCTGTCTCTCTCTTCCCCTCCCGCAGCCGAGGCTCCACTGGAGCAAAGATGGCCTGGGCGCTGAGGATGGCTCCTTGGCCTCTGCCTCAGGCGCTAGAGTGGGTCTGGCCACAGTGGAGCGATGTCCTGAATGGGCAGAGCATCGTCCTCTGGTGGGCATGCTGGGTGGATCCCGGTGGGGCACATGCGGGAGTCTGTCTGACTGCCTCCCCGTTTCCAGCTTCAGAAAAATACAAAAAAAAAAAAAAAAACAACAACCCAGAAAAACATACAGAAAAAATTCTTAGATGGTTTCTGAATGGGAGTGTGTGTGTGTACACAGACACACATATTTGTGTATTTGTGTATTTGTGTGGGGGTGTGTGGAGAGGGGAGTGAGTGGGTGTGAGTCTAGGGATGAGCTGTGGATGAGAGGCTAGGCGCGTGCTTGTGTGTAACAGTACGGAAGGAGGCGTGGGTGTGAGGGAGGGTGTGAGGCGGGGAGCAGGTATACGGGAAGGGAAGGAGGTGTGTGGGGAGGGAAGTGAGGGGAGCTGTGGTGGAAGTGTGGGGGGAGTGTAGTCACACTGAGGGGATGGACCTCAGTAAACGCATAAAACCACGTATGTCTAAGCACTGCTAATAAGCTCTTCATCACTGGAAATTCATAAATAAGTTTATTTTCCATTCACGCACTCATTCATTTTTCCATCATCAGCACTGACCTATGGTGAAAAAACAAAAAATTAAAATCCCTGACGAAATGCCTGACCTGTGGTGGCGCAATGATAAAGCGTCGACCTGGAGTGCTGAGGTCCCTGGTTCAAATCCCCGGTCTTGCCCAGTCAAGGCACATATGAGAAGCAACTACTACTATGAGTTAATGCTTCTGGCTCTTCCTTCTCCCCCCTTTTCTCTCTCTCTCTCTTTTCTCTAAAAATAAATAAATAAAATCTTAAATAAAATCCCCAAGGAACTCACAATCTTGTTGGAGAAAGGAAGACACAGAGGAGTTGAATAACAATAAGGAGCAAGTTTGCCTCCTGCCAGGCACTGTGTAGATTATCTGGTTAACTGCTCCTAGAAACTTTACACGATAGAACCTGCCATGACTTCCATTTAATAGGTGAGGAAACTGAGACTTGGAGTAACTAGTCCAAAGTCACACAGCTTGTGAGTAGAGCTGGAATTATAATGAATGCAACCTGGCTCCTGAAAATGTGCTCTTAAATATCACATCAAGTGTATGCCATCTGTTCCCAGCTGACCTACAAGGGCCCGGCTTATGTCCCTTTATAGAAGACTGGCTGCCAGGGCCCCGGTGCCGTGGGCCCACTGCTGCCTGAGCCCAGGCCTTTCTCCCATTCCTCTCCCTGCATCTTCTACCCTGTTTCTACTTCTCATATCACACCAACACTAGGCAAAAAGCTGTACAGAGAAGAGACCAGTGTAAATTTATGGGCCTGCCTTCCTCCCTGCCCACCAGCTTCCCCGCCAGGGGTACTGGTCCTATGGTATTCTCCACCCCAAAGGCCTTCCTCCTGCTGATCCTGGGAGGCAAGGCCCAGGACAGCACCCCAGTGGGGCTGCTGGGCTTTGGGCAGGTGGAGGAATCTGACTTTAGTCTTCAAGATCGTAATAACCTCTCCATCCATAGAGCTCTTGCAAGGGACCGGAAGAGGCCCAGGTGCTTTAGGCATTTCCTCTCTTTCAGTTTAATACTCATGACGTCCTCACGAGGCAAGGATTATTAGACCCCAGTCACAGGGCTCAGAGATGCCAAATGGCCAGTTCAAACAGTGGTGCTGAGGGGACAGGCTGCGTGACCTCCAAGCCCGTGCTTCATCCCGCAGCTGCTCGGCCTTCCTGTCTTGGAACAAGGTTCCAAGCAGAGTGGAAAGTTGGTCCTTGGTCCACAACACCAGGTTGGGGAGAGTGAGTGGGTAGTTCTCCATTCTCGGCCACATCCCCCACTGACCATGAGACTCAAGCATGGCCTAAGGTTATTCACCTGAAAGGCCAAGGGGTTTCCTTGGAACTAACTCACCCCGGGTGACCAAATGGAGGCCCTCGCAGAGTAAGACCTGCCGTCGCCCCTCCACTGTGCCCCAGCCTGTCGGAGCCCCCTCATGCTCTCATGCCGTTGTCCCAGGGAAAGCGGCCAGCATGTGCAAGCTGAAAAAGCAGATTCATTCAAGCCTCCCGAGGCCATTGGAGGCCAGAGCACGGAGACCCTTTTGATAGCAGATAACAGAAACAAGCAGGAACTCTCCTACTGGGGTTGTTCCTGAAATCACTTGGAAGTGTCGAGACCAGCAGTGGCGACCTTGGGGCTGGGGATACAGTGACAGCGGTCAGAGGTGGCAAGACCAGGGACCAGTAGTGTGTGTGGCAGGAACAGAAGAGAAGAGGACAGGACACGGGTCACCTGGCAGCAGACCGGACTCATTGCTACACAGGAACCACTCCTGGGAGCTCCCAGAGGTAGACGGTGCACTGGTGTGGGGAGCAGTTTTAAGGAGAACAGTGTCATCGACAGTGCGTGTTGGGGTGAGAGTGTGCTTCCTTTGGGTTATCATCCCTAGCAGTTACAACCCTTATTTCCACAGGCTCCAAAAAGCTGTGTTCCTGCCTCAGGGCCAGTGGAGGTTTCAGAAGTTCAGTACAAATGCTGGCCATTGTCCTTTCTAAAGGGAACAATTCAACAAATCAGCCTGGCTGCAAAGGGGAAGGGACATTCCTGAGCTGTGTTTTTCCCACTCCCGGCTGTCCAGAACAGCAGGGAAAGTCATCTGAGCCAACTCAGGCCAGCCGAGGACCTATGACCTACGGCCCAGCACAAAAAGGGAGCCAGGCCAATCAGATCCCCATCTCCGGAATTTGAATGAAGAAATGCTGAGACATGCAGGCAGTCAGCAGCAGGGCTGGAGGCCACAGGAATGCATTAAAAGGCTGTCTACAGTGGAGTCAAAGCTTCGACTCCACTGGGCCATGCGAGGAGGAGAGACTCAGATAAGCAAAAAACGATTAGTAGAAGATGTGCAGTGAGAAGTGAGACTCTGGAAATGACTGTGAGGAAGGCAGTGACAGGGTGGAAACCACGTGGTCCGTGACACAGAAGCACCCAGAGCCCCGTCTGTCCCTGCGCCAGCCCCGGCTGCACTTCAGTCCCTTCCCCCTGAGGTGATGACAATGAAGGGCTCTGTGCTCCTGAGTCCAGACAGGAGGTAACCTCCCTACAGGCTGGCGGGGAAGGTTTGGGGTTGCAGGAGACCCAATCTTCAGTACGTGGTGGCTTTGCAGGCTACCGCAAGGACAGTGAAGGACCAGGTGAGCAAGGCGGAGAGTCTGGACAAGATGATGGCTGCCTCCCAACCACAGCTGAGATGACAGGAGACAGAGTTGACGTGAAGGCCTCCACACACCTGAATCGTGCCTCAGGAAGTCAGGCACAACTGAAGAGTGGTCACCCCAGCCTGGGAGCTGGACTGCCTTGATTCTCAGCTTCTCTTTCTAACTGTGGGAACTTGAGGGGTGGGAATTGTACTCTTCTAAGGCTCAGTTTCCACATCTCTAAAATGGGAATAGAACCTTCTCCCTCGGGTTGTTGGGGATGTTATGGGGGGTGTGGGGTGGGAGTGGGGATGCCTAGATGAAGGTGCTGGGTCCGGGTAATCCCTCTTCTTTAGCTGCTGTGATTGTACGTATAAACTCCTCCATGAAGGGCAGAGGTGGAATCAGAGGTTGAAGACTCTCCCTTTAGAATTCTCTGCCTGCAGTGACCAGCACAGGCCTGTCCAGTGACAGGAGCGCACCCCCTTCTTTGGTCACACTCGAGGACTCTGTGGGGAAAGAGGCTTTCAGAGTCACAATGGCCACTGACAGGCCTTATTTAGCCAGACTTATTAATAGGAGTGGGTCTGGTTCTGTCTGAAAATAGCTTTAGAAAGTTATTTAAAGTGAGCTTCCAGGTGAGTAGTCAGATAGCTTCTTATTGTCTTCCTCTCAGGAGAATTTAAGAACTCTCATATTTTCCTGTTTCCTTTATAGCAAAACAGTCATAACAGGAAGATCCATTGCTCTGTGTGACTTCCTGAGTCGAGGATACCCCGGCTCTCTGAGGGGTCTCATGGTCAGGCGCCACCCCACTCACCTCCCACCACCCCCCTTTACTATGTCCTTGGCAGACAGCCACCTGCCAGGCATCGGGACCTCCTGGCTCCAACAGGAGGGGCCTGCCTAGAGGAGGGTCATTGGACTTGGGAGGCAAGGACCTTGACCTAGAACAAAGCCCTCACCGCCTTCCTAAGAAGCTTTTGCCTCTGTTTTGAATGTTATAATAGAATCCCTGCTTACAACAAGGACCTCAAATCTCACACACAGCCTGCCCCACCATTTCTTTCCCTTCTTGTATGTCTTACTCCAGTCCCAAACCCTATCTAGCCATCACATGCTCTGAAACGCTCCGTGCATCATGGACACCCCAGGTCCTCATAGAAGGCTCTCATCATCTTTGGTCTTAACGGATGTTTTCACTTCCTCTGCAGCCCTTCAGAACAAAGTTGCTCAGCCTCACAGGCCTGCACCTTACACCCCTGAGATAGAAACGGCTGGATTGTTCTGGCTTTCTGTTGTCACACCCATACCAAAGCTTGTCCCCACTCGTATATTTCTTTGAGCCTCATGCTGACCTCCTTAGCGATGAAAACTATCCAATGTTCATTCACTGAATCGATCATGGCCTGGCTCTTGGTTTTCCCCTCCAGCTCAAGTCCTGCATCATCCTAAGAGATTCCAATGCACAGGCACATCACTCATTGGATTGTTACTTCTTGGATCTCCTTAACTCCAAAACACTTCACCTCTATTCTACTTCAACCACCATTCCTAGACCCTACCCTGGATCTTGTCATGATGCAGGACTGAGTCATCTAGAGTCCGGTAACTTTCTCTATAGTTACCTTCTCCCATCCTTTGAGCTATCTCATAACCTAATACACATGACACCAGCACATTGACCTCCAAGAAATGGCAACCCTTCTCTCCTTCCATTTTCTTCGATCAGTCCTCCTGGTTAAAGCTCCAGACCCTGCGGATGATCATATGAACTGCACTCACAGCAGTACCGCCATTTCCCTTGTACTACTTACTATCTCGCTGCGCCTTCCTCCCTTAACAAATTCCAGTTGGTCACTTCCAGTCTCAGTGAGACCATTCAAGCCCAACTCTTTCACCTGTGCCCTGCGCCTCCACCGCCAACTCCTCTGTTGTAACCTCTCTTCTCTGCGTGAATTCTCTAACTCCTCTGACATTTTCCTCTTGTCCTGTAGTCTCTCCAGTCTACTCCACCTGATGAGAAGCTTTCTATACCCTCTTCTATCACCCTCCAATTTCACCTCCTCACAGCAGTAGTCTATTCATGTGTCATGTCACACTCTTCCTCTTTCCCGACACATGCCCCGAGCCACTGCATTCTAGCCTCTGTCCTGACCACTCTATGGTAACTGCTTTCCCTGAAGTCATTGGGCACTATTACTGTGTAATAAATTATAAATTACACCAAAATTTAGTGACATAAAACAACTATTTTTTTATGTTTATGTGATCTGAAAGCCAGGAAATCAGACTGGTCACATAGTATAGTTTATCTCTACTCCATGATGTTTGTTGCCCAGAGACTTGTATGTGGTCTCTCTGTGTGTCTTGGCTTCCTGGCAGCGTGGCAGCCTCGGGTTGGTCTGGTTTCTCCCATGGTATGCTCCAGTACTCCAGTGAGGGTGGGAAAGGGATCACTTTATATGACTCAGAAGTCATTATGACGATTATAGCCTCAGAAGTCACATGACACCACTTCTACCATCATTCATTAGTCAAAGTGACCACAAGCCCCCTAGAATCAAGGGCAGATCATATAGAGCCCATTTCTCAATGGGACAGTGATGAGGTCATGTTGTAGAAGAGCATGTGTGATGGGAAATATATTTGCCATCATCTTTGAAAAATATATACAATCTGCTGTAGCCTTCAGTGATCTTCCAGTTACTGAATCCAATGGATAATGGATTTTACAGATTTTACAAATGAAAAGATTAAGAATCAGAGAGGTTATTTCCCAAGATTAAACAGCTACCATCTATTTATTCTTTCAGGTGTTAATCAAATATATACTTATCGAGTACAACCAAGTTCTAGGAACAGAGTGAGAAAGTTTGTAAGACATGGTCCATGGTCCCTTTCTTGGAAGAGATAAGCAAGTAAGCAGATTACTCTAAAATGTGATAAATGCTGTAATTATGGGGAACATTGGGTACAACAGGAACAACGAATCCAACCTGGGTTTGGAGGGGTAAAGGTAGGGGTTACATTAGTTACCTATCACTTCGTAATAAATTACTCTAAACATTAGCTGCTTAAAACACAAACTTGTATTAACTCACAGTCTCCGGGGGTCAGAAATCTGGCTAAGCTTAGTTCTGGCTCAAGGTCTCACAAGGCTGCAATCCAAGTGCCGTTTAGGACTGGAGTCACCTCAACGCTCGACTTGGGGAGCTTTCAGCCTGAAGCCCAGCAGGTCTGCCTGAAGGCCTGAAGCACCTGCATGAAGGTCCCCATTGGTTGTTGGCCAGACAGGCAAGTTTCTTGTCATTTGGGCCTCTTGATAAGACTACTCACAACAAGGCTGCTTTCTTCCCTTGGAGCAAGGGTGCTGAGAGAAAGAGTGAGAGCTAGGGAAGAGAAGAGGAAGCCCAAGATGGAAGAAGCCAGTCTTTTTGTAAACTAATTTTGTAAATGACATCCCATCATTTTTGCCATTTCTAGCTGTTAGAAATGAATCACCAGGTCCAGCCCAAACTCAAAGGAAGGGTATCGCACAGGGCATGAACACCAGGAGGAGAGGGGGTCCCTGCGGGCCATCTCAGAGACTTCCTATCGTAAGAGTCAGGCGAAACCTGGACTGAAGTCAGAGACCTGAAGCACCTCACTAGGCCCTCACTGGGTGAAAAGTTATGTAAGACTGTCCTAAGTGGAGAATGAAACATGAAATAACTTGAAAGCGAGCGAGAGAGAGAGAGAGAGAGAGAGAGACAAAGGCTGGAAGAATTGCATGTTCAGGAAGGTCAGAGTGTACACTGCCATCCATATGTAACTTAGAATGTGAGTTGTTACTGAGATTTGTTTGACCACTAATTCTGTTATCCCACAAATCACCTGTGCCTCCCAACTTAGTGTCAGACTCTCTGCTTAATGTGCTATTGTCCACTCTATGACTTAACCAAGTTTAAATAGTTAATGAACATTGAATATTTCACATATTTAACAAAGCTTCATTGTATAAGAAATATAAAGAAATTAAACTTACAATTTCTTTTCTCTTTACAAAATATCAGATTGCTGAGAATAATGTTCCAGTAGAGCACATTTATAAATCAACACAAATGTGAAAAGCATGACTGGAATTTCCAGTTATCAGTGGGTGGAGATGACCTGACACTTTGGAATGTATTTAATTTCTAAATAAAATTTTATATTAAACTATAACACAGAGAAGTACACATATAAAGCACCAGCTAATGAATTTTCACAAAGTAACATAGTCTTATAATTATCACCCAGGTTTTAAAAACTAGAACATTATCATCCCCTAAATCTCCCTTGTGTCACCTCCTAGTCACTCTTTCCTTTCCGAAAATACCCACTGTCCTGATTTTTATCATCACAGAGTAGTCTTTTCTGGTTTTAACTGTATTAAATGGAATCATACAGACTATCCTTTTTGTACTTGGTACTCATCATCATTCAGTTTTGTGAAATCCATCCATGTTGTTTCATATAGCAGTAGTTGCTTCAATTTCACGGCTGTATAGTATTCCATCATATGACTAAATGTATTCATTCTACACTGGATATAAATTTAAATTGTTTTCAGTTTGGGGTAATTGTGACTAGTATTGCCATAACAATTCATAGTTATGTCCTATGGTGTACATATGTACACATTTTTATTGGCTCTATACCAAGAAATGAAATTACTGGGTCATGAATATGAATATATAACTTTAGTAGGTACTAACAATTTTCTAAGATGGTTGTACCAATTTACACTCCAGGAGCAATGCTTATACAAGTTCCATTTGCTCTACATCCTTGCCAACACTTTGTATTATTAGTAGTTTTGCTACGATCTATTCCAAAGAGTGGGCAGTGACCTTATGGAAGCTAAATTGCACTTCTTTAATAATGCTGAGCACTTTTTCATATGATTGACTTTTTAAATAGCTTCTTTTGATACTCTTGTTTCTCTTCGTATCGTATAAATCTTTCGCCTTTTAAATAGCTTCTTTTGTAAAGTGTTTGTGTAAAGTTTTGCTTATTTCTCTATTGGGTTGTTTTTTTTTACTTATTGCTTTGCAGATGTTCTTTATATATTATATTAGTTTCCTAGGAAAGCCATAACAGAGCACCACAAACTGAGTGGCTTAAACACAGAAATGTCTTGTTTCACAGTTCTGAAGGCTAGAAGTACAAGATGATGGTGTTGTTAGAGTTGGTTCCGTCTGAGGTCTGTGAGAGAAGATCTGTTCCATGCTTCTCTCCCAGCTTCAAGTGGTTTGCTAGCGATCTTTGGTGTTCTTCAGTTTATAGATCTCTGCCTTTATTTTCACATACCATTCTCCCTGTGTGAGTGTCGCTTTATCTAAATTTTCCCTTTTATAAAGACACCAGTCATATTGAATTGGGGCCCATGATATTCTGATATGACTTCATCTGAAATGACTCTTTCCAAATGAGGAGAGATTCTAACTTACTAGGTGTTAGGACTTCAACATATGAATTTGGGGGTGGGAGGACACTGATAAAATCTGTTTTGAAAACCTCTCCTTGTCTGTGGTTTGCTGTTATATTCTCTCAGTGGTGTTGTGGTAGATTAAAGATGACTATAAATTCTTTTTCACTTTCCCCATTGAGATTTGGTTTTCATTACTCTCTTCCCTTTGAGTCTAGGTTTGCCCTGTGACTGCTTAAGCCACAAAACTTGTTGAAAGCAGTGCTGTACCAATGCTGGGCCTAGTCTTCCTTCTAACTAACCAACCAGGGGAAAGACCCATCTTGGATGTTCCAGCTCAAATTAGCTTTAGATGAATCAACCCTGACCAGCATCAGGTGCAGCTGCGATCTGCCCAGCTGAGCCCAGTCAAACCACAGAATCATAATAGAGAATAGAATGGTTGTTGGCTATGTCAATAATTTTGATGAACAGAAGTTCTTAATTTTAATGTCTTTTAAATTTATTAATGTTTTTCTTACCTGACCTGTAGTGGTGCAGTGGACAAAGTGACAACTTGGCATGCTGAGGACACTAGTTCAAAACCACGGGCTTGCCAGGTCAAGGCACATAAAACAAGCAACTACTACGAGCTGATGCTTCTTGCTCCTCCCCCACCCCCTTTCTCTCTCTCTCTCACTTTCTCTCTCAGCTCTCTCTAAAAAATAAATAAAATCTTTAAAAAATGTTTTTCTTTAGGGTTAATACTTTTGATGTCTAGTTTAAATAATATATGCTTCCTTCTAGGACATGTGTATTCTCCTATGTTATATTATTGAAGCTTATTAATCATCTCCCACATTTTAATTTACTTTATGAAAATGATTTTTCTGAATGATATAATGTAGTGGGGGCATTCTTGTTTAAATTTAATAATAATAACCCTTGAATTTAGAATTGTGTATAAAACACCAAGATAGTAATTTAACATTACAGATAAGTAAAAGAAAACTTAAAACCTTCATAATTACTTTAGTTATCTGCTATCCTTCACTCCAAACAGATGTCAGGAAAATGGAGATTTAGTTGTTTATGGAGATTTAGTTGTTTATTCATTCAGAGAACATTTTTATTTGTTTTTTTTTTTATTTGTTTATTATTTGTGTTTTTCCAAAGTGAGAAGCTGGGGAGCGGGAGGCAGTCAGACAGACTCCCGCATGTGCCCAACCAGGATCCACCCGACATGCTCATCAGGGGGTGATGCTCAGCCCCTCTGGGGCATTGTTCCGCTGCAACCAGAGCCATTCTAACATCTGAGGTGGAGGCCATGGAGCCATCCTCAGTGCCCGGGCCATCTTTGCTCCAATGGAGCCTTGGCTGCGGGAAGGGAAGAGAGAGATAGAGAGGAAGGAGAGGAAAAAGGGTGGAGAAGCAGATGGTTGCTTTTCCTATGTGCCCTGACTGGGAATTGAACCCACAACTTCCACATGCTGGGCCAACACTCTGCCACTGAGCAAACCGGTCAGGTATATTTATTTATTTACTTAGTGAGAGTGAGACAGACAGACAGAGAGACTGGAAGGAAGAGAGATAAGAAGCTTCAGTTCTTTGTTGTGACAACTTGGTTGTTCATTGACTGCTTTCCCATATGTGCCTTGATCAGGGGTCTTCATCTGAGCCAGTGACTCCTTGGTCAAGCCAGCGACCTTTGGCCTCAAGCCAGCGACCACAGGGTCATGTCTATGATCTGACACTCAAGCTGACGCTCAAGCTGTGCTCAAGCCAGAGACCTTGGGGTTTTGAACCTGGGTCTTCAGTATCCCAGGCCATAATGTTCTGTGCCACCACCTGGTCTGGATAGAAAACATTTATTGAGAACCAAGATTTACATTTATATGTGCCAGATTCTGAACTATATATCAAATGTGATATGGGCCTCTCTTCATATAATCATAATCTTGGGGGATAAATAGGCAATAACATATAATTTAAATTGTATTGAGTGTTCCGAAAGAAAACCAGAGATGTTTTGGGAGTTGAGGTCAAGAACCCTTAATTTAGTCTGGGGGTTAGGGGTTGACCAGAGAAGTACTTGCAGAAGTGATATTTAAGCTAAAACTCATGGGGTAAAGATTAGTGATCTAAACAAAGAACTGGAGGGAGGAAATTTCCAGGCAGAATACAGAGCCTGTGCAGAGAACTCTAGGCAGGGAAGAACCCTGTGTGTTAGAGGAGGTAAAAGGAGTCTCATGTGTCTGGAGGAGAAAGAACATGGGACACACAGGATGACACTGGAAAGGCAGTAAGGGGCTTGACTTGCAAGCCTTCTTAAAAGAATACATATTTTGCTCTGGCCGGTTGGCTCAGCGGTAGAGCGTCGGCCTAGCGTGCGGAGGACCCGGTTCGATTCCTGGCCAGGGCACACAGGAGAAGCACCCATTTGCTTCTTCACCCCTCCGCCGCGCTTTCCTCTCTGTCTCTCTCTTCCCCTCCCGCAGCCAAGGCTCCATTGGAGCAAAGATGGCCCGGGCGCTGGGGATGGCTCTGTGGCCTCTGCCTCAGGCGCTAGAGTGGCTCTGGTCGCAACATGGCGACACCCAGGATGGGCAGAGCATCGCACCCTGGTGGGCAGAGCCTCGCCCCGGTGGGCGTGCCGGGTGGATCCCCGGTCGGGCGCATGCGGGAGTCTGTCTGACTGTCTCTCCCTGTTTCCAGCTTCAGAAAAATGAAAAAAAAAAAAAAAAAAAGAATACATATTTTATCAGAATAGTGTGATGCTCTTGAAGAATTTTAGGCAGGGAAGTGGCATGATCATATTTGTGTTTTTGTGAAGATCACTAAGGCTGCCTTGTAATACAAGGTAGAATATGAACAGGGACTGATGTAGGTTTCAAAATGCCACGATGGTCCCAAGGATGAAGGAGTCCCAAGAAAGGCATCAAGAAAGCTTTCAGGCAGAAGGTACAATTGTACAGCAGATCACTCAGGTAGGGGAAGATGGTGTGTGTGTGTGCGCGCGCGTTGGAAGGCAGAGAAGAAAGAATACAGATGTAGACAGCAACCTGTACTCAGTCACAAAGCTAGATAAGTGAACAATCCAGTCTGGCTGGAGCATAATGTCAGATAAATCTGAAAGGATGGGTTGTGAATGTGAAGGGCCCAGAAATTCATGTTTATGTATGGAGATATGTATAACTGCATATATGTACAGCTGATCCTCATAATGTGTTGTTTCGGTGTTTGTCAATTCAGTTATGAACATTTATTTGTAACTCTCAAATCACTACTGACAGCATCGTTTCAGTCTCTCACAGACATGTGCAGAGAGTGAAACTTTTGAGTCATCTGACATGCACATTCCCAGCTGAGGTTCAACAAGGTGACCGTCTGCCTTCTTGTTTCAGCTCTCATGCTGCAAACACGTGTCCTTTGTGCAGTCTTTGTAATGGCACTGTTTTGTATTTTTTGTACTTTTTGTAGATGATTTCACTGTTTAAAATAGCAGTAAAGCTGAAGTGCTACCTACTTTTCCTAAGCACAAGAAGGCTGTAGTGCTTTATGGAGAAAATACATGTGGTAGATAATATTTGCTTAGGTGTGAGTTATAGCATTGTTGGCCACTAGGACAATGTTAATGAATCAACAATATATATTAAAAATATAATGTGTGTGTGCACAGTCTTTATTTTTTTTATTTTATTTTTTGTATTTTTCTGAAGCTGGAAACGGGGCAAGACAGTCAGACAGACTCCCGCATGCGCCCAACCGGGATCCACCCGGCACACCCACCAGAGGCGACGCTCTGCCCACCAGGGGGGATGCTCTGCCCCTCCGGGGCGTCGCTCTGCCGCGACCAGAGCCACTCTAGCGCCTGGGGCAGAGGCCAAGGAGCCATCCCCAGCACCCGGGCCATCTTTGCTCCAATGGAGCCTCGGCTGCGGGAGGGGAAGAGAGAGACAGAGAGGAAGGAGAGGGGGAGGGGTGGAGAAGCAGATGGGTGCTTCTCCTGTGTGCCCTGGCCGGGAATCGAACCCAGGACTTCTGCACGCCAGGCCGACACTCTACCACTGAGCCAACCGGCCAGGGCTGTGCACAGTCTTTAAACAAAAACATAACATAAGGTTATGTGCTGACCAGTTGATGAAAAAGTACTCAGAAGCTTGTAGGAACGTAATCCTGCATTTCCCCTGGGAACAATGGTTCAATATTAGCAATCTCAGTATTTCTAGAGACGTTATAGAACTACCGTGATAATGAAAATTAAATGTACTAATGTACGTATACCTTCTCCCTGAGAGCCAGTTGTTAAACATTACCAACACACTGTTGACTAAGGCACACCCTGCAGGAGCTCACCACACTGTGCAGTGTCAACTAACTATAGTGCTACAGCTGGGTAGTCTTGTCTTGAAGCAGAAGCTGAGTAACATATCTCCATGTTGGCCACAATTCCCAGAGCCTCAGAGTGGGTTTGATCCTTGGAGTTAACCAAGACTCAAGTGTGAATTTCACCTCTCCTACTTGCTAGTTGTGAGTCCTCAGGCAAGAGACACTGCACCTCATTATCTTTGGCAGGAGAATAGCCATTGCAGCTTTATTGTGAGTCCTGATGAAATCACATATATAGAATGCTCAGCTCAGTGCCTGGCACATATATGGCAGACGGTGAATTCTTGTTAATCCTCGCATACCCCACCCCAAACTCCAGGAAAGGGTCGGGGAAGGAGACACTCCATGCTTTGCCTGCAGCTCATTCCTCTGATTACAGAGCTTCAGGCTACCGCAGTGCCTTGTTCAGTCATTCTACAGCAGGCATGCTCCAAGCCCCCCACCCCCAGCAGCCCAGTCCTCACTGTTCAGTCATTCTAAATCAGCTTTTCAGACACTCTGTCTGAAAGGCCCAAGCTGGTCCTGCAGTGGACATGCCCTTCCAGAAGACCTGCTGCTTGAAAAAGTCCCCCTATTCATACACCATACAAGGAGTCTACTTTCCAGTCTAATTCTTGCTGACTTTTCTGTTATGACAGGAAAGCTAGGCACTGCTCTAGCTGATGCGTCTGTGTCTGTGGCTTCTGGTTTACTGTGGGGCAGGGAGGGGGTGGCAAGGAGCAGGTGTATTTACTTAGTCTGTTCTTCTTCTTGTTTCATGGTTATTTACTCAGAGGTGCAGAAGCCTGGGCTGCCCCAGTTCCAAACTTGCTTTCTCTGACTCAGCTTTACCCTCAAGACACAGCTTCATCTCTGAGTCATCAGGCTGAACTTTCGAGGACAGCAGTCTGGCACTGTGGCTCCATCTTCCCAGGAACGGTGCTATGTTTCCACACCCCAGAGCCACCCCATGCCTAACTTGGCTCACAACACCCCAAAAGCAAGAAACAAAGTCTTAATGAGATCAGAAAATGCAGAGGGAAGGCTCCAGGACTAGGAGTCAGAACGGCTGAATTTCGGTTCTAGCTCTGATTAGCTTGTGTGACCTTGGGCTAGTAATTGGAATCTCCTCAACTGGGTTTTCCTCTAACAGAAAATAGAACTAGTTATCCATGCTGGGTCCATCCCTCAGGAGTGTTAGGAGGCCCAAATGAAATAACATAAAGAAGCCTAACCAGGTGGTGGCACAGTGGATAGAGTGTTGACCTGACCTGGGACTCTGAAGACCCAGGTTCAAAATCCTGAGGTTGCTGGTTTGACTGCAGGCTCATCTGGCTTGAGTGTGAGGTTGCCGGTGGCCAGCTTGAATGTGGGATCATAAAGTGTGAGATCACAGAGCTTGGGATCACAGAGCGTGGGGTGAAGGGGCAAGGCACGTATGAGAAAGCAATCAATGAACAACTAAAGTGCCACAACTGAGTTGATGTTTCTCATCTCTTTTCCTGTCTATCTCTCTCTAAGAAGAAAGAAGAAGATGAAGAAGAAGAAGAAGAAGAAGAAGAAGAAGAAGAAGAAGAAGAAGAAGGAAAATGATATAAAGAAACCCAAACTTCTCAAACTGGATGTGTTCAAAAATTCATTTCATTTGGCTCGAACAATGTTGACTCAGATATCAAGTATTTAGCACTTTTTAAATGAGTTATCAACAAGTTGGGCCCTGGCTGGATAGCTCAGTTGGTTAGAGCATCGTCCAGAACTGCAGAGGTTGCCAGTTTGATCCCCAGTCAGGACACATACAGGAACAGATTGATGTTCCTGTTTCTCTCTCCCTTCCACTCTCTAAAATCAATAAGTAAAAACCTTTTTAAAAATTGAGAGAATTCACTTAAATATCTGAATTTACAACTTCTCTTTAAAACAGGAAGATCTGACCATATTAACTCCCGGTCCTGAATCTCAAAATTGACTAGAACTGAGTGGCCGCATCCCCTTCACTTGGGCAGGAGCCTGAAACTGCCCATAAGCTCACCGCAGGCCCCATCACTCCCTATTATTCTCAATGTTGGGGCCAAATCTCTGTTACCATTTATTATTGTTCCAGGGCTATTGATTTGCTTCTAGAAGATCTATAGTGGAAGAGAAATCATTATAATAACCAAGTTTACATTAAAAGTCCCAGAAATATCCCTTGTCCCAAATTATCTCCCCCTTCAGGGTCCCAATGTCAAAAATAAAACCCCTTTGGTTAAGTTTTACTGCTTGCCAACGGGCCCTTTGGAAGGTACATACATGGTGGTGAGTCAGAGTTGGGGTCTGGGGTCCCACAGGATACGTTCTACCTCTCATGCCTGTTTGTCCTCATCTGTGAAACGAGTATATCAGCTCTCTCTCTCTCTCTTTTAAAAGTTTATTGGGCACAAAGTTAGGCACTTAGTGAGTTGATCATTCAAGGTTAGTGATTACAATGAATATCTTTTGAACTGATAAAAAATGATGTGGGAGGTGGGAGTGTGAAGGGCAAGATTTGGGGATTCCTGATTGGGGTTAACGCCATGACTGGAAAAGAAAAAAAGCAAATGGATAAAAGCATGACTTGGAAGAGAGAAAGGTTCCCTTTCACCCACCCCAGCCTCAGTCTTCCACCTCCTCATGAGACAATCCCGCTGGCGACGTGCATCGTCACCCCACTGCGCTCTGGTTCCATTACCCCCGCTGGGTTCCACTCCTGGCTTGGGCAAATCATTGTCTATAAAGGGAGCCTACAAATACCCCATTAACTGTTGTGGCAAGGATGAAATGAGATAAATGTATGTGAAAGCACTTTTGTAAATTTGAATGGCGCTATGCACAGATTAGGAGTTTTCGGGTCTCTTTTCAAAAAGTTTTTCTTCCAAACACTGTCCCAGAGCTTCTTGAGTTTATCTAAGTTAGGACCCTCCCCTCGGTTTCGCGGTGCTGCCCTTCCCACACACCAAAGCCCCACGCCGCACCAGGAGTCTTTTTTTCTTCTCTCTCCTGGCGAAGGCGGGGACTAGAGTGGCGGTGGTAGCCGGCGACGCCCGCGAAGCTTAGGCGGGCTGCGCCTGGCCAGTCCCGCAGCGGCCGCGGTGGGTGTGACCCACAGGGTGTGCGCTCCAGGCCCAGGCCGAGCCCGCCGGCGAGAGGGCGCCCGAGGCTGTGCGTGCTCCGGACGCCGCGTGTGCGCCAGCCGGGGGGTGCGCGCCCGAGACGCGGACGGTGCCTCCGGAGGCTGCGTGCACCCCGAGGCTGCGTGCACCCTGAAGCCGGGCGGTGCGCCGGCCCCTCCATCCGGACTCCCGCAACTCACCAAGGTAAGGCGCCCGGCGACCCCTGCCCGCTCAGCGAGTTGGCGGGGCGTGCTAGCCCTGCGCGACCTGGGTCTTGGTCCCAGACAGGCTCCCCTGTCTCTGCGACCTGCCTCGCCCCCTCCTCGCGCCGCGTCCCTGTCCCCCCCTAAAGGCAGAGGCTGCGACAGCCTGGGCCGACCTGGAGCCCCCGCTTGGGATCCGAGACAGACCGGGGAGGGGGGCTGCCCGAAGGCGGGCGCCGCTCCCCTTCCGCCCTGGCTGGCTCCCGGCGCCCCGAGGCTGGGTAGGGAGCCCAGTGAGGAGGGGGAAGGCCGCGTTGTCCTTGCGGCTACGGCGGTGCAGCCCCCGCCCAGCGCTCCGGAGTGGACCGCTGCGTTTCGGGATGCAGCTGGCGGGACTGGGGCGCCCTGCTGCTGGTCCCAGGACTACCTGAAACCGAGCTCTTACTCTCCCTTTCGCAAAAGCCGGCCCCCAATTCCTACCCAGATAGCCCTCGGCCCTTGGCTGAACTTTTCAGCGTCCCCCCTGGGCTACGACCTTGGGTGGAGGCAGTCGGGCCCCTCCCGTGCGCTGGCGGCCAAGGGCGTTTCGTGCGATCCTGTACACATCCTTGTTGAGATTTTCTCCCTCTCATCTCTCTTTTAAGGTCAAACCTTTGACCCCAAGTACGGTACTTTGGCCCTGCAGAGAGACCAGTTACTTAACCCAGGAATTGGAAAGTGGAGCCCCATGGACCCTACACCAGTTCCGGGTCTGCGGTTGCCTTAGGGCTTCTGCTAGGTCCGCAGGTTTTGGTTCCTGAGATCCCTAGAGTGCTGGAATGGAGGGAGAGGGAGAGACATTTTCCAAGAGAGGGAGAAGGAGAAGGATGACTCCCTGAAGCCTGGACAAAGTTCTATTAACCAACTAGGGTCAGGGGATGGTCAGTTACTGCCAGTGACCAGGTTGACGCCTCTGGAGAAAGCATATTGAATTAAATACTATTCCCAAGGACCTGCCTGGGTGAGTAAACCAAATGCAGGTTCCTTGGAGCCTTTCAAGACACAGGAGAACACAGTTACTCTTAGAATGGAAGCGGAATCCACTCTGATGGTGCTTTGTCAAGTCTGGCCCTCCTACCCTGTCCAAAACTCCTCACTGGGCCATAATGTGAGTTACCGGGAATGGTAAAGGGCCGTGAGAATGGGGCATGGCTCTGGGTACACACAACATTTTCCGTTCAGTCAACAAATGCTTGCTCTGAACTAGGCATGGGCAGGGTGCTGGAAAGAGCAATGAACGAAACTGACAGTGTTCGGCCTCGTGGAGCTTGCAGTCCAGTGGCCGAGACCAACATGAATCAAATCACTCAAGTAAATATGGAATTATGAAGCACTTAATTCTTTAAAAGGAAAGGATAAGGTGCCATGAGAATCTGATAGGCACAGTAGTTGCTCAGAAAGCTAATTGGAGTGAACCCGTTGAAGAATGTGGAAAGGGCCTTCAAGGCAGAAGGAACAGCATGTGAGAAGGCCTTGAGCTGGGGAGCAGAGTGGGTCAGGGGGACTGAAAGACTTTCCCAGATAATGAGCAGGGATCCAACCAAATGGGCATGCCCTTTGCTTCTGCATCCTGTCACCTGACCCAATCAGTACCTTCCTTTCTCAGCAGTTGAGGCCCCTGGCTGGGAGGGAAAGAGAGAGAGAGAGACCAGTAGTCAGGTGCCAGACTCACTCCCCACGCCTACCGGCACCTTGGTCCGTCTGTCCATGCCCGCTCAGGGTGCCAAGAAGCAGCAGGTCTTTCCTCCAATCACTCCTTATTGCCACTGTGCTCTCAATTGACCAAGGCTTCTTCTCAACAAATAGGAAAGTTCACGCTGAGAGTGGTGGCTCATCTTAGACTTTTGAAACCAGAATGAACTCATTGCCTGCAATGTAAAATTCCTTACATGGCATTCCCTAATCTGGGCTCTGCCTACCTTTCTAGCTTTGTTTCTATCACTCCCCCATCTCCTCCTTTCTCAGTGAGCACCGTCTGTTCTACCCACAGTTACACTCCAGAAGCACTCATTGCCTTTGCCCATGCTGCCCTTGGTCTGAAGTACTCTTCCTACTTTCTCATCCAGGGAATACACACTTGGCTTTCAATTTCAACATTAAACTTAAGGTTTACCTACCCCACCCTCACCCCAGCCAAGGCCTTTCATGATCAGAGTCAAATGTTCCATTTCATTGTCTGCAGAGCTCCCTGGACATGTTTCTGTCACATCAGTAGATGTGCAGTTGATGCTCACTGTGGTCTTTAAAGCAGCTCTCTGTTATCACATTTGTGTCCCAAGTACTTGGCACAGAAAAGGACGCTTTGAAGGTGTTCAATAAATGCTTATTGAATGAAAACCATCTAGTCTTATATTTCTTAGCCTTTTTTTTTTTAAATAGGGGGAGCGTTAGCTATATCTTTGAGATTTTGTTGAAAGTGAGGGGTACTCTTCTCCAAATGTATATAACTTAAAGTATCTTTTATACAATGTCATGTGATTCACAGCCCTTCCCTCCCCACTGACCCCATTTCCTGAACTCTGGATTTTAATTTTATAGGAAGCAGAAGCCAATGAGGTGCCATGACTGCCCAAGCATCTGCAGCTGGTTAAAGCATGGACCCTCCTCCCCCTCTCCTCCACACACCCCAGCCCAGCTCCTGATCTCCAGTCCAGGCTCCTTCAGCTTTCTCTGCTTCTTTTAGCCAGTGGTCTCCTTTCATCCCTGGCACCCTGTGAAGGCCATTGCGCACAGCTGGAAGATGGATGTCTTGGTTTCGCTTCAGTTCGGTAGCAGCCTAAGGTGTGACAGGGAGAAAAATCTTATTATGGGCAGAGTTGACAATTAGGAAGACAGATGGGCCATCTCCCTGGCCCGTTCGCTGCCCTTTGCCTGCAATGTTATTACATCTGTTTTAGCTGGAGGAGGGTCACATGTGCTTCATAGTTATCTTCTGGGCCCTGGTCTGAGCCATGTGAGCCAGATTTGGAAATGTTCTTGACCAGACCGTTGAGATCAGGGGCCCAGATCTTGGTCTTGTCAAAAGCTTCTTCCCCATAGAACAGGCTGAGAGGAAATGAATGGGGAGACCGGAGTTATTGCTTGTTGCAAATAAATGTGGAGACTGGAGTTCTTGCCTGCCAGCCTGGCCTCCCTCCTGCTTTCTGCAACCAGACACCTACTTCAGGCTACTAGGCTAAGCAGTGCTTTCTTATCTGCAGATCAGGATCAGTAATTCACTCATTTATCAAAATTGCATTGAGTCTCTGCTCTGTACCAGGTACTGTGCCGATCCCAGTTTACAGCGAAGGGTCATGACGTGTGAGCCAGTGATATGGATGGGAAAGGGGGGATTTTACTTCTAATTCAACCCATCCTCTGAAAGTGTGGTAGGGAAGACAGTTAGGACTTCTGAATGCTGAGAATGTGCTCCCTTTTGAAACTCTGATCTCATGCAAGTTATATTCGTCATCTCTGGGGGCATAGGACAGAATTTTCCTAACTGTAAAACTGATCACAATCTTTTCTTGCCTATCTCTGGGCTGTTGTGTGGAGAGAGTTATCACATTTTAGATGGCAGACCCAGTCACTTCTGTATGTGACACGGGAGTAGTACAGTGTGAGAAAGGGTTCCTGTGGATCAAGCTCTGGCACATGGAATCTTTAGAATAATCTTAGAGATAGTTCAAATTGTAATCCCTGATGTATAAATGAAGAAAGTGAGTCTTAGAGAGGTTAAGTGACTTGCCCAAGGTTATAGAACTAGTAAATGATAACATTAGGATTCACTGAGCTCTCTGTTTCTGGAGATCAGACCACTCTGTGCTATTTTGCAGTCAAGGATGTGGAAAGAGGCGCAGGCTTGGAGGCCAGAGTGTCCAGGAATTGGAGCCTAAATCTGTTGCTACCTCGCTGTGTGATTGCAGCTGGATGCCTAACTTTTCTATGCCTAAGAATGCTGATCTTCCAGTCTCGGAGTTTAGAGTAGGAGGCTTCTAATAGAGGTCTTTCTCTTGAACAGTTTCCAGTCTATGTGAATAATATTTCAAAGCAGAATTAAAGGAAAAAAGAGGGGCCCTCCAGCTAAAAATAGGCCTGCAGCCGTTTCCAGGATAAAATAAATGTTGCTCTAAGATTTCAAGTAGATGGTTAATATGATATTCAGGCATTTATAGATTGGTGGTGTCTGAAGAAGCAGGCTGACCGTTCCTTCTCCAAGGGAAAGAGGTCTGTTTTCAAAAGAACGCCCCGCTCTCTTGCTGGAGCCCTAGGCCCTGGACCCAGCCCCTCACATAGCTTTCCAGGGACACAGGAATTGTGGGAGAAAATACAAATCCCAATTCACATCCCTCTTCCCATTTTTTTTTTCCTGAAAGTAAATAAAACTTATTGACTGGATAAATATTTTTTTAATGTGGCTGTGGCATTTTCCCGTCAGTGTGGAAGGATCCTTTGTGTCTGCAGTTTCCTTTGGTAGGTCTGCTTTGTGACTCCGACGTCAAGTGACAAGTGGGGGGAAATGCGGCCTTGGGGAGAGTGTGCTCTGTGCAAAGATAAAAGTACAGAGTTCAGTGCCGATCTCCCTCACTGCACGGTTTCTGCCCAGAAGCCAGAGAGGCTGACTCTCAGTGAAATCGATTCTGATTTTCATACCCAGGCAGCAGACAGCAGGGCCGAGTGTTTCCAGGTGTTGTACTCATCAGCTGTTGTTTCCCCTTTGGAAAGTGTAGCCATCCTACTTTGGGGAAAGGGTTTAAAAGACTGAATATACTGCGAATGGTCACGTTTGTTAGGGTCAACACTAAGTTTGTATTTGACAGAGGGGCGGGGGTATTTTATCAGTAACCATTGAGAGCCTTTTTAGTATTTATTTTTATTGATTAGAGAGAGCGAGAGAGAGAGAGAGAGAGAGAGAGAGAGAGACAGGAATATAGATATGTTCCTGTATGTGACCTGATCAGGAATTAAACCTGCAACCTTTGTGCTTCAGAATGATGCTCTAATCAACTGAACTATCTGAGTTTTATTTTTTTATTTTCTGAGATAATTCTTTAATTACAATTCATAGAGAAAAAAATTTTATAATTTTTTTTTTTTTTTTTAATGAGAGGAGGGGAGGCAGAGAGACGGGCTCCTGCATGCGCCCTGACTGGGATCCATTCCCACCCAGCAAGCCCACTCACTAGGGGGTGATGCTCTGCCCATCTGGGAACCTTGTTCCATTGACAGGAAAGGAGCCAACTTTTTCAGTGTCTGAGGCAGAGGCCAGGAAGCTGCCCAAGGCCAACTTTGCTTGAAACAATCTAGCCATGGCTGTGAGAGGGGAAGAGAAAGAGAGAGAAAAAAGGGGGAGGGATGGAGAAGCAGGTCGTCGCTTCTCTTGTGTGACCTGACCAGGAATCGAACCTGGGACATCCACACGTTGAGCCTACACTCTACCACTGAGCCACCTGGCCAGGGCATGTGAGTTTTTTTTGGGGTTTTTTTGTATTTTTCTGAGGTTGAAAATGGGGAGGCAGTCAGACAGACTCCCACATGCACCCAACCGGGTTCCACCCGGCACGCCCACGAGGGGGCGACGCTCTGTCCATCTGGGGCACTGCTCTGTTGCAACCAGAGCCATTCCAGCACCTGAGGCAGAGTCCATAAAGCCATCCTCAGCACCCGGGCCAACTTTGCTCCAAAAGAGCCTTGGCTGCGGGAGGGGAAGAGAGAGACAGAGAGGAAGGAGAGGGGGAGGGGTGGAGAAGCAGATGGGCACTTCTCCTGTGTGCCCTGGCCGGGAATCGAACCCGTGACTCCTGCACGCCAGGCCGATGCTCTACCACTGAGCCAACAGACCAGGGTCAGCATGTGAGTTTTTTAAGAGATGATTTTCATCTATCATTTATATGATTTAAAATAAATAAATAATAAATACCATCACCTCTCTGCTCCTCAAAAAAAAAAAAAAAAAAAAAGGAGGAGGAGGAGAAGAGAGGGACAAAAGCTTTACCATTTTCGTAGCCTGGTGAGCCCCAGCAAATGACTCAACTTTTCTGAACTTGAACTTCCTCACCTGTAAAATGCTATTGATAATGTGGACTTAGGGCTCTTCTGACACAGAGACTCCCTGAAGCTGATTCTAGTGAGTATGGTGAGGAGCCATCAAATGTAGCATTGCTGCCTAAGCACAGGCCTGGAGGGAGGCCAGGCACCCTTGAGGTGGGGTGCAGAGAGTTCTGAGTTCAAAGCTATTCCACTGGTGCAGGTGGTCACTGGTCTATGAATGCCATTGGCTCAACTCAGCACCTGCCAACCCCATCCCCCTCAACATTCTATCACATTAGCCTCTCTTTTGCTGCTTAGTTAAAGTTCCAGAGAGGATTCTATTGTTTGAGCTCAGCTGTTTGGAAGCTGAGGCTTTCTTTCCAGGCTATGTCTTGGCCAGTCTCCGGTGAGCCTGGGCAAAGGACACTACTAAGACACCAGTTCTCGCTGGGCCCATCAGATGGAAAAGAAGGACAGAGGAGGGTCATATGTATAGAACTTGACCTTTTAGGGCAGGAAGGGGTGTGGGTGGAGATTCCTTGAGAAGGAAATGAAGGTTAGCTCAAACTCAGGAATAGGCTCAATACAAATGCTGAGTTATAAAGGATCTAACAGAGATTCTTATCTTGGGGAGAGTGAACTTGGGTGTTGAAAAAAAGTCACATCTTTATTTTAGCATTTTCTTCCAGTATGAATATAGACAACAAATCACAATATATTTTCAGAACCTGTGACATTGTTAGTAGAAATCACAGATATTTTCATATCACGTTTTGGCTGCTGCAGACATCTTGGACTATGATTTATGTTCATTGCAGCTTTGAGATTTAAAGCAGTTATTACAGCTGCTGCTAGAGCTTGTTATTTAATGTGTTAATAAAGAACATGTATTACTATATTCACACTCATTTAAAAAAAACTTAATAATTATATATCCTTGTAATTGGTTTCTTTTGTAGTCAAGCTATGCATTTTATTTAATATATATATATATTTTAAAGTATATTTTAGAACATTCTGAGAAAGGGTCCATGGGCTTTATTAGTCTGCTAAAGGGGTCTCCATGGCACAAAAAGAGTAAAGACCCCCTGACAGGGGGTCAGTGAGCTTTAGTTCCCAATTTCCTACCCTGCCTTGTCCTAATCTTCCATATACCCATTTATCTATTTCTAATTAGTACAAGACATTCTTGAGCAGTCGTAAATTCCATTTAATAGTTTGGGAAATTTGTAAGAGCACATAATTTGTGGTTTGGGTAGAAGGTTTGGTGTATATCCAGAGGTTAAATTACAAATTTTGGGCACACATGAGCAACTGGCTAGGGGATGCCTGTTAGCCTGCAAACCCACCAGGCTCTGCATGGATGGCTCGGCCCGTCCAGTGCAAACCAGTCTTTTGAAACAACCACCGAGTGGACAATTATGTTCCAGAGACGTTAAGGAGCTTGTGTAGACTAATTGTTTAAATCACTTGATCAAATGCAAGCTAGGATCCTAGGAAGGGGGAGAAACCCTGGGATAAGTAACTTTGAAGTGGGTTTTGAAATGGATGAATTTGAGGGAGGCAGACGGAAGGAGGGAGGGAGCCTGTGAGGATGTGGGAGACTGACCAGATGTCGATTTTGTGGAGGAAGCCTGGAGAGAGGAGAGCCTAGCAACATTAGATGAATGGTTGTTTTCTTTGCTACCTTTTATTGAAAGCTTAAATATACCAGACATTGTGCCAAGTCCTTTTAATACAGCACTTATTTAATGTTTACCAACTACCTAATGAGATATGAATATTATTATTCCCATTTTATTGGTGAGTAAAGTGAGGCTTTAAGCTTAATACCTCTGCTCCAGGTCACAAAGGTATTAAGTGGTGGAGCCAGGAGCTCAGCTTAGATCTGGCTGATTCCAGAACCTTATACCCTTAAAAAACTACAGGCAACCACAGAAGAGTCTGTTTGGAAAAACTATGGCTGCCATTTTATTCCGGTAAGGAAGTGCTTACTATCTACCCATCGTGTCTTCCCCATCCTTCTCTCCAGCCTTTTGCCTGTTCTCATGCCTCCTCCCTTCCCATCCCCACCCTTACTTCTCTCACAGGCATCTGTGCTGTGTGAGGATAGGATAAAAATTAAGAGCAGTCTGACCAAGCGTGACACAGTGGACATAGAGTGTCAGTGTGGAATGCTGAAGACCCAAGTTTGAAACCTTGAGGTCTCCGGCTTTGAGAGCAGGGGTGCTGGCCTGAGTGCGGGATCATAAACATGACCCCATAGTCTCTGGCTCGAGCCCAAAAGTCGCTGGTCTGAGCCCAAGGTCACTGGCTTGAGCAAGGGGTCACTTGCTCTGCTGTAGCCCCCTGGACAAGGCACATATGAGAACACAATCAATGAACAACTAAAGTGCCGCAACGAAGAATTGATGCTTCTCATCTCTCTCCCTTCCTGTCTGTCTGTCCCTTTCTCTGTCTCTGGCTCTGTCACTGGGGGGCGGGGAGAGCAATTCTGTGGGGTCAGGCAGAACTAGGTTCCAACTCTGGCTCTGCCACCTGGCTGTTATTCTGCCAAGCCTCAGTTTTTTAAAATCGGTGACATGGAGATAATGCTGTCTTCTTCCAAAATTTGTGTGTCCTCTTACCACTACTTCAGTGTGATTTTGGGTAGTCTTTCCATTTGAGCACCTCCACTCTCCTCTTCCACTAGGGTGGTAGTTCCCATCTTCTCCCCGTGTGGGTTTCTTTAGGAAGCTTCCCTGAACCACTCAAACCTGGCCTGTAGGCAGCAGGTGTCACAGTTCGTAGTGGAGAATTGCTGAGTGGTACTTGTGCAGCTGTCCCCTCAGGGTAGAACTCCCCCTCCTCGTTGCAGTGTTCAGTGTCACATCTAGCATCCTTTTCATAGAACCTTGATAACAGCAAATGAAGGTGTCCTTCGATCCTCAATCCAGGGCCCCTTGGCCCATTCTTGGCACCTGTTCTGAGTCTCTTCCCTACAGTTTGTCTCTAGGAAACCCTCACGGTTACCTAGACCAGTGGTCCCCAACCCCCGGGCTGCGGACCGGTACCGGTCCATGGGCCATTTGGTACCGGTCCGCAGAGAAAGAATAAATAACTTACATTATTTCCATTTTACTTATATTTAAGTCTGAACAATGTTTTATTTTTAAAAACTGACCAGATTCCCTCTGTTACATCCATCTAAGACTCACTCTTGACGCTTGTCTCGGTCACGTGATACATTTGTCTGTCCCACCCTAAAGGCCAGTCCGTGAGAATATTTTCTGACATTAAACTGGTCCGTGGCCCAAAAAAGGTTGGGGACCACTGACCTAGACCATCTCTCTAGTCTTATAGGTGAGGACACCGAGGACCAGCGAGGGTACATGGCAGAGCCTGGGTGGCATGGGGAGTGAGTAACTGAGCAGGAATGAGAACCCAGAACTCCTGCTCCAGCATACTGCCCGCCCTGACACTAAAGCCGCAAGTGTCTCTCCCACACTGTTAAGCAGTCTATTTTGGGGCATGGAGATACTCCTGGAACACCTGAAAACACATTCTTCTGCAGTTGCTACTTGCCCCACTCTTGCGCCTGCCTCCTGGATGGCCTTTCCTGGCTCAATCTTCTCTCATTCTTCCCCCATGCCCTGGGCTTTGCCAGCTGCTGAATGGACCCTGTGTTAGCCAAGTCCGTGGGTGGCCGCCTTCGGGTGATGCCTGGTGGTGCCAAAAGGCTCTTGCCCTGAGAAGTCTGCCCACCATCACAACTGAGGCCCAAAATTCCTTCATGAGAGCCATTCCTTTGGATTCTTTTGTCTTCTCTAGAGAGCTATTATTAAAACTCAAATATGTCATCCTGAAGGGGATCCTGTTAATTCTGTACTGTGGCCCAAGGAAGAGTGGGACTTTGGACTTTGATAAGTCATACCATGTCTCTGTTCCTCAGCTTCTTATCTGTAAAATGGGGATAATAAGAGGTTGCATTATAGGTCACCCTAAGGATGAAATAAGATAGCACTTTACATAATAAGTAGTCAACAAAACTGGCGCTTTTTTTTTTTTTTTTTTTTGTCTGTCTCTAAGGTAGTAGGATTATTTAGTCAGTTCTTTCACTAAAATCCTGGCTCTTACTAGGTTGGGTTTTTTTTAGGTTTTTTTGTTTTGTTTTGTTTTGTTTTTTAAGTAATGTGGTCTCCTTTGAAGATTTAGTTCCTTTCTAATTATAAAATGGTTTGAGCTTCATTTTCTTGCCTTTAAAAAAGAGTAAAAGATCCTACCTTACTTGTTCATTGAGGATTAAGTGCCTGCAGCTACTAGGCCTGGCCAAGGCTCTCAGTGAGAACCTAGTATTTTTTTTTTAATTATAGTCATTGATTGATTTTGAGAGAGAGAGAGAGAAACAGTGATTTTTAGTTCCACTTGTTTATACATTCATTGGTTGATTCTTGTATGTGCCCTGACAGGGGATTGAACCTGCAACCTTGGTTTATTGGGATGACACTCTAACAACTCAGCTATGTGGCCAGGGCCAAGGGCCTAGTATTCTGAGTTACCCTGGAGGAGGGATCGGAAGCCCGGGGAGCTTTGGGGGTGGGGGTGGGGGTGACTGGAGAGGAGATGGAGAAAAAGAAGTGGGAGAAAAGGGGATTAAGGGGGACCCTGACCCCTGCCCCATCGGCTTAGATGTGGAGTCTGGGTGGGAGGGGACCTGGGAATTCCGCCTGGCTCTGAGAGAGGGTGGACCCTGTGACCTTTTCCCAGATCTTCTGCCTTCAGGGCCATTCTCTGAGCTTCTGAATTCCCTGAAGAAATGATATCTTTGACCTCCCTCCCTGGCTTGACCTTGGTGGAGTGATGATTAAGAGACTAGAGTTTTCCTGACCTATGACCTCACAGTGGGTGTCAGTGTTAAGAGGGCAGTTGGGCTTTTGGGAACATCAACCAAGGCTAGATTCTCTGCTGTTTCTCCTGAGACCAAGATAGTTCTTTTTGGCCTGGGCTAGGGAGAGGGTCCAGGAGCAGGAGTGGCCTGGCCCAGCCTCCCAGCCTGTGAATGGGAGGGCTTGGTGGAGTGGGAGCAATATCACAGCAGTGAGCAGTGTTCTAACAACCTGAAGAGCAGGGTGCCTCACTTCCAGGGTTCTCTGAAAGAGGAACACCCCCCCCCCCCTTGTCTGCCGTGGGCAATGAGAAAGAATTGTGTTGTCTGCCTAGCACGTGGCGTGCTGTGAATACCTCCAGTTCACTTTCCTGCCAGATTTCTGGGGAAGGCTCATCCCCACCATCATCCATCATAACTGAAGTTATCCTTTCAAAGCACAGCCTGACTGATGCAGAATATCACTTTCCCCAGGGCCAAACACCGGGAGAAAAAAAGTAGAAGTGAATGCTGGTTCCCAGGGTCCTGAAGCCAAGCAGCCACCTGCCACCTGCCTGCCTCAATGGGGAGCTGGGGGCGGGGAGAGGGGTTGCAGCTGGAGCTGGTTAGTTATCTGCCTTTGGCCTAGAGCACAAAGGAGCCAGCTTCAATTCCAGCCCAGAAGTGGGGCTGGCAGCCATGAGGTTCATTATATCTCACATTTGTTGATTATCTATGGGCTGTTACTCTCTGTTCTCCCCTCCTTTCCTCTTTTCCTCCCTCCATCATTCTCTCACTTCCTTTCTTCCTGCCACCCAGTAAATACTGACTGAACACTTACTTTGGGCTAGGCAACGGGCTTACAGTCCAACAGAGGAGACAAAGACTCAGAGAGGTGTTTTCAGCCAGCTTGATGAGTGCTGTCAGAGCACAGAACTGCGGGAGGGGGACCAGTCCTGACTGGTTGTGGAGAAGGGGAAGATGCTGCTAGGTAATGCTGTCTTGAGGGTTGAGTAGGAGTTAACAGATGGAGACAGAAGAAAAAGGATTCTGGATAAAGGGAGAAGAGAGCCTTGAAGACATGCAAAGCAATAGTATATACAGAAAACTCAAGATGACCACTTATTCACTGAGTTTTCATTTTCTCTTCTGTAAAATGGAGATAATAGTATCAAATGGATAGTTGGCACAGACACACACAAAAAGCCTTCTTTCCTTTTTTGCTATCTGTGCTCTATCAGAAGATTAAAATATGCAGAAACAATGGTGATGAGAGGAAGAATGTGAGATGTGCAGGGCAGGGAGGTTGCTTTCTGAAGGGGCTAATGGAACATGGGTGATATTAATTAAGATTAATATTTAGGATTAGAAAGAGTTGGTGCAATTTAAGCAGATTCTTGAAGGATGGGAATGACTGGGAGAAAATACAAAGGAGGCATCTTAAAAGGTTAGCAAGGTGTGAGCAGAGGCATAGAGGCCTTCAGGCACAAGGTGAGGAATAGGTTGCATTTGTGGGGGCAGAGGAGTTGGGGATGTGGACAGAAATGTTGGCTGATCCCGCTTCACTGCCTATCTGGCGGGCACATGGCAGCATTGGCTTTGAATGTGGGTTTTGTTTGACCTGCATAGCGGGTTTTTTGGTTTTGTTTTGTTTTTTGTTGTTCTTTGTTTTTTTTTAAAGTGTTAAATCAACATTGAAAAATCAGATTTTACATTTCTGGTTTCTTTCATTCATTCATTCATTCATTCATTCATTCATTCTTAAATGACCTTTAATTAAAATATTTTTCTTTGTGCTTCTTAACTAGTGGGGCACTCCAGTGCCCGCTGTTGATGTCACTAGGAGAGCGGCCATCGACACTGCAGCCCCAGACTGGGCAGTCCCCAGGATCTCTCTCATGGTTCCAGAGAGTTCTCTAGCCAAAGCTCAGTGCGGCATCTATCAGGCAACATTGACAATCTCATCAGAAGTGATATTTCCACTGTGCTTAAGGTTTTTTTCCTTCTTTCTGTCTTGTGGAGGTTCTTTGAGGGCTTTGCTGATCAGGACAGAGGCAGGAGGTGCTACCTCAGCCTGGGCCTGTCCGTTCTGAGTGGTCATTTCACTGTAATCCTCAGAACCTTCCAATCGTCAGTTTCTTTGGCAATATTGTCACTAACCTTTTTTTGAAGACAGGCTGATCTTGGGGGCCAGGACAAACACAGCACTGACTTCCCTACCAGTGCACCTCAAGTATAAGACTTTGATCTCATTGGGGTCAAACTTTGGTGGCATGGTGGAGGCGGCTGGTATTATTTTGGGGGGGGGAATCAGATCTGGCAATATTAGCGTTGAATAAATCCCCACATGGCAACGCCTGGCCAGAAGGTAAGTGGTGGACATTTAGGTGATCACTGCAGCCCATGGTCACAGGTTGTGACTGGCCAGTTAGCTTGCCTGAAATCACCACCATTCAGATCACTGTCAAGTTAATGCATTGTGTTCAGAAAAGCTCCTAATAAAATGTGAATGCATTGCAGGGAAGGAGAAAGAAAGTTCTAAACCACTAGCATTGTAATTCCTTTATCACATTAAGGAATGGATTTTACTACTTCTCAGAAAACTTAATTGTGGAGAAACAGTGAGGTGGGTAAAATGCTTGATGTATCATGGCTTAGGAAGGAAACTCTAGGAAATGAAGGTGGGAGCTGACACCTGAAAAGATGGAGATGTTGGGGCCCTGCAGTGAGTCATTTTACTCCTTTCAGCCACAGCATCTGGCGTCCTTGCTGGGGAAGGACCAAAACACCTGTCTTTGGCAAATACTTATTGCATTGTAAGATGCTTACTACTTTATTAAAGATTGGATTCTTGGAGAACCAAGTGAAATTTGTGTTGTTTTAATTGAAAACTAAAGGAAAATAATTTTTTTTTTCTATTCTGGGAATAATTTTTAGAGAATGTGTATGTGGTCTTTCCGATTTGCAAGGCTCATTAAGCCCTCTTGGAAAAAAATGTTGTTAAATTATTTTAAAAGTCACCAATTAGTAGCAAACTTTTAAAATAATATAAAAACATATGAAGGCAAAAGCTGTAAACTGTCAAGAATTGGTGGTTGGGCAAGTGGGACAGTTTGGGGTGTATTATTCTAGACTTGGTGCTATACCTATAGGAGATATAACTGTATCGTCATATACAGCTAGATATATACATATCTAAAAAATTTTAATAAGAGTAAGGTTTTGTATATGTTCTGCTATGTTTTTCTCCTAATGCTCTATCTTCAACATACTAGGTCATTATGTCATGTCCAGGCCTATGTACGGAGAGCCTGCAATGGGAAACAGTGCAGGATTGAAAGAGCTAGTTGTGAATCCCTGTTGTGCCCCTTTGAACCTCAGTTCTCTCTCTATAAAATGGGGCTGATAATTCCTTCCTTCAAAGGTTAGACTCAGGGTTAAATAAAATGCAGATGTGCTCAGCAGAGCTTATCGGGTATTGGATGATCAGAGCCCACTGTACCATTGGGAGAAGCAAACCCTGCTTATATCTTCCATTCTTTGAATTCCTCATTCTCCGCCCTTCACCATGTTGAGGGAGGAGCGGGGTGGGGTGTATAGGGTGTGGGGAGTGAATCTGAGATGAATGATAACTTTTCAAAATGGAATTTAAAATCCTCTTCTCGGTGCTAGTAACATTAAAATCTTAAGCAGTGCATTGATAGATGCATCCAGTTTTGTTTGGGGCATTTTTTCTAGACTCACTTTTATTTATTCAGCTGCAGAAAAAGTCCTGAAGCCAGGTATGTGGCTAGAATGAACGCTGTCTCTGGTAGGAAGGCTGTGGCCTGGGCCTGCTCTTCCGCGGGGCGCCCTCTTGCCAGTGGCAGAGGTCAGCTCCTCTTGGTAGAAAACGGACTCATACCGGCTTTGCTAATGGCATCCCCTCGCTGCTACCTACTTATTCGTTTTCATTTCTCTCCTTCTTCTGGCTCTAGATTACAGCATTTCTCTTTCGTTTGTATAACACATATGAAACAAAGACCTGTTACTGCTCTTACCTTGTTAAACCCTCCAATGAGACCATAGATTTGGGTATTATTATGTAACAAATGAAGAGGCTGAGGCCTGGAGAAGTTGTGAAGTGACTCAAATTCACACAGCAAAAAGTGGACAAATCTGGATTTCCTGGCTTCAAGCCATGCTCGTCACAATGTATTGTATTGCCTCCTTTTTCCCAATTGTTGCCGGGAAGCTCCTGAAATGGGGGCTGCAGGAGGGGGCCCTAGTTCTGGCCAGTTGGGAATTACTTTTTGGAATGTGTGAGGTGGTTGGGCTTAGTGTTCTGGGAGAGTCTAGTGGGAGCAGATGTAGGGAGGGGGTTTGGAGGTCATCCCAGGGTCAGTGGAAGGGGCTGAGGGGACCTAAAGTGGTAGAAAATGGCCTGGTGCAGGTTTGTGGGCTTGTCCAGCATTTGGTCTCATTTTGGATGTTTGGCTCCTCTTTTGCCTCAATCAGCTGCTCTTCATAAAATGCTTTTTTTTTGGTATCCCACAGAACAGTCCTTTCCTAATTCAAGTCACCTCTTCCTGGCCCTGTATTCCCACAGCCAACAAATAAACCTCAGCACTTCTGTTTCCCATTCTCTTGGGGAATATCTTGAGAGCTAGTCAGAGAAATTCACTTGCTTAAATGGGCATATTGACTTAATACATTTATTTAGACCACGTTTAATATCATAGTTGCCTGCTAGACCAGTTCTTGCAATAGACATGTAATGCAAGTCACATTTTAAATGTCCTAGTAGCACATTAAGTAAAAAGGAAATGGGTGAAATTAATTTATATGATATATTTTTATTGATCCCAATAGATCCAAAATATTATCATTTCAACATGTAATCATACCAAAAAATTAATGAGATATTTTATATATATATATATTTTATACCAAGTCTTCAAAATGCAGTATGCGTTGTACACTTACAGCACATTTTAATTCACACTGGCCACGTTTCAAGTGCTCAATAGCCATGTGTAATCTGTGACTACAGTGTTGACCCGTGTAGTTACAAGGCTTCACTGTTAAACAAAGACCTTTTTTTTTTTTAAACAGAGACAGAGAGAGAGTCAGAGAGAGGGATAGATAGGGACAGACAGACAGGAACGGAGAGAGATGAGAAGCATCCATCATCAGTTTTACCTGGCGACACCTTAGTTGTTCATTGATTGCTTTCTCATATGTGCCTTGACCTGCGGGCCTTCAGCAGACTGAGTAACCCCTTGCTCGAGCCAGCAACCTTGGGTCCAAGCTGGTGAGCTTTTGCTCGAACCAGATGAGCCCATGCTCAAGCTGGCGACCTCGGGGTCTCGAACCTGGGTCCTTCCACATCCCAGTCCTACGCTCTATCCACTGAGCCACCGCCTGGTCAGGCCAAAGAAGACCTATCTTGAAATGGGTAAGGAGGTGCTTTGGGAGACCTTTGTAATCAGCGTGTCTTTGAGCGGGGTTGCTGGTCAATAGACCTCAGTTATAGCACATATCATGGCTGCTTGCCCTGCCCTCACCTTTGTGCAGGTTGGGATGAATGACATGATGTTGACTATATTGCCCTCACCCATTTTGCCAACACCCACACCATTCCTCTCTTAACGCCTTTTACTTTTGTAAACCCCAATCCTAGATTAAATTTTACTGTCCCATTTCTCTGACCCTGCCCTCAGATTACTGGATTTATTTTACTTTATTATTATTGTTTTAAAATTTTATTTTATTTTTTTATCATTTATTTATTTTAGAAAGGGGAGAGAGAGTGAGAGAGTGAGAGAGAGAGAAGGGGGGGAGCTGGAAGTATCAACTCCTATATGTGCCTTGATAAAGCAAGCCCGGGGTTTTGAACCGGCGACCTCAGCGTTCCAGGTCAATGCTTTTTCCACTGCGCCATCACATATCAGGCTGGATTTATTTTAAATCCATACCCTTTGACCTTAGCTACTACTTGGCATCCCTCATGTCTGTGTCAGTCGTTTCCTCCCAGTCTCCCTGACTGTTGCAGAGCTCTGCTGCTGTCCTTGTGTTCCCAGGTCCATTCACAGGCCCTTGGCCTGCTCCTACTCACAAAGAAGGTGGCAGCCATGCACCTTGAGCTCTCTTATTTCCACCTTGCCATTTCTCTCCCAATTTGCTCTGCCTTCCCTTGTTAGAGCCAAGCCTTAAAAACCTTCCCTTCTTACCTCCAGAAACACTCTCTTTCAACCTGGCTGTGGACTTTGGAGCCAGAGCTTGCGGCCTCAAATATCATTTCTGCCAACTGCTAACTTGGGTATTTAACTGCCCTGTTCCTAGTTTCTTCACTGCAAAATATGATTCATCAGATCACTGAGCTCCAGTGGTTGTGGTGAAGATCAAATTCAATTTCATTGCATGATTCAGCACCATGCCTGGGGTCAGTGTCAGCTTTCATGCCTCCTTCATTCTCTTGCATCTCACTCCACTCCTTGGCCCTGCAAACATGGTTGCTTCTCCCTTTCCTTGAGCAGCTGCCCATTTTTCTCCTGAATTCCAGTGAAGTAGCAATGAATAACCCCACCTGCTGCTTCTCCCATCTTGTCAACCCTTGACAACATTCCCCTGTGCTATTGAAGCTGCCCTTGGCCTCGCCGTTTTCTCAAGACTTACCTTCTTTGGATTTCCGGGTTGTAGGCCCCCCTGGCTCTTCTTCCACATCTGCTCCCCACGCTGACTTTCTTCAGGAGTTTTCCCCACCCTCCTCCTCTGCTCACTCTTGCTCCTTACCCCGCTCACCTCTGCAGTGATTACACTGATATGGATGACCCTAGAATCTGCACCATTAATCTTCGAGTTTCCTTCTTGCCCCAGGCCCACCTTTTCAGCTGTTTGCAGGGCTGCTCTCCCTCTGGATGACCCCCTATCTGTGGGTGAACCCCTAGTCAGGCATGCCCAAGGACAAACTCTCCATCTTCCTTCTCCCAAATCTCTTCTCTCCTTGTTTTCCTAACTCAGTTGCTGTCCCCACCTCTCTCTAGTTTACCCAGGTTTGAAACTCTCAAGTTTCGACACTTCGCTCTCCTCCCTGGTCCAGTGCCTGAACTTAAAGTAAGTGTTCAGGAACTAAAGAGTCCATTGACTGCCAAATCCTGGTGTTTCCTTTCTTCCTTTTTCTCTAGTTCATTACCTTTCAATTTCCACTGCAGGCCCCTTGATAAGCATTTGATATACTTCGCCCCAATTAATCTGTACAACTCTGTAAGGAGGAAACTGTGTTTTTCCTATTTGACATATGTGGACAC
Organism: Saccopteryx bilineata; assembly: GCF_036850765.1. Classification (NCBI taxonomy): domain Eukaryota; kingdom Metazoa; phylum Chordata; class Mammalia; order Chiroptera; family Emballonuridae; genus Saccopteryx; species Saccopteryx bilineata. The sequence goes on from NC_089492.1 coordinate 239,675,878, forward strand.
TGGGGCTGAGGGTGTGGGGGGGAACTTGCTAATGACCCTGCTGGTAAGTGGCAGAGTTGGGATTGTAACTCAGGCCCACCTCACTCGAAAGCCCACACTCTTCAGGTTTATGTTGTGCTGCCTTTAGCAGTTCTAGAACCAGGCTATGCTCATCTCAGAATTGAGTAAGGATCGGAAGATGAATGCTCTGTATCTGTGGGAACACATTCTTATGAGCCTATATTATTTGTGTGTTGTTGTTCTGTTTACCCTGCTGTTATCTGGGCTTATGGCTGGATGCCTTGACCCTTAGTGTTATTACATGAAAGTCTTGGCTGAGCCCAGGTCCCTACTGTGAAATACCAGAATCTAGAGGTAGGAATGTGAACAGATCTTTGGATGGGGATGCTTCCCGTTCTCTGGTTCTCAGTCTCCCCATCTATAAAATGAGTGAGTTGGGCCAGTTAATTGCAAGCTCTATACTCCATGCATGTGTTTCATGGTTCTGCTTACCTGGGACCTACTGTGTGCTTAGCACACGATAGCTGCTGGTCATGCAGAAATAGCACCAGAGGCACTTCCCTGGGCTTCAAAGAGCCAACAAAATTCTGCAAGACAAAGCCAACATTCAGGAAATTAACAACAGTAGAAGACATTATGTAATTATGCCTGCAATCTCAGATTATATACATTTGTGACGGTTCAATAAAGGAGAAGAAAAGCTGCTGTTCTCTTAAAAGAAAAAAAATTTTAAAGCTATAAAAGGAGCAGTTAGTGAAAGCAGTAAGTCTGGCCAGACTTCTTGTTAGACTTGCTGCTCTTTTCCCTCGAAATCATTTGTTCGTCCCTTAGATATTTATGGTCCTATAACGGGCCAGACTCTGGGGATGTTTCCCGATCATTGCAACCAGAGTTGAACTCATAAACCAGCCTTTGTCTTGTTTCTCTACTGCTGAAGAAACTTGCTGGTTTCCTACTCTCTATGAATAAAATGAGCTGCCCTCCATCCCTGGCCTTCCCCATCTTGGGCCGCTGCCTGCATTCTGGGCCTGGTCCACTGGTCATTCCTCAAGCCCACCACGCATGCTTCCATCTCTGAACTAGGGGGCTGCTTCCCCAGTCTGCCCGGTGAACTTTTATTCATCCTTCAAAGCCCAGCTCAAACACCAGGACTGTGATGCTTTCGCGGTCCTCTGTAACACCTTTGCCCACCTCTATGTCCTGGTTTAGGTCTCTGCCTCCCATATTGGGGCGTGATTTCCTTAAAGGGTTTTCATTCTGTCTTATTCATCTGTGAATCCACAGATCCTAGCCCTGTGCCTGAACACTAATTTCTTATGAGTGGCCGACTGAACACCATCTGTAGAGGTTAATTTTGAACAGAAAGGCTCCCCTTGCTCCCTTCAAGCTGCTGGGCTATTTAACTTCATGCTCCGTGGCCTGTGAGGGTGACTGGATGCTTGTAAATGTATTGTTTTCTTTGTCTCCAAATGGTCATGGAGAGACCTGGCTGGCTGCAAGAGCCTCACTTTGGTTCAGGGTGCGGAGGGGAGTTATGTCAGAAGCCGTGGCAGCTGAAACCACACACGGCACAGAGCTGCACTGAAGGAGGCATTTGTGTTTAACTTGGCAGTCAGGGGGCTTTGTGCTGCCGAACACAAGTGGGTAAGTATGTCAGGCAGGCTCCGGGCTGTGCACACCCACCAAAGGGTTGGTCCCCGAACGCCTTCTGCCTTGGGAAGAAAAGGAGGTATTGTGTGTGCTGGCTGCACTCCAAGGGAAATATTCCTGTTGTTCTTCTGTTTTGAACTGCTCCCTTTTTAAGGAAGAAAAGTCCAGATGTGAAAAATCTCTCCCCCATTTCAACACACCCTGACCACCAATTCCAAATCAGTTGCTGCCTCGAAATACAGTGTGTCCGTAAAGTCATGGTGCACTTTTGACCGGTCACAGGAAAGCAACAAAAGATGATAGAAATATGAAATCTGCACCAAATAAAAGGAAAACTCTCCCAGTTTCATACCTATTTAGTGCAGTTCGATGTGGGCTTACACACAGATTTATTAGGGCTCCTTAGGTAGCTATCCCGTATAGCCTCTACAGACTCGTCACTGACTGATGGCCTACCAGAACGGGGTTTCTCCACCAAACTGCTGGTTTCCTTCAATTGCTTATCCCACCAAGTAATGTCATTCCTATGTGGTGGCGCTTTGTTATAAACGCGCCGATATTCACGTTGCACTTTGGTCACAGATTCGAATTTAGCGAGCCATAGAACACACTGAACTTTCCTCTGTACCGTCCACATCTCGACTGGCATGGCCATGGGCTGCTCCGCTGTATACACGGTGTTACGTCATCATCTGCGCATGCGCACATGCTACCACATCATCCTACAGAAACTGGGAAGGTTTTCCTTTTATTTGGTGCAGATTTCACATTTCTATCGTCTTTTGTTGCTTTCCTGTGACCGGTCAAAAGTGCACCATGACTTTACGGACACACTGTATTAATGACTCTATGAATCCATCGGTTATCTGTATACCTACTGTATCTTTAAGGAGCGCTGCTCTGGCTCAGCAGGCTGCAAGGCTCTAGGATGATAGTCTTCATCCCTTGTAGGCTCTATTTCCTGATTAATGGGTGTCCTAATCCTTGTGGAACCGGGCCCTGCCGCCCCCCTTGGGCCTGCTGTCCCTCTGCAGCTCAGCATTCCGGCCTCCAGGCTGTCGTCTACTTTGCCTGTCCCCCACCTCTGCAGCCTGGCCCCTTACTGTGCCACCTCCCACCGCCATTCGCTCCACTCTGGTCTCATAGACAGGTGTGGGCAGAACTATGCCTCAGTCTACGTGATTAGCAGCTTAGGCAGGAAGACCCACATTCACTGTCTTTCTGATTTGGACCAAGTTACTAAACCTCTCTGGGCTTTGGTTTCTTAATTTGCAAGACAGAACAAATAATTCCTGACCTTGCACATAGAGCCATTGGGAGGAGGAAATGATCATAGTGTACTGCCTGGCACAGTGCCTATCACACCATATGGTGACTCTCAATAACTAATAAAACAACGAAGAATTAGTGAGCACATACTAGTTTCATCCTTCCCAGAGAAACGAGGGCAACCACAGTTTCCGTTTGAGTGTTTTCCACACTCCAGGTGCTGGGTTAAGTACAGGCACGTTGCCATTTAAAAGCACACAGTCCTATTTTATACCCTCTCACAGCTGAGGACTCTCTCTCAGAGAGGTAGAGAGACGTGGCCAAGGTCACATAGCTTGCAAGCACTGGAGCTAGGAATGGTGCCAAGGTCTGTTGGACTGCTTCCCATCCATCCTTTCCCACCCAGACACCCTGATCACATGCCTGGCTTCTTGGTGCTGGGGCCAGCAGCCTCAGTGACCCCTGAGCGCCTTTTGGAAATGCACATTCTCTGGCCCACTTCACACCTACTGCATCAGCACCTGCGTTTTAACCAGATCTTCAGCAAAAGTATATACATAATCATTTTAGAAGCACTGAACTGTAGTTTACAAAGTGTTTTTTTAAAAGTAGGTTAGAGCAAGACTTCTCAAACTGTAGTGCACATAAAAATCACCTGGAGTGCTTGTTAAAACACAGATTCCTGCCTGAGAGATTCTGATTTTGTATCCATTGCTTGTTCCATTAAAATCGGTTGCATTCAGGCCTTGGCTGGCTGGCTCAGTGGTGGAGTGTCGGCCCAACATGTGGATGTCCCAGGTTTGATTCCCAGTCAGGGCACACAGGAGAAGTGACCATCTGTTTCTCTATCCCTCTCCCTACCCCTTTTTTCCCTCTCTCCCCCTCCCACTGACATGGCTCAATTGGTTCTAGTGCATTGGCCCTGGGCGCTGAAGATGGCTCTGTGGAGCCTCTGCTTCAGGCACTAAAAATAGCTCAGTTGCGAACATAGCCCCAGATGGGCAGAGCATCGGCTTCAGATGTGGGTTGCCAGGTGGATCCCAGTTGGAGTACATGTGGGAGTCTGTCTCTCTATCTCCCTTACTCTCACTTGGAAAAGAAGAAAAAAATCTATTGCATTCACTCCAAGGGATCCTGAGAATAGGTGTGTTGGATATGACTGGGATCCAGGCAAACTCCTGCTTCAAGTCTTGGCCCAAGGTGGTTCATGGTTTACATTCGCTGAAGCTATTAGGGGATAGGGGGACCCAAGTTCATCCCAGATTTGCTAATTGGAGTCATTGGCAGCAGCATCCCTCTGCTTTTGGGGAAACTGCTGCCTTGGCAGGAGATACATCTCTCCTGAGTTACCCGAGTCAGGAGCGTGGATCTTTGAGTCAGCCTCTCCAGCCCATCCCCTCCTCCAGCCTGCTCTGGTGAACAACCCAGAAACAAAATTAATTTGTAACCTAAAACCCTTGTGTCTGGCCTGAAAATATATCTTTCTAATGGAAATTTTGACAGAGTGCTAGATCTGCAAAGAGCATTTTCTCTAAAATTGATATCTATGTAACTTGACTGCTGCTATCTGGTTAAATAGCAATTAAACGCCTCAAGACTCCTTGCAACTTTCAAAGATTATTTGAAAAGTAATTGTGTTGTATCGATCAAATAATTTAAAGCTAATTAGAAAGTCACTGCATTTCTCAGTCTATGCCTTTGCAAATAAATTTATCTTATTTATAGACCTGTACGTCTAGAGAAAGTTGTTTATATTTTAATAATCCTCTGATATTTAATGAGCATGGCTGGTGATGGAATTTAACACTAAGTCCTTCTATCTGGTTCCTTCTCTTTCTGTTTAAATTCCCCTGGCGACTTCATAGGCAGTTACCAAAGTAAAACCTGAAAGAGACTCTGTGGTTAGGAGCTGGGTCTCAAGGCAGACACATCTCCATTTGAACTTCAACCTTGCCATTTTGTAGCTGTGTGCCCTGAACCTGTCATCTGTGAAAAGGCTATAATAGCATCTTCCTAGTGTGGTCATTGTGAAATTAAGTAAGGTATTTTTTGTACAATATCAGACAGCATCTTGTTCAGAATTATTGTAATTATTGTTTTCTCATCTATAAAATGGGTGTGGTGGGGAATAGACACATAAACACATGAGTATTCAAAACTTTCTGTGCCTGTGGAGCCTTCAAGTAATTCCCTTCTAAGAGAATTTTGGGCATGGTTTCTGTGACTTCTTGGCCTTTCGGCTAAGAGCAAGTGTTTGCTTGGCTGTTGCCCTTCCATTACTACATAGACTAGGGTCATCCAGTCATGAGAAAGCACTGGACAAATGGAGCCGATATGGGGATACTTGGTGACAAGGATAGAGGGAGACTGGCAGAGGATGGGCAAGTAAATGGCAGAGAGGAAGGAGGTGAGGAAAGAATCAGGCAGAAGGGATGGTAAGGAGCAGGGCCTACTGCTTTGCTGGAAGTAGATACTAAGAATAGCAGAGATAGGAAAGAAAAACTTGAAGACTTTTGCTTTGTGCTAAGAATGCGCTTCCCCTTTGATGTTTTCTCTGGAGACTGCAGTGGAGGTTTGGATTGCCTCCAGTTCACTTTTTCCTACTTAACTGCTGTTTCTTTGAACACAACACTGAGCTGAGGCTGGGCCACCATGCGGCCATCTTTACCGCAGTGATGCAGGAGTCATGACAGTGCTACCCCAGCGCTGAGTGAGGGTGGGTAAAGGACTCGGTGCAAAGTAAGAGTTTCATTGATGTTGACCGCTATTCCTACTGTGGTGCGTCCTACTGCCCCTGTAGCCATGGGCTGCAGCAAAGGTCACCACCTGGAGTATGCATAGTTCTCTGGCTTTACTGACCACAATAACATCATCGCTCCATGTTTAAACTGGGGACATCAGCCACATTGTTTGTTCTCAAAGAAACCGCCACATCATGTCCACCGGTGCCACGCTGCAGAGCAGTGCCGTCAGTATGAGGTTTATAAAGGGAAGCACAGGATCAGGAGTCTCGGATGCAGAGTCTGACCTTGGCCCTGCTGTATGGTATGGGCAACTCGTTGAGTCTCAGTTTCCCCATTAGTAAATGAAGATAATGTCCAAGGCCCTGTCTTAACTATCTGTGCTCCCAACAGTAGAAAATCAGCAGGACTCACTGAATACTTGCCATCTGCAAGGCCCTGGGCTGGTGCTCTCGAGGATACCCGGAAGCATGAAAGAAGTCCCTTGACTTGAAAAAGCCCCATAATCTGGCTGAAAGAAAAGATCTGAGCTTATTTATTTAGTTAAAGTTACCTAATAAAAGTCTGCCTTGGATATGGTCCAAGTGCCCAACCATTTTGTGGCACCTTTGAGCTGTTATAGGGTGATACAAACACGGATGTGAATTTTGGAAGTGCCTTTTCTTAGTGACTTGACCTGCATTAAAACAAAGCAAAACTGAAATCAGAACAGTGAGTGATCTTCCTTTATGTTGCCAGGTGGGACACTGGCAACAAACCCCACTTCTTCAAAGGAAAGTTGGAATTGATAAGACGTTTCCAGAGCCCTTCCTCTCTCAGTGCCTCTCTCTGGTTTATCTCGGATGACGCCCCCAGCCTTCCTCTGGTCACCCGCTGCTGGGCTGGGTGCTCACCATCCTTGCCTGACCCCCATCACACGGGCCTGCTCCTAGACTGTGGAGCTTAGAGGGCCAGGCAGGGCCATATGAAATAGTAATAAAAAGTCTTCCAACTTGAAAAATCTGGAAACATCCTTGTCTCTACCCAGGTGTATGGAGACGACTTATCAAGGTCAGTTTGGTTTAACTCACTTTCCTGACTGCGCAGGCCGTGCCAAGAAAAATCTTCCTCCCAACCCAAAAGGCAGATGCCACAGCCCACGCAAGCCCCAGAGTGTCTGCACCTGCAGCCTGTGCTCTGTAGCCAGGCTGATGTCTGTGAAAACTTCTGCTGGAGTCTGACCAGGGACAACAAAGCTGGGAGTTGGGGCTGCCGGAAGTGGGGGGAGGGCACCCCATTGTGGAGCGTGTGTCTGTGCCTACCCTTGAGATGCTTTCACTAAAGTGACCCAGGGGCAGGGAAGTGAGGCTGAATTTCTGGGTTGCCTCCAAGTGTGCTTCCCAAACTATAATAGTTTGACTATGGCCCGGTTTGGCCAAGCAGAAGAACTTGTGGCCCACCACGCCCACTCATTTCCACTTCCCAGTGGGAAAGAATATGCTAATAAAAAGGATAAAAGGGGAAGAGAAAAATAACCAAAGTAGTCATGCAGCAAATACTCAGGACAAAGCAATTGCAACCCTGGAGAGGTGGGACTCCTCAGGAAGGAAGTAAACCAAGCGTGGGAAGGGTGTTCACAAGGTGCTGGGTGGCACCAAAAAGCACAAATGTCATCTGCACTAATAACAAATCACCCTTCCTGAGAATTGCGGTGATTCCGCTCTTTTTTTTTTTTTTCCTTGTGGGAGAGACAGAGAGAGAGTCGGAGAGAGGGACAAATAGGGACAGACAGACAGGAAGGGAGAGAGATGAGAAACATCAGTTCTTTTTGCGGTTCCTTAGTTGTTCATTGATTGATTTCTCATATGTGCCTTGACCGTGGGGCTACAGCAGACCGAGTGACCCCTTGCTCGAGCCAGCGACCTTGGGTCCAAGCTGGTGAGCTTTGCTCAAACCCGATGAGCCTGCTCTCAAGCTGGCGACCTCGGGGTCTCGAACCTGGGTCCTCTGCATCCCAGTCCAACACTCTACCCACTGCGCCACCGCCTATTCAGGCGATTCCAGCTCTTGACCTGTGTGCCAATGCAACAATTTTGCAGTGTTGTTTAATGATGGATGGAGGTCACAAGTCTTTGTAGAACAGAGAATGTTATCAGTAAACTCTTAAACTAATTTTTGTTTATGAATGCCAAGGTTTATTAACTCTCAAAAACTCACTTATTATGTTCCTAGTTTCTTTTTTTTCTCTCTCTCTCTTTTTTCTGAAGCTGGAAACAGGGAGAGACAGTCAGACAGACTCCCGCATGCGCCCGACCGGGATCCACCCGGCACGCCCACCATGGGGCGACGCTCTGCCCACCATGGGGCGATGCTCTGCCCATCCTGGGTGTCACCATGTTGTGACCAGAGCCACTCTAGCGCCTGAGGCAGAGGCCACAGAGCCATCCCCAGCGCCCGGGCCATCTTTGCTCCAATGGAGCCTTGGCTGCGGGAGGGGAAGAGAGAGACAGAGAGGAAGGCACGGCGGAGCGGTGGAGAAGCAAATGGGTGCTTCTCCTGTGTGCCCTGGCCGGGAATTGAACCCGGGTCCTCCGCACGCTAGGCCAACGCTCTACCGCTGAGCCAACCGGCCAGGACCCCTAGTTTCTTCATAAAAATGAAATTCCACATATGGATTTTCTTTTCGGAATGATAGAAATGTCTTAAAATTAGATGATGGGTTTTTCAACAAGTGGTGCTGGGGAAAACTGAATGTTTATATGTGAAAGAATGAGTCCGCACCTTTATTTTAAACCATATACAAAAATGACCTCAGCTTGACCAGGCGGTGGCACAGTGGTAGAGTGTTGGACTGGGATGCAGAAGGACCCAGGTTCGAGACCCCAAGGTCACCAGCTTGAGCACGGCCTCATCTAGTTTGAGCAAAAAAGCTCACCAGCTTGAGCCCAAGGTCGCTGGCTCAAGCAAGGGGTTACTCAGTCTGCTGTTGCCCCAGGTCAAGGCACACATGAGAGAGCAATCAATGAACAACTAAGGTGTCGCAACAAAAAACTGATGATTGATGCTTCTCATCTCTTTCCGTTCCTGTCTGTCTGTCCCTGTCTATCCCTCTCTCTGACTCTCTCTGTCTCTGTAAAAAAAAAAAAAGACCTCAAAATGGGTTAACACTTTAAACTTAAGAGCTGAAATTTTAATACTCTTAAAAGAAAACATGGAGGAAAATCTTTATGGCATTGGATTTGGCAAGGTTTTCACAATGTGATACCAAAGCACAGGCAACAAAAGAAAATATAAATCAATTGGACTTCATCAAAATGAATAACTTGTGTGTATCAAAGCACACAATCAAAAAAGCCAAAAGATATCTTTTGAAATGGAAGAAAATATCTGCAAATCACATATCTGATAAAAGGGTTATATTCAGTATATATAAAAAAATGCTTGCAGTTCAACAACATCAAAAACAAACATCCCAAATCAAAAATGGACAAAAGACTTAAATAAACATTTCTCCAAGAAGATATACAAATGGCCAATGAACATATAAAAAGATGCTTAACAATTATTAGTCATTAGGGAAGTGCAGATCAAAACCGCAGTGAGATAACACTTCACTCTTACTACACTTACTAGGATGGCTATAATAATTTTTTTTAATTCAATTTATATATTTATTTTTTACAGATACAGAGAGAGTCAGAGAGAGGGATAGACAGGGACAGACAGACAGGAATGGAGAGAGATGAGAAGCATCAATCATTAGTTTTTCATTGCACCTTGCAACACCTTAGTTGTTCATTGATTGCTTTCTCATATGTACCTTGACCACGGGCCTTCAGCAGACCGAGTAACCCCTTGCTGGAGCCAGTGACCTTGGATTCAAGCTGGTGGGCTTTTGCTCAAACCAGATGAGGCCGTGCTCAAGCTGGCGACCTTGGGGTCTCGAACCTGGGTCCTCTGCATCCCAGTCCGATGCTCTATCCACTGCGCCACTGCCTGGTCAGGCTATAATAATTTTTTAATGGAAAAAAAACAAATATTGGTTAAGAGATGGAGAATTTGGAACCCTCATGCATTGCTGGTGGGAATATAAAATGATGCAGCTGCTTTGGAAAACAGCTCAGTGATTCCTCAAAAAGTTTAACATAGAATAACCATATGACCCAGCCATTTCATGCCTAGACATATATTCAGAATAAATAAAAGCATGAACTTGAACAAATTTTTGAATACCAGTGTTGTAGTGGCATTATTCATAATAGCCAAAAAGATGGAAGAAATCTGAATGTCAATTGATAGATGAATGGATACATAAAATGTACTATATATGTATAATAGAATATTATTCAACCATAAAAAAAAATAAAAGATTACATATGCTACAACTTGAATGAACTTTGAAAACATGCTAAGTGAAATAAACCAGACACAGAAGGACAAATATTATATGATTCCACTTATATGTGATACCTAGAATATACAAATTCATACAGAAAGTCAATAGATATTACTGGTGCTGGGGCAAGAGGGAATGGAGAATTATTGTTTAATGGGTTATAGAATTTATGTTGGAGATGATGAAAAAATTTTGGGTATGTAGTGGTGATGATTATACACATTGTGAATATATTCACATGCCACTGAATTTTACACTTACAAATGGTTAAAATGATAACATTTATGTTATGTGTATTTTGCCACAATTTTTAAAATTAGGTTCTGGAAAAGTTTGCACAACTCTGAATGTACTACAATATTGAGTTGTGCAATTTATGTGGGCAAATTATATAGTATGTAGATTATATCTAAGTAAAGGTATAGATAGTTGAAAATACTCTTTCCACCTCTGACAGTCTTTATGATACATCCATTCATTTGCTTATTTATCAGTTCAACACGTTTTTACGGAGTTCTGCCGCGCTGTTAGGAATAAGGTGATAAATAAAACAAACATAATCCCAGTCCTTCCCTTGCTTAAAACACTGTAGGTTTTAAAAATTAACCACAGCCGGCCCTGGCCGGTTGGCTCAGCGGTAGAGCGTCGGCCTAGCGTGCGGAGGACCCGGGTTCGATTCCCGGCCAGGGCACACAGGAGAAGCGCCCATTTGCTTCTCCACCCCTCCGCCGCGCCTTCCTCTCTGTCTCTCTCTTCCCCTCCTGCAGCCAAGGCTCCATTGGAGCAAAGATGGCCCGGGCGCTGGGGATGGCTCTGTGGCCTCTGCCTCAGGTGCTAGAGTGGCTCTGGTCGCAACATGGCGATGCCCAGGATGGGCAGAGCATCGCCCCCTGGTGGGCAGAGCTTCGCCCCTGGTGGGCGTGCCGGGTGGATCCCGGTCGGGCGCATGCGGGAGTCTGTCTGACTGTCTCTCCCTGTTTCCAGCTTCAGAAAAATGCAAAAAAAAAAAAAAAAAAAAAAAAAAAAAACCACAGCCAAGATTTATTGAGTATTTATTACATACTGAGCATTGACACAGCATTTTATATACTTTGTCTCCTGTGGTCCTCACAACCAGGTACTGACCTGGATTCTTCTTGGATAAAGAAATTTGCTCCAAGTCACATGACTAGGATTTGAACTCGGTCTGTTTTACCTCAAAGGCCCTGCTCTTAAACATTCAACATCGTTTGTGGCAGCTGAGTTCCAGTCACCTGGAATTGAGACTTCCCTGAAGACTTGCCCTGAGGCCAACCTGTCAGATGGGCTGATCTGGTAGCATTGGAGGGAGAGTTAAAATGAGGTGGAATGACCACCAGGAGGTAGTGGGTTTGGAAAATAAGGCCTAAGTCAGTAGAATCTTACATAGCCATTTACAATAATCATTATAAAGTAAGTATAACTCTATTTTTCAATGTTTACGTGATGGAATTTTAAGTACAAAATTGCATATGTTATTAATAACTAATATATTTATTTTGATTAACACAGACCCTCTGTTCTAAGTGACGGACATGTATTATCACCTTATTTAATCCTCCTGACAGACCCATGGTGTGCAGGGTGCAGTACCATTCCTAGTTTACAAATGAAACAGCGAGGCACAGAGAGGTTGGGTAATTTGTCCAAGGTTACACAGTCAGTGGCAGGACTGGAATTCCTTGACTTGGAACCCAGACTCTTAACCACCATAGAACTTGCTTTTGCCAAGTATGTTAAAATATGCAAAATAGGTAGGCATGAAACCAGCATCAAGGTAGTAGGATGAAAGTGATTCCCCACCTTTTTTTCCCTCAGATAATTTTTTCAAAGAATACATCAATTAAAATAGTGATGATTTTTTTTGTTTGTATTTTTCTGAAGTTGGAAACAGGGAGGCAGTCAGACAGACTCCCGCATGTGCCCAACCAGGATCCACCCGGCATGCCCACCAGGGGGCGATGCTCTGCCCATCTGGGGCATTGCTCTGTTGCAACCAGGGCCATTCTAGCACCTGAGGCAGAGGCCATGGAGCCATCCTCAGCGCCTGGGCCAACTTTGCTCCAATGGAGCCTTGGCTGCAGGAGGGGAAGAGAGAGACAGAGAGGAAGGAGAGGGGGAGGGGTGGAGAAGCAGATGGCCGCTTCTCCTGTGTGCCCTGGCTGGGAATCGAACCCGGGACTCCTGCACGCCAGGCCGACACTCTACCACTGAGCCAACCGGCCAGGGCCAGTGATGATTTTTTAGACCAAGAAAACACGTCATTGTGACCTTTTTAATCTTCCTACTTCCCCACTGTATTTTGTTGTGTTTGACTTTGAAGTTGCCTTAACAGCTGCACAAACTAAGCCAGTGCCACTGAACACTCAGGCGGTGCACTGGGACACCTGGCCTGTGTTGTATGTGCAGCTCCTCTGTTGGCTGCAGCTGCCCCGACTCTGCCTCTGTGGCAGGTGTGTCCTGTTCTCATCACATTTTTGTCAACACTGCAGATCTTTCTTAAATAAGAGAAAATACTTTTCACTTGTAAGAGCGTCAATGCTGTATCGTGGTTAAGAGCAGTACATGAACCGGATTCGGATCTTGGCGCTGATGATCTCAGTCCCTGGACAGCTGCTCAAGCCTCCGCTCTGTCCTCAGATAATGGAAATAAAAACTGCTTTCCAGGATTATTGTGGGAATTCAATTGGATAGTGTTTGGAATGGACCAAGAGGGTCTGGCACAGTGTAAGGTAAATAGAGAATACATTTTGATGTTGATATAGCATCTTTTTTGTTATTAATTCACTCAGTTAAACACTTCAAATATTAACCATTGGTATTTTAATTTTTTGAGTTGCCTGTTCATGCCTCTTCCTCATTTGTCTATTGGCATCTTGATTTTAGTGTGGTTGAGTCGAGGACTAATAGCCTTCGGCAAGGCTGTAAATGAAGGCAGGGTTGAAGAGTGGAGGTCTTTTTCCCTGTGGCCCTCATGCCTTTATTTATGTTCAAGGAGCATGGTTCATGCAATGAGTGCCACTTCCTGTCTTCCTGTAGTTGGCCCTGTTTTCTCCCTGAAAAATTTTCATTCATCTGCTTTAAAGGATCAATCTTTAGAATAGCTCATTCCCCCCTCCCTGGACTACTATACCCACAGGCCTCGCACGTGTGATTTCTTTCTCTGTTCATTCAAGTTGCATTCTGTCCGAATGGCCGTGGCTGTCTGCTCCGAGAGGGAGGCTCCGTTTCAGCAGCACCTGTATCTAACAAAGACGCTTCTCACCCTGGATAGTCACACAGGCCACAGATAGCTGTTCCTGAGCAAAGTGCCGAAGCCTGAAGGATTGCTTAGACTGAAGGCACATTCTTCAGACAGTCTCATCTCCTCTTCCCTCTTGCCTAGTGCCCCTCTTGCCTGGCTTGGACAGTCCACATTTTCCCCATCGAGGCACAGAAGTTGGAGGTTTTTAAACTGCAAAAGCAAGCAGACCTCCACACAGGCAAATGGTTCCTGCCAGAAAAGTTCTTATGGATAAAGTGTTTGGTCCAGGGGATCGTCTGAGTGGCTTGCTGGTAACATGAAATTGTCTGCTGGTCTTAAGAAATATGTCTGAGTGAGGAATAGGGGTGGGGATATGGCGGTATTGGTGCCCCCCCCCTCCAAATAAGCCCAGACTGTCCTAGAGAAAGTTGTTGGGCTTCCCCACGAAAACTTTCCCTCCATGTGAGGTCAGTTCGACTTGGACAGCACCAGCACTGGAGCTTACATCCTAATATTCTTGTGTCTCCTGCATTTACCTGCATGCCTAGTTCAGGATGTGTAGTTTAGAGGAGAGGGTATTAGATTGGGAGACAGAAAATCTAGGTTTGAGTAGAGGTGCTGCTTTTTTTTTTTTTTAGTTTCGTAACTTAGGGAGCAAACTTTGTCTCCTCATCTGGAAAACGGAGGATAGCATTTCCTGTCTGGTCACCGCCTTGCTTGACCATGGAGTTAAATGAGTGTACTGGACAAGTTAGAAAGACACAAATGACAGGAGAATCTCTCCTACTCTTAGAGACATGGGCAGTCAGCACAGTGTCTGTCTCAGCATCTCTGCAGGACCCACAGAACTTAAAGTGCTACTTCTCCCCAGAAAGAGGTCTGGAGCCATTGGGAAAACTTGTTTGTGTGTGGCTCTTCTGTGCCAGCACCTGAGCCGAGCTGATCAGTGGCACTGCTGGGGGCTGGGATTTCCTTCCCTCGGTCTACTGTCTTTTTCAATCTGATGAGAAGCCTGGAGCCTGATGGGAAAAGCAGAGGTACTCCCTTAGTACTTAAGGTCACCTGTGTTTAGAGCCATTAGTATTATGGATAAGTTCAGTTTCATGAACTTTGTGGAGCATCTGGCCGAGGCTTGTCGGGAGACAGACACAGAGGCAGCAATCAGGGTGCTACCTGCTGCTGGAGAGGGCAGACAGGAGCAGTGCAGGCAGGAAGGCTGGCCTCTGCCCTCGGTGGGGATGCTGAGCAGAGCCTGAGCGACAGGTGGGAACTGGCTGGCCAGCGTTCCCGGATGAATGCTGGGTCTTGCAAGAAAGATACAGCCCTGGAAGTAAGCGTCCCATCTGTTTGTCTTGGATAAAGAAGAATTTGTTCTGGGAGAGGAAAAGAGAATGCTTATCTTCATCACGTAGGAAATCAGATGGGAAGAGTGAGGAGCTGAGAAGTCATGGAGGCTGATAAAATGGAGAGCTGTTTTTCACTCAGGGTCCTGGTGACAGGTCATAGACCTCCAGGTATTCTCTGTCCCATTTGGAGGGGATGGGCAGCGACCATCTTAAATCTATCAGAGAGGCACTTTGCTCTTCAGTATATTTCTTCAAAGAACCTCAGAGTTTAAGGTGTATTTATGATTTTTTGTTGTTGTTGTTCTCATCCTTTGGTCTGTGTACTCAAGTTAGCACAGAAAAATACTTTTAGCAGTTGAGAAAAGTGAACGTGGTGTTCCGTAGCCTTGCCCATTGCATGACCCTGTGCCCTCCAGTAAGTCTCAGTTTCTCTCTTGAGCAAGATGCTCTAGAATCTTTCAAGGAGCAGGAGGAATGTGGTCCAGAGTAGTGGGAACAACACAGTTCCTAATGCCGGGATCTTCACTTCCATCCAGATTCAGCCAGGGAAGTCACTTAGTCTGTCTGTCCCTCGTTTTCTTCTTCACTGGTACAGTGGGGTGGGTGTTCATCCCATCTGGCTGCCTTAACCTGGGGTGAGGAAAAACTGGACCCAGAATGGAAAGTGCTTTCCAACTGTACTAGGCTGGATGCAGGCAGCATTTCAGGGTGACACTCAGCCTGTGGCATTGGTTTCAGCGTGGGCTAGACAGGAATCTGCCCTGGTCTCTGAAAGCACCTCTGGACAGGCAGTGTCTGTGAAGGTCTGAGCTGCTTTGACAAGTCTTACTAATCGGGCTTTACTTCCTAGGACAGCCTCCTTTGGCTAGAGCCACAGAAGGTCAAGGGAACAAGGGCTCTATAATCCTGAGCCTGCCTACGGAGCCCAGATGGTCTCCGGGTCCCTCTCTGACTGCACCCAGCCGCCTGTGTATCCTTCAGGCCCAGTAGCGGTGCTGGCTGTGGAGTGCCTGAAGCCTCTGTGCCCGCGCCTCTGACCCGCCTCTGCTCCACTTCGCTGCGGCCGGCGGCAGCGGGCTGGCCGGGCTCTTCCCGCACGTGCTGGGGACACTGAGACCTTCCTCCTTTGCAGCTGCCTTCTCTCCCTGGATCCTGCGCCCGCCTCTCTGAAGTCTCTGGTCCGCGTTGCAGTTAGACTGTTTCCGGAGCTGGATCCTTGCAGCAGTAGGTACAGTACTTCCTTGCATTTCACCCCCCTTCCAGAATTGGGTGCGTTTCAGCGCTCCGGGCAGCCCCCTGGTAGAGCAGCAGGAAGCCGGAGCCGCGGAGGAACTCACTGGTCATGCTTTCTGTCGCCTGCTCTGCTCCGCAGACTTCCAGCCACTGAAAGATCAGGGCAGCAAGTGGTCTGGGGATTGCTCACGGAAGCTCCCCAGGGTTGTGGAACCCCAGCAGGCCGGTAGGGGAGGAAGTTTCTAAAACAGGAAGAAAGGAGCCGCAAACCCGGAGGGTTTCAACTCTTAACGCGTCTCATTAGGAGCCTTCTGTTAACGAGGCACATACATCAACTACGGGGAGGAAGGAGGAGCGGCATAATTAGTTATGACAGCCCCGATGAACACCTGGGTGTGGGGGAGTCAGGGGAGAGGCGTGTGCTGTGTCCCTGTCTTTAGCTGTGTCCCTGCGAAGTGGTAGCGGCTCTGGGAACTAACTTTCCAACTGGAGGAAGGATCTGAGCTTTTCCCCTCCTTTGGAAAGATCCATTATCGGCTCATTGAGCCTTAAATTCCTTCCTGACCCCACTCCCCTCTTCCTGGGAACGAAAAGGAAGTCAGTATTTGCTTTTCCAGCAAGGTCACGGATCACCTGACCAAATCCTTCAACAGCTTGGAAGCCGACGCGACTGGGCTGAACTCACAGGCAACGGGCTAGGTGCAGCAGTCCGCACCTCGCTGTCTGGGAGGAGCTGGTCCCCTGCTCTGGGCTAGGGCAGGGGAAGGGTGCCGAGGGAAGGTAATGTGGTCACAGGTTTTCTCGTGACAGTTTTCTTTTCTTCAGAAGCTCCAGATTCAGCTGCTGCAATGCAGGCAGAAATGACAGACACACGCAGAAAAAACTGTGGGGAGTTAAGGAGATTGTGTTAATGTGTCAGGTATTGAGCATGAGTTATCTCTTTGTGTCCTGGGTTGTTGGTAGGAAGTGAGCTGCTGGAGAACTCAGGTGGCAGAGTGTTTTCCAGGAGTGCGTCTCTCCTCCCTGGCTGTCTGGGCTCTGGGTGGCAGCCCTCTCCATGGTGAGCAGCACGGTCAGATGCCTCCCGCTTCCTAGCACAAGGGACATTTACCCTTAGAGGCACAGGACCCTGGGAGGGGGAAACGGGAAGCTCTCATCATTTTGACAGGACTGGTACAAGGTATGGGTAAACCTTTTTTTTTTTTTCTTTTTCCGGAAAGAGTGTTTTGTCTTTGCAAGTGATCATGCATGGATTGACAGGATCGCTGTTTGGTGCACTATCTTGCTAAATATTTGACTTTGTAAGGTTGACTTTCCCAAGAATTCTCGTGGCAAAAAGGCTGTGCTTTGAGCCAAGCTTCTTTTCAAGGAAATCCAAGGTGCTATTTATTTTGGCATGCAGCCTGTTCTGGGATGAAATACAGCATTTTTATTATTGCAGAATAAAGAGCGGTTTGAAGAAAACAAAAGTACAGAACTAGGTTTCAGTTTCAGGGCTAAGTAAAGGAAGGGTTCTTTGAATTTCGATTTGAGGTTAGAAATGAGATTGAGCCTGACCAGCTGGTGGCACAGTGGATAGAGTGTCGGCTTGGGACACTGAGGACCCAGGTTTGAAATCCTGAGGTCTCCGGCTTGAGCACCCATGGTCACTGGCTCAGCTGGAGCCCCCCCCCCCCCATCAAGGCACATATGAGAAAGTGATCAATGAACAACTAAGGTGCTGCAACGAAGAATTGATGCTTCTCATCTCTCTCCCTTCTTGTCTGTCTGTCCCGGTCTGTCCCTCTCTCTCGCTAAAAAGAAGAAAAAAAGAAATGAGATTGAAATGGCATTATAAAAAGAATAAATGTGGAGAGGGAGAGGGGGTGAGTAGTATATACTTCAGTAGTATATACCTGGGGAAATCCATGCCCTGGGCACGGGCCTGGCTGACACTGTTTCTAACGTGGCTTGGTAGTTATACCTCAGGCTGTCACTGCTGTCTATATGACTCTTTTGGTGGCTTTTGAATGGGCAACCTCATTCCCCACCTCTTCATTGCCCGTTGACTTTGAGAGGCAGTGTGGAGTGATGGAGTCACACAAACTCTCTTGCCCCTAACTAACTGGGTAACTTTGCACAGGTCAGATAGCCTCTTTGTGCCTTTGTTTTTTCATTTGTAACTTGAAGATTATACCCTGGACTGAATGTCTTCCACCTGTTAGAAAACAGGGTTAGGATGGAGAGAGAGGTCCAGAAATGGGACCTATAAGAAATCTGACCTTCACCAGTTTATGGATTAGTAAGGGAAAAGAGCCAGAGAGAGATAAAGCTATGTATACTCAAAACATCTAGAGTACTAAGCTAATGAGAGAGGTTGGGACCTAATTGGGCATCCTTGATCGTGGGATAGGCCACAAACAACAACCAAAAAGTTACAAAAAATAACACCTGGTATTACAAGGTTCTGAACACTGGGGACACAGCTAATTAGAGCAAGTAATAAACTGCTTTATGTCAAAATTTTAAAAGTTCCAGAAAATTGCAAAATTCCATTTTGAAGAGGAATTCTGTTCAACAAAGCTATTTTTCAGATTCCATTGTGTTACAAACAAAGCTGTATGTGCTGACATGGCAATTATTCCTCAATTCCACTTACCTAGCCACATCAATTGTCCACTCATTCAAAGAGAACCCCCTCAGCTAAATCCCAAGCTGTCTGACATAAGGATCATGAGCCCAGTGGAGCAGCCTGGGGTGGGTGGGGACTGGAAGTGGCATGATGTGGGCCTGGGAGTTCCCTCTTTTCCTTCCTGGGTCTAGAGCCCTTCAGAGTAAAACCTTGCTGAGCTCTCTTCTTCAGAGTTGGGTGTCAACTCCATTTAATTTATTATTATTATTTTTTTTATTTTAGAGAAAGAGAGACAGACACACACAGGGACAGAGATGAGAAGCATCAATTCATAGTTGCGGCACCTTAGTTGTTCATTGATTGCTTTCCCATACATGCCTTGATCGGGAGCCTCCAGCTGAGCCAATGACCCCTTGCTCAAGCCAGCAACCTTGGGCTCAACCCAGCGGCCTTGGGCTTCAAGCCAGTGACCTTTGGACTCAAGCCAGCGATCCTGGAATTTCAAACCTGGGACTTCAGCATCTCAGGCTGATGCTCTATCCACTGTACCACTGCCTGCTCAGGCACTTCATTTAATTTCTGTAGCCTTGATTAGTTTTAACTAAAATTTAAGTCTAAGAAAACTATTAGCGGTCTCCATAGAGTTGGGTTTTTATTGTTGTTGAGGTTTTTTCAAGTGACACTGGACCTACTGTGTGCTGCATAATTATTATATTTGAAACTCTTGAGCTGATATATGAAGGGCTAACTCCAGAGGCAGTGAGTGTGGTTGACCTCTCCAAGATGATATAGTGAGATTGTGCAGCCACAGGTTTTTCTGCATCCAGGTAGCCACCCTCTTGCTCAAGTGAAGCCTTGTTGCTTGGTGTCCAGCCTTGGAGAAGCAGGTTACACCTTTGGCCAGGTGGCCTTATAAGAGAGCAGTTATCTTTCTCCATGCCCAAAAGGTGTTTCGTGTATACTTGTGGGAGAAGCTGAGGAGCAGGAAAGTCAGGAACATTTCCCCTTACAAAGAGAGCTAGGGGCCTGACTTGTGGTGGGGCAGTGGATAAAGCGTCTACCTAGAACACTAAGGTCACCTGTTCGAAACCCCGGGCTTGCCAGGTCAAGGTGCATATGAAAGTTGATGCTTCTTGCTCCTGCCCCCTTTTCTCCCTGCCCCAATTCCCTCTCTAAAATGAATAAATAAAACCTAAAAAAAATATTTAAAAAATAAAACAAAGAGAGCTATGAATTGTCACAGCATCAGGATGGCATATGGAGGTGGACACATGTTTGCAAATTACTTCTGTTCCCAGCACAGGCTTGGAGTCAGCTAGACTTGAGGGTAAATTCTGTTCCAACCCTGTGTGTTGTGTGACTTTGGACCGGCTGTAAGCTCTCAGCCTCAGTCTCCCTATCTGTAAAATGGAGACAATAGTAATCCTCTTGGGGTTAGGTATGGATTGCATGACATAATTTGATTATGTCAAGTGTTCCAGGTTCCACTTATTACTCAGTAATGTTAAAGGGTGAGAGGAAGAAGGGAGCAGACGGGGGAGGAGAGGCCATGATGATGGAGAGACAGGCCAAGGGGCCAGACTTAGGGTTTGTGTCCTCAGCCTTTTGTTCCCAGGCTTCACCTTGGAACTGGTGAGCCCCCACCGCCTGCCAGCCTCTGGGGGGCTCCACCGCTGACCACAGACGCAGCATTGAGCTTGTTAGCAATGTCTTCTGCCTGGGAACCTTCTCTTTCTTTTATTTTCTAAAAAATTATATTTATATTGCCTTACTGGTGTTGGTGCAGTGAATAGAGCATCGGCCTGAAATGTTGAGGTCCCAGGTTTGAAACCCCGAGGTCACTGGCTTGAGCGCAGGCTCATTCAGCTTAAGCACAGACTCGCCGGCTTGAATGAGGGTTCACAGGCTTGAGCATTGGATCATCTAACTGATCCCAAGGTCTCTGGCTTGAAGCCCAAGGTCGCTGGCTTGAGCAAAGGCTGACTGGCTAGGCTGGACCCCCCTCCTAAAGGCACGTATGAGAAACAATCAATGAACAACTAAAGTGATGCAACTACAAGTTGATGTTTCTCATCTCTCTCCTCTCTCTCTCTCTTTCTCGCTAAAAAAAAAAAGTTATATTTATCTTTTAAATTGAGATGTAATTTATACAGAATACACCGTATTAGTTTTAGGTGTATAACATAACAATTTGATATATACATATATTCATTGCAAAATTATTACCTCAATAAGTTTTGTTAACATCCGTCACCACCCATAATTATAATTTTTTTCCTCAATGTGAGAACTTTTAAACCTACAGTCTTAGCAGTCTTTAAATATACAATATATTATTAATGATAGTCACCATGCTGTACGTTACATCGTAGAACTTATTTACCTTATATAAATTTGTACCTCTTGACCCCTTCACCCATTTCACCTGTCCCCGGTCCCCTGGCAACCACCAGTCTGTTCTCTGTATCTATGAGCTCATTGTTTGTTGTTTTGTTTTATCTTGTATATTCCATATATAACTGAGATCATACAATATTTGTCCGCCGCTGTGTGATTTATTTCATTTAACAGAATGCCCTCACGGTTCATCCATGTTGTCACAAATAATTATGGCTGAGCAATATCCCGTTGTGTATATATACCGCATTTTCTTTCTTTCTTTTTTTTTTTTTATTTCTCTGAAGCTGGAAACAGGAAGAGACAGTCAGACAGACTCCCACATGCGCCCAACCGGGATCCACCCGGCACACCCACCATGGGGCGACGCTCTGCCCATCAGGGGGCGATGCTCTGCCCATCCTGGGCGTTGCCATGATGCGACCAGAGCCACTCTAGCGCCTGAGGCAGAGGCCACAGAGCCATCCCCAGCGCCCGGGCCATTTTTGCTCCAATGGAGCCTTGGCTGCGGGAGGGGAAGAGAGAGACAGAGAAGAAGGTGCGGCGGAGGGGTGGAGAAGCAAATGGGCGCTTCTCCTGTGTGCCCTGGCCGGGTCCTCCGCACGCTAGGCCAACGCTCTACCGCTGAGCCAACCGGCCAGGGCCAATACCGCATTTTCTTTATCTGTCAATGAACACTGAGGCTTTTTCAGAGCCTTTTCTTTCTAACAAGGGTGGCCCTCCCTCACCCCAGCTTAGAACCTCCTTACCCCTAACTTCTCTACTCCAGCTGTACACTACCCCCAAACTCAAGTACGTGTTGCCTCAAAACTAAGAGAGATGCTCAGTGTTGGTGTTCCTTCTGCAAAGAGTGTCTTTGCCTGTAGAAGCCCTGCCTGCCCTTCGGGCTCTGTCCCACCTGCACAGGGAGAGGCCGCTGCGTGCAATGCACCTCAGAGAGGCCAGGCAGGGGCAGGGCCATGGCTTGGGAGGCAGCAGCAGTGCTCACAGAAAGAGGGTTCACAAAACTTCTGTCTGGCGAACTTCAGACTCCCTCTTATTCAGCAGGCCTGGTCATTCCCAGCTGTCTTCTCCAGCTTTCCTTATTTGTCCCCCCTTTCTTCCATCCTGGGTTGCTGGAGGCCACCCCTCATCATTCTCTCACTCCTAGTTTTCCCCAATTCTTCTCTCATCCCTGGTCCAGTTTTCTAGTCCAAGTTCATCGTAAAGCACGTTAAAATTCCTGAAACAACCCAGCTTCCGCTGCTGATGTGCCACAGATAACTCATTATTAGGATGTGTGTGGATTTACAGTCATACCCACAAAAACAATTTCCTGGGTGATTTATTATAATGGGGGACAGAAGGCAGGTAGTTTACCTTTTGAAGAAAGAGTCCTGGAAATGGATTAAAATTTGGGGGAAATTTATGCTCAAACCTCAAGGTACCCTAATTCAAAGTCAGGACAGTATGCTGCTTGAATAATTACTGATGTCTTCTGGCCACCTTGGTTGAACTTCCTCTTGGCCTACCCATGGTTGGAGATTACTTTAAGTACCAGCACCCAGGAGCACTGGCAATGACCTTATCTTTGTCTTGAATCTGGGTGGCATGCCATAGATTCCAGCTTTTTCACAAAATGGATTATAATTCTTATACCATGATGGGTGTGAATAGATTTCAGCTTATGCAAAGAATAATATGCAGGTTTTCAGAGCCCTGCGCCTGGTCTCAGCTCCTTCATTAACACACTAAAAGTTAATTGACTCTGAGCATCAAGCAATTAACTTCTGAGTCTCAGTTTCCTCATCTGCCAAGTGAGTAGGCTGAACCAAATGCTTCTTTCGGTGTCAATCACTGCTAATGATCCATGAAGGCACACCTAGGATTGGACTCTAGAGTGCAGCTAGGCTTTTAATGTCCCTCCCGGAGGGCTGTGAGCTCATGGACACCCCTGGGAGAAAGGTCAAGGATGGTCATTACTTTCTTTGGTGCTATGTTCCCGCCATACTTATTTTAACTCTAATGAGACTCTCCACTTTTCTATCCTTCTTTCTTTCAGAACTGTCCAACAAATTTCACAGACTTATCGGATGAAGAGTACCTAAGAGACTGACGGTCAGCATTCCCTGAGATGGAGAAGACAGATGGTAGGCAGGCTGCTTTGTATTCCTTGGTCTAATGTGAACATTTGAGTTGGAAAGGGATGGTTACTATAAATCCTGGAAATAGCCCAGGGGAGGCCTACAGGAGACATTCCTCAAGCAGGTGGCTGGGAGACCCAAACCATGTATTTCAGGTATGAATAAAAGAAGGTAGTAGGGAATA
Source organism: Saccopteryx bilineata (assembly GCF_036850765.1). Lineage (NCBI taxonomy): Eukaryota > Metazoa > Chordata > Mammalia > Chiroptera > Emballonuridae > Saccopteryx > Saccopteryx bilineata. Next base: position 239,699,069 of record NC_089492.1, read on the forward strand.
GGAATGAAGCTTTATGTTTATTCCAACTTGTGTAATATTCAGAGTGTTTTCTCATCTCTTCCAAACACCAAGAAGAGAGTGGGATGCTTTCACTGGATGCCCTCATTTTTGAGATAAGAAACTTGAAGTCTAAGAAAGAGGCATACTATGTTAAAATTCATACCTGTGTGATTCTCTAAGTCATTTAATTTCTCTGAGCCTCATTCTCCTCATGTGTCAGTTAGTTTTGCTGTTATCAAACCACACAATAAGTGTATCGACTTAAAATAAAGATACTTACTATTTCTCAAATAGATTCTGTAGGTGTGGCTGGGCCATTACGCTGGTCTGGGCCAGCTCGACTGACTCGGCCAGGCTCCTTTGTCTGTGGCCTTCTGGGTGACTTGGCTGGATGGTTTAGGATGGCCACACTCACACGCCTGGTGGTCGATATGACTGGATATCACTTGGTGCGTTGGTGATGATATGGCCAAGTGTCTCTCTTTGTCTATCAGGCTAGCTTGGGGTGGGGGTTGGAGGCGGGGAGGATGTTTCACATGGTGGCAGAATGGTTCCAAGCATAGCAAGAACAAATCCCAATCTGCAAGTGATTTTCAGGTCTCTGCATATGTCACATTTGCTGTTGACCTACTAGGCAAAGAAATCACAAGGCTAAGCCCAGGGTTAATATAGAAAGAGAGTAACCAAGTGTGGGCTATAATTGTAGCTATTTTTGTAAACATTCTATAGCACCTCATCCATAAGTGGGTATTAGTACCTACTTCACAGGGCTGGTAAAAGACTAAATGAGATAAAGCATACTAAAGCATAACCAATATCTCAATGAATGCCTCCCTCCTCCCTTCCCTAGGAAACTTGCTGGAGGTCATAGACTAAATTCCCATGATCTGATTTCTAATGAAATGTCATCTAGATCACCAATGTTAGGAAACAGGAGAGCTTGTAATCCCCTCGAATCACATGACCCTTTACTGGCACAGGACTTAGAGACCTGACAGCAGCTCCAGCCCTACTTCTCCCTTCTTTCCAAATGCCTGACCAGGCAGTGGCACAGCAGAGAGAGTGTTGGCCTGGGACACAGAGGACCCAGGTTCGAAACCCTGAGGTCTCAGGCTTGAGCACGGGCTCACCAGCTTGATTGCAGGGTCGTTGGCTTGAGCGTGGGATCATAGACATGACTCCATGGTCGCTGGACTGAGCCTAGAGGTCACTGGCTTGAAGCACAAGGTCACTGGCTTGAGCAAGCGGTCACTGGATCTGCTGGAGCCCCCTGGTCAAGGCACGTATGAGAAAGCAATCAATGAACAACTAAGGTGCCGCAAAAAAGAATTGATGCTTCTCATCTCTCTCCCTTCCTGCCTGCCTGCCTGTCTGTCTGTCTTTCTCTTTCTCTTAAAAAAAAATGCAGCCTGACCTGTGGTGGTGCAGTGGATAAAGCATTGACCTGGAACACACTGAGGTTGCCAATTCGAAACCCTGGGCTTGCCCAGTCAAGGCACATGTGGGAGTTGATGCTTCCTGTTCCTTCTCTCTCTCTCTCTTCTCTCTAAAATTAATTTTAAAAATCTTTTTTAAAAAAAGAAGACATCGTATAAAATATTTTTTTAAAAACGCAGTCACCATATATTTCAAGAGTCTGCCCTTCTCCCCAGAGAGCTGCCTTTTCAGTGCATCCCTGGAAGTGGTCCCGCGGAATACCAGCTAATTCCCTGAATGCCCCGGAGGCCTGTCATTTTTGTCTGTCTCATTCATTTGTCCCTGCTCAGCATCCCAGAACTGCTGCTCTCCATGTGATTAACCATAACTAACGCAAAAAAGGCGTCCCTCCCTGCCGGCACACACATCTCACAAAATAAAGGCAGAAGGAGGAAAACCTTCTGTCGCTGTCTTGGCCTTTTGTAGAGGCTCATTTAATTCCTCTTCTTTCCAGCTGTATGTTTGGCTACTTTCTCTCCAGTTTTCTGTTTTTCCCATTTCCTTCAGAAACTGAGTACTGTATACGTTTTTAGACTTTCCCCTCCCCCCTCACTTTCAATACCTCTGATTGGTTCGCTCACCTGGCAAACTTCTCTTTGTCCCTCAGGATAATTACTCTGCTACCTCCTTTCTTTCCTTGTCCCCTTCTAATGTCCGTTCTCATGTCTGTGTGTAACTCTTCGGTTCATGACTATGTTTGCAGGTCCTTTCCTGGGGTCTGGTGATCTGGTGTGCTTTCAGACCAAGACTCTAGGCATTTTAGGTAGCTCTGAGTTTCATAGATCTTAATTTTTTCTTCTCCTCTGACTCATTTCCCCAGTTTCTTCAGAATTACTTTCTTGGACTCTCATTCCCCCTTGAGGCTGTAGTCCTGACACAGAGTTCAGTCTTCCCAGGAGAGAGCACATTGCTAGCCAATCCTCCCCTGCCTCCCCTTGCCTTCCGGCCCCTGTGTGGTGTACCGGTGCCATGTTCTCACTGAATTAGTGCTAACGATCACAACAGCTCCGTGGGCTAGGCATTCCTATCGCCATGTTCCACAGTCCAGAACTACAGAGATGGAGATGACAGAGCCAGCGTTCCCATCCAGCCAGTTTGGCTGTGTGTTGGTTTATTTGATCTGAAGTTCATTTTTGAGCAGAGGTAGTCCTCCTAATTAATTCTTACCTTGGCCAAATACCCAGAATTCTGAGCTCCTGCATACCTGTCACCAGGTAAAATTAAGTGGAGCAGAGCTTAATGTGAGCAAAGGTCTCCCAGCATATCAGATCAAGCTCCCTCATTCAAGGTCCAACATTCCTCTTGCACTGGGAGCAAAAAGGAATGCAGAGTGGCAGGTGGCTGGCATAGCAGCACAATGGATCACAGGGTGTGTGTGTTATGTCTGTCTGTCTGTCTGTCTGGGTATGTGTGTCTTAGAGATACTCCATGGAGCTAGCTTAGGAAAGCACCTATTAAATCCCTCGTTCTGCCTTGCTGCTCAGTCTCACAGACTCCTTTGTTACTCTCAGTCTCCCTTGTGGAAGATTTTGCCTTTGACTCTCCCCTTTCTTATTTGATGCTATTATTGTGTTTGTGCTCCGGACCTGCTCCCAGAGGCCACGGGGTAAATTAATGCATTTCTACTAAATTGAGGCAAAAAGAAAATGAATAATGCACGCTCTCCTTTAGAGGAGAGTCTTTGCCTTCTGGGTCATAAATCTCCCCACTTAACGTTAGACAAATATCTCCTGCCTGATTTGGCTTGTCCCTGTAATCCAGGAGGCTGCTGAGTGGACAGAGGCCTAAGAGTATCATAGAGTGCAGCTTGGAAACTAAGAGCAAACGCTCTCATTTACTAAAACTATCGGTGTGCCTTTTGGGGGGAAAGCAGGTTGGTAAACTATTGTGTTGGTAAATGTGAACTTATTTAAAGCTTTTTGGGTGCTGGAGTCGTGTGTACTCCTCATCTGCCTGGCGTCCAGCTATCTGCCAGGAAGCTCAACTCCACCAGGACTGTCCCGGGCAGCAGCACTGCAGCTCTCTCTGCTGCAGCTGTGATGTGACTGCCTACAGGCCCTGCCGCTTGACTTCACTCTGAGGCTCCAATAGGGCCTGTTCATGAGTTCAGCCTTCAGATGTCCATTGGCTTCATTTAGTTCTTTGGAAATAATTGTACTTCCGTAAGCAACGAGGACCGCCTGAGAAGAAATCAGACAAGTGGGAAGAACTCAGCCCCACTTGTCTTCACCCGTAGGGGGAAAGCAGCCCAAAATGTGCCCCAGGTAACACCATTATTTGCACTTTTCTTTTAACCTGCCCCTTTCTTTTTATTGCCTTTATCTTCTCTCACTCACCTTGACCACATCAGCAGTCTCCCAACTGGTCTAAAGGCCCCTGGTGTGTGCTTCATCTTATCCTCTGAAAAATTGCTCTTTGTGAAATCACACTTGAGCAAGCCACTCCCTTGTGTAAAACCCTCTAGTAACACCCATTGCCTAGAAAATAAAGTCCAAGCTGTTAGCCTGCATGATCTGACCCTGGCTGATTTTTCCAATTTTGTCTCTTTCTACTTCTCACCTTTCTCTACGACACTTTAAGTTATAGCCATATCAACTGCATTTACAGAACCTTGAATACTATGGATTTCCCACTTCCTTGCCTTTGTACATTCTCTGACATACATGTAGGATCTGCCTTGGTGATCTATGGCGCATAACAAACCACCCCAAAACATTGTGGCTTAAAACAATCATGTATTATTAACACAGGCTCAGCTGAGTGGTTCTTATTTGGGATTCCTTCTGTCATTAAAATCAGATGATGGCTGAGGCCAGAGTCATCTGATGACTCTTTTACTCACGCCTAGCATCTACGCCAGGATGACTGGATAAATAAATAGCTGGGAAATTGGAGAGCCACATGCAAAAAATGAAACTTGACCTCAGTTTATCCCCTTGCACAAAAATAAATTCAAAATGGATCAAAGACCTAAATATAAGACCTGAAACTAAATTACAAGAAGAAAACACAGATACTTAACTCATGGATCTTGACCGTAGGAAAAAAAAGGAATGGGACTATATCAAACAAAAGCTTCTGCACAACAAAAGAAACTGACAACAAAACAAATAGGCAGCCAACTAAATGGGAGATGATATTTGCAAACAATAGCTTTGATAAGCCTGACCTGTGGTGGCGCAGTGGGATAAAGCGTCGACCTGGAACACTGAGGTCGCCGGTTCGAAACCTTGGGCTTGCCTGGTCAAGGCACATATGGGAGTTGATGCTTCCTGCTCCTCCCCCTTCTCTCTCTCTCTGTCTCTCTCTCTCACTCCTCTCTCTCTAAAAAAATCAATAAATAAAATATTTTAAAAAAATAGCTCTGATAAGGGGTTAATATCCAAAACATATAAAGAACTCACAAAGCTTAACACCAAACAAGCAAACAATCCAATTAAAAAACGGGGAGCTTGGCCTGACCTGTGGTGGCGCAGTGGATAAAGCATCGCCCTGGAAATGCTGAGGTCGCCAGTTTGAAACCCTGGGCTTGCCTGGTCAAGGCACATATGGGAGTTGATGCTTCCTGCTCCTCCCCCCTTCTCTCTCTCTCTCTCCTTTCTAAAATGAATAAAAAACAAACAAACAAACAAAAAAAAAAAACGGGGAGCTTGGCCCTGGCCGGTTGGCTCAGCGGTAGAGCGTCGGCCTGGCGTGCGGGGGACCCGGGTTCGATTCCCGGCCAGGGCACATAGGAGAAGCGCCCATTTGCTTCTCCACCCCTCCCTCCTTCCTCTCTGTCTCTCTCTTCCCCTCCCGCAGCCAAGGCTCCATTGGAGCAAAGATGGCCCGGGCGCTGGGGATGGCTCCTTGGCCTCTGCCCCAGGCGCTAGAGTGGCTCTGGTCGAGGCAGAGCGACACCCCGGAGGGGCAGAGCGTGGCCCCTGGTGGGCCTGCCGGGTGGATCCCGGTCGGTCGCATGCGGGAGTCTGTCTGACTGTCTCTCCCCATTTCCAGCTTCAGAAAAATACAAAACAAAAACAAACAAACAAACAAAAAAAACGGGGAGCCTGACCAGGCAGTGGTGCAGTGGATAAAGCATTGGACTGGGACACGGAGGACCCAGTTTCAAAACCCAGGGTCTCTGGCTTGAGCAAGGGGTCACTCGGTCTGCTGTAGTCCCCCCCCCCCCATCAAGGCACTTATGAGAAAGCAATCAATGAACAACTAAAGTGCCTCAATGAAGAATTGGTGCTTCTCATCTCTCTTCCTTCCTGTCTGTCCCTATCTGTCTCTCTCTGTGTCTCTGTCACCAAAAAAAAAAAAAAAAAAGAAAAGGAAAAAATGGGGAGAGGACCTGAACAGACACTTCTCCCAAGAGAACTTACAAATGGCCAACAGGTATACGAAGAGATGCTCATCTTCACTAGCTATTCAAAAATGCAAATCAGCCTGACCTGTGGTGGCGCAGTGGATAAAGCTTCGACCTGGAATGTTGAGGTCGCCAGTTTGAAACCCTGGGCTTGCCTCGTCAAGGCACATATGGGAGTTGATGCTTCCTGCTCCTCCCCACCTTCTATCTCTTTCTCTTTCTCCTCTCTGAAATGAATAAATAAATAATAAAAAATAAAAATAAATTTAAAAAATAGTTCCTTTAAAAAATGCAAATCAAAACTATAATGAGATACCACCTCACACCTGTTTGATTGGCTGTTATCAACAAGACAGGTAATAACAAGTGTTGGAGAGGCTGTGGAGAAAAAGGAACCCTCATTCACAGCTGGAGGGAATGTAAAGTAGTACAACCATTATGGAAGAAAGTATGGTGGTTCCTCAAAAAATTTAGAATGGAATTACTGTATGACCCAGCAATCCCTCTTCTGGGTATCTACCCCCAAATACTCTAAAACATTGCTACATAAAGACACATGCACCCCCATGTTCATTGCAGCATTATTCACAGTGGCCAAGACATGGAAACAGCCCAAGTGTCCCTCAATAGAGGATTGGATAATGAAGATGTGCTACATATATATACAATAGAATACTACTCAGCCATAAGAAATGATGACATAGTGCCATTTATGACAACATGAATGGACCTTGAGATCATTACACTGAGTGAAATAAGTAAATCGGAGAAAGCTAAGAAGTGTATGATTTCACACATAGGTGGGACATAAAACTTAGACTTATGGACATAGATAAAAGTGAAGTGGTTACCGGGGATAGGGGAGGGGACTTGAGTGAATGGAGAGTGGGTGGAGGGAAGGGTGTAAAGAGGGACAAAGATAAGGTGACGGAAAATGATTTGACTTTGAGTGATGGTATACAACATAATCAACAGTTCAAATGCTATAGAAATGTTCACCTGAAACCTATGTACTCTTATTGATGAATGTCACCCTGTTAAAGTTAATTTTCTAAATAAAACTTAAAAAGAAGAAGAAGCTACTTGGCAACAAGACTGACTTGTTCTCAGTGACTTCTGTTGGAGTCAAGAAAATCAGTGGTGGCCTGACCTGTGGTGGCGCAGTGGGATAAAGCGTCGACCTGGAACACTGAGGTCGCCGGTTCGAAACCTTGGGCTTGCCTGGTCAAGGCACATATGGGAGTTGATGCTTCCTGCTCCTCCCCCTTCTCTCTCTCTCTGTCTCTCTCTCTCTCTCACTCCTCTCTCTCTAAAAAATCAATAAATAAAATATTTAAAAAAAAAAAAAAGAAAATCAGTGGTGCCTTGGTGTGATGGAGAACTTTCTGGTGTCCCCTGATAGTTTGGGCTGTCCTGAAAAGTCACAAGTGCCCCACCTCTTGGAAGACATATATCAACATCCCTTTTTGACATGAATTGTCCTTTTTCCCTCACCACCTTTTTTCCAGTCTGTGCAAAATATGGTATTTCCTTACTTGGCATGCATTTCTGAAAGTGAAATTCATGTTTGTTCAGCACTAAGAAGTATTCATGTGGGGAAGAGGAGGGACTGTGTGTGATTACATGTGTCCGTTCTCTCTGGTCTTCACTTCCCTAGAAGCTCAGGCATCTGAGAAGCTTAAATAATGCAGAAGGCATAACTCCTTGATGTCTCTGGCTTTTCCAAGATTTACAAACTGTTTGAATAATGCAAGAATCTCTTTTATTTTTTAAAGATGTTTTCTATTGATTGATTTTACAGAGGGGATGGGGATGAGAAGTATCAACTCATAGTTGCTTCACCTCAGCTTTTCATTGATTGCTTATTGCATGTGCCCCAAATGAGCAAGCCCAGGGTTTTGAACCGGGGACGTCAGCATTCCAGGTTGACTTTTCATAAAAGTGACCAACTTTTTTACAATGAAAAGGAGGACAAAAATAAATTGAAGAAAACAATATCGTAAATAAAAGAAAATTTTATTTATTGCAACAATAATACACTATACAATATTTTATATTGTAATTATGCTTACATGCCTATTAATTTTTAATAATAATTGTAGAAAAAAGTACTCATTTGGATACAAATATGTCACATCACACACAATGGATCGAACTTGCATCAATCGAATACGGACATTTACAGATTAGTCTTCCAATATCAAAAAGGAGGACATGTAGGAAGACACTTTGAGGGAGGACAGAACTTATAAAAGAAAAACTATCCTCCCTAAAGGAGAACGATTGTCACCTTACTTTTCATCTACTGCAGCGGTTCTCACCACCACTGGCCAGGTGCAAGGTTCTTTTTTAATGTCAAGACAATTCTATATCTCATCCTTTGAAACTTTCCCTATTCATAATTGCCAATTAGTACCCTGCTTTGGCAAATTCCTGGGCGTTTTAGTTCAGCAAATACATGACTCAAACCCAGTTAAACAATGTGAGGCTATTTTATTTTGTTTGTCTGAGGGCAGATTCCAGTCATAATCAAGATGACCTGCTGCAAATGGGAAACTATTTCCTCTACCTGTTTCCTTGCAGACTTTGGATAATAACATGGTTTCTTACCATGGCAATAGGAGCAGGAGCATTTCAACTTAATTTAGAGGCTGGAACATTTAGCAGTCAAAATCACAGGTGTTAGGCCTCACCACCTGTAATTCTTTTTAACATTGTGCTTCTTTTTAAACATGTCTTATGTCTTCCAGCCAAAGACCAGTCCTCTCAGGGGATGGAAGAGAAAGACCCTCAAAAGAGGCACCCCTATTCCGTGGAGACCCCATATGGCTTTCATTTAGACCTGGACTTCCTCAAGTACGTGGATGACATTGAGAAGGGACACACCATCAAAAGGATTCCTATCCACAAAAGGGCCAAACAGGCCAAGTTTAGCACTTTGCCCCGAAACTTCAGCCTTCCCGACAGCGGAACTCGCTTGCACACTGCTCTTCCCCACCAAAACTGGTCCCCTGCGGCGTCCAGGAAGGTGTCGCTGGGGACAGAGGGGCGGGGCCAGTCATTGCCGCTCGGTGACCACGCCCACGCCTCCGCGGGTGGGAGTGAGGTGAGCTATCACAGGAAGGCGCTGCTGGCAGAGACCGCCAGACAGCTGGAGGCGACTGCCCCGGGGGAGGCCGGGCTCGCCGCTGGGGGTGGACGGCCCCAGCTTTTGAGAGCCTCCAGCATGCCAGCCACACTGCTGCAAAACAGGGCCTTGGAGGACCCCAGCCTAAACTCCGGTCCCCCCACACCTCCCGCCCTGCCCCCACTCTCAGGTGAAGGCAGTGTCTGTGACGGCATCTTTGGCCCCACGGAAGGATTTGCAGGTGTTCACAACTCCACACCACGAGCAGCAACCCAAACCAAAGTCAGAGAGTTTGGAATCCTGGTGGCAGGGGTTCCAGAGCTGGTTTGGGAGAGGGCTGAGCCCCCCGAGGGTGAGGAAGTGGCTCCACATCACCTCCCTCTCCCAAGTCCTCCTTCCTCACCCCGGGATGCACTTGTAGTTTTAGAAGATGCCAAAGGCGAACGCACAATCAGAGAAGCAGAGGCGGTGTTCGGCCCTGGCTCCCCAACACCAAGCCCCCCACCTCTGCCAGTGCCCATCCCCGAGAATGAGCTCCCCCTGGAAGAAGTGGAACTCAACATCAGTGAGATCCCACCTCCGCCACCAGTAGAGGTCGATGTGAGAAGCACTGGCATCTGGGTCACGGAGGAAAACCTGGGCCTTGGCACGGCGGACCCAGGCAGCATCTCCAAGCTGAAGCAGCAGCTCGTGGACCTGGAGGGAGAGCTGTCTGGAAAAACTGAGGAGCTGGCCCAGGTCAGAGCTGCCCTCCAGCAGCAGGAGGAGGAAATCCAGGCGAAGCGGCAGAGGATTCAAGAGCTCGAGTGCACTGTAACTCAACTGGCAGAAAAGCTTAGCCACGAGAGCGCCAAAGTCGCTCGGGGCCGGAGTGATGCCATGGTCAACACTGAGCCTCTCCACAGACTCTTGACCAGGGAGTCGTGTGACAAGAGCATCGGTGTCAACCTTCTGAGCAGCATGGGGTCTGAATGTCGGGGAGCTAGAGGAGAGGAAAATGACCTGTGCAGGCAGGACAGTCACAAACAGGGAGATCAAAGCCCAGCAGAATTTGTGCCACCTTCCCAGCTGTCACTGCCACAAGGCCCCAAAATGGTCCTTACCAATTCGTTATGTAGCTGCCTCTCCACTGAGCTCAGGATCGAGGAAGCAGGCTCTGAGCAGGAGGGAGCCCCTCAGGTGGGAGCTGAGGGTCGGGACAGGGGAGCAGGAGACTCCTCATGGAGCAGCGACATAAAGACTCGCCCAGCAGGGAAGGAGGAGGCCAGTGCGGAGCTCCCGGGGAAGGAGGGCCCGGGAAGGCCACCAAGCTCGCCCACAGATGCCACTATTGGGCAATACGTTAAAAAGATCCAAGAGCTCCTGCAGGAACAGTGGAACTGCCTGGAGCACGGGTACCCGGAGCTGGCCAGCGCCATCAAGCAGCCGGCCTCCAAGCTCAGCAGCATCCAGCGCCAGCTCCTGAGCTCCCTCAACCTGCTGCTGTCTGCCTACTCCGCCCAGGCTTCACCCCAGCAGGAGTCGCCGGCTCCCTGCACCTCCCCGCCGCCAAAGGGTAAAGACTGGTGCCTGAGACAGGGAACCGTTTCTCCTTTATGGGACGAGTCAAGGGGAAAGGGGTTTTAATTGCATGCCTGTGTTTTTAAGAGATTTAAGCAATTCCAGGAACCTAGTGTAATAAAAACTGATCTATGTCACAGTGGAGGCCCTGTGCCCATACTCGTGTCCTTGCTCTAAGGTTAGGATTGACTGCAGGGCCACCCTGTACCACTGTTCACATATAACACAGTCACAGAGATGCCAGCCAGGGACGGTGCATTGGAGCTTAAGTCTAGCCCACTCCTCACTTCACTTGCCAAGCCTGCAGCAATGTGTCCACCCTGAGGGGTGCCTCTTTCTCATTTGCATTGCAGGAAGGCAAGGTCTAGGGTGAACAATGGCTCTGGCTGTGTGTGCTCCAAACCTCAGCCTCCCTTCACTGTTTCCTGGGCTCTTGCATTCCTGAGATCCTGTCTGGTTCTTACACATTAGAGATTTTTTCTAGCCTAGTTTTGAAGGAACATTATATCTGAAATATTTCATTGAAGTGTGTGTGTGTGTGTGTGTGTGAGAGAGAGAGAGAGAGAGGGAGAGAGAAAGAGGGAGAAGGAGAGAGGGAGATTAACTAAGTCATACTTACATGTGGAAGTCGACCCTTTGGCCGAGCGGCACTTTCTCTTGTAACAGACCACTGTTAAGTAAAGTGGAACCATATTTTGCTTCGCTCCACGAGCAGCATGCGAGTCTGCTTCCTGCCGCAGATCGCAAATTGCCTGCTTTCTATTATTTCATGCTAGTTCTAGTCTTGCCTATTAGGAAATGCCTCCTGTGCTTTTGAGCACAAAGACTGGTGCTGCTGCTTGTGTGTCTCCTGTGCTTACTCCACGTTACAGTTCAGCTGGCTGCGGTGGGAGCAGGAGTCATGTGAACTCAGTTCTATGCTTAGAACTGACTACCTACCTCCTGCTCTGCCACTCATTGAGCAAGTCTGAGCCTCAGATCTCTTAGCTGTAAGATAAGGACCCAATGGCACCTGCACCACATGGTTCTTCTGAAAGAGTGCTCCCACAATCATCCACATAGAGAGGCTTTGTGACCAGGGACAATTCGACCGGTACTGACCAATAGGCTAGGCCTCCTCAGAAACCCTCCAAATATTTGATTGATATTATCTAGTTCCCTATCCCTCTCTACCTCTTCACACACCTCCAACTCGTAACCCCTCAAAGCAAGAGTCTCGGTTTTGCTGCATGCTGGGTCATCTCCAAGATCATTCTAACCTGTGATGTTGTGTCTGCCTAGAGATCTCCCCGTCGACCAGCCTTAAATCCATAATGAAAAAGAAAGACCATGGCTTCCGCGCAGGAGGTAATGGGAGCAAAAAGAACCTTCAGTTTGTTGGGGTTAACGGTGGGTAAGCATCGCTCGTGAAGCCCAGACTGCCCTCCACACTACCTCTGCCTCTGCTGTCTTTAGCACTCTTTTCCTAGGGGAAAGCATCTGGTTTTCATTCTTCAAGGGAATTAATCTCAACGACCCTTTAAAACTCCATCTCGGGTTTGCATGTGTTTGGCTTCTTGCCAGCTGTGGTGGTCTTTTCGATCTGGTGTTTTCAATATGTCTTGACTTTGGTGTCGCCTGGGGCCAGGATTCCAGGTGGCTTCTGGGAGTTGGGGGGGACACATGGGCCCTTTAAGGAAGCTATGTAATCTGAACCGCAACGTTAAATGTTGGACAAAGTCTTAATTTGTTGAACTTCACATTTCATCCATTTGATTTTTTTCTTCCTTTTACTAACTTCCTGCAAACCAAAGCAACGTTTTTCAGGATGAAGAAAAACAACCAATGTCTAGTGACTCAGAATGTGAACCAAATCTTATATATTCTAGAGAGTAAATTGTTGGATTTAAAATACTTTCTCAATATTTATGAAAACATTTATAAAATGCCAACAATGTCCTAGGTAGGGGGCATAAAAATGTCAAATAAATTGTGGTTCCTGTCATTAGTTCACACTTTGGGCCTGGGCAGAGATGAGGCAGGGAGTAGAGAGGAAATGCGGATGTGATGAGATGAATTCTAGTAGAGAAGGACGGCCGAGAACGCTGTGGAAACCCGAAGGAGGGGCACTGGCCCCGTCCATGGGCAGCTGAGGAAGCTGGCTAGAAGTCAGAGCCCCTGCTAATTTGTGTCAGACCAGAAGGAAGACACCAGATGCAAACAACAGTGACTACTGTTGCGCTTTCTGTGGGGGGAACATCAGAAATGATGAAATGGTGTCATCGGAAAGTTGCTATTCCCACTTCCCTTAACATCAGATACTGTGGCCCAAGGAGAAACCATTTTGTGTTGAGCTTTCAGCAGTTCATGTGCAGAAAAAGAGGATCAGCCTAATCTCAAAGTCTAAAGCAGGTCCCTTACTGCTGGCTCCTGCCTTTCTTCCTTCAAAATGTGCCGAGTCACGCCAACCTTGGGGGCCTTTGCATCAAGTGATTCTAATGTGCAGCCAAGGTTAAAAACTTCTACTCACATTAGAGTAGCACCTCCACCCATCACTCTATCATATGGCTATTTATTATTTTATTCAGTGTTTACTATATTTGAATATATTGTTTACATGTTTATTTTTGCCTCTGCTTATTAGAACATAAGCTCAGTTAGGACAGAGACTTTGGTATAGCATTTAGAATAGTACCTGGCACATAGTAGGTGCTCAATAAATTTCTGTTGAATGAAGGAATGAACTTCCAGGTAAAGATTTTATGGAGCCTGACCAGGCGGTGGCGCAGTAGATAGAGCGTCGGACTGGGATGTGGAGGACCCAGGTTCGAGACCCCGAGGTCGCCAGCTTGACGCGGCCTCATCTGGTTTGAGCAAGGCTCACCATCTTGGACCGAAGGTCGCTGGCTTGAGCAAGGGGTTACTCAGTCTGCTGAAGGCCCGCAGTCAAGGCTCACATGAGAAAGCAATCAATGAACAACTAAGGTGTCGCAACGAAAAACTAATGATTGATGCTTCTCATCTCTCTGCGTTTCTGTCTGTCTGTCCCTATCTATCCCTCTCTCTGACTCTCTCTATCTCTGTAAAAAAAAAAAAAAATTTATGGAAATTATTTTAAGACGACTTCTTGGTGAGCATATTATATCCCTTACTCCTTAATTACAAAAGCTAAATGTTGTTCCAAGCACAATAGAGGAAGAAGTACCTGAGGTTGAAACAAGACGCAGTGTGAGCATACCAAGGAACAGGCTGGGTTTGCAAATGCAGAGAAAGGACATGAGAAGGTTCGGTGGGAGCTGTGGCCACTGGTCTCTGTGGCAGTGTCCAGTAGCCCAAAAGCCTGAAATCTTCCTCCAGGAAGGTCTACTGTTGATCATCAGCAGAGGAATCAATAAATCTCCCAGGACTCTCTCTATGGTCTCTGGTCTGCCACCTCAGTAGAGCTGCCTACAGTTGAACATAGGGATGTAGCTGGAGAGGGGGAACCAGGAGTGAGGGGCAGCCCATGCCCTTACTTTTGCTGCTGAGAGCCGTGGTTGAAATGGGCTGCAGCTGAGAAAGGCAGGTGCTGAGATAAGGATCCCAGCTGGGAGACACAGACGGTTCCTTCTTTGTCAGTGTAAGCTTGTCTAGAACAGGGGGCTCAAGGGAAATTCCACAGTCACCCAAAGACATGAAGATTTATCAGACAATTCAGAAAATGGAGGGTGGGGGAAGGGAAACATTTATCTAGGTGTGGGCCCTTCTCTGGGCAGGGCATTAGGATTCCAGAAGCAAGTGCTTTCGTAAGAACTTGGATTGCCTGTTTGGATCATCGGAATGCATTGGTCAGCTCGGGTATTGTTTGTGTGTTTGCCACAAAGACCTTTGTTAAATATTTTCTCTCCCCAAATGGCCTCTAGCATTAGAGTTGGAGGTCCTAACCACACTTTTGTTTGACACCAAAGTTTCTGGAAGTGCTCTTGTCCAGGCCTGAAGGTGTAGAGAAGGGAGGGTGTGGTTAGCAAGCTAGAAGTGTTAGATGAAGCCCACCTCGCTCTCATTCATGTTGACATGGGCATTTGACAGGAAGCACAGAACAAATCACTTCTGTCTCCTTTCCCAGCTACGAGACCACCTCAAGTGAGGAGACCAGCGGTGAGGACAGCTCCCCAGAGGACTTGTCTGACAGCGAGGCTGAGAAGAAATGTGATGGCCCAGAACACAGGCGAGGCAAAGATGCCCACCCCAGCTGCAAGGGGGAGCCGGGCACCTCCCAGGGCACCTGCAACACAGGCCAAGAAAGAGGGCCTGGGGAAGAACTCCTCCCGCCCAAGGCTGAGAGGTGAGTCAGACGGGTATAGATAGGGGCACTTGCACCTCTGAGAAAGGACAAGGGCATTTATTTATCCTTTTATTCAATCATTTATTCCTTTGCTTATTCAGTCACCAATATTTATTGAGTTTCTCATCTGTGCCAGGTAGTGTGCCCTGGTGAAACTAAACAGATGTAACTTCTGCCTTCATGTACTTCATATAGTTCATATACTGTCATAGATTGAGCTCTACATATAAAGCTAACATTGACCTAGCACAGAAAATGTGAAGGACTTTCTGTGTATTATATAATTAAAAACAATCCTGCAAGGTAGAAATGATTATAATCTCTGCTCTATCCGTGTGGAAACAGCCTTAGAGAAGTTAAATGACCCAGCTAGCAGAGCAGGGATTCCAACCAAGGCTTTTCTGATTCTGATTACCCACATACTTTTCTGCCCCTCCCATCGGCTATGCGGATGTAACTCTTTAATTTTTTTTCTTTTTTTACAGAGACAGGGAGAGAGTCAGAGGGAGGGATAGATAGGGACAGACAGACAGGAACGGAGAGAGATGAGAAGCATCAATCATCAGTTTTTCATTGCAACACCTTAGTTGTTCATTGATTGCTTTCTCGTATGTGCCTTGACCGTGGGCCTTCAGCAGACTGAGTAACCCCTTGCTCGAGCCAGCGACCTTGGGTCCAAGCTGGTGAGCTTCTGCTCAAACCAGATGAGCCTGCACTCAAGCTGGCGACCTCGGGGTCTCGAACCTGGGTCCTCTGCATCCTAGTCCAATGCTCTATCCACTGCGCCACCACCTGGTCAGGCTAGATGCAACTCTTTTAAAGTGGTGGGAGGTCATGCAGCATAATGAAAAGGGGACCTCAGAGTTGGCCACACCTGGATTCAAATCCTAAGTTTGCGCACTGTTATTTTAGACAATGAAGTACTTAGGCTAAGGCCCTCAGTTTCTTCATTAGTAAAATGTACATAATGGCAACCTGATAGGTTTGCTCTCAGAACTGGATGAGGAAAAGTTTATAATATGCTGAGCATAGTGCCTGCCGCATAGTGCCTGCCACATAGTGGGCTCTCAGTGAATGGCAGAAATAAGCATAGTACCATTGTCGTCATTATCATCATCCCCAGCCTGGTTGCCAAAGGAGTAGATGAGCAGTGAGCTGGTTGTCAAGCTGGTCCGCAGGGCTGCTCCAACATGGTTGCGCTGTAAGAACATGATGAGTGAGTGGACTCCCTGGTGATCGATGCCACTAAGTCCCAAGTTAGTCCTCTCAATGCTGACTCTGCCCTTACACTAACACAAGGAGAATGTTTGCCATTGTGGCCGCCCAGCTCAATTGATTTTCATTTTATTGACCCTATTAGCACTTACAGTATCCTTCATGGAAGAATAACTTGAGGAAATTTGCTGGTATGGATTGGGTTCATTGAATTTCTCAAGGCACTCAGGTAGAAAATGCTTCGTCCAAAGTCAGAAAGACAAGCTTCCTTGCCCAGCGTGACAGGAACTACCTTTGGCACAGTGGCCCTCAGAATGCTTCAGTGATGGCTCCCATGCCCTGAAAACAGCAGGAGAAGGGGGCAGTGTGTTCAGAAACCAGGCCTTATCACCTGGGCACTCAGTCACCCCATATTTCTGAGGAATGCCCCTTGTAAAGCCAGTAGCCATAGCCACCATCACAGCTGCCTGGCCCTTGTAGGTTCTCATTTGATTCGGACAGACGATAATGAAACAACGGAGCCAAGAACTGGTGGGCCATTAGCTCTAATCCTAGCTTGCACCCGGCGGGCAAGAAATACACACAGTGGGAAACACTTCCCTTTCCATTCAGGGCTTCCAAAGCCACTGACTTATTCGTGTTTCCTAGAATCAAATGTTTCTAACCTCACCAGCCTTATTCACCTCTGTTCCCCATCTCCTTCTCTCTGCACAAATTCTGCACAGACTGGCTTCTCCTTCAGCACTCCACCATCTTGGCTGCTTCTCCTCTCCTCCATGTGGCCTTTCTCTGCTCTCCTTTCTCTGCTCTCTCCTCTAATGCTAATCTCAGGAACCAAGAGAGAGCAAGCTCCTGGTCTGCCTCATTTTATAGTGTAGAAATCAAAACCTTTAATCCAATATACAAGCAAGGAAGTCTCTGATACAAAGTCACTTAGGGTGGGAAAGGCTTAGTCTTAAAATGAAGCCTTAGGGTATAACAACCCTGCCTGCTTACAGCCTGTCCCCACACCCAATGCAAACTATAAGCAAGCAACCCTATATATCATATTTACAAACTTATTTGACTAACATTCCACTCCTTTTGCTCCCTGCACAAGGAAATTAGGCACATTATACAAATTACAACAACATGACAAATTAAACAATTTCAACAATTACAAAGGTACATTTCACCAGTCTCTGAGCTCTTTGCCAAAAGCGCAAAATGTCCTCGGCCTTCCTAGCCATGGGAAAAGCTTCCCAGGGCAGGAGGAGGGCCTCCAGCAAAGCCGCTCCACACCCCCATCAGGGTATTTTACTTTGTCCAAAATCCTTAAGTCCATCCAACAAAGGAGCCAGTGCCCACTCCGGTCATAGTCCAGGAAATCGATCCACGCACATGGGGCCTCAGCCACCCCCCTCATCCCTGCCATCCTGGCAGGTCTTACAGTGTCCCAAAGAGGAGCACATGGCAATGGCAGTCAGCATTTCCATCTCTGCTCTGGAGAGCATGATGGTATGCACCCCTACGTCCCAAAATCACAGACCTACCAGGGCATAGCAGGTACTCCTTGCTGCTGGGCTCTCACCTTCTGGAGACTGCAGATTGCAACTCCAGCTCGATTCTCCTCATCCTCCAAAGAGGAACTGAAAACATCAGCTCCTGCTGCTGGGCTTGAGCCCTGGGCCAACGCCACCTTCTGCTCCGCAGGCCTTGCAGCCCTGGACCCAGCCTCAACCCTGGCCTTCCACCACTGCTGGCTCTCCACAACGTCCAGGGCAACCTGCAAGTCACGAACCTGTGATTCCTTCTCCAGCAGCTGCTCCATTTCCAAGTGAATCTCACGAACCTGGTCGGCCTCGTCCGGTGCTTGCTCCAGCTCCTGGATCGGCACCTCTTTCTCCTGCATTTGCTCCAGCTCCTTCCACTGCTCGGTTTGAGGGTCCCAGGCAGCCTCTTCCACAGAGCTCTTGGTTTCCTCATGCATGGCTGTAAAAGTCAGCCAGCCTATGGTCCCCAAAAGGACAGCCATGGGGAGCCATAACAGCAGCCAGTCCTCTACTCCACTGCTCAAAGGTGGTGATGGCTTCATACCGATCTGTATCAAATCCGGCCACAGACTATGCCAAATTTAAGGCCAGTAGCCACGGCCACCATCACAGATGCCTGGCCCATGCAGGTTCGCATTAGATTCAGACAGACAGTAATGAAACAACGGAGCCAAGAACTGGTGGGCCATTAGCTCTAATCCTAGCTTGCACCCAGCGGGCAAGAAATACACACAGTGGGAAAATATTTCCCTTTCCATTCAGGGTTCCCAAAGCCACTGACTTATCCGAGTTTCCTAGAATCAAAGGTTTCTAACCTCACCAGCTTTATTCACCTCTGTTCCCCATCTCCTCTCTGCACAAACTGGCTTCTCCTTCAGCACTCTGCCATCTTGGCTGCTTCTCCTCTCCTCCACATGACCTTTCTCTGCTCTCCCCTCTAATGCTAATCTCAGGAACTGAGAGAGAGCAAGCTCCCGGTCTGCCCCATTTTATAGTGTAGAAATCAAAACCTTGCCTGACCAGGTGGTGGCGCAGTGGATAGAGCATTGCACTGGGATGTGGAAGACCCAGGTTTGAGACCCCAAGGTCGCCAGCTTGAGCATGGGCTCATCTGGCTTGAGCAAAAAGCTCACCAGCTTGGACCCAAGGTCACTGGCTCGAGCAAGGGGTTACTTGGTTTGCTGAAGGCCTGCAGTCAAGGCACATATGAGAAAGCAATCAATGAACAACTAAGATGTCACAACAAAAAACTGATGATTGATGCTTCTCACCTCTCTCCGTTCCTGTCTGTCTATCCTTATCTATCCCTCTCTCTGACTCTCTCTCTGTCTCTGTAAAAAAAGGAAAAAAAGGAAAGAAAGAAAAATCAAAACCTTTAATCCAATATACAAACAAGGAAGTCTCTGATACAAAGTCAGGGTGGGAAAGGCTTAGTCTTAACACTAAGCCTTAGGGTATAATGACCCTGCCTGCTTACAGTCTGTCTCCCAATGCAAACTATAAGCGAGCAAAACCTATATATCATATTTACAAACTTATTTGACCAACACCCCTTATCCTGGGAAGTTGCCTGGTTTGGATGTTTGACCTATGGCGAATGCAAGTCAAGGTAGAGAATAACCTTTCTTTGTCAACATGGAAACTGATATGTATATATTTTTTTCTCTAGATATAAACCCTCTGAAGAGTTTCTTAATGCACGTGAGGCATTGAGCCAACATCTGCCAGAAACTGGGACCACTACTGACCAACTCTTGGTACTCTTATTTTTCATTATCATGTAGAAATTTCTGCAGTGTTTAAGCTGTTTGTTCCAACTGGGTGACTGTCCCTTGCCTGAGGCAGCAGCAGTGGGAGTGTGCACACAGGAGTCCCTTTCCTCTGGGTGCACTCCCATTTGCCCAAACTCTTGCCTGTTGCCTAAGGTGATGGATTATGCTGAGAAAGTGGGCCTGATGGATATGCACAAGAAAGCAGGCCTGTCCTCAGAGGCATTAGCCAAGGGTTACTAGGCATTGCACCCTGAGTGTTATAAAATTATTTTGTGGCTTAGGCTTGTAATTGCCTTGCAATTTGAGCTAACTGTGGGAAAAGTGGAAAAGGGCATGTGGAATACCAACCGTGGGTTCTATTCCAGGAGCGCTGCCTGGGCAAGCCGGCTCAATATTAGGGCCTCCGTTTCCCCAGGAATAAAATGAGGGTGGTGGGCAGCATGTCTTCAGTTACCCTCAAGCCCTGGCATTTAATTATGTAGTCTTTACTCTTTTTCCTTGAGTGTACCTATTCGCCAAAAGATCAAGAGCAAGAAATTACACCTGTTTGCTCCCTAACACCTTTATGGCTCGTGGGTATTTAAGCATGTAACACTTAGGTTCTACTTTTAATCAAGAGATACAAGTTATGGGAGCAGCTGATAGGTAGGATCCAATGTGTAACAACTTGTAAGCATTTCGAAAGCCCATTTTCTTCTTTACAGAAGAGTTATCTTAGCTGATTTGACAAATACTGTATTTTCCCAGGTATTAGACACTCCCATAAGACACACCTTAATTTTGGGGCCCGAAATTTGAAAAAAAGCATGTTATTACATAAAGTTATTGAATTCAAGTTTTATTCATCATAAAATTCGTACAACTCCTCATCCACACAAAAAGCAGGAAATGCAAGTAAAAAAATCTACAACCACTATAAGGCACACCCAGTTTTTAGACCCCCAAATTTTTCAGAAAAGGGTACATCTTATACATGGGGAAATACAGAAACTTCCAGTTTGTTAAAGAACCAATAGGTGATGTGGATGTTGATTGAAACTCTTGTTATTTATTCTTAAGTGAATTACAGAACTAACTCTTTTTTTTTTTTTTTTTTTTTTTTTGGTTTTTCTCTTTTTAAGAGAGAGAAAGATAAGAAGGGAGGAGAGAGATGAAAAGCATCAACTCATAGTCGCATCACTTTAATTCTTTGTTGATTGCTTCTTATATGTACCTTGACCCAGGGGGCTCAAGCTGAACCAGTGATCCCTTGCTCAAGCCAGCAACCTTGGGTTCACACCTGCGACCTTTAGCTTCAAGTCAGCAACGTCAGAGTCTCAATCGTAGGACCTCAGCATCAGGTCAACGCTCTGTCCATTGCGCCACCACCAGTCAGGCCAGAACTAACTTATTTCTTAGCTCTCCATTTAAAATCTACCACTATGCTCCTTGATATTAGGGTCTTTCTTCAGATCTTCCTAAAGATTCCATTGGTAAAGTAGATATTATATTAAAAAGTGGTTTAGCCACAGAAGATTCCACTGTCTCTGCCTAGAATCACGATTAGAAAATGTGCACACTAACCTGTAGTGGCGCAGTGGCTAATGCTCCCACCTGGAGTGCTGAGGTCACCATTTCAAAACCCCGAGCTGCCCCCACCAAGGCACATGCTAGAAGCAACTACTGTGAGTTGATACTTCCTGCTCTTCCCCCCCTTCTCTCTCTGCTCTCTCTAAAATCAATAAATAAAATCTTTTTTAAAAAGAAAATATGCAAACCTGACACCATACCCGTGTTAGGATTAAAGCGCGAGGCCCCTGCCGTGGAAGGTTTTTGCACCTCTATTTTGTAGACAAGTAAGGTTCAAAAGGTTATATGGCCCTGGCTGGGTGGCTCAGTGAATAAAGCATCATCCCAGCACACTGAGGTTGTGGCTTTGATCCCAATGAGTACACAACTAAATGGAATAACTACGTGGAACAACAAATTGATGCTTTTCTCTCTCTCTCTTTCTCTCTCTCTCCCTTCCTCTCTCTCTCCCTTCCTCTCTCTCTGTCTCTCTCTCTCTCTGTCTCTCTGTCTCTTTCTCTCTCTCTCTCTTTCAAATCAATGGAAAAGTAAAGGGGGGGGAAAAAAGGTTTTATGACCTCTAAGGTCACACAGCTGAGCCAGGACTTACGCCTGGACAGTTCAGTTCAGTGAGTCAAATCCAGTGCTCTTTCCTGAATGAGTATGAAATCATTTCTGACACATTCCCATATTAAATCATCTAAACATGTTCCATTTTAAACACTGAGATCATGTCACACACAACGTTGATGTCATCTGCTCTGGAACTCTCCTCATTCATGGGCCCAAGGAACGCTGTAGATAATGGGGCCCTGCCATGGATTGTCCAACTATTTTCACTGAAGATCCTAGCAAAGTGTAAAAGCCAAAAGTAACTCAGACACAGCTGTCTGGGTTTTGTTTCGAGCATTCACTAGTCACACTGTTTGTCGTAGGTTTCAGCATGCATTTTTCCATCTATGCCTATTGGAAACACGAGTCCTGGTGGAGTCTGGGCTGCCTGCACCTGAAGAAGAAGGTCTAGGCCAGGGGTCCCCAAAATACGGCCCGCGGGCTGCATGCGGCCCCCTGAGGCCATTTATCCGGCCCCCGCCGCACTTCCGGAAGGGCACCTCTTTCATTGGTGGTCAGTGAGAGGAGTCTAGTTCCCATTGAAATACTGGTCAGGTTGTTGATTTAAATTTACTTGTTCTTTATTTTAAATATTGTATTTGTTCCCGTTTTGTTTTTTTACTTTAAAATAAGATATGTGCAGTATGCATAGGGATTTGTTCATAGTTTTTTTTATAGTCCGGCCCTCCAATGGTCTGAGGGACAGTGAACTGGCCCCCTGTGTAAAAAGTTTGGGGACCCCTGGTCTAGGCTATCCTGTGCAAACAGGGGATATGACCTAAACTCATAGTGGACTCAAACTGTCACCTGGCCGAGTGCTTTGTTACTACACTGCTCACAAAAATTAGGGGATATTTTTCAAAAAGAATATGAAGTGATAAAATATCCCCTAACTTTTGCGAGCAGTATAGTTACTGTGATGTGCTCCCGATCTTTCCAGCTCACATGGGAAAGGGGCGATGGCGCAGGTTCAGAGAGAGCTGCTGCGTCCTCAACCCCACCGGCTCTGAGCCCTCCAGGAGTAAACCACATGGGGAGTTGTTGGGGGCGAAGCGAAGGGATAGAGGTGGAAACATCCAAAGCTGACTCTTCCAAGTAGAAACTAACACCTCCACTGAAGCACCCCAGGCCAGATAACCTTTTGGAATTGGATTCTTTTGGTATTTCAGAGGCAAAGCTTGAACACCATCAGTCAAGAGTGGTTTCGCGTCTCTAGCCGGAAGTCATCTAGTCCTGCTGTGGTGGCCGCCTACCTCCAGCCTCACTCCCCACACTTCCTAAAGCTGCTTGTCAACTTGGCTGATGGAAACGGGAACACAGCCCTTCACTACAGCGTGTCCCACTCCAACTTTTCCATCGTTAAGCTGCTGCTTGAGACAGGTCAGAGCGGGTGGCATCTGGTCACTCCTTGAAAGGGACTTGTCCTCACTTCTTTCCAGCAAGGAGGTTCTTCTGTTCTAAGTTCCTTCTGTATTCTAGGAACTGGGCTATACTGTTTGGCTTTATATCATTTACTTTTCAGCACACTCTTGTGCTGTGGGTATTATTATTCTCATATTGCAGTTGAGGAAACTGGTTCTAAAGTTTGCTCAGGTCACAATGCTGGTAAATGGAGGAGTTAGACTTTGTATTCAGTCTGTCTAACTCCAGAGCTACAACACGTTGCTTCTAGAAAAGATCACAATCTTGGCTTTTTCTACCACCCCAAACTAGGTTTAGGGACACTGTGAGACTTTAGGTGCACCTGTTCTGTGCTCAAACAATCCAATGGTTGGTGACATAGAGCCCTTGTCTGTAAGTAGCTCACAGACTTGCAATCTGTTAGAAATTCTCCAGGTGGATCTCACACCAGGTAGGAAACAGACAATCTACGATTTGGTTGTTATAAATTTCTGCTGATACTGACTGAGAATCCAGTCAATTCTCATCGTCCCTAATGTGGTTTGGAAGCTTTCCCCTTTAACACCCTGAAATAGCTAAATACCACAGGCACATGTGTGCAGCTGGGTTGGAGAGGATGAGTGCCGTTACTCCGCCTCACTGTAGAAGGGTGTTGGGAGGACAGATCCGTCACTCCCAGACCTGGGCTTCCTTCCTAGTTGAGAAGCATCCAGCAAGCACATTACAGACAAAAGTGACTCGTCATCATTGAGAATAGAGCCAGCAGGTGCACCTCCACCAGCTCAGTCCATTGTGATCTGGGTTTTTGTTTTGTTTTTTGCTGACCGCCACTGTGAAGAGGAAGCTTGCCGAGTCTGAACTTGCTCAGGCTAGAGCCTTTTCCCTCCCCTCCAGGGAGGGTTGGCTTGCTCTTTGGTGGCTGATCTGAAGTGTCTGCTGTGAAAGCCTTGGGTCCTCAGCCCCTTTTCCGAGCCCTTGGGGAGGAGCAATCAGTCCGCCCTCTTCTGAGCTACAAGTCATGTTTCTGAAGCGAGGAAGGAGAACTGTAACCTGACGCTCATTTATACTTCTTAAAAGCAGACAGAAAATTGTCATGGGGTAAAAATGTAAAAGTCATTAATAAGGCAAAGCAAATATTCCCATCTTTTTCAAGACAGAGATGTGAGGACATGCATGGAGTTACTATTCAGCTTCCACAGCCCGGATGTCCATGACAGTGGTCAGAGGGGACTCAGGGGGAAATTGTTGAGAAGGGATCTGGACTGATCCTGCATCCACTGGGGTTCTGGTATCACTGTGGCATGTTTCTGAAATACTTACTGTTGCAGGTGGGTGGAGGGAATGTCAAACAAATGCTGATTTTTCCCCCCTTTTTTGGCCTTGCACAGAATTTGTTAAGTACCCCTTACTAACATTATTTATTTTCATAAAGGAGATTTGTTACAATGACTACCTAAGCTGTTCTTCATGAGCAAGTAGCAAGGATATAAAGGCAAGAATACCATTCTGGACAATAATAGTAATAGCAGCACCTATTGAACATTTACTGTATGCTAGGGGTTGTTCTGAGTACTACAAATATATAAACTTGTTAAATTTCACAATAACTCCATGAGGCACATTCTGTTATTATCCCTGTTTTATAGAAAAAAGGCTAAGGAAGGCTAAGTGACTCAATCTTCTGAGAGTTTTGTTATTGTCTAAAAGAGACAGGCTTTTCAGATAAGCAAAAGTACAGGGAAGATTTGCTTTTTCAGATAACAGGCTGATTAGCTCCTTTAGTGGAGAAGGATACAAATGCAAATTTCCAGGGCTATAAGGCAGAAATTTCTTTTGAATTCTCATTTAATACTTTATCTTCAAAATAAGCCATTTTTTCCATTGTTATGAAATAGATATTCTTAATCGTTTTAACATAAAAACTTATGCAAGCCCTGGCTGGTTGGCTCAGCGGTAGAGCATCAGCCGTGTGTGGAAGTCCCAGGTTCGATTCCCAGTCAGGGCACACAGGAGAAGTGCTCATCTGCTTCTCCACCCCTCCCCCCTCTCCTTCCTCTCTGTCTCTCTCTTCCCCTCCCACAGCGAGGCTCCATTGGAGCAAAGTTGGCCCAGGAGCTGAGGATGGCCCCATGGCCTCCGACTCAGGCACTAGAATGGCTCCGGTGGCTCCAGTTGCAATGAAGCAAAGGCCCAGATGGGTGGAGCATCGCCCCCTAGTGGGCATGCCAGGTGGATCCTCATTGGGCGCATGAGAGAGTCTGTCTCTCTGCTTCCCTGCTTCTCACTACAGAAAAATTAAATAAAAAATAAACAAACAAAAAAAAAACTTAACAGAGGTTTTTCCTCCTTTGTTTTCCAAGTGAGATGGTTGTTTCTAAAGATTTCCCATGTTTGTTCTGGGGTGTTTTTTATATCCCCTGTTACATTGCACAACATATCACTAGGCCTTGGAAAGGAGGTACTAACACAGCCATCAACTTAAGAGTTACACACAGACACAGAGAGAGTAAACCTTAAAATGCACAGCTGTGGGCAGTACACGGCCAGGTGAGTGATGGGCTCTGGAGTCAGAGACCTGAGTCCTGGTGCCAGTTCACCTTCACTTGGGCAGTTTATGTACACCACTCACAAAAATTAGGGGGTAGTTTATCGCCTCATATTCACTTTGAAATATCCCCTAATTTTTGTTATGTAGCTTCACTGACCTTCAGTGTCCTCATCTGCAAAATGGGAATAATGTTTTGTTCTACTTTAAGAGATAAAGTCCTGGTCATTGGCCCCCTTGGCCACCTCTGATTCTCCTGGACCTTCCTGGCTGGTATCCTCAAAAACCTGTGAGGAAGAGTAGCCAGTTTTAAAGGCTACTTAAAAATATAAACATGGATTGCACCCCTGGGAAGGGATTGCCGTATTTCGTTTCAGCCAGCAGCATCCTGTGAACAGGCTGAGGCCGGCTCGCTCGGGCCCCTCGGGAGCTCTTCCGGTGCTCCTTGCTTCCCTTGTAGGCGTCTGCGACGTGGACCGCCAGAACAAAGCCGGCTATACCGCCGTGATGATCACACCCTTGGCTTCTGCAGAGACAGATGAAGACATGGCTGTCGTCTGGAAGCTCTTAAGAGAAGGAAATGTGAACATCCAAGCTACCCAGGTAGGAGGTGTGAACCAGATCTCCACTTTGATAAAAGCGGGAACCTTCCAGTTTTATTCTGTCACCGGGGTGAGAAATTCCGTGTAAATCCATGCAGAGTGTTTCTACATGGAGGCTGGGGTTTCCAAAGCCTGACCATTTGGTTTCCTCAAAAGCTCCTAAGACCCAGGCAGGCTGGGACAGAGGTCAGGAAGCTTGTAATCAATGTCCAGTCTGAAATTGGGCAAATTCCATCTGGTTCAACATCTTGAACCAAACGTTCCCACAGTGAGCACCCTCAGAGCCGCTTGTTGGCTGCTCTAGGAAGCCCCTGCTGGTGGTCCATCTTGATCATGAGTTACAAAGCAATTCAGGGGGTTGGGATGTCTCTGTTCAGCTTCTGGGCACTTCTCCTTGAGAACACGAAGTAGGGACATGGTTCTAACCCAGCAGGGCCTTGATTTAAACAACGCTCCATATGGAACAATGAGAAGTTACCGAAAGATCACTTATCTGACTCTGACCAATACAGAAACAAGTCGAGTACATTCAACTCTCCTTTTGCCCTTAGAGTGATCATAGCAGACTAACCATCAAGAACTGTAAAGAGTCTGAGATTTTATTTTAGTTTAAAGCTAACGAGTTAGCATGCTACATGTACGGCCGGTAGCCGAGGCCAGGCAGGCTCCATTGGATTCAGGCAGACGGTAAAGGAAATGCAGAGCCAGAAAGCACCGGGCCATTTCTGTTTATTAGATTCTCACTATGGCAAACTAGCAACAGGCAGGGGAAGCCGCTTCTCGTGGAGGCAGGTGAGCAAAAAAGGAAAATCACCCCTCACGTGGGCAAACAATCCTCCAAAGAGAAAGCACCTGTAGCCCTACACAGTCTATACACAGGGGGCTCTGCCATGTGCTCATGCAGTAATCATGCAAAGTGCAAGCAGGCCAGCCCAACACAGCTGTTTTCCCAACACTACAGTATCATACATGCTGGCAGATGACCCGAGACCCCTGAGCCAGAGACAAAGGATAGGGTATTACAGCATAGGAGCAGCGACAGTATTGGTATTTACACCAGTTCACCGAAACCCAATTCCCCATTCCCTCAGGGCAGTATGAGGAGAGTCAGGTCCCTGTGCACAGAGTGGGTTGTGTTACTGGACAGGAACCCCGAGCTTAGGGAACCTGACTCTTTTATACTGGTCAGTAAGCATGTCTGCCCTCTGATCCGGAGTAGGTCCTCTCTATCTTCCAAAGCTTTTCACTGTAAGAGTATCTTTAAAAGGCAGTCTAAAACAAAAGGGCAGATAGTGCCTCACTCACAAGATGTGCATAAAGCCAAGAAAACCATGAAAAACTGTGTCCCAAAAGCATATGAAACTGCTTCCCCACACCTACCAAAGTGATTCCCGACAGTGGCGTAACCTAGTGGCAAGTCATTTTGTAGACTTTATTTCATAGCAATCTTACTGACTGACTTTCTCACTAGAGGGTATGACTACCTATCGTCAAAATCAATACCCTTGGCCCTGGCCGGTTGGCTCAGCGGTAGAACGTCGGCCTGGCGTGCGGGGGACTTGGGTTCGATTCCCGGCCAGGGCACATAGGAGAAGCGCCCATTTGCTTCTCCACCCCCCCCCTCCTTCCTCTCTGTCTCTCTCTTCCCCTCCTGCAGCGAGGCTCCATTGGAGCAAAGATGGCCTGGGCGCTGGGGATGGCTCCTTGGCCTCTGCCCCAGGCACTAGAGTGGCTCTGGTCGTGGCAGAACAATGCCCCGGAGGGGCAGAGCATCGCCCCCTGGTGGGCAGAGCGGCGCCCCTGGTGGGCGTGCCGGGTGGATCCCGGTGGGGCGCATGCGGGAGTCTATCTGACAGTCCCCGTTTCCAGCTTCAGAAAAAAAATCAATACCCTTTTTTATTTTTTACAGAGGAGAAACTGATGGTCTGGGAGGGTTAGAAACTCACCCTAGGTCATCAAAGGAGGGATGGGACTTCATAGCTGCAGCTGCTCCCTTCAGCTCCCCTGGGTTCCTTCTGTATGAGGAAAGGGCGGGTACCAGGTTAGATGGAAGTGAGCTGGGAGGCTGGGAGGCTCCTGGGCTAAGCTGCTTATTGCCCATGTACCTCCAGGGTCAGCGCAGCACCTGGCATATTAGCAGTGCTCTGTAAATAGTCATTGAATTAAATTGTATTGAACAGGGCCAGGAGGGAGGTGAGGAAGGAAGGGGCCCTGAGTCAGGCAGAGGGACAGGCACAGAGCCATCTGCGTATGTCATCTGGCTTTAACACTGCTTGGAAAGAGGGGTCTGCATGGAAACTTTGTGGTCTGATTAGTTCAGTAAACAACCATTACCTCAGGGCTGAGAATAAGCACATCAAGAAGCAAACAGACGTCTCCGGAAAGATCCGTCTTGGTTCCAGAGGCATGGAGAACCAGGACACCTAATAATACATTCCCACGTACTAAACATTCATCATACATGATCATACGTGATCTCTAACCCTCATAATGATACCAAGAGCTAGCACCAAACGATTTGCGAGGCGCTCGGGTCTCACAACAACCCCAAGAGGCAGGTAATGTTAATTATTTCCACTTTACCAGACCATGAAAAGTCAAAGAGAAGTTAACTTTAGTCCA
This sequence comes from Saccopteryx bilineata, assembly GCF_036850765.1. Taxonomy (NCBI): domain Eukaryota; kingdom Metazoa; phylum Chordata; class Mammalia; order Chiroptera; family Emballonuridae; genus Saccopteryx; species Saccopteryx bilineata. Next base: position 239,727,735 of record NC_089492.1, read on the forward strand.
GCTCCACACCAGGTCATACATGGCAGAGCCAGGTTTTTGGGACTGCCAACCCCCTTTTTTTTTCTCTGAGTCCCAGCATTCTGGGTGGGAAGGCATCAGTGATGGCAGGTTGGTGCTGTAATCAGTGAACACATCAGCAAATGTGTCCTTAACACTTTTTACTTGTAAGACACTGTGCTCAGAGCCACGGAGGATCTGGAAGAAGAGAAAATGTAGTCTTTGCCTCATTTTTGCAACCTTCCAGAGCCTGATGTCCAGTATGAGGGACAAGCCTGACCTGCCTGGAACCCAGGAGAACCCTGAGGGCAAGTAAAATCAAGTCCTATGAGAGGACTGTGCATATACAGGAAAACCTATGAGACATGATGGTTCACGTGTAACCAGAAAAATTACTACTACTTAATATTATATTCACAACCCTTATCTTTCTTTGAGACAAGAGGGTTTTGAGTGTCACGAAACTGAAAATGCCGGAGGTATTCAGAGCAGACCCAGGCTTTCTGGAGTAAGTCAGGCTGGGGCAGGCAGTAAGAAGTCATGGTTCTGAAGCATTCATCCTTCATTTATTCCATCATTTGACATGTATCAGCACATACTAGGTAGAGGGCACTAGAAAGAGATGAAAACATAGTCCCCACCATCAAAAATTGCAGTCCACAAGGAAGAGATTGACAGGTTGTAACACCGAGTGGTAAGTACTGTGTTATGAATCCCATGCCTGGAAGTTAGTGAGAGGGCTTTCGAGAGGACATAGCATTTGACTAGTGTCTTAGAAGTTGAGCAGAAGTTTGCCAGGTGGAGAAGGGTGGGTCCCACAACCAGGGCAGAAGAAAATTCAGGTCATTGGTCATTTTCTGGAGGAGGTGTCCTTGAGGACCCCCGGGCAGGAGAGGAGCCCTCCCCTGCAGGCGCAGCCTCAGCCGTCCCCGGGCTCTGTTGCAGGGAGGCCAGACTGCGCTGATGCTGGGAGTCAGCCACGACAGGGAGGACATGGTCCAAGCGCTACTGAGCTGCCAGGCGGACGTCAACCTGCAGGACCACGAGGGATCCACGGCCCTCATGCTGGCCTGTCACCATGGCAACACTGACATGGTGCGGCTGCTCCTGGCACACCCGGCCTGTGACAGCAGCCTGACAGACAAGGTAAGACTCGGGCATTAACAAGTAGTTGCTTCCCTCCCTGAAAAGTGCCCTGCCAGCCAGCAGAACTGAAGGAACCATTCAGCAATAGCAACAGAATCGACCTCAGAATTAACCTGTCGTGGGCTTTGATTGAGTTGATCTATGGTAAATGCTCAGAACCTTGGGTTTGGGAAACCCCAAGCCCTTGCCTTTCAGAGCATCATGAGAGAATGTGCCCAGGCCTGGCCTTGGCCCTGAACTTCCTCTGATCCTGGCAGTAACAGCATGTGGGCTCTAAGGCAGCAGCTTGGAGGGGGAGCCTCTGCTGTTCGTGGGGACTCCCAACAGGCTGGATGAAGGAACCAAGTGTAAACTATATCTACTCTGATGGTGACCCACCTCACAGAACAGCCCATTTCATCAAGCCAACCTGCTTAAAGTTGCAATGCCAGACACACACTTTTTTTCTTTAATTTTTATGACTTTATTTGAGCTGAATGGATGAGAATTGCCAGGAAGCAAAATATCAAGGGATTGAGAAAATGCTCCCAGACACATGTGTTTTTATTTTTTTCCCCCCTGGGAGAGTGAGACAGAAATAGGAAAGGAGAGAGATGAGAAGCATCAACTCATAGTTGCATCACTTTAGTTGTTCATCGATTGCTTCTCATATGTGCCTTGATTGGGAGGCTTACGCTGAGCCAGTGACCCCTTGCTCAAGCCACCTTGGGCTCCAGCCAAGGATCCTTTGGATCATGTCTGTGATTCTGCACTCAAGCTGGTGTCCTCTCACTCAACCCAGATGAGCCTGCACTCAAGCTGGTGACCTCAGGGTTTCAAACCTAGGTCCTCAGCGTCCCAGGTTGACACTCTATCCACTGCACCACTAGTGGTTAGGCCGTGTGCTTTTTAAATTAACTTTCTTGGAAAATGATGGTGATGATGATGATAATGATAATGATGGTGACAATCATGATGACCATAATAATACTTCACATGTATCAAGTGCTTTCTCTGTATCAGGTACCATACTAAGCATGTACTATGGACCATCTAATTTAAATCCCACAACTACCTTGTTAGGTTGGTGCTGCTTGTTTGCTCACAAGAAAATGGAGGCACCAAGTAGTTAAGTAACGTACCCTAGCCTAGATCACACAGCAGGTGAAACCAATTTTCATCAAATTCCTAAACACAAACTCTGAATTGCTGCACCATCCTCATTGTTACATTGCACAGTCCATGCCTGTGGTTCCCTGCTGAGTCCTCAGCACCTTGTAGAGTGTCTGCCACATAGCAGTTGAATAAATCAATAAATGAATGAATGAACCCCTAAACTTGAGGGGTAAATTGTCAGGATGTGATCCTGTGACTGACAATTGCAGCAGGTGATATTTCTGGCGTACTCACAGGAACTAAACTTTCTATGCATTACCTCACTAATTCTCAGTAACCCAGTGAGGTGGAGACTACGATCCCCATTTTGTTTTACTGATAAGAAAACAGAGACCTAGAGAATTTATGCTGGTATCATGAAGTCAGCAGTTGCTGATTCTCGGAACAGGGATTCAAGCCCATGTCTGACTTCACTGTCCTTAATAGTTGGTATTGTAACTTCATGCTTTAAACAAACTTCTCTATACTTTATTAATATCCACAGTTCAAAAGAAATAAAAGCCTGGAAAGGGGAAGAGAGTCCCCTTCCTTCCCAGGGAGCGTGCCTCTTACTGAGCCACCTCTGAACTACCCTAGATTGTTCCATCAGTGATTCAAACTGCAGATCCCTGAAATCACATGCCAGGAAGCAGGCACCAGTTTAGTGTCTTCAGGTCTCGTGAAGCCCAGCTCTACCCCGAAACATTTCTGAGATAATTAGAGAACACAGACCCTCTTGAAATGCATGTGGGAGCTGTGGTGGGCTGCCGGAAATAAGAGCCTCCCGTTCCAGACATGACATACCAGACAAAGGATCTGTGTTAATGAGCAGCTCCTGCAGCGTTGCCCGGGGGGAGGAGGAGGCAGCCCTGGTAAGCTGGAGCAGGCTCGGGGCCCTCTTAGGAGCCACCACTCCTGTTGCACTGGGGGGGGGGGGGGGGGGTTGGGGGGAGGCAGTCAGCTTTGAAAATCCTTGGTTAGCTGGGATAATCAGGCGGGGACTCTGAGACCATCTCCTGGATACCTCTGGAGATCCGTCACAGATAAGAGAGGTAAGTCACTGCGGCTGCTTTCAGGAGACAGAGGACAAGTCCCGGGGGGAAAGCTCTGTGGTACTTCTAGATAACTCCAGGGATTGGACTCAAAACATTCATGGGTTTGAAAGTGGGCTCAGTGACTGTGCTTTTGGCTTATTCACCCAACCAGTCTGAACCTCTGTCTGTTCATCAGTACACAGGGATAGTAATAGATGTTCCCTAAATACGATCGTGTTTGTATGACCCGTATCCTACATCTAGGAGGCACTCAGTTGATGGTAACTGTAATTTTACCATCAATTACTAACGACACTGAGTGGGGTTCTCGGCATTTGCAGGCAGAGTCTGGAGGGAACAGGGAGCGGGATGGTCTAGAGCAGGGGTCCCCAAACTACGGCCCGCGGGCCACATGCGGCCCCCTGAGGCCATTTATCCGGCCCCCGCCGCACTTCCGGAAGGGGCGCCTCTTTCATTGGTGGTCAGTGAAAGACGCAAAGCATGGCATTGCTCACATACAGTACTACTTCCAGTGACGTGGGATGCATGCCTCACGGCTCCGGAAGCACGTCACATCACTTGTTATATCTGGCAGTGACAAATATGGAACCGGACATTGACCATCTCATTAGCCAAAAGTAGGCCCGTAGTTCCCATTGAAATACTGGTCAGCTTATTGATTTAAATTTACTTGTTCTTTACTTTAAATATTGTATTTGTTCCTGTTTTGTTTTTTTACTTTAAAATAAGATATGTGCAGTGTGCATAGGGATTTGTTCATAGTTTTTTTTATAGTCTGGCCCTCCAACGGTCTGAGGGACAGTGAACTGGCCCCCTGTGTAAAAAGTTTGGGGACCCCTGGTCTAGAGTCAGGTAGGGGAGCCCATCAGAGGGAGACTGGCGTCACGGGAGAAAGCCCAGGGGGCAGCATACTTGGTTTAGCCCAGTAGTTCTCATTTTGGGTGATTTTGCCCTCCAGGGAGATTTGGCAATGTCATTTTTTATTTGTCACAAGTGAGAGAGGAGGTGTTCCTGGCATGTAGTGCGAAGGTAGAGGTCCAGGGTGCTGCTAGACATCCTACGATACACAGGAACAGCGAAGAATTACAAATGATCTGGCCCGACATGTCAATAGAGCCACAGTTGAGAGACCCTGGTATCGGCGAGTGCTAAAATCCAGGCGGAGTTAAACGACTGTCTCGGTCAAGTGCTATATCAAGAAGAGCCAGGCTGGGGTTGAGGAGCAGGCCAGCTGCAGTTCAGGGCAGGGCTCGAAGCCTGGAAGGGAGGAGCTGGACAGCTAAACCGGAGATGGTCGCCTGTCAGAGCGGAGGGTGGAGAGGGTCAGAGATGCCAGTGAGCACCGGGGGCCACGTGGTACGGGCGGCAGCTCCACTCACTGCCTGCTCGGGTCAGAGTCAGTTCAGGATGCACACGCAGAGTTCCTGAGGTGGCTGGGGTGAGAGATTCCAGTGGCAGGTGGGACTGCTGGCAGGGGCCCTACCAAGCACCCAGCCCTGGGCTTTGAGCTTGTCAATGAAGGGCAGGTTCCAGCCCTTGTGACCATCACGATCACCACATCATCTCAGCGTTCATCCTTCCTGCGGAGCTGGGAGGGGGTTGTTTGGGAATTCCCTTGGAAACCTGAGAGAATTAAAGTCCTGAATTTGGTTTCTCTCATCCTACCAGCAGTTAATGTCACTATACATACAGAACCTCCAGAACAGCCAGCAAGGCACGTGCTCTTAAGTTTGGAAGGTAATTCACAAAATTGACCACCTATCCTCTTGGGGACTACAAGGGTAAGGACAGGGCAGGGGTGGTGGGGACTCAGCCAAAGGCCCCAGAGGCTCGCCCTTCGAAGGACTTCGTTTTGGCAGCTCCTCTGGAACAGCCGTCAAATTGAAAGCTTCTCAAAGGCAGAGATTCTGCCTTGTTCATCTTGGATGGATACGTAATGGATTCTTGTGATACTGAAAGGCAGTCCGACCACCACTATACCACCACCGCCACCACCACCGCCACCACCACCACCACCACACACACACACACACACACACACACGTGCTGGCTTCCTGAGCCCCTTTGTCGCCAAGCCGGCAGTGTTGCTGAGCAGGGCCTTGCCACACCTGGCGCCCAGTGGAGCGCCTCGCCCTGGCTTGGGGCTCTGGCAGAGGCATTGGAGAGACACATCCTCCCCAGGTGGTCTCTCGGGCCACAGTTTTGGAGCTGAATAGGGTCCCCCACTCTCCATGCCTGCAGTTGAGGAGCCCACAGATGTGGCTGTCTGTCTTCCCCAGACAGGCCCTGTTCAAAGGTCCTTTGGGACTGGCCCAGTGGCTCTTTTCAATAATAGGATTCACACCATCTTCACAGTCATATAGAGACTCAGGGACATCAACGCACAGCCATGATGTCCAGATTGTGGTGGACAGAACTGAATAAACTCAGGCCCTTGTCCTGTGGGACTTTGACAAGACTTCTCTGCTTAAAATCTTTGCTTTGTTCGTGACTTGCCCAATTTTTAAAATTCATTAGGATTTCAGTGGCTCAGGATCTTCATCACACTGAAATGAATAGGGCTCTCTGTTGCCGTCCAGCGTGCACTCTCTGAACAGTGTGTCCTGAGAGCCGACCTAGGGCAGGCACGGGGCCAGGCCCTGGGATGTCCATGCTGGCTGCAGGCACGGGCCAGATCCAGTGCCTCAGCCCAAGGAGAGTGAGATGTATCAAACAGTCCCATCAATACCACCTGTATAGGGTGGTAAAAAGAAAAGCTACAAAGAGTCATGAGGCTTTGTGCCACCATGTGCCAACCTTCAGTCCCACTGTCCTCCACACACACACACACACACACACACACACACACACACACATACAGTCACACAGACACACACACACACACACACACACACACAGCACTGTCCTCTCCTCTGAGCGCACTCTCCCCTCTGGCTCCTTTGGCTTTTTGCTGTACTTCAGATTTATTTAGGTGTGTGGGGCCCTGATGGCAACCAGACCCCCTCCTGGTACACAGAGAAAAGACTGAAGAACCTGACCAGGTGGTGGCGCAGTGGACAGAGCATCGGACTGGGACACGGACGACCCAGGTTCGAAACCCCGAGGTTGCCAGCTTGAGTGTGGGCTCATGTGGTTTGAGCACAGCTCACCAGCTTGAGCCCAAGGTCACTGGCTTGAGCAAGGGGTCACTCGGTCTGCTCTAGCCCCCCAGTCAAGGCACCTATGAGAAAGCAATCAATGAGAAACTGAGGTGCTGCAACAAGGAATTGATGCTTCTCATCTCTCTCCCTCCCTGCCTATCTGTCCCTCTCTCTGTTCCTGTCTCACAAAAAAAAAAAAAAAAAAAAAGGCTGAAGAATCTGAAGCTGAGTGTGAACACTCCCCACCTGCTTCTGTGCATTGTTGACATTTTAGGGAGTAATTGTCCCCAGACATGGTAGAGTAGAAAAGAAACTAGAGAGGTCTTGGGTGCCACCCCCCACCACCACCAAACTTCTTAATATTTATGCAACAAAATGTAAAAATACGATTGGTGCTAAATAAGGATCACAAGCAGCCTCAGGTTTCGGCTGCACATGAGTGACCACAATAGTGGTCTTCAGAGACACCTAGGTTTCAGAATTCTAGGTATATAACTGAGCCCTTTGATGAGACCGTGGCTGCCCTCGCAGACGTGTCCCTGCGTCACGTTGGCCTCTGCCCGTGGCTGTCTGGCTGTGTGCCTGCAGGAGCCCCTCCGAATGCAGCTTCTCTACACAGCGGCCCCAGCGGTGGAGAAAGCACCAGGGCATTGGGTATCAGGAGGTAGAAATGTACATGTCCTTCCATGTCCTGAGCCCACTTCTAAGAGTTGGTCCTTAGAAGACAATTAGAAATGGAGAAAATGCTGCCCTGGCCGGATAGCTCGGTTAGTTAGAGTTCATCCCAAAGCACAGAGGTTGTCAGTTCCATCCTTGGTCAGGGCAGGTACAGGAACGGATCGATGTGCTTATTGTGCATATGATCGATGATCATACTGTGTAAGAACGGAATTGTATAGCATACCATGGTATGTTCAAAATACAAGCAGATTTAAAATTGATATATGCTATTATTCCTCTGCTTAAAAATCAATAGCAGATTTGCATAGGAGAAAAGACTGGAGAGAGACATACCAAAATGCTAACTTCCATTTAGGTCTGCGTAATGCAATAATGGGAGAGTTCTCTGGTTTTCTTTCCTCTGTTTTCCAATTTAAGAAAATGTGTATTGCCCTGGCCGGTTGGCTCAGCGGTAGAGCGTCGGCCTAGCGTGCGGAGGACCCGGGTTCGATTCCCGGCCAGGGCACACAGGAGAAGCGCCCATTTGCTTCTCCACCCCTCCGCCGCGCTTTCCTCTCTGTCTCTCTCTTCCCCTCCCACAGCCAAGGCTCCATTGGAGCAAAGATGGCCCGGGTGCTGGGGATGGCTCTGTGGCCTCTGCCTCAGGCGCTAGAGTGGCTCTGGTCGCAATATGGCGACGCCCAGGATGGGCAGAGCATCGCCCCCTGGTGGGCAGAGCATCACCCCACAGTGGGCGTGCCGGGTGGATCCCGGTCGGGCGCATGCGGGAGTCTGTCTGACTGTCTTTCCCCGTTTCCAGCTTCAGAAAAATGAAAAAAAAAAAAGAAAATGTGTATTAAAAACCAAGTGACACATTATTTCCATTGACGTGACTTTCCCAGGAGTGAATGTTGTTTCTGTGAATGGACAGGGGCCTGTGTCTCATGATTCTCACACCATTCGGATCTCTTCCTCTCCTAGAGGCTGTCTGGATGCTTGGCGTAGCCTTCTGTGCACCATGCATAACCCCTGCTCCCAACTTACCCTTCCTTTCCAGGGCTGGAGGAAGCAGGATAAAATTTGTGTCTCCTTTTCTTTCTCCCCTGTAGGCTGGCAGAACAGCTCTGTCCATCGCTCTGAAACCTCCCGCCCATGTGGAAATTGCAGGGCTTCTGCAGGCCCACGCAGAGCAGGGCAGGTCTCTGGGGCCCTAAGGGCAGTGGAAGAACTGGCAGCCATGAACAAAAGGCTCCTTTTCTGGACTCCTCCCTCGCCCTTGGAGAGGGCATCGGTCACAGCCAGAGGGCCGGCCCTCAAGAGAAGAAGCTATGTCAAATATGCACATACATTCCTGTTGTATAATTCTGCTCATTAGGATGCTTTGTAGTTTTGCCTTAGGCCGAGCCCCCAAACAACTCCGAGTGCAGAGCAGAGTGCAAGGTGCAGGGTGCATCGGTGTCATCTGAAGTCCCGAACCTCTTCAACCTGGAATTCCTCGTGACTCTACCATTTGTAGCACCACTTAGCAAGCCAGCGGAGCACATTAGAAAAACAACACTTTATACATGGGATTTTAAAATTCACCATCTCTTTGTTTTTTTAATCAATTATGTATGAATATGTCCCCTTGAATATGCATGTCTAGGGAGGATGGGCAGATGTAAGCAGTCGTCCTGGCAATCATCCTCTAAGACCCTGGGAGAGTCACCACGCAGACAGGTGACACTGAGCACACTCCATTTGGGGCCTTTGCTCAGCTGGGGTTGACAGAGTAATCTTAAACTCAGGCAAGGTAGAGAGAAGCACACTGGCGTCCGTGCCAGATGGATTGTCTTGACCATTTGTGAGTCATCAAGTGGCTCCAGTTTGCTGCAAGGAAATTGTAATTAATCAGGAAATCCAATTCAGCATACCACGTGGGTCTGGTCAGAGTCAGGTGGCTATTCTGAAAGAAATGAATGCATCGGACTGAGTGCCCTCCTGGGGATGGCTTATTGCCATCCAGAAGCCCCCACATTTCCTCCACAGCTGTATCCGTGGCTATATGGTGATCCCAGCTCTTTTCCCTCATTGCCCTTATGAGAAAAACTACGAGCCCCGTGTGGCTCTGAGGCTTCTGAGGCCCCAGACTGCCGAACCTTCCAGCCTGGGCTGCAGCAGGAGTGAAGGAGCCAGGCAGGGCAGGGCCCACCCCCACCCTGGGCCGACATCTCTCTCCTCTGGACAGTTCTTTTTTAAACTTCCATAATACCAGGGCACAAAGGTACATGGCTTGTGTTTAGTAACCCACACAGGGTTATTGACAGATTTACTCTTTCTTAAAGTCTCTTATGCACAGAATCACCTTATATAAAAAAAGACATCAAAGTTCAAAAGTTCAGGCAGCCTCACATTGGAAACACAAAGGCTTGAGTTCTCATTTCGACTGAGGTGCCAATTTGCTTGGTGGCCTTTGCGTGAGTCGCAAAACCTCCTTGGGCCCCTGTTTCATTGTCTTTAAAAATGAAAATTATACAACCTACCTCCTGGGGGTATTGTGCAGGGCACAGCTGGTGGAAGTTTTGGAATCCACTTTTAATCCATAATGACTGAGCACAGAAGTTTTCCACCGGGGTTCAAAAGAGAGGCCCAAAGTCCCGGAGCAGGACACTGGCATGTGATGGTATTGCTCAGAGGTGGAGAGAATGGAGAACATAGCTAAAACTGCTTTGAGTAGGTGTATTTTTACCTCAAAGCACATTTTAAGAGCAAAACCATACATTAATAAGTACTCCAGTGCTTCTCAAACTTCGCTATGCCTATAGATCACCTGGAGACGTTGTTAGGCTGTAGCAGGTCTGGGGAGGGGAGGGACCTGAGATTCTGCACCTGGACCGGTTCCCAGGGGATGCCAGTGCTGCCGGGCCACACCACACTCTGAGTAGCAAGGCTCTGGCCATTGACTGTCTATTAAAATGCTGCCCTTCAATCTTTTGTTTCAAAGTTTCTTTGCATTTCTCTGCTCTTGGTTCTTGGGAATTTGCAATGTGAATCTTACTTGCTATTGTGGGTCTGCGGTCAGCAGTAGGGGGTCCGTGTCCTTTGGTACCAGTTTAGGGTCTATTTCAGCATCTCACATGAGGTTGGGAACTCTAATTTGGTCACTTAAAAAAAAGTCTCATTTGAGTCCAGCTATCAAAAACAGTTTACCAGACAGGGCAAACTGGGTTCCCAGGCGGTCTGAAACCACTGAGTCATTACCAAAAAGACTTTGTCCATCCTTTCTAATATTTTTAACAAGTACTTTTTATGCCTGACCAGGTGGTGGTGCAGTGGATAGCGCATCGGACTGGGACACAGAGGACCCAGGTTCAAAACCCCGAGGTTGCCAGCTTAAGCGTGGGCTCATCTGGTTTGAGCAAGTCTCACCAGCTTGAGCTTAAGGTCACTGGGCTTAAGCCAGGGGTCACTCGGTCTTGCTCTAGCCCCCAAGTCAAGGCACCTATGAGAAAGCCATTAATGAACAACTAAAGTGCTGCAACTATGAGTTGATGCTTCTCATCTCTCTCCCTTCCTGTCTGTCCTTATCTGTCCCTCTCTCTGTCTCTGTCACAAAAAAAAAAAAAAAAAAATGTATTTTTTAATCTTGAGTTTGGAATGTGAGTACATGATATCATCCCTTAGAATCATCCCATTCCATTGCAGTGTCTGAGCCCAGAACATGGTGAGTTGAATAAGCACAGCCTGCCTCTCTTTGCTCTAGAATTCATTCAACAAACGTCTGTTAAAAGCATCCAGGTGCCTGACACTGTTCCCAGCATAGGCTTTTAGAAAGAAGCTTAGGCCTTCTCTACAAAAACAGTCTCAGGTCACTATGATCCCAAACCTGGCTTTCTAGAACCATAATAAGCCAATGCTCCATTGATTAACACATCTGTCAAGTACCTGACAGCACGAGCCTTTTAGCCTCCCTCACTGCCTTCATGCCGTGTACAATCTGCTTTTAGAAGACAGGACATACATACCATAGTAAGTAATAAGACCAGGCAACATAGTTTACCCCACAATTATTTCTGGAGAGCCGACTGTGCAGGCCCCAGGCTTGCATGAGAGTTATAGTGACACAGCTCAGACTGTCACCTCACTGTCTACTTGGGAAAACAGAATGGTAAGAAGAAAGCCCAGAATACTACGGAAAGTCAATAATGGGCACCAGAGTTGATCTGAGGAAATATAGAAAGGCTTCCTGGAAGAGGAGGTTTTTTTGTATGTGACAGAGACGGACAGATAGGGACATACAGACAGGGAAGGAGAGAGATGAGAAGCATCAATTCTTCTTTGCGGCACCTAAGTTGTTCATTGATTGCTTTCTCATATGTGCCTTGACGGGAGGGCTATAGCAGAACAAGTGACCCCTTGCTCAAGCCAGCAACCTTGGGCTCAAGCTGGTGAGCCTCGCTCAAGCTGGCGACCTCGGGGTTTCAAACCTGGGTCCTACCTGGGTTCTCCATGTCCCATTCCTATGCTCTATCCACTGCGCCACCACCTGGTCAGGCTGGAAGAGGAGGTATTTGAACTGAAAACAAAGATTAGTGGATGTCACCCAGAAAAGGAAGAGAAGAAAGAGGTGAGGTGAGTGTATACCAGACAGGGAACCAGTGCTGCCAAGTGTGAATGATTTAGGGACTTTCATTCAGTTTAATGGAACTGTCATATAAAGTTTGAGTAAGAAAGATAAAAGGGTAGATTTAGAAGAGAAGGGACTGATGAAACATGGGGACCAGATCATGAAGCACCCTAAAGTTATGATAAAGTTTTATTCTAAAGGCAATGGAAAGCTATTGAAAATCAGATTTATGATGGAGAAATTTATTCATCTAGCCCTCATTTGACACAGATTTATCAGGTACCCACTCCCTCCTAAGCACTACGTTCAGGGCTAGGGACATATGATAGGTAGACATAGAAACTACAGTTTAGTAGGGCAGGAAGACAAGTCATCACTGAACAATACAATGCATGTTGTGACTGAGAATGCGTACACAGCTGACTAGTCTGAGGGTCCGGACGGGGCCCAGGAGGGCTTCCTGGGGAATATTTAAGCTGTCTGAAGGATGAATAAGCATTAGCCAGGAAAACAGGAGCAGAGGAAAAAGCATGCATAAAACCTCTAGATAAGAGAGCACTGATTTGAGCATTAAAAGAACTTTAGTGTTCTGGAATAGAAAAGAAAAAGAAAAAGAAATATTGCAAGATGAGGCCAGAGAAAGCAACTGTACCAAGTTTGGCTTTGAAGAAAATAGTAACATAGGACGCAACACTCAGGTTTACATTTTAGAAAGACTACACCATTGGGGGGGGGGGGATGAGTTTAATCAACAAACATTTGTGGACTATCTCTTCTGAGCCCGGATCTAGAGTTCATGGTTTGGTGAAAGAGACAGATGCCGGCTGACAACAACTATGAACAGGATGAGTAATGGAGATCTGAAGAGTGTTGTGGAGACGAACTTGGCCAGAGGGAGTCAGGGAGGCCTCATAGAGCTGGTGGCTTTTGAGCTAAGTCATAGCAAGTGGAGGAAGGAGTTTGCCAGGGCACTCTAGATGGAACAGCAGGCATAAGGATGTGAAGTGTGAAGGACCATGGGCTGTCTGGACAATGGAGAGAATTCAGAACGACTTCAGTTTAAGTTACGTGGGGGAAGTGACTGAAGAGCAGATTGGAGAGAAATGTGCATGCATGTCTTCAGAAGCACAGGGAAATAACGCATAACATAGGTAACTGAACAAAGCCGATGAGTTACTAGCCAAGGAGAAATCTCACAGATTTATCATGTGAATGATTTTCTATACATTGCATTTTTGTACATTTATTTTTTTTTCTCTAAAACTCATGACTCTTGGTTAGAGAAACACAATGCACTTATCCCTTTTACTTTCCTTTCATACAAAACCTACTACAGTCTTTTCTTGTTTCATTGGTCATTGGCTTTAGAATTGTTCCTATACAATGTATCGGCATAGAAAAGTCATCTGGAAATTGCAGGTAATTTCACAGAGATCACACAAAGTTTCATTTTTTTTTTTACTATACTCCATTTTTCTATTAAAAAATAACACTATTATATCAATGTTTTAAAATTATTCTCACTTTTTGTAAGTCATGTCATCCCAGTCAGTTCCAAGTCTCTGCCAATGTGTTCATCTGAATACTAGGTGATGTCCTGTCACTCTGTTCTTCTGGCATTTACATGAAGTGAACACACACAGGACAGTGCTGTCACTCTAACAGATGCTCTGTGATGAGGAGACCTGAGTCCCAGTGACAGTGAGGCTGTAGTACAAGGTGGGAGTTGACTAACACCCAGAATGCTGCGTTGGCATGAACGCCGCGTGTGGAACGAGGACACCTGGTGGAACGAGGACACCTGTTCCCAGGCTGTACAACTGACTCAACGCAGGAAACCAAGTTCTTTTATCCCTTCCTGGATGCTCAGTTACTGAGAGCATCATCCCAAAGCGAAGAGTTTGCCGGTTTGATCCCTGGTCAGGGCACGTGCAAGACCAGATTAATGTTCCTGTCTCTTTCTCTCTCTTCTTCTCTCTGAAATTAATAAAACAAAACAACAACAACAAAAACCCCAGCAGATGTGAGAGGAAGGTCAGTAAATTGAGATAAGGAGTTTGGAATTAAGCCTATAACTTGAGGGAGGGTCAAAGACCTCTTTGAGAACTGGAAACTGTCATTAGAAAAATGCACATAAATCTATAAAATCTTCCTGTTATTTCAGGAATTCAGAAATCTGCAGTTAAAATCTCACTGCTATGGACAGTGAGGAGCCATTGAAGAATTTCTAAACAATGGAGCTGGATCAGATTTTCACTTTAGAATGTTCTCAGAGGGAGGTTGGAAGACCGGAGGCACGGGACCAGTCAGAAGGCTGTCCTGAAAGGCTGGGTAGAGAGCAGTGAGGGCCCAGGCCACGTGGCATGTGTGGGGAAGAAGAGGGCCCTGTGGGGATGTGGCAGGGTGTGATGACAAACTGAATGGTGGAGAGGGTAAAATGAGTGACAGGAGGTGCTGGCCATTTGGTTCACTGGATAGAGCATTAGCCCTTGTGCAGAAGTTTTAGGGTTCAGTCCCTGGTCAGGGCACTTGAGAAACAACAATCTACTTCTCTCCCCTTCCCACTCCCCTTCACTTTCTCTTCCCCTCCCGCAGCCAGTGGCTCGATTAGTTCAAGCATCGGCCCAGGGCACTGAGGATAGCTCAGTTGATTTTCAAGCATCAGCCTCAGATGGGGGTTGCCAGGTACATCCCAGTTGGGGCACATGTGGGAGTCTATCTCTCTATCTCCCCTCCTCTCACTTAAAAAAAAAAATGAGTGACAGGAAATGGTGATGCCATTTCTACCAATACTCATTCTTCCCTTTCTTCTTAGTAATAGAATCCCCAATTTTTATCTCAACACTTGGCCACACAGAATAGAGACTCCATTTCCTAGCTGCCCGTGTAGCTTGATGTGGCCATGTAACTTTTGGCTGATGAGATGTGAGTGAAGTGATGTACACAAACTCTCACTCCTGTGGTCAAAGGAAAGGGAAGTGCACTCCCCCTTCCCACTGGCTGCAATGTGGTAACAATCCATCTTCTTGGCCAATAAAAATGAAGCCAGTACCTTTGGGATAACACAACAGCAAGTCAGAAAGAGCTTAGACCCCAACACTATAAGCCCATCAAATCTGCCCTGGACTGATTATTTCCCATCTGATATGCAGTCAAGAAATAATCTTCTGGCTCATTTAAACTATTGTACATTACGATCTCTGCTGCAGTAGGAGCTGGGCAAAGGCACTCAGCAACCCATGGTGATCTCAAGGAGCTGATGTGATGGTTAGTGAGTTTCAGGGTGGAAAAGTTTGGGAAGGCTTTTGGAAGGAGCATCCTGTTATATCTCTCATGGTACCAGTCCCTGTTCAATGCCTGCAGTGAAATCACTCAGCCTACAGCAGGCAAAGGGTGAGCTTGTGTTACCCTGAAGATTCCTGAGCACAGGCTCTGCACCACAGGGCAGCCAGTCCTTAAGCGAGACAGTGCCTATGATCTGGTCTAAGAATGCGGGCAGTTTAAACCATTTGAATCAGCTGAGAGATTTGAATGAGGAAACATGCAGAGTTTCAGGTAGTGGCAGTGGATTATGGTTAGAGAGTGAGATGTCAGGCGGTGGAGCAAGGCATAAAAAGAGGTAGAATTTGCACACGTAGAGGGGAAGACAGGTTGAGAGTACGAGCAAGGAGCAGCTGTGAGTACAGAAAAGGTGGAGAGAGAAGACCTAGCCTACTGAGTAGACGTGTGGACTGCCTGCCAGGTCTTCTTTCCCACAGACCTCTGCTGCCCGGCCCCTCCGCCATCCACATTCCTACAGCAAACCTGCCACATTCCTACAAGAAAGCTTGGTCCCAGGCCACTGAAGGACAGGCCCTGGACATTACCTGGGCCGGGGCCAGTCGGAGCCTCTCCCAGGACTTATGGAGCTGGGAGTTATAGGAGAGAGATTCAGTCTCCTTCTGAGTGTCTGGGTTGGAACATGCAGACTCAGAAGCTACTGGTGGTCGGTTCAGCCTTGTAAACCCAGGAGCAAAAGTGACTTTTCAGCCAAAAAGACTAAAGCAGACCTCCTGGCTTCACCAAGGCAACCCTTGTTCCTTCCCTAAGTTCCGACCGACACCCACCCTTCTGTTCCATTACTTCGCTACTTGCTCTCCCAGCCTCCTCTCTGGGTTGTGTAGCATGGTGGAAGCAGCCAAGGGCATGGTGTCCAGAATCAACGACCTCAGCTGTGGAATCCCAGTTGGATTCAACTTTTGGCCACTCAGGCTCTTGATCTGCAAACTGAGGTATAATCATTTCTTTCTTCTGTTCTTGTATGTGGTTAATCAGATAAAGTGTCCACGTAGTGCTTGGTCCCTGTGACAGAGCTCAGTGGAGAATACATCCCCTTTGCCCTGGCCATTTGATCCTTTTCCCTAGACCTGCCCCATAAAAACAGCAGCTTGCCTTCACTGAGTACTGAGAACTACCCGGACATCAGTCTTAAGGGTGTGGTATGGAATCGTTTACTCATCACGATACCCCAATGAGGTAGGTAATATTATCCTTGCTGTGCATATGAAGAAACGGAAGCTCAGAGAGGGTGAATAACTCACTCCAGGCCACACAGTTAGGAAGCAGCAGATCGGGGACTTCGAGCCAGGAGGCCTGGCTCTGTGACTACACCCCAGTGCCTGCTGTGCACCCGAGCTCTGCTCGCTTCCTTGCCAGTGACCCAGGCTATGGAGGGGTGCCCACAGCAGGGGGTGGATACTGCTGAGGGAACAAAGCTGCTTCAAGGACTCAGCATTAAGTCAGTGGCTGACCTGCTTCAGGGACTCAGCATTCAGTGGCTGACCTGCAGGTCCAGCTGGGTGGCCCCAGGACAGAGGAGACAGACAGAGTGTTTGGGACTGGAACAGCTGAGAGGTTGAGATCTCCTTGGGCGCAGCACCCCTGGGGAAGAAAGCAGCCTCTGTCCTGGGTGCAGATGGTCTGAACCCCACATTGCCTCAATTGCCCCCCCAGAAGGGAATTTTCTACAGCTCCTTCACCCCCTCTCCATCCTGAAGGACGGGCCTGGAACAGAGGGAAGGAGTCCAGCTGGAGTCTGAGGGGGTCCAGCTGCCTTCCCACGTCCCGCCCGCCCCCATCCTGCTCTGTGCTCCGCGCGGGAAACAGCTCCTGGGTCTTTGCTCTGAAGCCAGTGAAGCCATTCTGTTGACGGGGAGGGTGGGTATGGGGGTCTTTCTCCAATTCTTATGTTGCCTTAGAAGTAACGAAATTCTCACTTCTCCCCAGAAGGGAAAACTAGGGAGGAAACTGTCCTTAGACCCCCTCCCCCACTTCCCCAGTTGTCAGGCCAGAAGCAGGGCCAAAGTAAAGCTCACGTCCGGACTCTGTCCTGCCTGCTCATAGAAAGGACACCCACTGGTCAGCACTCCATCCTCGTCGGCTCAGCAGGTCTGTGGGGGACTGAGATTCTGATACCAAACCCACTGGGAGGGTGTTTCCCCACATCCAAGCAATTCTCCATTACCAGCTGGGTGTCCTACCAATCAACTCAATTCTGACACCACCTGGAGATAGCGTCACATCCCATAGAGCAGTGGTCGGCAATCCGCGGCTCGTGAGCCACGTGCGGCTCTTTGGCTCCTTGAGTGTGGCTCTTCCACAAAATACCACGTGCTGGCAAAGGCCAGCTTAGGAGGACCCTAATTAAATTAATAACAATGTACCTACCTATATAGTTTATGTTTAAAAAATTTGGCTCTCAAATGAAATTTCAATCGTTGTACTGTTGATATTTGGCTCTGTTGACTAATGAGTTTGCCGACCACTGCCATAGATTAAGGGTTCAGTCCTATAAGACTGCTCCTACCCTATTCCCTTCAGACATCACTGCAAGTCCAGGTAGTCACCTGTGCTTCTGACTGGCCAGCTGTAAGCTAGACACCCTCCTTGGGTTTGATTAATTTGCTAGAGCAGCTCATAAGACTGAGGGAATCATTTTACTTACTGCATTACTAGTTTATTATAAGAGGGCATAACTGCGCAACAGCTAGCTGAAAGATGCACAGGGCCAGGTGTGGGGAAAGGACGTGGAGCTCCATTCTCCCGAACCATGTGTTTACCAGTGCAATCTAAACCTTGCCATTTGGGGGTTTTATACGGGCTTCATGACATAGGCATGATCAGTAGTGGGAGCCAAATAATTTCACAGTCGGTTCTCTGCTCTAATGACCATTTTAAGTATAAACAAACAATATACCAAAAGGTAGTTTATTATTTGATGCATTTAATACTTAAATAAGAACAATATAAGAGGTACACAAAACTAGATTATAAGAGTTTTAAAATATTAATGAAAAAATATTAACACCTGACAAAAAACAATAAAACTGTTATTTAAGATATTTCTATATTGCTTCTTGATTGGCATCCTCACTTGCAATTTTTTTCACCTATAGATGAAATGAACATTACTACGGGTGCTTAGAATACTCTGTTGTGCAGATGAATGTTAAAAAAGATTAACCCTTTGAGTAGTGAGTTTTTTGTTAACCCTTTGAGTGAGGACATACATGAACATTCATACTACTCAAAGTGTCCACCTTAGAGAGAACCGTCATTACAAGTGTCATTTTAACAACTGGTTTGCCAAACTCAACAAAAAATTAGGTATCGCTTCTCCCAAACTGGTGCGAAACGGCTGAATCCTACCACTGGGCATGATGGATCAAATCATTGGTCATTAATTATCAAATTCAACCTCCAGCCCCTTTCCCTCTCTAGAGGTGTGGGAAGAGGGGGGTGACTAAAAGTTCAGCCCTCTCATCATGAGGATGGTTCTACTGGCAACCTGCCCCCTCATTCTTAGGTGCTTTCCCCAAACCATCATTAACATAACAAAAGACACCTTTAGCGCCCTCACCTCTTGGGAAATGCCAAGAGTTAGTTGTTTTGTGCCACAAAGACCAACTATATAATCAGGCTCCAACAGGGGCCTCGGATCTGACTGGGCTGTCCCTTTCTCCCAGAGTCTACCACGGTTTGTGTGAGTATTTGCTGGTGGGCAAGGCGCACATGACTGCCTCTTCTGTGCAGGCTCCAGGTCTGTGTGCAGTCTGCAGGCAGGAGGCCTGCCCTGCCGGTCCTAAACAATGATCCTGTTACAGATATGGGGCAATGAGCAGGCCTAGTGGGCGAAGGCTGATGTGAGCACACAGACCCTGGTTGTGACAGACGGATGCATCTGGCCCCAGACCAGATCTAATCTCATTTCTAAGTAGACAGAGACCAGGCCTGATTTGCCTAGACACTATTGGGAATGGGAGGTAGAGGGATTACTCAAGTTTAGTAAGGGTCTGAAAGGCAGTTTTAACATCCCATTTCATGGGAAAGCTCAGCAAATCCACAATCTTCCTTTATTGAATATATTTTCAATACCCTCGGAGAGACCTCAGTTTAAAGGAAATTTGTAGTAAACCTCTGAAGTGAAAGAAACATTCCATGTTTGTTTGTTTTTTTCATCTATAGTAGTTGAGCTCTCTTTGACAAAATATGTTCTCCAGAAGAAGGCACCAGTCAATATTTTCCATTTACTATGTGCTACCCAGCTGGGTGAGGTAAAATTCGATATCCTAATCCCAACAACGAGAGCAATTCTCAATACTTCATTTGTTAATTGTGAATAACATGAAAAGATCTGAAAGCATGAAGAGCCCTGTTGGGCAAATGAGTTTGTAAAATTTGTGTTTTCTGAGTTGCTCACTTTTATTGTTAAAAATGGCTGCCCAGATATGTGATCTGTGAAACTGCTAATTACCTTCCTGCTTGGGAAGGGCTTTGTTATGCTAGTGCAGGGGTTGGGAACCTATGCCTCACGAACCAGATGTGGCTCTTTTGATGGCTGCATCTGGCTCGCAGACAAATCTTTAATAAAAAAATAATAACGTTAAAAATATAAAACATTCTTGCCTGACCTGTGGTGGTGCATTGGATAAAGCGTCGACCTGGAAATGCTGAGGTCGCTGGTTCGAAACCCTGGGCTTACCTGTTCAAGGCACATATGGGAGTTGATGCTTCCAGCTCCTCCCCCCTGTCTCTCTCTCCTCTCTCTCTCTCTCCCTCTCTCTCTCCTCTCTAAAAATGAATAAATAAATAAAAATTAAAAATATATATATATATTTAAATAAATAAATAAATAAAACATTCTTATGTATTACAATTCATTCATTTCCTACCGCTTATGTTCATGGTTGCAGATGGCTGGAGCCGATCACAGCTTTCCTCCGGGACAACACCAAATTTTTATTGGATAATGGGTAACATACACGGGTTGTTGTATGGCTCTCACAGAATTACATTTTTAAATATGTGGCTTACATGGCTCTCTCAGCCAAAAAGGTTCCCGACCCCTGTGCTAGTGTATGCTGGAGGAGGAGTTTTCATGCCAAAAAGTTTTAAGAAGAAGGAGAAAGGAGAAGAAGGAAGCCATTTTTGCAGAGAAGGCAGCCAAGATGGCAGGGTGCTGAAGGAGAAGCCAGTTTGTGCAGAGAATAGAAGAGAGAAGGAGATGGGGAACCAGAGAGGACTGAGACTGATGGGGGCCTTTGATTCTAGGAAAAACGGGAAAAGATTCTCCTGGTTGTGGAACTGGAGAATGTGTGAGTGGGTTTTGGAGCCCTCTGTCTGTTTGTGTTTACTCACCGGCCAGTTGCGAGACTAGAATAAAGGAATGACCCACCAGTTTTTGAATCCACAGTTTCTTTACCGTCTGCCCGAATCTAATGTGAACCCGCACATGACTGGCAGCGGCTGTGATGGCCGCGGCCCCTGGCCTTACAAACCCATTCTTTCCAGAACCTGCATCCCGCCCATGCTTCCGTTCTGCTCTGTAACACTCATTTAGTAGGCACGAGGCAGCCCACTGGAAAGAGGAATCTGCACACACATTCGCCACTCCTCCCTTTCTCTCGCTCCTCCACCCACCTGCTGCCCTGTCCCTGCGAATTCCTGGTAGCGCAGCGCAGCTCTGTCCCTCGGCTTCCATGACTCTGCTCTCCCTGGTCTCCTCCAGATCTCCATCTCAGGCTCCGGTCTTTGAATTCCTTTAAGAGCTTTTATCCTCAAATCTTGTTTTCTTCCCTCCTCTCCCTTAGAAGCCTCAGAACTGCTATGATTACTTTCTTCCAAACTACTTCCACTGTTACATCTCTGCCCCGACCCTACCCAGCTCCACTGACTTTGCAGGAGTACCTGATATCCTGCCCCGTCCACCGTGTCTGACACCCTGGTTCAGGCATCTGCCTGAACCCTCAGACCTCATGGCATCCACCCTGAACAAAACCCATCAACGGCTCCCCACTGCTTACAGAAATTCTCTCATCTCTAGCCTTGGATTTAAGATCCAGTGTGTTCTGGCTTCCAAACATCCAACAGTTGTCATACCCTTCAGGTAGACAACAACTCTGTTCCTCCCCTACCTCTGAGAACTTGCTTACGTTTTTCTTCTGCTATCATGATATTTTCTGCATATTCAGATTTCACCAAGTGTTCTTATCTATTCCTTCCTGTTTAAGGTACCAAAATACCTCAGAAGGTAAGTAAATCCCATAAGACTGTCTCCAGTGGGTGTGATACCCTCCTAGGTCAACAGATGGCGCATATTCACTACATCAGAGAAAAACCTAGTTCTATTAACTGCCATTACAGAACAATAACAACAAAAATACATGAATACTGATCTATTTCAAGAAGTTAGAAAAGCAATATAATAAACCTAAAGAAAGTATAATAAGGGAAGCAATAAATTTAAAATCATATATCAATGATTAAGGAAATAATAAAATGAATTTATAAATCTACATGCAGGATCACTGAACAGTACGGGTATCAGTAACTAGCCTTAAAGACAAAAAAAAGAAGGAAGCAGAAAAACACAAAATTAGGATAAAGGGAAACGTGTCCTATATACAGAGAAAATATAGACAGGTGTTAGACGATTATACTACTATAATCTAATACATTTGAAAACACAAATAAAACTAAAGATCTATAAATATATATTACCAAAATTGGGTTGGAAAGAGATTTTAAAAAATTTTAAATACATTAATAAATTGAAAAAGAGAACTAAGAAAATTATCCTCAAAATCTCTAGTCCCAAATCATTTCACATGTGAATCTTTCAAATAAGGGTAAATGAATAGATATTTTGATGCTGTTTAAACTATTTAAGAATAAAGAAAAATAAAGGAAATCTCAATTAGTTTTACAAAATTGACAAATCACGAATCTAAGAACCTAATAAAGACAAAATTACAGACCAATTTTACTTGTAAATAGAGATGAAAAAGAGAAAACGTTTTAAAAGTACGTATATACAAACCTGCCTAACCTGTGGTGGAGCAGAGGCTGCGATGTTGACCTGGAATGCTGAGGTCACCATTCAAGGCCCTGGGCTTGCCCTGTCAAGGCACATGCAAGAGGCAACTATGAGTTGATGCTTCCTGTTCATCCCCTCACCACCACCCCTCACCCTTCTCTTCTCTTTCACCTCTCTCTAAAATCAATAAATAAAATCTTTAGCCTGACCAGGTGGTGGCGCAGTGGATAGAGCATTGGACTGGGATGTGGAGGACCCTGGTTCAAGACCTCAAGGTCGCCAGCTTGAGCGTGGGCTCATCTGGTTTGGGCAAGGCTCACCAGCTTGGACCCAAGGTCGCTGGCTCATGCAAGGGGTCACTTGCTCTGCTGTAGCCCCCTGGTCAAGAAACATATGAGAAATCAATTAATGAACAACTAAGGAGCCACAACGAAGAATTGATGTTTCTCATCTCTCTCCCTTCCTCTCTGTCTGTCCCTATCTGTCCCTCTCTCTGACTCTCTCTGTCTCTGTCACCACAAAATAAATAAATAAATAAATAAAAATTCCTTAAAAAAAAAAATCTTTAGCTTGACCTGTGGTAGCACAGTAGATAGAGCATTGACCTGAAATGCCAGGGTCACCGGTTCGAGGCCTTGAGCTTGCCCGGTCAAGGCACATAGCATAAGCAACTGTAGCAAGTTGATGCTTCCCGCTCCTGCCTTTTCCCTTTTCTCTCCTCTCTCTAAAATCAATAAACAAAGTCTTTTTTTAAAAGTTATATTTGAAAATAAATAAATAAAATCTTTTTAAAAAGTGTGTGTGTGTATAAATATCATATATGATATATACATACACACACACACACACACACACACAACCTCATATCTTATATCCATTAAATCAAACCAGCAGTACATTAAAAGAATAACACGCTAAGACCAAGTAAGATTTATCTCAAAAATCAAGGATGGCTTCATACTGTATTAGTATATTTAGTAATATAAATTAGTTTTAAAGAAGTCAAAAAATGAAAAGCTGTATAAATGGTCTTTATTAATGTTAAAAATACATTTAATAAAATCAGGACTATGCTCTAATGAACAGAGCTACCCAGCTAAGGCCATAAAATCTTAATGAAATGAAAATATAAGCCCTTGCCCAAATGGATACATTGCTTAGAGCAGCATCCCCATACACCAAGGTTGCAGGTCTGATACCCAATCAGGGCACATACAAGAATCAACCAGTGAAAGCATAAATAAGTGGTCAATGTTTCTTTCTCTCTCTTCCTCTCTAAAATCCATAAATAAAAATTTGTTTAATGTTTTTTAATAACAAAATGAAAATATAGGAGCATTACCTTATCTTAATGAAAACATTTCTCAAAACCAAAACCAGGATGTGTTTAATGCTAAAAAAATTAGAAGCATTTTTTATAAAGTCAGATATAAAAGAGGTCCTGATAGTAACATTATTGTTGAATATTTTTCTAGAAGTTTCTGCCAAGACAATTAGACAACGACTGAATAAAAATTTGTAATTCAGCTTGACCTGTGGTGGCATGGTGAATAGAGCGTTGACCTGGGAGGCTCACCAGCTTGAGTACGAGGTTGGCAGTTTGAGCGTGGAATCATCGATATGATTCCATGGTCACTGGCTTGAGCCCAAAGGTTGCTGGCTTGAAGCCCAAGGTCACTGGCTCGAGCAAGGGGTCACTGGCTCGAGCAAGGGGTCACTGGCTCGGCTTGAGTTCCCCAGTGAAGGCATATATGAGAAGCAATCAATGAGCAACTAAAGTGAAGCAACTATGAGTTGATACTACTTATCTCTCTCCCTTTTCTCCCTCTCTCTCTCTCTCTCTCTCTCTCTCTCTCTTTCTCAAATCAATGGAAAAAATTTAAAAATAATAAAATTAAAAAGTAAAATATTTTAGGGCATGTTCTCTCTTTCGCAAGCAAGCCCACGGCTTCCCTTTCCCGCTTCTCAGGTAGCTCTCCCCACAGAGTGTGCCTGAGCTTTTCCCCCTTTTTTCCCCCAGGTGCACATGTCCTTTGCTTTCTTTCTCGTAAGCTCCAAGAGCCCTACCTTTGTCTCTGTAACTTGTTTCCTGAGCCTGTTTATTTTACAGCTCACTTCTGTGACTTTCTAAGTAAACTTTGTATTACAGTTTGAAAAAATATATATTTTAAAATACATATCAAAGTCAATAAGAGAGGACACCATAGCTGTCAGATTATATAGAAGGTACAGTCCATGAAAGGACCAGGGTAGATACAGGGTATGGAGGCTGGCTTGGCATTTCACGAGGGGAATTAGCCATCAAGCTGCCTGTCCACACATAGAAATCTGAATGTTCTTTCACTAGCTCAAGTTCCTAACTAGAAGAAAGACTTACCCTCCCAGACTGGAACTATGAAATTGGAAGCCTGAGTCTATACCACATACTTGTGGGATCTACATTCTCAAAATAGCAAAATCGAAGCCAATCTACTAACATAAAAAAATTATCTAGAATCAGGGAACCCAAAATAAGAAATGAGCAGAAACAACCAAACGGACTTGTCCCAAACAGAGACTTCCACAGCCAAGTCACAGAAGGAGAAATCTCTTGAGCAAGAATTATAATCGACATTAGGAAGTTTAATGCCATGTAAGTACAATCTACATATGTTAATAGGAGAACTCACTCCTGAAAAAGTTACTAGAACAATTTTTAAAAATAAAATAAATAAAAGAGAGTTGACAATAAATACACTTCAAATATTCAAATAAAGAAAGAAAAGCACCGCTAAGCCTAAATAGGAAGATGCTCTACCACCATGATTTAAGCCAGTAAAGTTTCCAGCCTTAGCCACTTGCTCCACTAGAATCTGTTTTCCCCAAATAATCTCCTAGCGTAGGTCCCTGTGGACCTAACCTCAAGCCACTCTGCCCACTTGGTGTGATTTCTCCTTTGGGATCCACAGTCTGCTCCAACATTATTGCCTAGATATGAATTTCTAATAGAAGGGGGTTGAGGAAGGGCCGCAATACACTTCTACCTAGAGGATTCTCATTTCCCCAGGCAGCCTGGTCTGCTCAGCACAGGAAGGGCGGTCAGGAAGGGGCAGCAGACTTTGTGGAAGCAATCTCCCCTTCCCCCAAGGCTGCCCAGTGCCTTTTCCATGGTGACTTGCTTCTGGGTTTTTCTACTGTTGTTTTAAATTTTCAACTCAATAGTCATCCCTTAAATTTTGTATATAAATCCAAACATGACTCAGTATGAAGAATAATTTATATAGATCAACTTATTTGATTTAGATACACGTTTCCAAGTACCAGGAACTGTGAAGGCATCAACTTAGTTTTATGTTCTAGAAAACATACATCAGGGCCAAATAGCTAAGGGATTGCCTTTTAAAATCAAGAATGGGTTGTTATTATCCACTGACTTGGGGGTATTGTCCACAGCTCTGCTCCCAGGATGGCACTATGAACCAGGTGTGCAAGGTGAGCCCAAGCCATTGTGCCAAAGCGCTTCCCAATCCTTTATGACCTGTGGCCAGGCAAAGCCCGTCTCCACTTCAGCTGTACTGAATGGAGTTCTTTCTGTTGGAAAATCGTCCCGCTGCTTTCATTCAAGCCCAAGATGTACAACACCCCCTGGTGTAATGTGTGGGTTACTGGACCCGCTTGATCTTTCCCGTGTTCATTAGCATTCACCCCCGCCAGGCCTGCTGGTTTCCTTGACACGTAGGAAAGGTGACAAGTGTCCCCCCTACTACCTCCTCCGGCACACAGTAAGTACAGCGGACACTCTGCTGTGACACTTGACATACAGCTCATCTGATTTTAGTTTCCTGCTCTGGCTCCATGAAACGGAATCAAGATTAAGCAGGAAGGTGGGGGAGAGGGGCAAAGGCACAGTCTTACCGGTCTGGGACAGAGTTGTCGCCCAAGAAAACTGAGCACTTCCCCGAACACCTCATACTTTCAATTTTTATATGAAACTTGAAAAAATTAAATTAGAAATGTGAACAAGAGGGTGAACTTTCTATTTTCAGAATCTCTCGCTTTCTTTTATGTGTTTGTCTAGGAAATTGATAGCTTATCACCATCACATCCCACTTGGCCGGCAGGCTTTTGGTGGGGTCAACTGACTCTCACCTACCACCTCAGCAAGTAGCCAAATGGGGGCTAATCCTGACCTCAGACAACATTTAAGAAGTTCCAGCCGAGAATCCTGCTGTCTATAAGGGACTGTCAGTCTTCCAGTTCTTGCCAATGTGGCCCTTTAGTTATTGAGTACTGCCTCCAGCTTGGGGCTTAAAGAGTGAAGAGGCCTGACCAGGCAGTGGCGCAGTGGATAGAGCATCGGACTGGGATGTGGAGGACCCAGGTTCGAGACCCCGAGGTCACCAGCTTGAGCGTGGGCTCATCTGGTTTGAGCAAAAGCTCACCAGCTTAGACCCAAGGTCACTGGCTCAAGCAAGGGGTTACTTGGTCTGCTGAAGGTCACGGTCAAGGCATATATGAGAAGGCAATCAATGAACAACTAAGGTGTCGCAATGAGCAACGAAAAACTAATGATTGATGCTTCTCATCTCTCCATTCCTGTCTGTCTGTCCCTGTCTATCCCTCACTCTGACTCTGTAAAAATAAATAAATAAATAAATAAAATAAGTAAGAAATCTTTAAAAAAAAAAAAAGAGTGAAGAGGGCCCTGGCCAGATAGCTTGGTTGGTTAGAGCATCATCCCGAAGCACCGAGGTTGCCAGTTCAATCCCCAGTCATAGCACATACAGGAACAGATCAGTGTTCCCGTCTCTCTGTCTCTCTCCCTTCCTCTCTCGCTAAAATCAATAAATTTTAAAAAAAAGATTAAAAAGGGCTGTGGTCTTAGGCACTAACCTCTCCTTAGGCATCAGAGACAGCTCCTGGAGGAGGCCAAGCTAACTTAAATGGAAGGAGTTTCCAGGTCAGAGAACTGCCAGTCCGGAGGGAATGGGCAGGGAAGTGTAGTAAGGGAAAGGAGATACCAGTTAAAGTCTTTTGAAAATCTTTGCTGCCTAGTCTGACCAGGTGGTGGAGCAGTGGATAGCATGTTGAACTGGGACAACTGAGGACCCAGGTTTGAAACCCTGAGGTCGCCGGCTTGAGCACAGGGTCACTGGCTTGAACGTGGGATTATAGACATGACCCCATGGTTGCTGGCTTGAGTCCAGAGGTCTCTGGCTTAAAGCCCAAGTTCACTGGCTTGAGCAAGGGGTCACTCACTCTGCTGGAACCTCCCGGTCAAAGCACATATGAGAAAGCAGTCAATGAACAACTAAGGTGCCGCAAAGAATTGATGCTTCTCATCTCTCTCCCTTCCTGTCTGTCCCTATCTGTCCCTCTCTCTGTCTCTCCCTATATGTTTTGTAAATAAATAAATAAATAAATAATAAAACTCATTGGCTTGAGAAGGTATCTGAGGTACTTTATACAATGATAACTGGACTTACCAGGGAAACATCCCTCTTGTATAAAAATCTGGTTGAGAGTACCTGCTTCTGGGTAGGAATCCCTAGTATGCCCATGCCCAGCCTGCAGGTTGCCATGAGAAATATTGAAAGGAGAGGTATTTCATCTCATCTAAGCAACAAGCCTCTCCATCTCCATTCAACCATCTACCCACCCATCTTATCAACTCACTCATCCATCCATTCCCATCCACCTATCCATCATCTATTCCCATCCACCTATCCATCCATCTATCCATCCACCCACCCATCTACCCATTTATTCATCCTTTCACCCTCTATTCACCCTTCTGTCCTTCTACCCTTCACTCTCTTTATCCTCCCTCTTACTCTCCCCACCTGTTTCTGTTGGGTTGAGAATTAAAGTACTCAGGATGTACTTTAACATCATCATTTTCACTGACATATAAAGTCCAACTTTTCCTGCAAGAAAGTATGATTTGTCTGATAGGATTGACTTTGCCAATTAGATTATATGGAGAAGCCCCAGTCGGGTAGCTCAGTTGGTTGGAACATTGTCCCCATATGCCAGGGATGCCAACTTGATTCCAGTCAGGGCATGTGCAAGAGTCAACCAATAAACGCATGAACAAGTGGAGTGGGGGATGTTTCCCTCTCTCTCTCTTCTTCTCTTTCTAAAACCAATGTTTTAAAAATGTATTTTAAAAAAAGGATTATGTGGAGCCTGGCCAGTGGTGGCGCAGTGGACAGAGTGTCGACCTGGGATGCTGAGGTCCCAAATTCTAAACCCCAAGGTTGCTGGCTTTAGTATGGGATCATTAATATGATACCATGGTCACTGGCTTGAGCCCAAAGCTCGCTGGCTTGAGTCCAAGGTCACTGGCTTGAGCAAAGTGTCACTGGCTCGGCTGGAGCCCCCTGCAAGGCACATATGAGTAGCAATCAATGAACAACTAAAGTGCTGCAACCAAAAGTTGATGTTTCTCATCTTTCTCCCTTCTTATCTCTCTCTCAAAAAGGAATAAAAGATTATATGGAGAACACTTTCTATAAAGTGAAGGAAGTAAATTTGTTTGACAAAAAATACACTCAAGGTATGTTCAAACTATTTTTAAAAAAACACTAGAAAATATATACTTTGAAACTATTTAAACATATGATTAAAAGTTTAGCCCTGGCTGGGTAGCTCAGTTGGTTAGAGCATTATCCAGATACACCAAGGTTGGGGGTTTGATCCACAGTCAGGGCACATACAAAAATCAACCAATAAATGTATAAATAAATGGAACAACCAATCGATGTTTCTCTCTCTCTCTCTCCCTTAAAATCCATAAGTAAAAAAATTTAATGTAAATGTCAACCTAAAAGTGTGTTTTGTTAAAAATAGGAGCAAAAGTATTTGAAAACCACTATCAACTCATTCATCCAGCCTCTAAAGGTCCAGAATGACACTAGGAAATCGACTTGGACATGGAGGACAGGCTCTCTATCCAGGAGGGCCAGTGTTGGGCAAATGAGGTTGTAAAATTTGTATTTTTGAGTTTGCTCACTTTTATTGTTAGAAAATGGCGCTGGGCAGCCATGTGTGTGCTTGCCCTCAGAGCAGGACAGTTGATTGTAAATTGTGGATTGCATTCCTGCCTGGGAGGGGCCATTGTTTTGCTAATGTTTGCTGGGGGAGAGAATTTGATTGCCCCCAGCCTGTTTGGCAGGGAAGAAGAAGCCATGTTTGCAGAGGAGCAGAAAGAGCGTAGATGCAGAGTGCTGAGGGGACTTTGGGAGCCCTACTGAGGCTTGGGGGGAGCTTTGATTCCAGGAGGAACCAGAAAGTGTGTCAGGGCTTTGTGAGCCCTGAATGAGGGGGAAGCGGTCTTCCTTGTGTGTTTGCTCATCCGCCAGTGCGAGACTTTAACAAATGGAATGGCCCACCACTTTTTGGCTCCACTGTTTCTTTACTGTCTGCCTGAATCCAATGTGAATCTGCATGGCCACAATGGTGGCGGACACTGGCACTACATCAGTATAGAAGGTTTTGCCTGGTTCCAGTTTGACTATCAAGTTGACACCCCTGACACCTGCCAGGACACCCTTTGTGAAAGGGAGAGGCATTTTTGGTCTTGTAGCAACAGAATGCTGAAGACAACCAGCTTGGAGCTCTGGCTCAGACACATCCCTTACACTTTTCTGCTTGGTATGCCCTTCTGTTGTATTGTAACCTGCGAGTTCCACAGACACCAGTCCAGATAAATTTTTGAGGAGTTTATTTATTAGCCAGCTAGCTACACGGGGCATGTTGGTCAAATAAGTTTGTAAATATGATATTTGCTCGCTTGTGACTTATATTGGGTGTGGGGGACAGGCTATAAGCAGGCCAGGTCGTTGTAGCCTAAGGTTTGGTTTTGGGACTAAGCTTTTCCCCACACCCTTGACTGATTGTATGATCTGGGTGGTGCACTCTCATGAGGAATCCAATTATGCCTTGGACAAGTGACTTTGTATCAGAGACTTCCTTGTTTGTATATTGGTTTAAGGGATTTTGGTTTTCTACACTATAAAGTGGGACAGACCAGGAGCTTGGACACATAGTTCCTGCTATCACAATTGCAGGGGCTTCCCTGATCCCTTGCCCTTCATGGGAAGAGCTGGTTTTCTGCTTTTCCCTTGTCTTCTTTTGTGGTTTGCCTGTCTTGGTGAGACACCAATAAATAGGATGGCCCCCCATCCTCTGACTCCGCCATTTCTTTATCGTCTGCCCGAATCCAATGGGAACCTGCATGTGAATGGCCACGATGGCGGCTCCTGGCCTTACAGGGCACAATCCCAAATCATGTAGACCCTAATACAGGTTTGTTTGTTTTTTTTTGTTTTTTTTTCTGAAGTGGAAACAGGGAGAGACAGTCAGACAGACTCCCGCATGCGCCCGACCGGGATCCACCCCTCATGGTGGGCGACGCTCTGCCCACCAGGGGGCGATGCTCTGCCCATCCTGGGCGTCGCCATGTTGCGACCAGAGCCACTCTAGCGCCTGGGGCAGAGGCCACAGAGCCATCCCCAGTGCCTGGGCCATCTTTGCTCCAGTGGAGCCTTGGCTGCGGGAGGGGAAGAGAGAGACAGAGAGGAAGGCGCGGCAGAGGGGTGGAGAAGCAAATGTGCGCTTCTCCTGTGTGCCCTGGCCGGGAATCGAACCCGGGTCCTCCGCACGCTAGGCTGACGCTCTACTGCTGAGCCAACCAGCCAGGGCCCCTAATACAGTTTTGAGCCTGCTTTTATACAAAATCAGGTACTGGTTGGGGTGGGTTAAGCTGGGGTTTGTGATTTCTTTGTCTAAAGCAGTGGTAGTCAACCTGGTTTTGAAGCCAGTATCCACGGCCATCATCACAGCAGCCTGGCCCATGCAGGTCCACATTGGATTCGAACAGTCGGTAAAGAAACAATGGAGCCAAAAACTGGTGGGCCATCATTTTTAATCCTAGCTTGCAACCAGCAGGCAAGTAAAAACACACACTGGGCTCCAAAACCCACTCACATTCAGTGCTCACAAAGCTACTGACTTATCCAAGTTTCCTAGAATCAAAGGTTTCTGGCTTACCAGATTTATTCACCTCTGTTCCCCATCTCCTTTCTTCTCCCTGCACAAACTCTGCACAAACTGGCTTCTGACTCAACACTCCACCATCTTGGCTGCTTCTCCTGGCCTCCTCCATGTGGCCTCTCTCTGCTCTCTCCTCTAATGTTAATCTCAGGAACCAAGAGAGCAAGCTCCCTTTCTGCCCCCATTTTATAGTGTAGAAATCAAAACCTTTAATCCAATATACAAAATAGGGGAAGTCTCTAATACAAAGTCACTTATCTGAGGCATGATGGGATTATACTACCCCACATCAAAAACGGTGAGAAAGGCTTAGTCCTAAAACCAAGCCCCAGGCTATAAGGATCCTGCCTGCCCACAGCCTGCCCCCAACACACATTAATATCACCTGGGTGACAGGCTTCCATGTGGGCAGCGTATTCTTTAACAAAGTGAGCATAATATATTTTATCTGCCCAACACTGGTCCCTACTACCCACTAGTGGGCATTCCAGCTTTCACAGTGAGCAGTAGCGGAGCAACCAAAGTATAAATAAAAAGATAGATTTAACTATAGTAAGTTGTTATTTATTTATTTATTTATTTATTTTTACAGAGACAGAGAGAGAGGGATAGACAGGGACAGACAGGAAATGGAGACAGATGAGAAGCATCAATCATTAGTTTTTCGCTGCGCATTGCGACTTCTTAGTTGTTCATTGATTGCTTTCTCATATGTGCCTTGACCGCGGGCCTTCAGCAGACCGAGTAACCCCTTGCTGGGGCCAGCGACCCTGGGTCCAAGCTGGTGAGCTTTTGCTCAAGCCAGATGAGTTTACGCTCAATCTGGCGACCTCAGGGTCTTGAACCTGGGTCCTTCCACATCCCAGTCCAATGCTCTATCCACTGTGCCACCGCCTGGTCAGGCTAACTATAGTAAGTTGTTTTATAAAGATTTATTCTGCCAAACTTAGCGAAAATCCGACATAAAGTACTTGGTAAGTAATTATTATTATATGTTTTAACTTGCTGTAACTCTGCTTTATAAATTTTTTTTAATCATTTTTTTTTTTTTTTACAGAGGCAGAGATAGACAGGGACAGACAGACAGGAACGGAGAGAGATGAGAAGCATCAATCATTAGTTTTTCATTGCGACATCTTAGTTGTTCATTGATTGCTTTCTCACATGTGCCTTGACTGCGGGCCTTCAGCAGACTGAGTAACCCCCTGCTGGAGCCAGCGACCTTGGGTCCAAGCTGGTGAGTTCTTTGCTCAAGCCAGATGAGCCTGCGCTCAAGCTGGCGACCTCGGGGTCTCGAACCTGGGTCCTTCCGCATCCCAGTCCGACACTCTATCCACTGCGCCACCACCTGGTCAGGCTGCTTTATAAATTTTATAAAGTAAAGTTACTTCCCTACTTAATAAATCACCATTACTGTGGAACCAGTGAGCGGTT
Source organism: Saccopteryx bilineata (assembly GCF_036850765.1). Lineage (NCBI taxonomy): Eukaryota > Metazoa > Chordata > Mammalia > Chiroptera > Emballonuridae > Saccopteryx > Saccopteryx bilineata. Next base: position 239,760,297 of record NC_089492.1, read on the forward strand.
AGAAAAATTTTATACTAACAGAGATGCAAAAGTGGGCGGTAGGTATAGAAAGGTTGACCACCCCTGGTCTAGAGGTATATGTTACTCTCATGACTTTAGGGTGAGTTGGAGTATAGGAATTCTTGATTAAAGTGCATAAACATTGTTTTCTAAAGTCTTCAGATAAGTTCTATCTTTTTTACTCTGTGTGGCAAGTGGCCTCAGGCAACCTTTCAGAGAATTCTAGGAATCAGCTAAACTATGACTAGAATGACCCAGCTGCCCTTGTAAGCAAGGAAGCTCCTGCAGTCTTCTCTTTCCTTTCTCCACAAAAAGGAGGGGGTAAGAAGCCTGACTTTTCCTCTTTAAAATGGCATTGCTAATGCTAAGTTTTACAGTTCCTTGGCATTTTATCACACTTCCTCACCCAAATTCTACCCTTTTTGCTAAGTTAATAAACTCATTTGTCAGTATTTATTGTATACTTACTATGTGCCAGGTACTATTCTTTCAGATTCCTGCTTTGATGACACTTCCTCTATGAAGAAGCCTGTTTGTCTCTCCAGCCTGAATTAGGAACTCTTCTGAGTCCCAGCATACTGAGACTTATGCTATTATGGCACTCCACTATGTACAGTCCTTGTTTTCTTGGAATGTGATAATGCCCACTCATAAGAGAGCTCATTCCAGATTCAGGCTATTGGGTTGCGATCAGTATTTTGCCAGCTATGTGACCTTGAATAAGTTATTTAACATCTCTGTGCTTCTTTTTTTCTAATTTATTTATTTTTAATTATTGATTGATTTGAGAGAGAGAAAGAGAGAAGTATTCATTGGTTGTTCCACTTATTCATTGGTCACTTGGTGTATTCATTGGTCACTTCCTGTATGTGCCCTGACCAGAGATCAAAACCTGCAACCTCATGTCTCGGGATGATGTCCTTATTTTTTTTTAAGAGTTTTTATTTATCTATTTTTTTATTTTAGTGAGGAGAGATTGAGAATAGGGGAGGAGCAGGAAGCATCCACTCCCATATGTGCCTTGACCAGGCAAGCCCAGGGTTTTGAACTGGTGACCTCAGCATTTCAGGTCTATGTTTTATCCACTGTGCCACCACAGGTCAGGCTGGGGGTGATGTTCTAATGGACCGAGCTAACCAGTCAGGGCCTGTGCTTCCGGTTTTTAAAATCTATAATGTAGGCGAAATAGTATCTACTTCATGGTGCTGGGAGAACTTGAGATAATTAAAGTGTTTTTTTCAATGATTAGTGTGAAGTTGGCAATGGAGGAAGGTCACATGAGGAACCACCCACACCCATGACCGCCAAAAGAAACAGCCCAGGAGCATTTTGAAACTGTCAGCCAGTGAAATTTCCCACCACCACCACCCTACCAACGCTATAAATTACCCCCAGGAGGGAGAAACTGTGCGACTTCCCTGGCCCCTGTCTTGTGGACCAGTGAAACTTGCCTGGGTGAGCTCTAAATAAAGCTTTTTGCTTGTCCACACTTGGTGGCTACATCCTTCTTTCTTCCTCAGTGGAAAATACCTTACAATTAGAATTCAGTAATACATGCATTTTGTGCCCTGGCTGGATAGCTCAGCTGGTTAGCCTTGTCTTAAAGTGCAGATATTGCCAGTTTGATCCCCAGTCTAGAAACATACAGGAACAGACCAATGTTCCTGTCTTTCTATCTCCCTCTCTTTCTTCCTTTCTCACTAAAAATTTATAAATGTTTTTTTAAAAATACACACATATTGTAACAAGTTTGTTAAGCATAAGAAAGTGTAGAAGCCCTCACTGGTTGGCTCAGTGGTAGAGCATCAGCCTGACATATGGAAGTCTGGGATTGATTACTGGTCAGGGCACATAGGAGAAGCACCCATCTGCTTCTCCACCCCTCTCACTTCTCTCTCTTTCTCTCTCTCTCTCTTCTCCTGCAGCCATGGCTCAGTTATAGCGACTTGTCCCTGGGTGCTGAGGATGGCTCTATGGCCTCCACCTCAGGGGTTGAAAAAAATATATATGGCTCCGGTTGCAACAGAGCAAGGGCTCCAGATGCGCAGAGCATCACCCCTTAGTGTTTTTTGTGAGGTCAGCAATGGGGGAAGGGTCACATGAGGAACCATCCATGCCCATGACTGCCAAAAGAAATGGCCCAAGAGCATTTTGAAACTGTCTGTCAGCCAATGAAATTTCACCATGACCTATCACACCACCACCACCACCACCCTACCAATGCTATAAATTATCCCCAGGCGGGAGAAACTGCGTGACTTTCCTGGACCCTGTCTTGTGGACCAGCGAACCTCACCTGGGAGTGCTCTAAATAAAGCTTTTGCTTGTCCACACTTGGAGGCTATGTCCTTCTTTCTTCTCGGTGGAAAATACCTTACATTTGGTGCCGAAACCTGGGAGGAGCTTGAGTCTGCAAGGGCCGCTCCTCTCCCCTTTCCTTCCAAGGAAAACACAGGACCTCCGGCCTCCCACCCACTTTGGCACGTGGTGCGGTAAATCCCTCGCCTTCGGCCTCCCCTCAGTTCTTTCTGACTCTGAGACTCCATTTCTGTAATCGCAGCTGCATCATGGACCTCCTACCCTTTCCGAGTGCGTGTGTACCCGTGGAGACATCCCTGACACTCCCACTCTGCCTGACTGTCCAGTGGCCAGGGATTGAGTTGCAGGATGCCAATTCTCATCTCTGATCACCCCAAGGCTGAGGGTGGTCATCAGGGCACAGGAATCTAAACCTGGCTCAAAAACACCCCTAGGGTGCCTTATCCTGAAACTTTCAAATATAGATCCCTCCCTAAAGAAGAAGAAACTGATCTTCTCCACTGTGGCCTGGCCACAGTACCCACTGGATAACCAGACCAGGTGGCCTCCTGAAGGGACTTTTGACTTTAACACCCTCACAGATTTACAGAACTATTGCCAGAGAACTGGGAAATGGTCAGAGATCCCTTACATTCAGGGCTTCTGGTGTTTGCGCTCTCGTCCTAATCTCTGTGCCGCCTGCTCTTCTACAGCACAAGTCCTTTTAGCCAGAAAAACCTCAGCTAAATACTCCGCTCCTGATCTTTCCTCCTTCGCCAATCTCCTTGAGGAACTCTCTCCCCTTTCTGCACAACCTCCTCCATCCTATCAGGGTCCTCCTCTCCCTTTGTCAGATCCTGTTTCTCATTCGCTGGCAGATACCAGTCCCTCTCTCTCCTCCCCTGTCAGTGCTCACACCAGTTCCTGCTCCGAGACCCAAGAGGGAAACAACCTTCTCTGCCCTCTCTGCGAGGTGGCCAGAGTGGAAGGAATTGTTCGAGTTCATATTCCTTTTTCCATCTCTGATCTGTCTGCAATCGAAAAGCATTTAGGCTCCTACTCTTCTAATCCTACCGCCTATACCAAGGAATTCCAATATCTCACTCAGGCATATGACCTCACTTGGCATGATCTCTATGTTATCATGTCTTCTACCCTTACCCCTGATGAATGGGACTGGATCCAGATGGCAGCACGGACTCATGCCAATCAGGTTCATCTCACAAATGACCAAATACCAGTTGAGGTACAGGCAGTCCCCGATACAGACCCCAACTGGGATTACTAGACGGGACAAACAGGTAGGAGACGACAAGACCAAAGGATTGAATGTCTCACAGCTGGGATGCAAAGCGTAGCACAAAAGGTAGTTAACTATGATAAATTAAGGGAAATTACTCAAGAACCTGAGGAAAACCCAGCCCTCTTTTTGAACCGCCTCACTGACACTACGGTCCTCCATACCCCTCTAGACCCTGCCTCCAATGCCGGGGCCACTGTATTAGCCACCCACTTTATTTCCCAATTGGTCCCGGACATTCGGAAGAAACTTAAAAAGGCGGAAGAGGGCCCCTACACCCTTATCTGAAACCTGATGAACATGGCATTTAAAGTTTTTAATGGTCGGGAGGAAAAGGCCGAGGCTGCTCGCCAGGCCCGCATGCAGCAGAAGGTAACGCTCCAAACCCAGGCTCTTGTGGCAGCCCTGAGGCTGGCAGAGCAACAGGGCAAAGCATAGGAGGTGCCCAACCCAAGTCTGGGCCGCAAAGAGGAACCCCACCAGGAGCTTGCTTTAAATGTGGCAAAGAGGGTCACTGGGCCTGGCAGTGCCTTTGCCTGAGGCCGTCCACTAAGCCCTGGCTAACTGCAAGCAGCCCGGTCACTGACGGAGCAATTACCCCCTTTGGGTAACAGGCTCTTCTTCGGTGTCTCCACGTGGAGGACAAGCCACCCAAATGGGAGGCCAGGCCAGCCAGGCAGGCCCATCACTCGAATTTTTCGGTCTCATGGACGACTGATGCGGCCTGGACTTGAAGACCCCTCACCCTCGCTGAGCCCAGGGTAATGCTACAGGAGTGGGTAAGTCCATCTCATTTCCTGTGGACACAGGGGCTACCTTCTCTGTTTTGCCATCACACTCTGGACCTCTGCTTCCCTCACAGGTCTCGGTTATGGGAGTGGATGGGACCCCTTCTTTTCTCTTTTGCACGCCACCCTGACATGTAGTTTGGACGGATTCTCCTTTTCGCACTCCTTAGTTATGCCATCGTGCCCTGTACCCCTTCTGGGTCGAGACATTCTACAAACTCTTGGAGCCACTATCCATCTGACAGCATCTTCCCACTTACTTCTATCACTCCTGACTGAAGGCTCTCCCACTACCACAGGACACCTTGACCCCAGTGGTAGCAACCCACCACCCACCTGTACACATCTGCTTGAAGAATCCTTCCCAATTCCCATCTAGACCCCAATTCCCCATTTTGGCGAATCATCAACAGGGCCTTAAACCCATAATTACCCGCCTCTTAAATCAAGGCCTACTCATCTCTATAGACTCTCCCTGCTATACCCCCATCCTTCCTGTTCAAAAACCTTCAGGGGCTTATTGCCTTGTACAAGACTTACACCTAATTAACGAGGCAGTTGTCCTCCATCCAGTGGTCCCTAATCCATACATGTTACTTTCACACATTCCCCCTGCCATCACTCACTTCATGGTCTTAGACCTCAAGGATGCCTTCTTTACCATTCTTTTACACCCCGACTCTTACTTTCTCTTTGCCTTCTCCTGGACAGATCAGGACACTAACGCAGCCCAACAACTTACATGGACCGTCCTGCCCCAGGGGTTTAGGAACAGCCCACACGTGTTTGGACAGGCGCTAGCTTGGGATCTGGCTACATGCAATCTTGAGACAAGTACTCTCTTGCAATATGTAGATGACCTACTCCTCTGCAGCCCCTCCCTGTCCACCTCAAGGAGACACACAGCCACCCTTCTTAACTTCCTTGTTGTGAAGGGATATTGTGTCTCCTCTACAAAGGCTCAACTTCACTCTCAGTCCATAGTCTATCTGGGCATCACCTTAACCCCCACCACCTGAGGTTGCACTCTAGATCGAACTCAGACTCTCTGCAGTCTCCAACCACCTACCACCGCTGATCAGATTCTTTCTTTCCTCAGTCTGATGGGCTTCTTTAGACACTGGATTCCCAATTTTGCTCCTTTGGCTAAACCCCTCTACGAGGCTGCAAAAGAGACTCCCACAGGACCTCTCACATCCCCAACACCGTCAAAAGGGCTTTCTCTACCCTTTGAAATGCCCTTATCTCCTCTTCCCCTCTTGCTTTACCTGACCCCAGACGCCCCTTCCACCTTTTCACTGATGAAAAGCACGGTAATGCAATTGGAGTACTGACTCAACCTGTGGGGCCCACATACCTTCCCATAGCATACCTCTCTAAACAACTGGACACCACCATCAAAGGCTGGCAGCCCTGCCTCCGGGCACTGGGCACGGCAGCTGAACTCATCAAGGAGGCTACTAAGCTCACCCATTCCCAACCCATCACTGTCTTCTCCTCCCACAGGCTCACTGACCTCCTTTCGCACAAATCTCTTTCTCTATTAGGTCCTTCCCGCCTACAAGAATTTCACCTCCTGTTCATCAAAAACCCTTCAGTCACCCTTTTACCCTCTCCCCGACTCAACCCAGTCACTCTACTGCCAGCTCCAATGACACTTCCGGAACCCACCCACTCTTGTACGAAACTAATAGATTTCCACAGACCCCAAGATGGATTATCAGATTCTCCTTTAAAAGATCCAGATCTAATACTCTTTGTAGATGGGAGCTCTGTACAGGGACCCGACAGATAACGACGGACAGCCTACACAGTGGTCACCGCCTCCTCCACCCTAGAAGCCCAACAGCTGCCAGAGGGCACCACCTCCCAGAAAGCAGAGCTGAATGCCCTCACGCGGGCACTCACTCTGGCCCAGGGAAAATGTGTGACTATATATACTGACTCTAAATATGCTTTTCTTATCACCCACAGCCACTCTGCCCTCTGGAAGGAAAGGGGCTTCCTCACCACCAGGGGCTCCCCCATAATCAATGCTACCCTCATTTCTAAACATTTGCAGGCATTACAGCTTCCCGCTGAGGTGGCTGTGGTACATTGTACATCAAACCTCTCAGGACCCGGTGGCCTTGGGAAATGCTTGGGCTGACATGACAGCTCGAAACCTCACCCTGGGAGCCTCCCCCTCTCCTCTCATGTTTCTCTCCACCTCCTTGAAACCATCCTACACTCCTGAGGAAGAAAAGGCCCTCCTCAGAAAGGGTGGAGACGTGTGCAACCAGGGATGGATATTTCTTGGAGATAGAATTGCCTTACCAAAAGGACAGGCTGAAACTCCCCTTTTTGATATCCACTGTTCCTTACATATAGGGCCAAAAGCTCTCTATTGGTTCTTACAACCACTCTGTTTCTTCCCAGGCCTCCAGCAGACTATCAAAAAGGTACACGCAGCATGCACTGTCCCAAAGCCTCTATAGATGCAAGGGGGTCTTCGCCACTGCTTCCCTACTCATCAGCTGAGGGGGCACTTACTGGGCCAAGATTGGCAAGTCGACTTCACTCACATGGCCCCTCACAAACAACTCCGCTCTATGCTAACTTTTGTTGATACCTTTTCAGGGTGGATAGCAGCCTTTCCCACCTCTCGAGAAACGGCAGACACCGTTGCCTCCATTCTCGTTGAACGTATCATCCCGCGGTTTGGACTGCCGACTACCATCCAGTCAGACAACAACCCAGCCTTCACTGCCCAAATAGCCCAGCAGGATGCCATCTTTCTCAACATCACTTGGAAGCTCCATATACCCTATCGGCCTCAATCGTCGATAAAGGTGGAAAGGGCCCATGGCATCCTGAAGGGTCAGCTAACTAAACTTTCCATTGAGACCAGACTCTCCGGGCCAAACCTCCTCCCCCTGGCTTTCACCAGAATCAGAGCAACCCCGTGAAACCCCAGTGGACTCAGCCCCTTTGAGCTGGTTTACGGTAGACCATTCCTAATCAATCACAACTTACCTGTCAACACCCCCCCCCTCTTGCCACATACCTCCCCTTTCTGTCTTTACTCTGCCAGCTTCTCAGGGAACATGCGGACCGGACTCTCCCTCCCATACGGGGTCCAAGTGAAGCTCGTCCAGCAGTCCCTCTCCAGCCAGGGGACAACATTCTTCTAAGGGAACTCCACTCCAACCCGGCTCCCTACAGCCCAGGTGGACGGGACCCCATATGGTAATATTGACTACTCCTAGTGCAGCCAAGCTCCTAGGGCAAACACCTTGTTACCATATTTCCCGCCTCAAGCTTGCCCCCATGCAGGACCACTAGCAATCAGAACCACTGGGCCCCACCCGTCTCCAGCTCACTAAGAAGTTGGGCCCCGCAGATCCTCCTGTTACTCCTGTCTCTCCCACAGAGAATTTGCCACCACCTTCCAACCTCCCTTCCCCACAATGCCCCTAACCAGCAGGAAGTAGCCAGACGAAGAGCGGTGCCCCTATCTAACATAAATGGTT